>NC_135582.1:76006053-76658553 GCF_965152235.1 Eretmochelys imbricata | reverse complement strand
TAGCCCATGAAAGCTTATGCTTAATTGAATTTGTTAGTCTCTAAGGTGCCGCAAGTCCTCCCGTTCTTTTTCCGGATACAGACTAACAAGGCTGCTACTCTGAAACATCCCATTTCCTGTGGCCAAAAGAAGGGTGATTGCATATATACATATTCTCAAGGATTCATGCAAACAAATGAAGAAAGAGTCTTTGGTACTCCAAGTATGCAGAGGATCACCAAGGAAAACCTATTGTCTTTTAAGAGAAATAAGCAAATAGTTGAGATTGGAAAACACACTGAGTTACCTAGAGGTTTTGTGACATGTGCTCAAGAAAACTGCTGTAACCTTCCCTTACGCAGCAACAATAGATTATTCTTCATGATGGAATCGAAGTCTGTACCTTGCCAGGAGATTGAGGTCTTAAAGCAATTTATTTACAATAAAGATGACAGATTTGCTCTACCAACCCTTAAGAGAGTTCAGCGGTGAAGGCTGCACATTCTCCACTAACTGTGATTGATTTAGAGGGATGCAGAAACTGGAGTCTGTCAGTACAACATGATGTGCACGCAACCCTTAACAAGCCCTGTCTGCACTTACCAAGGTGCACCATAATGACCCTTGAAAGCACTTGAAAGAGGAAAAAGACCATGAAGGAATCCCCTGCCACTCCCAAACACAGAACAAGGGGCTAGCCCACTGCAGCTGTGCCGCTGTAAATGCTATAAGGTAGACATAGCCTGAGTTGACAGAGACGAGAACCTGAAAGTTATACACCGGACCCTCACTAGAACACGTGTCTATATATCACAAATTCTGATAGAACGTGGTTGCGGATCCCAAATTTAGTAACCGTCATTAACTTTCATTGTAACGTGGTCCCCACTGTAAGGCAGTACCCGCTAGAATGCGGGATTTGGCATGGATCCCAAATCCCACATTCTAGTGAGGGTCCAGTGTAGTTTGAAAATCCTGAGGGAAACATGGGAGTTTAGTTGCAAGCCCTGCCCTGTAGACTCTGTCTCTCATGACCCATTTGCCATGGCGATCCTGGGAATGGAAGTTTCAAAGCACCTGCCCCTACTCCCACTTTTATGCTTTGGGGTTTAGGTAACTTTAGGAGAGTGGTCACTTTGGATGAGCTATTACCAGCAGGATAGTGAGTTTGTGTGTGTGGTTTTTGGGAGGGGGGTGAGGGGGTGAGAGAACCTGGATTTGTGCAGGAAATGGCCCAACTTGATTATCATGCACATTGTGTAGAGAGTTGTCACTTAGGATGGGCTATCACCAGCAGGAGAGTGGATTTGTGTTGGGGGGTGGAGGGTGAGAAAACCTGGATTTGTGCTGTAAATGGCCCAACTTGATGATCACTTTAGATAAGCTATTACCAACAGGACAGTGGGGTGGGAGGAGGTATTGTTTCATATTCTCTGTGTGTATATAAAGTCTGCTGCAGTTTCCACGGTATGCATCCGATGAAGTGAGCTGTAGCTCACGAAAGCTCATGCTCAAATAAATTGGTGAGTCTCTAAGGTGCCACAAGGACTCCTTTTCTTTTTGCGAATACAGACTAACACGGCTGTTACTCTGAAAACTGGAAAAAGTGTGACCTTAAGGGGTTGCCACACTAAAGAGCTCCTCCCAGGGACTGTTCAAGAGCACCAGACCTATGGCAGGGAAACAGCCTGGAGAATGGGATTTTCAAAAGGGCTGAAGCAGGTTAGGCAAGTCCATAGGAGTTAGGTGCTTTGGAGGTTCCCACCAGACACCTAAATACCATTGAAAGTGTGGCCCAAGGTGCTTAAACACTAGGGCCCTGAGGCTCAGCTGGTGTCAGTCAGGGAGGCTGAGAATCCGTGATAACGTCTCCTGTTAACCAAGAGCACCCGCCCCTGCCCTCAGATAGCCAGGGAGAGAGCAGGAGACAGCACTGGGCACACAGATTCATGATTATGAATTATCTGCTCTCCTGAAATCTTCCCCTTTGGGCTCTGCTCTGAGCAGCCAGGGAAGCTGGGACCCCAAGGGCTCTCCCAGGATCTGGGCCCCTCTGGGCTGGGCAGTCACAGTGCTCTGAATGAAGCTCTGATCCACGAGTAATAGGGGCACACAGGAACTGATAATAACCCAACCTGCTGGGCCAAATCCCTCCCCCTGCCCTGCTCGAATACAATGAGAGAAACCCCCAGCAGCGCCCCTTACCAAGGAATCCCGTCACAGCCCCCTGGAGATTGTTCTCTCGAGGGAAATCCCGGATTCTCTTTTCCAGCTCAGGGGACTCGGGCACCGGATGCGGAGACATGGCCTTCTCATCCCTGCAGAGACATGAGCGTGTTTATTCCTCCCATTCCTTTGCTCTAAGTTCCTGCCCCCCAGAGCCAGATGGGGAGTGGGTGGGAGCTGGGCCACAGGCAGGGCTAACGGGGCCGTGACCTCTGCTGCCCAGGGAATTTACTGCCTGCACGATCTGCCGGGGAGGGGGCCGGCCTGGAGACTGGGGGCCTCTCTCCATCCAGAGAGAAAACCCAGCCCAGGCAGGGCCAGCTCCCCTCACACCTGGCCCAGCCCCACGTTCCCTACAAGGGCCTGGAGGGGCTTCTCCCAGGGATGAGAGAGGGGCTCATTCTCCAGGCCCAGCTTCTTCTCAGCTTCTTCTCTCAGCCTCCAAGGGGCCTGGTCACTCCCCGTGGGGTGGGGGTACTGGGACCGAGACACTGCCCCACGAGGGCCTGGGCTGGGACACTCAGCTCTTTCCCCACAGGCCCTTGGGCCCCCCTCACACGGGACAGGCTTTGCGCCATGTCAGAGCTGGGGCCAGGTCCCAGCTGGGCCCTCGGGGTGACAGGCTCTCAGCCCCATTAATGATCCCCCAAGCCAGCCTGGTCCCAGGGAGGGTTCTCCAGCCCAGAGCTGTGGGGCACTCCCCTTCCCAGGGTGGGTCACACAGACACAGCGGCAGCAGCCCCAGGGCTATGGGGATGGAGGGGGGCTGGATCCAGAGGGTGAGACCGTCCCACGGTCGGGATGCTGGGTCTGCTGCCTGGGCTCTGAGCCCTTGTCTACACTAGGACTTTAGGTCGAATTTAGCAGCTTTAAATCGATGTAAACCTGCACCTGTCCACACGATGAAGCCCTTTATTTCGACTTAAAGGGCTCTTAAAATTTATTTCCTTACTGCACCCCTGACAAGTGGATTAGCGCTTAAATCGGCCTTGCCGGGTTGAATTTGGGGTACTGTGGACACAATTCGACGGTATTGGCATCCGGGAGCTATCCCAGAGTGCTCCATTGTGACTGCTCTGGACAGCACTCTCAACTCAGATGCACGATTGTTTGCCGTTGCTCTGACGGAGGGAGGGGCGACTGAGGACACGGCTTACAGGGTTGGCTTCAGGGAGCTAAAATCAACAAAGTGGGTGGCTTTAAATCAAGGAGTATTTCAGGCAGGACTTCACGGAGGGTTCCAATAAGAAATGGTGCACCTAAGTTATTGTTCTTATTGGAACAAGGAGGTTAGCCTGGCCTCTGATTGATACATGGCTAGATTTACCTCGCTGCACCTTCTCTGTGAGTGACTGCAGTGTGACCTAGAGGAATGAGTCCCTTAGACGGGGTGGGGGGTGTGGTGTTTGCAAATGAGTATAAAACAAATCTGGTCTATTTCTTGTTTTGATCCACTCCATCTATCTTTTACATCTTTGGCTGGCAGCAGATGGTGCAGAAGGACTGCATGCCATCCACATCTCATGGCTGTTTGGCAGAAGATGGTACAATAGGACTGCTAGCCATCCTCATCGCTTGCCTGCCCGGCAGAAGATGATGCAATAGGACTGCTAGCGATCCTCATCGCTTGCCTGCCCGGCAGAAGATGATGCAATAGGACTGCTAGCAATCCATATCGCCTGCCTGCTCACCATAAGATGGTTCAATAGGACTGACTGCAGGACTAAAGAGAATGACCGGATCAAGTCACTCCAAATTTAGTCCCTGCGCCCATGTCTGCCCAGGCGCTCCTGATCGACCTCACACAGGCGACCAGGAGCACCTCGGACATGACGATGACGGCTACCAGTCCTATTGCACCGTCTGCTGCCACAAGGCAATGGGTTGCTGCTGCTGTGTAGCAATGCCGTACCGCGTCTGCCAGCACCCAGGAGACATACGGTGACGGTGAGCTGAGCGGCTCCAGGCTTGCCGTGGTATGGCGTCTGCACAGGTAACTCAGGAAAAAAGTCGCGAAACCATTGTCTGCCCTTGCTTTCACGGAGGGAAGGAGGGAGGGAACGGAGGCCTGACGATATGTGCCCAGAACCACCCGCGACAATGTTTTAGCCCCATCAGGCATTGGGATCTCAACCCAGAATTCCAGTGGGCAGCGGAGGCTGCGGGAACTGGGGGGTAGCGACCCACAGTGCAACGCTCCGGAAGTCGACGCTGGCCTCGGCCCTGTGGAAGCGCTCCGCCCAGTGAATGCACTTAATGCACTTAGAGCATTTTCTGTGGGGACGCACACACTCGACTATATAAAACCGATTTCCAAAACACCGACTTCTGTAAATTCGACCTAATTCCATACCCTGACCGTGGGGGCAGACGGAGCCCGGATGTATCTGCTCACAGCACTTCTGACACCCCAGAGGGGAAGGAGAGACAGAGCAGAGAGTCAGTGGCCATGGCCCAGCCGGCCCCCTGCCCCAGATGGGTCACTCTGCTCCCCCAGCCCGGCCCCACAGGCTGCTCCCCCAGTGGGGTGGAGACTCTGAAGGGCTGTGCTAGAGGGAGCAGAGCCCCGTTCACACCAGATGTTCCGCAGGGACGGGACGGCCGGGTCCTCTGTGCTGAGCCCAGGGCTGGAACAGCCTTTCACCAGCCTCCCCCCACCTCCCCGACAGCCCAAACTCCTGTCTCTCTGCAGCCCTGGGCCCCTGGCCCTGCAGACGCCCCGGGCCGTGCTCCCTGCACTGAGTTACCCTGTCAGCCCGAGTGACTCAGGGGCCGTCCCCTCCCTGCACTGGGCTCTGGGTGCATCCGACACTGTCTCATCTGCAGCAATTCCAGCACCGGCTGCTGACGCTTCCCCTCCAGCTCCGTGATCAGGGCGCTGAGCCGGGAAATCTCCTCACCCAGGTGGGTGGCATTTTCCTCCCTCCTCCTCCCAATCTCCTCGCCCAGCTCTCCCAGCTGGGCCAGGAGGAGGCGCTCCTGTTCAGCCAGAAACTGGTGCAGCCCCTCGCACTTGGACACCACCAGCGGCCGCTCCACTTCCGTTTGCCTCTGGGGTGCACAGAGAGACGCAGGGACAGGGCAGGGACATGGGGAGAGCGGGTGTCTTGGGAAATGGTACAAAGCCTTGTCCGGGCTCCCCAGAGCGTTTCATTCAATCTCTTTGACAGAGTAACCGTGGCTACACTAGAGCTTTTGCTAGTATAAAAACGTGACCCAAAATCACCAGCCCCCAGCCCGTCCCCACCACTGTCCCAGTACCAGAGTGAAGTGCAGACCAGGCCGTGGCAAATGGTGCTTCCCAAACTGCCCAATGGCATCACTGGGACGTCTGACACTCGAACCCTGGGATCAGCAAAAGTCTCCCCCTGCTCCGCCCCGACCCCTGCCACATCTGCGCCTGTTCAGTGTTTTACTGGCCTCTCCCTCCGCCCCCCGTCCCAGCGCTAGAGAGCCAGAGCCAGAGGCTGCTCCCAGCTACCCTGGTGTAAACCCATTGACCCCAGTGGGAACTAACACCAGGGTCCCAGAGGAGTCTGACCTGACCCCACTGACTTCGGTGGGCTCACTCCTGATGTACACCAGGTACCTGAGAGCAGAGACTGCCCTGCACTGGTTAAAATGGCCCTGACCTGTCTCCCTGTAGCGACCCTGGAAACTCTTTAACCTTCTGAATGACCCAGACCCCAAGCAGCAGAGACCCCCTGCTGCTGTCGCTGACACCCCTGTGCAAAGCGGCCGGGCAGGGCAGGGCACCTACCAGGAGCCTCTCCCTCTCCTTGTCCCAGTCGGATTTCAGGCCCAGGGGCTCTTCTGTCTCTCCTCCCACAGATGCTGCAGGCAGGTCGGGATTTGCTCCTGCAAACAGACAATGGCTCTGGGGGCTGGCTTGGGGTCACTGGTTTGGGCCCAGCGATAACATCGTCACTGAGCAGAGTGAGGCTGTGGGAGCAGGTCCCCCTTCTCCAACCCTCTGAAAAAGTGACCTCAGCTCCAAGGTAGCTCCCCGGCAGAGCTGCTGGGCCTGGCCCGCTCCGGCCCAGCACCATCATCTCCAGGCTGTTTCCCTGCCATTGGTCTGGTGCTCTTGAACAGTCCCTGGGAGGAGCTCTTTAGTGTGGAAACCCCCTTAAGGTCACACTTTTTCCAATGAGGAAAGTCACTTGGCTTCACCGCCTCCTGACTCTGAATCTCAGAGCCTTCAACACCCCTGCTTCACGTCAGCAAGTCCACCTGAGTTGGACACCCAAGGGCGACTTGTAGGCCCCCAGGGAGCCATGTACCCCCACTTTCTTACCCTGGAGTGACTCTCAACCAGCATTGTAAAAGCAGGGGGGGTTATTACAGGGGCAGTCAACAGGCAGACCGTGGGCCAAATCTGGACCACCAGATGCTTTTGAGCAGATCTTGAAATCTTTTTATTATTTTATTATGATCATGATTGTTATTATTTTGTATTATTTTCTCTGAAGTCTGGACCTTGACTATGCCTTCACCAAGAAATTTGGACCTTAATAAAATATAATTGACTCTCCCTGTTTTTTGACATGTCTGGAACACAACGCAGACAGTGCTTAGTGAACACAGAGAACGGAAAGGTCCATCTGGGTCAGTCCCAGAGCCCTCTGTCCCCTCTGTCGTCCGAGCCCACAAGCTCCTCTCCTGCCTCCAGCAGCCCACACCTAGAACCCCAGCCTAGTCCTTTGTCCTCCATCTGGGCACACTTGGCTGGCTTCCCATGGAGGGTGGGCCGTCCATGGTCATTTATTGTGTGGTGCCAAATGTCCAGGCAATTGGAATGGCCATTGTCTTCTGGGACACTCCATGGGCATGGGGCCCCAGGCAGCCAGCTGTCCCTCATGCCTGTATCTCTGGGTCTCTACAAGTAACACCTTTCCCCCCTCCCCTCACCAACTTAACCATGGGTAAGGCTAAGATTTTGTCAGGGATATTTTTAGTAAAAGTCAGGGCAGGTCACGGGCAACAAAGAAAAATTCACAGAAGCCCGTGACCTGTCCACGGGGAGTTCAGCTCCGGGGTCCCCACACCGCTCACAGTGGCTGGGCAGCTGTGGGGGCTCGCTTGGAGCTACGAGCTGAAGTCACAGAGGTCTCTGGAAGTCACGGATTCCGTGACTTCTGCAACCTCTGTGAAAAACTCATAGCCTTAGCCATGTGTAACCCATGCCTGCTTGGTGTGACGCTCTGTCCCCCTTCAGCAGCACCTAGACCAACTAAAGATGTGTGAACCTCCTCCAGTCTTGGAGAGGAGAACAGGTCTTTTAGCTCACGCAGTAGAGGCTCGTCCATTAAGCTCCACAGGTCCCCCTCTTTGATCCCAGCTGACGACAACGGGGGTCTGTGGGTGTTAAACATGCACCACATAGGGGACACTGAGGCACACACAATATTCATCCAAACTATTATGAAAAATTCCCACTGCACAACAATCCCATTATTAGGCAGCTCCCTGGTCTAACCAAGGGCTGGTCAGACACACGGGGGGGCTCTGTAGCTGCAGAGAAGCTGCCCCTGTAACTCCCAGCCATGCAGATAACTGTTCCCTACCCTGTGCTCCTGGGCAGCCTCCTCCATGGGAACCACCGTGCGAGTGTGGTGCGCCCAGGATCGGTCACACACCAAGCAAAGGGGGGTTTGATCCTCCTCGCAGGAGAGTTTCAGAGCCTCCTGGTGCCTGTCACCCACTCTCTGCCCCTCGGGCTCTGGCCCCGCCTGCAGCCTCAGGCGTTTCACTAGCTCCGCCAGGTTCCCCAGCTGCCCGTGGGGACGCAGGTCTCTCTGCAGGGCGGTTTCTCTGCATTGGGGGCAGGAGAAGTTTGGCTCCAGCTCCCCCCAGCACTGGCTGAGGCAGGCCCGGCAGAAGTTCTGCCCACATTCAATGGTCACCGGGTCTGTGAAATACTCCAGGCAGATGGAGCAAGTCACTTCGTCCTGGAAGCTCCCGGCCAGGTCCCCGGCAGCCATGGCCCCCCCGAACTTTCCTGAGCAGAGGAAGTAGCCAGCAGCCCTTGAAATCTTTTTTTTTGAGTCGATTGCACAACCAGGAGCCAATCGCCCTCACGGGCGGGAAATTTAAACAAAACCAAAACCAAAGCAGAAGCCGAGCCCCCAGAAAAGCCCCCAAACAAGCAACGAGCTACTTAAAGAAATGAAGAGGTGATTTAATTACATACACAAAGAAGCCAAGGCTGCTCCCCTGTTTCTACCTCCCAGGATCACATTCGCAATGGGAGTCGGTGTTCAGCTCTTTGTCCTCTGTGACACGTAAATCCTTCTCCTAGTCACTGCTTTCCAGGCGACCGTTCCCGAGGGTCTAGGTGCGGCCACCTGTCTCCATTCCCAGCTATAGGGCCTTGCTTTTGGCTGCATTTGTTTTACTAATCCCAGTTTACCAAACTATCCAGGCTGCTCCATACAACGGCCCCATCATTAGCATATTTACCACTCCTCCAAGCTGTGTTAGCCACAGTGATTTTATACTTACTTCCAGATCGTTAATTAAAAAGTTGAGACGTGAGGGGGCTACAGCCAATCCCTGTGGGGCCTCATTAACAGCTCCCCCATTCAGTGATGAATCCCCATTGACAGGTACAAGGTCAGACTTGGGGTCACAGAGCAGGGGGATTATTTTACGACTGTTTTATAATGCACCTCATTTATTTATTCACAGGCTCCACCTACAGTGTCTGTCACTGTTGTATCTGGGCCCTTCTGGGACAAGTCTAGTCTCATTTACACTGGATCCACTCCAAAGTGAATCCAGGCCATCCCTCCCAGCCTGCCCACGAATGCTGTCTGTGGAGATCTATCCCAGGAAACAGCCTCACTCAGCCATGCTAGGGCTGGTGCCCTGATTTCTTGGCTTCTGTGGAAACACTCCCAATGGCCTTTCCTCTTCCCCTTCCCACACATGCTGCCCCAGGCTGGGCAGATCCCATCTGTCTAGGGTTTGCCCCTGCTTCACCTGCAACCTTTCCACTCAGGGGACTCAGGGCACTTCAGTAATTCAACAAATGCCCTTGTTTTATTAGCACTGTGTGCAGGCCCTACTCAGGTATCAGGCCCCATTGTGCCAGGTGCTGCATACATACAGAACAAACAGACAGTCTCTGTCCCAAAGAGCTGCAATCTCCCTGCTTCCCTTCTCCCTGCAGGAAACCCTCTTTACAACATCTGGGACCTGCTCCCACTGCTCTCTGGGTGATTGGCACTTTCACTAGCTCAGGGCCTTAGAACATTTTCTACGTGTTTCTGAGCCTCCGAACCATTTAATAAAATCACATCTCTGGATGAGTTATGGCTTTGCTCCTCCCCCACCAAATGGGAGCGTCCTGAATGCAGCCAAACAGCTGTTTTGTGGTGGGCAGAAGGCCCTGGAAGGGTGGGGGAGGAGTTGGTCAGCGGGAGATGCTCTGGGGGAGGGCAGAGCTTGCCTGCGGGTGGGTGCTAAGCACCCACTAATTTTTCCCCATGGCTGCTCCAGCCCCGGGGCACCCATGCAGTCAGCGCCGATGATGCCCTCCCCCAAATCAAAAGTCCTCGAGATTTTGGGTGCATCTCTCCATGTTGTAGATGTTACCAGCTTCTGTGTGTGCGTGTCTCTCTGGGGGGGGGGTCTGTGTGTGTTGATGCTTAAGTTGATTGTGAGGTCACGGATGCCAACAGCAAAGACTGTTCGGCCTCAGCATTCTTGCCCTGCCTTCAGTCTGCCAACTGCCTTGGCTGACAACGGCTGGTGACTCAAGGAGCTGCTGAGAGACGCGGACTATCCCTCTGTCAACAACTTCTTGCATCAGCTTTTTCCACAGGTTTTCGACAAAAGATGAGTTTTTACAGAAGGTAATTCCCAGATTCTTTTCCTGCTCCTTCGATCGCACATGACAGGTTGGTGCCTCCTTCCCCACGGGCAGGGGTGGCCGACCTGGGGCTCCGGGGCCGCATGCGGCTCGTCAGAGGTTAATACGCGGCTCCTTGCACAGGCCCGGACTCCGAGGCTGGAGCTACAGATGCCAACTTTCCAATTTGCTGTGGGGTGCTCACTGCTCAACCCCCTGCTCTGCCCCAGGTCCTGCCACCTCTCCACCCCTTCCCCCAAGGCCCCTGCCCCTTCCCCCAAGCCTGCCATGCCCTCGCTCCTGCCCCTTCCCCACCAGAGCCTCCTGCGCACTGCAGAACAGCCGATTGCGGCGGGCGGGAGGAGTGGGGAGGGAGGGGGAGGCGCTGACGGGGAGGGCTGCCGCTGGGCGGGAGGTGCTGGGGGCTGGAGGGGGTGGTGGATGGGGGCTGCAGGTGTGTTACTGAGGCTTTTTGGCAATGTTCATCGGTCAATTCTGTCTCTTCTCAGGTTCAGCTTGGCCCCCCCCGGGGCAGGGACGGGTGGGGGCCAGCGTTGCAACAGTCAGGTCTCAGCGTTCCGTTTTGATTTGAATGTGGGCATCTCTCCCTTCTCCGTCTGCTTCAGCCTTTCCCGGTCTTTGGAGGCAGATTTCGATGCTTTTATTTTTCAGCAGACTAGTATGGGTGAATTTCCATGGCTATAACCTAAAGGGAAGATAAAAAACTGGTGTAGAATTTAGACTGATCGCTCCATCAATAGTATTTCCCTTGGAGTTGCCCCTAATGCACTCCTTGCCTTCAAGTAGTGAATAGAAACCGTTTGTCTCATGTCATGATTGTCTAATGTATGTGTTGTGAGACAAGATCAGTCTCAGAATTTACATGATTGAAAGACACAGAAATGAGCTCAGATATGCAGAAGAAAGAAATCTGAAGCTATTGAAAGTGACCCAGCTCCACTCCCATCCCCTGGCTGCCATCTTGGTAGTTCTCTCAGAAATAATCTCATGGAGAGAGACTTCAAAACTCTCTACAAATTCTACTATACCCCCATTGGGCTACATAAAATAGATGTGTCAAATCCCCCCTGCAATTCCTTTCCAGGAAAGGGGTTTAAATAAACTGCAGCCTAAATTTGTCATGGGTCTCGCTGTGATTTCTTTGTCATTGTTTGGGTGGCCTATTGTTTTGATTGGACGTTATAAATCGTATGGGAAATTCTTCAATTAAAGTTTACTGGTTATTTTCCCCATGCGACTACAGTCCAGATTTTGAAATAGTTGAGAATAAGTCAACATATTTGCAACTGCTAATCCATCCTTCCAGACCCTCAAGCCTTCTAGATGACAATCCTTTGTTCCTTTTCCTGGCTTCTCTGGGAACAGAGGTGTCTTGGTTTTCAGCTTGGCCCTGTCTGTTCCCAGAGTCCCAACATTCTGTGCACAAAGGAGTGGGGTTAATAATGAAGCATTTTTGCAACTAGGCCCCGGCAATGAGCAAAGAAAACAGAAATTGACCTTGGCTGTTTCCATGTCTGTCCATTGGCAGAGGAGGCGTGAGCTCCATGGGGTGAGAGTCAGGCTAGGAACTGGAGCCAGTGACTGGGCTAGGACGGGATTACGGATCTGGTGCGTGGAGGTTTCTTGTTATAGAGCAAAAGGGGAGAAGCTGTGATGTGCTGTGTCCAAGAAAGACTGTGACAAAGGTGGAACGGGGATCCTGGTGCCTCTCCCCAAGGAAACCTCAAAGCATCTCCTCTTGGACAGGAGCAGCAATTTTCATCCTAGCCGTTAAAGGCAATTTGAGGTTCATAAATTCACAGTTTCAAAGGCTCTAAGGCCAGCCCTGATCATCTAGTCTGACCTCCTGCATAACACGGGCCCTGGAACTTCCCCAGAAGAATTCCTCTTTCACCATGGTCCCAAGTGTCTTCACCTGGGGCTGAGTCTAGTCATGGGGGTAGAGCTCAGTGATAGAGTGTTTGACTGCACATTAAGTGGTCCTTGGTTCAAATCGAAGTGCCCCCATTGAAGCCTTTGTTAATAAGCAGCAAATTTCAAAGAAACAAAGGATTCAAAAATGAACTAGATAAATTCATGGAGGATAGGTCCATTAATCACTGTTAGCCAAGATGGGAAGGGATGGTGTCCCTAGCCTCTGTTTGCCAGAAGCCAGGAGTGAGCAACAGGAATGGATCACTTGATGATTCTCTGTTCATTCCCTCTGGGGCACCTGGCACTGGCCACTGTCGGAAGACAGGATACAGGCTAGATGAACCTTTCGTTTGACCCAGTGTGGCCAGTCTTTTGTTGCTTATATTCTTTTGTTGTATGAACCAGTCCTGACTATTAGAGGAGCAGATGGCTTCAAAAGACCACTCTCTTGGATCTGGGAATCCTGGGCAGACTAATTCCCTTCCTTTAGAGTAGGACAGAAAAACCCATTTCCTCCGTCTTTCTATTCCAGGCTTCGTTCCTTTTTTCAAAGACTCACCTCTCGGGAGCACAGAGAGAGCCATGTGCACACGGTGTTCGTCCAACCGGCAGCCATGGAGGCATGCTCTGCCATCAGCCAGCAAGAACAGGCCTTGCCAGAGAAGCCCACGAGAAGCAAATGCTCATGGAAGATCCTATCAGGCATGAAAAGACTCTGTGTCTGTAGCCAGTCTGACAACTCGATGGCAGATAGTGATGAGGAGAGAACAGTTTCCTCTCCAAGAAGGTGGACGTGCTTTTCCCTGAAGAAGGAGAAGAAGAAGAAGAAGAAGAAAGCAGCCAAGAACCAGGTGGCGTCAGAGGAGGAGAAGCTGCAGGAGAAGCAAGACCAAGTTGAACTGGATCTTACAGGTGAGGATACAAACCACATGGTTAGCAAGGAGCATGTGAGGAATCCTCACACCAGTCACTCTACAAGCCTTATGGAAGCGGGGGAACGGTCCCGCTATTGTGGGGAACTTTCCTGGCTTCTGCACTACTCCGGTGAAATGGGCTAGAGGAAGGATCTGAGTCCTCGCTCCCACTTCCTTTCCCCAGAGGCCTCCCTGCCCTGGACTTTAATCAGCAATTAATGTAAAAAAGAATAAGGAAAAATGGGAAAGATGAAAGGAAAACACATCACCCCGCTCTGTGGCAGGGAACATCACAAACCAGGTCTCTGGAACGTCAGGGCCGTTCACAGTTGGTTCCTTGTAGGTCCCAGGCCCCTTCTCCGGCCCTGGCTGTGCTGCAGGGATGCTGCGGGTCGGACACTTGCTCTGGTGGTGACCACACCCCTCTGGGCTTTGGGGGATGGGACCCTCCTTCCCGCCGGGTTCAGATCCCCCTCCCAGTCTGGCCTGCAAGGACCCTCGGCTGGGGGTGTCTCTCTGCGCTGGGCCCTTTGCCAGGGTCCCCCCTTGGCTGGCCCCAGTTGCTCTCCGCACCCAGCTCCAGACTGCTCCAGCTCCAGCCCCAGCCCCACTGTTCGAGCTCCGGCTCCACCCTGCCTCAGCACGGATGCTGCTGCTCTGCCTCCAGCCCCCGGGGATGCTTCTCCGGCCCCGCTGGCTCTGTGGCTGCAGCCCTGCTCCCAGCCCAGGGTCTGTTCTCCCTGGGCTGTCTCTCTGCCCCGCTGGCTGGCCTGCCTCTGCTCCCCAGCTCAGCTCGGGCCCCTGCTCTCTCCTTAGCTCGGCCCCACGCTGCTGAGCCAGGGAATTCCAGCTCACGTGGAGACAGGGACCTTTCTGACTGCCTGACTCCGTCATTAGCCTGCCTGCCCTGTCCATCAGGCTGACCTGGAGCGTTGGCCTCTCCCCATGGCCCCTGAGGCCTGTCAGTATTAGAGTCCTGCTTTCCCATCCACCCTTCCCCTTCCTTTTGGGACTGGGACCTAGCCAACCCAAAACCCCACTGAGTTTGCGAAAGGGGCCAACAGTCCCCTTACACTTCCACATCAGGGCCGTCTCATGGGACAGTGATGGGTACCTCAGACTCTGGAATCCATTCAGTGCCGGATCCTCTTGGAGAGGGTGGCAGAGGTCCATCGCTGAGGTGGGGAGAGCTGACAATGTCAGGTCACCCCCTCTTGGGTTCTGGCACTGTGGGGTGGGGAGTACTAACATTACTCCAGGCTGTAAGGGGAACAGAGAGGCTGGACGTTGGAGGAAATAATTTCTTTTCTCCTGGATCAGATTCCTTTCATCAGGAAAATACTCCCGAGGTCTCAGCAGGTCACAGCTGGGAACCGTACCAAAGCTGAGTCATTGCTTCTTGGGGGGTTAAATGCAAAATGAGGCCTGTTGCCCGTCACTGACGGGAAAGGTGGGCAAGGGGAGAGGAAGAGTAGAAAAGAAACGAAACCAGCCCTGAGGTAAGAAGAAGTCTTGTTTGGTTAAAGCCCCCGGCTAAGAGGCATGAGATCGGAGTTCTCTGCTCAGCTCTGCCAACAACCTTCAGTCGGAGCCGGGGCAATTCACTTCAGGGCTCTGTGCCCAGCTTCCACCCTCTGGAAACCAGGGAGAAGACATGGAAAAGCAAAATGTTAAGAATGTTTCTTTCTGCTGCAGGGACGAAGAAGGAGCCGTCGGAGACGAAGGAGAAGTGGGAAAAAGGGAGCCCAGAAGAGCAGGAAGAAGAGCGCGCTCCCGTCTCCTCATTAACGAGCATCTCCCCTAGGACGATGGTAATGACGCTGTGTGGCTGTGCTCATGGAAAGCACCCCTTGCTGTGTGTGTTCATATCTCCCGGAGCTGGGATCTCTGACAGGAGAACGACCTGCCCCTTGCTCAGGGGGCTGAAAAGGAACACTCTTGAAGTGTGATCAACTCCAGCCAGTCTTTACGAGTTTCTCTGCGTTGTTGAAGGAGGCCCAGTTTGACAAGGGGGTTTAGGCACCTCAAGAAGTCCAGGGGTGCTTCATGGGATTGGCAGACGTGTCTGGCTCAGGTGCCTGATTCTGAGGCACTTCCCATGGCCCACAGGCACGGCTGAAAGTCAGACCAGGCCCATCCCTGCCCTTGTCGGGGTGACCCTCATATCTCCTGGCTGTGGGGTTCTGGCCCATCTCGTGGCACCAGGACCACTTCGAGACAGAACTGATGAGTCTGCTCTCCAGCCTGAGCTAACAGCCGCATGGGTTTTAGCTCATGTGGTAGGGGCTCCTGCATTGAGATCCCAGGTTCGATCCCGCCTGCCAACATTTGGCTCCGTCCAAGTCACAAAGGCACCTCGACGCCCTTGTGACTCTTGCTGTCAGTGACAGAGCACCCCGCAGCGCATACAAAAGTCTGCAATTCTGGGAGCTCCTGATGTGCCGGGGGGCTGGAGTGTGGAGGCGAGTCGGCCACTCCGGTGTGCTCTACTGCGTCCTCAGCTGCGGGCATCCAGGACAGACGGTGCTAATCCAGCGCCACGCTGGCCAGCCGCAGCAATCCCCAGGGGCTGCCCTGAGACACCAGGGCAAAGCCTCCAGCACCCCAGGCCCTGGGTTGAGGTGACCCTGGAACCGGGCCCCCAGGAGTAACATTGTGCCCAGTGAGTTCTGACCCAGAGGAGCCTGGCCCCGGAGGCCCACGGTTTGGGGTTCTCCTCAGCCAGGCAGACTCGCTCCTTCAGTCTCAGCTACTTTCTCTCCTGCCGGCGATTCCTGCCTGTTTTCTGGCAGCGCCTCACGCTGCGGGGTGGGGAAGGAAGAGGGTGTTTCCCTTTGGGCCCTATTCTCACTCCTTTCCTCGCAAACACTGTGGGCTGCCAGAGTTGCTGAGCCAATCTCCTCAGGCGCTCGGGGTGGGATGGGACATGGGGCAGGTTCTCCAGTGACCCCTCGGCGACACTCAAGGAGCAACTCGAATGGGCTTTGCAGGACATTGAGGCTTTCTCAGCAACAGCTGGGCGTCCTGGGAGGAGGGGCTAGAGAGGGAGGAAATGGGGTGGCCCTTGGGGTCCCCGCACTGCCCGAGAACCTCCCGTCTCTTCTCAGGAGACGGGGACAGAGCGTGGACGAAAGGCTGAGGAAACCTTGGCACCTGGGGAGGCTTTTTAAGAAACGGGCTCAGCCGGAGTCTCCAGGCTCCCTCGGCGCTGGCAGCCTCCCCCGGGGACAGACTGTTCCAGGGCAGCTGCCCGAGGGAAAAACTCAGTCCCCACAGGCTTTGTCCCTCTTCATTGCAGACCCTCGGGGAGCACCCTTCCTCAGACCCGCTCCACGCCCTGCTGATGACAGCCGTGCAGGGTCTGACAACACCCACCCTGCAGACATTTAGAGCCGCAGAGGAAGAGCTGAGGGCCATCGTATCTCTCCACGGAGACAAGATGGAGAGAGTAAGAGACGCCCGCAGTGGGGCAGGGGGATGCTGGGCAGAGTGGGGGACGGGAGAATCGCCTCTCCTAGGAAACCGTTCCTGGGACACACTGGCATGGTGCTTTGAAGGTTGGCTCAGCCCCTTGCCATTCAGCGCTTGGCCGCGGGGATCCGCGGCGTCAGGTTTTGAAGTGTTCTCTGCCCGAAGGAGCTCTGACACTTCCCTGAGGACGCCCAGCCACACTGAAGGTGTGTGACAGCCCCAGCCCTGGCAAGGCAGCACTCACCTAGTCTGCTGACGAGCCTCCACATTAGGCTCCAGGAGCAGACATGGTTTCCTCAGACATGCTGCAGGGCCTTGTTTTCCAGCTGAAGTATCAGGAAGAATTTGGCTTTGCACGTCTCTCTCTGTCTCTCCCAAGCTCTGATCCCGTTTCCCACCCCGCTAGCAGAACAGGTCACCAGAATCCCCCACCCAGGGCTGTAACTCCTGCTCCTTGTTCGAGAGAGGCAAGAGCCATGACCAATTCCTCATGGAAGAGCCCTCGGGGGGGCTTGTCCCTCTAGGGTCTGTCTAGCCTGTGCTGCAAACTCTGCAGCAGGAGCCTGAAAGCCTCCTGGCCCTATGGACTTGGGCTCCCAGGGCTGGCACTGTGGGGCCAAAACAGGAATGCAGACTCTTCTGGGCTTGGGCTGGACTTTGATCTCTGAAGCCCAGGGAGGAGGGGAGCTTCAGAGCCTGGGCTCCAGCCCAAGTCACCACGTCTACACTGCTGTTCTTGGTGCCAGAGCCTGAGCCCGAGGGTAGAGAGCCGGCTTTAAGATTTGTTACGGCAGGTTTTACAATCCCGCAGCACAGAGGTTCTCCTTAGGGCTGGGGCCTGGAGCTGGCTCGCCCCATCCAACCAGCCCGGCCTGCCATCTCTAGGATGGGCTCTGGGGTCTGGAGCAGTGGTTCTCAGCCTGCGGCCCAATCAGCACAGAGCTGCGCCCCATGGGACATCCTCAGGGCCAAACAGGTAGGATTGGATGTGGCCCACAATGGAAACTAGGTTGAGACCCCTGGTCTGGAGGAACTGATTGTGCTAGAAAGAGCAACAGGAAGCTGCAGAGACTGAGGAAAGGCTCCTGCAGGGAAGCCTTTGAGAGCAGGGCTGAGAGCAGTTTGCCATGGCAGGGAAGGCCCTGGGACATCAGGGGAGTTTCGGCTGTGCCCCCTGTTAGGTTTTGGGGAAGGCTTTTGTGTGTGTTTCTGAGCTTTAAGGTGCTAAACCAGACCTCAGGAAGACTGGGGTTCCTGGACTTGTCAAAGCCTCTTTCTTCAGATTAGGGAGGAGCCAAGATGGGAAACTGAGGTCAGAGGCGGCTTGCAGGGCTGCCAGGAGGGCTTCCCTGGGAGGAGGCCACTCTTTGATAAATCCATCCCTCAACTTCCTGGCATTCTTCCAGGTTGGAGACGTCGTGGGAGGGATCTTAATCTGGCTCGACAACGTCTGTGATCCCAGAGCCAGAAAAGCAGCGCTGAGGGCCACAGCCTTGCTGGCTCGCTCCCACCCCCAGGACGTGGTTCTGACCTGTGTGGCTCACACGCTGTCATCGCACAGGTAGGGAGCTGCTCTGTTATCACCTCAGTCTGTTATTTCTCTTCCTGCTCCCACTGACAGGCCACAGGCCGGGAAGGGTCCATGGGGCTCACACAGTTGGAGGGAGTTTCCTGCTGTGCAGAGAGCTGTCCATGCTTACTAAGAGGAGATGGCCAGGCCCAGCCGCTGAGGAGCCAACCCCTCCTCCTGCACTCCCTGGGATGGAGACGTGCCAGTTTTCTGGAGAATTCCAGCATTGTCCTGATTTCTATGGGTCACCCACTTCCTCTCAGATCCAGTACAGGGCCAATAAATGACTTTGGGGCTCACTCAACATCCCTCGCTCATGAAGTCTGGCTGCTCCTTAGTGCATGAGAGAAGGCAGAGACGGAAATGGCCCATGAGCCCCATCTGTCTATCCTCTGCAGACCAGGGCAGGATTGTTACCTGTCGTCAGATCCCTAGTTATTCCATGGCTGAGGAATAGGTCAAAAAATACACTCATTCTTCTGGAGCTGTGCAGCAGAGGTAAATCTCTGAAGACAGAAATTTCCAGGGCTTATTGTTGCAAAAAAGACAAAAAATCATCCACACATCACCAGAGCGTAAATGCAGTGCAGCCTGCCTGAGTCTGCAGACAGCCGGCAATAATAGCTCTGAGAGGGGTGAGTGCCTCTTTTCATCTCAATATGTTGGAAACTCTGAGTCCTGCTGGTTATTGCTGGTCACTTTGCAGAGTCATCCATCTGAGGTGTTTGGAACACAATCCCCATGTCCCTAGGGGCCGTGAAACCCAACTTGGACCCTAGCCAGAGGTCACAACTCCGGCTTTCCTCGGCATCTTCTGCAATGCTGTTCTGCACTGCCCAGAGACAAATCTGTGTCACATGGGAGAGCAAATTGAAGAGCAGCATGAAAGAAATTGAATTTCTTGCCGAGCCTCAGCCTCAGCGTTGAATAAATACAACATTCTCTGAAGGGACTTGCCCAGCCTCAGCCTCCCCACACCAATCGGTGTTTCCACTGAGAGATGCCTTTCCTGCCTACATTGCAAGCCTCTCCCTGGGGAGGGCGAGAGGTGGCCAGGCAGGGAAGGTCTGACTTCTGTTTCGGACTCTGCAGATGTGCCCTTGAGCTGTGGAAGGCCTTGGGTGAAGAACCCCAGCTCACCAGGGAGGTGCTGCGGCAGCTGCTGGACAAGCTCCAGCAGAGACGCCGGGAGGAGAAGAGCGGCTATGTGTCCCTGGCTGTAAGTGAGATTTGAGATGTCACTTTGCGAACGCACCACCGCAGGGAGGATGGTGCATCTTTGTGTGGGTGTGTGTGTCTGTGTGTGAGCTTCGCCCCTTCTGAGCTTCAGGCCACAGCTCCACTACACAGCTCAGCTGACCTAACCTCCCTCGGCTCACAGCCGCCACAGCAAGCCCAGCCCTTGGGTGGGGCTGCACTTTGCTGCTTGTGTCAGCCAGGGCCGGCTCCGGGTGCCAGCAAAGGAAGCAGGGACCTGGGGCAGCCAATAGAAAGTTGGGGCGGCACGTCCGGGTCTTTGGCGGTAATTCGGCAGCGGGTCCTTCATTCCCTCTCTTCCTCTTCAGCGCCACTTCGGGGGCAGCTCAATCGGGTTTTTCTTTTCTTTCTCTTCTCCGCTTGGGGCCGCCAAAAAGCTGGAGCCAGCCCTGGTGCCAGCAGCGCACGTCCTCACCAGAAGCGCTTGTCGCGATTCCTCGGTCAGGGTGGGGCATTGCGGGGAGGCTCCTGAGGGTCAGTTGACGTAAACGACGCGGTGTCCACGCTGACACTGCATCGACCGAACTGCATTGACTTGGACTCTCTGCCCCTTGTGGACGTGGAGTTATGAACTTGGCCCCCAGGGGCAGTTCTGTCAATGGGAAGGAAATTCCATAGTTAGGGTGATGCTGGGTAAGTGGCCTTGTGTTGACCTAACTCTGTCGTGTAGATCAGACCTTCGTGTGTCCTGGCCACCTCCAATCAAACCAAAGAGGTGTAAATAAAGTTTCCCCCAGGTAAAAGTTACAGATCTTAAGTGGTTTCTCTGCTGGTACCCTGGCTCCGTCGTCTTCTGCTTTAGATGGCCCTTTAGTGAGCAGGTGCAGTTCAGGCGTCTCTTGGAAGTATCCAGGTTTCTGGCTTTGTAAACTGTGGCTAGAAACCTTCCCAGCATGGGATCTTGAGATGTCCAGTACGTTGGACTGGGCCAGAAACACTGGGCCTATGGGAACGCATCTCCTCAGGATGATTTCAGCCCGTCCAGTCACGGCTGGAAAGCCAAAGCGCAGGGTCTGCACCATTAAGAGAAATAACGGGGAATAACGTCACCCAGACTCTTCTGATCTTTCCATAGGGTTCCATCCTGCTTCCGTTCCAGCAATGGGGGAAGGTTTAGGAGCTTCCAAATGTCTCCTCCCCTCTCAGGAGCCAATCCTCTTTTGTAACACGCTGGAGAGGAAATGAGACATGACAAAAGGACAGTCGCAAATGGCAATGGGGGCAGGGGGCAGATTGGGATAGTTGAGTGAAATTCTTTCCCCCCTCCAGGCCATGAAGACCATTTACGAGGTCCTTTTCCTATGGGGATACCGAGAAGCCATCCTGGAAATGTATCCCCAGCTGCTCATCCTCTGCGTCAGGCAAGTGCAGTATGTGATGGATCTGCGCTTGCCAGGGACCTACATGGCCAGCGAGACATCCAGTCCCGAGGAGGGATCCAGCTGCCTCAGTCTCCTAAGGTAATGACTAAAAGGAAAAGGAAGAACAGATTTGTTCTGCTAAACACCTGGGGTCCGTTCATGGCCATCGGTGGTTCGGGTGCTGTCGTTGGCCCAGGCTCAGTTGGGTGCAGGTCTCTCTTGAGGGAAAAGGGTTGAGAGCCGTGTGTTCTTGTGAGTCACACTCGCTCATCTGACGCCGTCCACAGGCCAGCTGCTTTCCCCACACACTCAGGCAGCAGCCATGTTTGTGCATCCATCCCCCTGTGCCACCCGCCAAAGGGTCAGTGCTTTCATCAGTGTCTGCTGAGCAAATCTGGGGGCCTCCGTCCCCGAACGCAGACAGAGCCACACCGGGAGCACATGGGGCCAGGCCCTGCAGGATCTCAGCCTCACAGGCAGGCAGGAGGAAGAGGGACCCGTTCATCTGGTTCTGTGGGCACAGTGAGGGGCTTCCATCTACACGGGAAAACCAGAGCGCCGGAAGACACCTCAGGTGGTGTAAACTGACATCGCTTTGCTCGCTTACACCAACTAAGGACCCGACCCCACATGCCAGCTTGAGTCCTGTTACCTGTCACAGTAAAGAGTCAAGTATTCAGCCATAGGGAGTGATGACACCAATCATCTTAAGAAGCTACATTGTCACTAATTGGTTAGAAACTCAATGAAACTGCAGTGTAGACAGGGCCCATTGGGCAGGGAAGCACCATGATATCACTCTGGATCTATCCTCGGGGAGGCTAGCTACTGCTGACCACGCTGTGTTTCCCAGGGCTCGTGCAGATTTTCCATGCCTGGGGCTGATCTCGTTGCCTGAGACTGGTATTTTCTCCTCTTTAGCACATCAGTGGAGGCTGTGAAGACTCTTTTCTCCATGCCCGGCTACTGGAAGGAATTTGCCATCATCCAGTTTCAGCAGGGTTGGGACACGATAGCCTCCCGATATTACTACTCACAGGGTGTTGGCCTGATTGCAAGGTAGGAGCCCAAAGTTTCCTCCTCACTGGGTCTCTCTTGGGAATGGGATTTCCGTGTGAAATATTCCTCTGTTCCAGGCTGCCAGCTCAGCCCAGCAACTGGAGAGGAACTCTCTCTCCCCCTTGAAAATCACAAGGGACTTTCTGTTCCATGTTCCAGAGCCATGATTGAGTGTGAGAACCCTCAGCTCCCTGCAGTTTTCAGAGAGGCAATCACCATCATCCAGAGTGAGAGGGAGGAGGAGCAGAGAACAATTGCCATGGCTTTCTGTATTGAGGTGAGATACATTAGTTGATAGGCACAAGGGCGCTTTCTGGAGAGCAGCTCAGGCCAGTAAGCTCTGGGGCACATTGTCAGCAGCTCAGCAGCCTCACCGCCAGCTAGCTCCTCTCTGCACAAGGATGGTTGTGGGGCATGGCAAAGAGAGGGAGGGAGAGACAGGGTGAGATTGCTCCTGGCTGGATGTGCCTCGATGGGATTATGGGACAAGAGGAGAGGTTTCTCCAGTGCCCCAAGACCATGCTTCTCTCCTCACCTTTTCCTGAGTTTCTGCTTTTCTTCTGTCCCAGGGGTCTCTGCATGGCGCTCAATGAGGCCTGGAGATGCCCCTTTCCCTGGGGGTTGATTTGTGAGCTGTGCATGAGTCCAACTTTTGGGAATGAACCAACTGAAACAGCAGCAACTGGCTCCCTACGCACCAGAGACTTTGGGTGGGAGTAAGTGGCCCTTTGGTAAAGACGACTGTCCAGGGAAGAGACCCCACAGGAAGACCTCTGTTCCTCAACCTGATGTTGATTTGCCTCTTTGCAGTTTCTCCAGAGTCCTTCCATTGACACAGTGCTGACAAAATCAGAGCTCCGGGCGCAGCTCATGGAATGGACCAAGGACACAAATCCCGTCATATGTAAGCTCAGTCTACGAGGCCTTGGCAGTATTGTGTTCCAGCCAGAAAAGGTAAGAGGCGTGGATTGCCCAGGGGACCAAGGAAGCCGATGTCTCTCAAATAGCTCGGAAACGAGAGCCAGATCCCCACATAAACCTTGTTGTTTAACACACAGCCCTCAAATGGTGGAGGTGCTTTCCTGAGCAAATCAAGGCATGACGTGCTCCCTGCTCCCATGAGCGGAGCCCTGATTGCAGATGGGATGCAATGGGGGAGGTGGGGTGAGCAACGACAAAGGTTACAGTGAGCAGCTGGCACAGAGTGACAGGAGAACGACTTTCTGCCCCGTTGGGGGGCTCTGCCATCCGTGGTTTCTCCTAGGCGGGAGTGGTCCAGCATGTGCTCCAGGCTGTCACCCCGGAAAGTAATGAGTTGCCTTCTTCATTCCTGCAGGTGAGATGGTTACAGGCCCAGCTGCCAGGAACCGTTGCCAGGTTTTGTGACCGGGATGGAGGGTGTGTCAAGGAGGCCATGCACAAAGCTCAAGACATCATCTACCTCCTCAGGAGGGAGGGGCTTGGCTCCATCTCCCAGGACATTGCAGTCAGCCTTCGCCCCTTCATTGATGACGTAAGGCTTGGAACCCCAGGAGAAGCCCATGCCCCCCCCGCTCCACCTGTCTCTGATGCCCTTGTCTCTCTCTCCCCATCTCCTTGGCTCCCGCCCCTCAGGCCTGCCATGGAGCCTCCAAGGAGCGCCCCCGCCATGGGTGGGGAATGTTCTGCTTAGCCACCTCCCTGTCAGAGCTCTTCTCGCCAAAGCTCAGTCTCAGCGCCATGCTCCCAGCCCCTGCTGCAGCCTGGCCTGGGGCAGAGGAGGCCTGGCCCTGGGCAGATGCCCAGCTGTCTGGAGAACACAGGCCCCCAAAGAGGTGGAGATTCTCAGCAGGAAAGAGGTGGGTCGGGAATGGCCCGGCTCTCGGGGGCACCGAAGAGCAAAAGAAATGCTGTGTTTTGTAGCAGCGAATCCCTGCAAGGCTCCAGCAGCGGCTTCTCCCCTTCCCCAGACCAGTCTCCAGCAGACTTCCCTCCCTCTCCCCAAATCTTCTCGGGTTCTGGGATTCTAGGCTCTCCAGACAGAAACTGCCTCTGGGACACCCTGGGGCTGCGCTGTCCTGCCCAGGGTCTCAGGCCTGCACAAGATGTCTATGGCGCTGGCCTGGTGTCCGCCCTGCTCCCCCCACCCAAGTCAGTTCACACGGGGGAACCAGAGCAGCGGGCGGATTATGACTCTGTCGCGTTCTGCTCTGATACTGCCTGGCTTTAACCGGGCGTCCCCACCCCCTGTGTGTCATTGCCAGGAGAGGGGCAGTGTGCGCTCAGCTGCCATTTCACTGCTTGGCAACGTGGTGAGCAGGGTGCAGGACCCGGACAAAGCCCTCGTGCAGCAGGAAATCATCCACTGCTTGCTCCCGCTGCTGCTGCATCTTGCAGACCAGGAGGAGAGTGTGACACTGGTAAGTGCCACGATCATTATTTCCTTCAGAGCAAAGAGCCAGAATCCCCAGGGGCCCCCACTCCAGTCATCGCCAGAGCCCCTTGCCCAAGCAGAGTCTTCTCCTCCCCGCTTCACTCCCTGCTGGAGCCTCGTGCCTCATCCATCCTCACAGCACACAGCACAAGGGGTGGAGAAGGTCCAGTGTCCCCCACACTATCCCTCTCTCAGTGAGAACCCTCTTGGTCTCCCTTCTCTTGCAGCGATGTAAACTGACGCTCTTCCGCTGCGCAGTGTTTCTCGGCTGGGCTCATTTGAAGAGGCTGTTCCGCAGCATGGCCTGGGATGGCTCCTCACAGCTCTTGAAGAGTGACGGGAAGTGCCTGGTAGGTGAATTCCTTGTGCCTTGAGAGGGGTGAATGGGGACTTGAGGGAGACCTTTCTAACCCCACAGCCTGAGGACCCATCCGCTTCGGTCGGGTTGCAAGACGCTATTCCAGGCTCTCTGCTGGTTCATTTCTGCAGGAGTTACAATCCGTTCCCATTGTTGACAGTTTCCTCCACAACTGTCAGACCTCCAAACTTTTGTCTTTTCAAATGAAAGCGGAGGTTCTGGAGAACACAACAGTGACTTCAGAGAGGTGCTGCTCTGGTGTATGGGTTCGTATTGGCGGTTGCCATGGCCTGGCTATATGCTTTGGCTTTCCTGGACTATTCGCTGTGGGGAGAACCTGTCATTTGTATATTGTGCATTTCTTCCTTCTTTCTTTCCAGATGCAGAACAACAAGAGCCACATCCCAAAATTCCTGTTCCAGGCCCTAGACTACCTGGAAAGCTCACAGACAACAATACGACACTCTGCAGCCTTGTTCATTGGTAAGCAGAGCAAATTCACTTCAGCTTTCTTAAATGTTTCCTTCAAAGCCCTTTTCTAGACAGCTGCTCTGTTCCCTCCAACAGCACCAGAATCTTAAAACGGGGTGTGTGTGTGTGAGAGAGAGAATTAACATGTATTCCAAGATGAAGGGAGCAACTTAGCTGTATCGACTGCACCAACTTCCCCTGCCCACAACAGCTCTTTGGCTGCGCCTAAGGGAGATTGAATTCACATCATGCTGGTTTGATGTGAATTCAGTCTCCTTTAGAAATCAGCTTCTCAGTAACTGCTGGGCATCTGATGCTTTATCTAATTTGCTTTGTGAACAGATGTAAGGAATGTATTTAATTTTCCGAAGGGCTGTCTTGGGGAAATGGCTGCATCTTCAGCAGTTTTCAGCGAAGGATTTGAAAAGTAATGAGATCCATTGTATTCATTGTATGTCTAGGAAATACTACCACCATTACTGTGATTTGTTGTCTGAAACAGTGAATGAAGATGGCATCTCCCGCCTGTATGAAGGTAAGGAAATACCTCTGAGTGTTTGTGCCTCTGTGGGAAGTACAGGGTGCAGCACAGGGCCCAAACACAGGTTTGAATGTGGACACAGGTCCCTCTCTGTCTAAGGACAGCATTTAACGAAGAAGGATGGTCATGCGAGCGTCATCGAGGTTCCACAATATGTGTATGGGAGCAGGGGAATTCCATCTCTAGCTCCTTGTATAGACGTAACCTTAAAGCTGTGTGGGGAAAGTGTCTTCATAAAGGTCTGAAAGTCTGTAATGTAAGGCCTGACAGTATTGAAAAGAGCCGTTGTTATTAAGGATGATGATGATGATGACAATTACCCTCATCACCTGCCATCCCTGTACTGGAGTGATTGCAGGCCAGGGAGATTCCCTCCGAGATTGGTCATCAGCTCATAGGAAATCCCATGAGGGCGCATGGGAAACACTTCTCTCTGTGACCTCTTGAGGAATGAAGGCACAGGGCCACAAAAGATTTCAGGAGACATTAGGAGCCTAAATCCCTTTGTGGATCTCGGCCTAAATGTTGGATGGTTTAATGTTGCTGCGGCTGTCACTTTCCTGTTCCATCGAAAGAACAAGTGCCCCCAACCGTCTGTGGGTAGGGGTGTGTGTACGGGTGTAGGCCGGCGGAAGGGGAAGTGACAAGAATGGGGTCTCCTCTCTGTGCAGGGCTATTTTGGGAGGAGCGGAGTTGTTGTTCTTGTGCCCTTAGACTCTTGGGGAGCTAATAGCAGGGGGCGTTGGCCATCGGGAGTGGAGATTTCCTAGGCACCAGGCACATCAGCACCAGAGGCTTTTCAACCTGTTGCCTCTTGTTTTCAGCTTTTCAGGAAGTGCCTTTGAAATCTGACAGGACCACATGGTACATCCTCAACAGACATTATAAATGGTTGCAGAAGCTTGTAAATCTCGTGTCGGGTTCTGCATTTGACTAGGGAACCGGGACCGACACAGAAGAGCTCTTTGTCCTGCTATGGTACGTACAGCAGACGCTTATCAACTTTTTGGTGTCCCTAGCCTCTGTTTGCCAGCAGCTAGGAATGGGTGACAGGGCATAGAGCACTGGATGATTCCTGTCTGTTCACTCCCTCTGGGGCACTTGGCAGTGGCCACTGTCGGAAGACAGGATACTGGGCTAGATGGACCTTTGCTCTGACCCAGTCTGGCCTTTCTCATGTTCTTATGTTTGGAACCGGGGCTGAACAACGAGGTGGATATTGGCAGATGACACAAGATTATGCAGATTAATCAGCCTAGAGGAGACTTTGAAGAAGTTCAAAGGGATCTAATCAAGCCATGTGACTGGGCAGCACAATGGCAGATGAAAACCAGCGCTGACCAAGGCAGGGCCATACACATGGAAAGCAGTGAGGTGAACGACTCCTCCATATCGCTGGGGTCAGAAGCCAAAGCACGGCTGGTTGGGCCCAGTGGTTGGAGCAGGGGCGCTGGGGCCCAGTGCTCAGAGTGGTGGAGGTCGAGCCGAGGGGAGCCAAGGGTTGGAGCCGGAGTCAGGAGTCAAGAGCAGGATTGGAACAGGCTGGGGAGCAGGGCCAGGGCCGGATTAACGATTCCCGGCCCATGGGAGCTGCGGGGGGACGCGCGGGGGGAGGGCAGAGCCGACAGGCAAGAGCAGCCCCCGGGACAGAGGTTCCCGGTGCAGTGCTCGTCGTGGCGACGTGGCTGCGGGGGGACAGGAAGAGCAGCGCGCGGAGCCGCCTCGCCCCCACCCCAGCCAGGCAGAGCCGGCCCGGCTGGAACGCAGCACACAGGGGCTTTAGAGGCTGCAGCTCGGGCCCCCCTTAGCCCTGCTCCTTTCCTGAGTGCACCATTGCCCCACTTCTGCCCCATTGCCACCCTCTGTTACAGGGCAGCACCCTGGAGCTGATCTCTGACATCTCTCTCCCTGGAATGAAGTCACTGCAGAGTCAGGACAACCCCACCTTTGGGCACCATGTGGGACATCTCACCCCACCGCACAGAGCCCGACATTCACACAGCTTCTCGCATGTGATTCCCTCACTCATCAGTGCCAGGCGGAGAGAGGAGAAATTCTCCCAGACTCCCTTTAACCATTGCCAGCCCCCAGGGTAGTGGCGGTTGCCGGGGGTTGGGTGCTCTCTTTAAGAAATGCCAGCTCTCCGGGAAGTTGCAAATGAACATTAGCACAGTGGGGTGGTTTTGTGCTGTGGAAAACCACCCTGCTTGAAGGTTTTGTTTTTCTAATTTGTGCTCCTGCCCTTTCTCCCTCTTCCAGACATCTAGAGGCCAACAGGAGCCAACTGAGCCCACCACTGATCCCATCTCTTGTGAGATGGCAAAGCAGCTGTTGCACGGGAAGGAGGAGACAGAAGAGGCCGAGCAGCGTGTGCCGGGGTGTACCAGCCCCACATAACCCCACAGTCTAGGCGGAGGAAGCCAAGCCCCTCCCCAGCCCTGCCGGACACGCTACAACTGGAGCACCAGTGTGAAAGGGAGCAGCTCAGCTCACGCTAGGCAGAGCGCCGAAAATGGAGGATGCACCTTGTAGGCTCCAGTCCAGAAGCAGCTGAAGGCCCGAGGCGCCGAGACCCAGCTGCACCCCCGGGTGACTGCAGACGTGCAAGGGAGATCGGAGTGTCTGGGAGTTTCCCACGCCGGGAGCCCAGAGACCCCCAGCCCGTGGCCTAGAGACTTCTCTTCTGAAGTAACCTGGGTGAACGAGCCATTGTCATGCTGAGTGACGTCAGCATGTTCTGGTTGGATCCCCACTGACTCAACGGCAAACACATTGGCCACGGACAAGGCCCTGGGCTAGGGCAAGGGGGAGTAAGGAGAGTCTGGGTCCCCCTGCCCTGGCTGCCATCCATCCTCAGGTGGCTGCCCACGTCCCCATTGCGCCACTAGACTGCACAGCCCAAAGAGGAGGGGCAACCATCTTGTCTCTGAACTCTCAGCCAAACAGCCATGCACTGAAGGGCAGCCGTTGACTCTGGTTGTTGGGCCACACAGCCCTGGACGGGGAAGACGGCCGCACGGACTCTGGCCGTTGGGCCACACAGCCCCGACGGAGAGGACAGCCGCACGGACTCTGGTCGTTGGGCCACACAGCCCCGACGTAGAGGGCAGCCGCACGGACTCTGGTCGTTGGGCCACACAGCCCCGACGGAGAGGACGGCCACACGGACTCTGGTCGTTGGGCCACACAGCCCCGACAGAGAGGGCGGCCGCACGGACTCTGGCCGTTGGGCCACACAGCCTTGGATGGAGAGGGCGGCCGCACGGACTCTGGGCGTAGGGCCACACAGCCCTGGACGGAGAGGGCGGCCGCACGGACTCTGGCCGTTGGGCCACACAGCCCCGATGGAGCGGGCGGCCGCACGGACTCTGGCCGTTGGGCCACACAGCCCCGACGGAGAGGGCGGCCGCACGGACTCTGGTCGTTGAGCCACACAGCCCCGACGGAGAGGGCGGCCGCACGGACTCTGGTCGTTGGGCCACACAGCCCCGACGGAGAGGGCGGCCGCACGGACTCTGGTCATTGGGCCACACAGCCCCGACGGAGAGGGTGGCCGCACGGACTCTGGTCGTTGGGCCACACAGCCCTGGACGGAGAGGGCGGCCGCACAGACTCTGGGCGTTGGGCCACACAGCCCCGACGGAGCGGGCGGCCGCACGGACTCTGGTCGTTCGGCCACACAGCCCCGACGGAGAGGGCGGCCGCACAGACTCTGGGCGTTGGGCCACACAGCCCCGACGGAGTGGGCGGCCGCATGGACTCTGGTCGCTGGGCCACACAGCCCCGACGGAGAGGGCGGCCGCATGGACTCTGGGCATTGGGCCACACAGCCCTGAGTGGGAGGGCAGCCATTTTGGCTCTGGCCATAAGGCCAAACCACCCTGAGGCTAAGGACAGTTATTTAGTTTCACCCATGGGACCTCGCCCCTTCACCCCTAAGGCATCGCCCATCTGTCACCATAAGACCCACACCATGATATAAGACTTTCGGGATCAGGATGCAAATATGAGTAGAAGCAAGGAGTAGCATGTGACCCCTCTAAGAGCTCCTGCCACTCCTCTACCAATCTGGGGCTGTTTTATCTCCATCCATCTGCCTCAGGAATGGATTTGACCAATGGGGGAAAGTTCTGGGGCACAGTGACCCATCCGGAAGTGGGTCACGTGACCCCTCCGAGAACTCCTCCCAGTAGGGGTGAGCCTCCGCCCCTTAGGACCAGCCAGAGAGGGGATTTCACCAAACAGAGTAAGTGCCGTGGTGGGGTGACCTGCCCGCAAGAGGGGCCCATCACCGCTCCATGAAATCCCCCCACTGTCCTCTACTAATCGGTCAGGGTTTCACACACCCCATAGGCCATCCCAGAAGGGAAACGTACCGATCAGAATAGGCAGTGCCCGAAGGTCTAGGCCAGAAGCCGCCGATCTCTGGAGCTCCATGTTTGCGTGGCTGGCAGCATCCTCCTGGAAGTCGCAACACAACACTGCGTGGAAGATCCCATCTCGTTCCAAGGATGTCTTTTGCAGAAATCGTGGCCTAGGCCTTCGGGCTAAATCTGTTCTGGATTGGGACACGTTTACCTTCTGAGATGGCCTAAGGTGGGAGAGAAACCCTCGCCAATTGGTAGAGGGCGGTGTGAGGACTTTCTAGGGACCACAGGATCCTGTTGCGGGCAGCTCACTCCACTATGGCACTTCCCGTATTTGGTCAAATCCCCTCTCGGGGTGGCCCTATAGGGCAGACGCCCACCTCAATTGGTAGAGGACAGAGGGAGGAGTTCTCAGAGGGGAGATACAACCCCCTTCTGGATGGGTCACCCTGCCCCGCAACGTCCCCTGATTGGTCAAATGCATTCTCTGGGTGTGTAAAATGGTGTTTGCCCCTGCCAAATTTTCGTAAAAGAAGGGAAGAAAGGCATGTATGTTTTGTGTTATCTATAAGGTGGCCATCTTGGACTTGGCAAAAGAATTTGGTGACCTTTTGCCATTGGCTATATTATTTTGGGTTGGGAAGCACACTGCCACGCACGGATTGAATCCGCGTAGATAGGGTCTAACATCCAGGCAGAGACGACGCAAAGAGGGATAGGGAGGGTTTTTAGTTAGGTCTACTCACCCGGTCCTGTGTCCATCATCGAACTCTGTCCCTGACGTCCAATGTCAAGAGAGCAGAAGCTGTCCATCGCTCTCCCTGCAAGAGAAGGTAGAAAGCACATCAACATTTCCTCGTGGGTGTAATTGTTTGTGAGAGTGGAGCATTTCCAGAGTTAAAGTTTTGTTACTCCACCCCTTCTCTAGCCTATCCTAGTCCTTTCCCCCATCGTAAATAAAGTCTTGTTTGTGTGGTTACCACTCCGTGGCCTTATTTTCGTGTGCTAAGGCAAGCTCTGACAGACGGGATTACAGAGGGGACTATGTGGGAAGACTTTACTGTAAGATTCCCCGCATCTTCTGAATGGGGTTTGGGTTCTGCCCTCTTTAAAGGAAGGAAAAATCCTGACAGGTGATCCTAGGGGGCTGAAACCCTCTGTGATGAGTTAGTAATCTGTCCTGTTCACCACTCTAGGATGGAGTCTGGGATGCAGGCTCTGGGATGGAGTTTGGGTGCTGGGTGCAGGCTCCGGGCTGGGGCACAGGGTGGGGGTGCAGGATGGGTGGAGGGGTGCAGGCTCTGGAAGGGAGTTTGGGGATGGGAGGGGCTGCGGAGGGAGGGGCTGCAGGCTGTGGAACGGAGTTTGGTTGTAGGCTCTGGGCTGGGGGAAGGGGTGGGGGTGTAGGAGGAAGTTTGGGAGCAGGAGAGGGTGTGTGGGAAGAGGGTGGGGGTGCAGGCTCTGGGCTGGGGCAGGGAGAACCGCAATTAACTCATGCAATTAACTCAAAAAAATTACTCGCAATTAAAAAAATTAAAACTGCAATTAATCATGATTAATTTTTTAATTGTGATTTTTTTTAGGTATGATTGATCACCCTGTTAAACATTGAATACCAACTGAAATGTATTAAAGATTTTGGTTGTTTTTCTCCTTTTTTCAAATATACTGATGTCCATGACAACACAGAATACAGGGCTCACTTTCTAGGATGATGGTTTACAAATATTTACACTGTCAAAGTAATAAAAGAAAGAGCATTTTTCAGTTCCCCTCATAAAAGTGCAGCAGTGCAAGCTCTTGGCCGTGAAAGTGCAACTTACAAATGTAGATTTTTTGTTTTGTTCTAGAACTGCACCCAAAAGGAAAACAGTGTCAACGTTTCACGCCTACAAGGCCACCGGACGTTGAGAAGAGGCGTTCGCATGGCACTTTTGTAGTCAGCATTGCATGGTAGTTATGTGCCAGGCATGCTAAACATTCGTATGCCCCTGCATGCTTTTGCCACGAGTCCAGAGGACATGCTTCCATGCTGATGATACTCGTTAAAAAAAAGTAATGTGTGAATTAAATCGGTGACTCAGCTCCTTGGGGGAGAATTGTCTTCTCCTGCTCTCTTTTACCTGCACTCTGCCACAGATTTCATCTCCTAGCCATCTCGGATGATGACCCAACACATGGTGTTCGTTTTAAGAACACTTTCACTGCAGATCTGACAAAAGGCGAAGAAGGACCAATGTGAGATTTCTAAAGATAGCCACAGGACTTGACCCAAGAGTTAAGAGTCTGAAATTGGACTCCAAAATTTGAGCGGGATGAGGCGTGGCGCATACTTTCTGAAGTCTGAAAAGAGCAACACGCCAATGTGGAAACGACAAGATCCAAACCATCGAACAAGAAAATGAACCTTCCGCTGGTGACATCTCAATCTGTCCTCAACATGGACGCATGACCTCTGGAACGGTGGTTGAAACGCGAAGGGACGTATGATTCTTCAGCACATCTGGCCTGTCAATATCCTGCGATGCCAGCTACAACAGTGCCCTCTGAATGCCTGGTCTCCCTTTTAGGTGACACTGTCAACGAGAAGTGGGCAACATTAGCTCCTGCAAATGTCAACAAACCCCTGTTTGTCTGAGCGATTGGCTGAACAAGTAGCAGGACTGAGAGGGCTTGTGGCCTTTCAAGTTTTTCATCATTTTATTTTTGAATGCAGTTATTCCACTTCTGTTACGTGTGAAAAATGCAGATTTTTCTTCCCCATAATTACAGCACTTACTCCTAGACGACATTTGCTGACTGGCTTTATCAAGAATCATTAAAAATGGGTCTTCACACATTTAGCACTGACTGTCAGCCCCTGCCATGTTGTGATACCGTTCAAAGCACAATACACTGTTTTGATGAAGGTATTTTAGTGCTTGTAGGCCCAGAATGTATTCAGCTGATTTTTAGAGCCTGTTAGACTTTTGGTATGTTTTTCAAAAGCATCTGTTTAAAATAATGTAGGTCTGGGATCGGGCACCTGACAACACAGATGGGGGCCGAGTGGGCTGTTCAAAACAGGTTAGGCACCAGGGGCTAGCTCCACAAAAATACTGAGCTGGGCTTGGCTGCTACTTTCACTTTAGCTCCCTAAATCTGACACTGAGACGCTGCCGATCCTCAACCCCCCACAGCTACAGCCTAAATGTAAGGGGACTGTTGCCCCCTTACTAACAGTCAGTGGGGGTGTTTTGATTGGCTAGCTCCCAGTACTAAAAGGGGAAGGGTCGATGGGAAACCAGGACCCTGAGACTGATAGTCCCCAGGAACAATGGGGAGAGGCCAATGCTCCAGGTCAGCCTGAATGTCAGGGCGAGAAGGCTAATGAGGGAGTCAGGAGGACAGGGGGTCCCGTCCTCTGTGTGAGCTGGATTTGCCTGGGTCAGACAGACAGAGTGGGGCCGAGCTAAGGAGAAAGCAGGGGCCCGAGCTGAGCTGGGGAGCGGAGCTGTGCCGATCCAGAGGGACCAGTAAAGCAGCCCAGGGAGCTGGGGGCAGAGCAGCAGCCGTGCAGAGACCGAGTGGTGGGGCTGGGGCTGGAGCAGTCCGGAGCTGGATGCGGTGAGCAGCTGGGGAGAGCGAGGGGGACCCTGGGCAGCGGGCCCCGCACAGGGAGATGCCTCAGCCAAGGGGCTCTGCAGGCCAGGCTTGGATTGTAACCCCGACAGGGCGGGGGCCACACTGGGAAGAAGGGTCCTGCCACTTCGAGCCTGAGAGCGTGTGGCCACCACCAGAGCGAGTGTCCGACCCGCAGCATCCCCGCAGCACAGCCAGGGCAGGAGAAGGGGCCTGGGACTCACAAGGAGCAGACTGTGAACTGCCCTGACGTTCCAGAGATGCTGTTTGTGATATTCCCTGCCACAGAGCGGGGTGATGTGTTTCCTTTCACCTTTCCCATTTTCCCTTATTCTTTTTTAAAATTAATTGTTGATTAAATAACTTGCATTTGCTTTAAATTATATGTAATGATTAGTGGGTCAGAGAAGTGCCCAGTACAGAGAGTACCCCGGAGTAGGGACACCCGAGCCCCTGTCCTAGGTGACCACCGCAGGGTTGGGGGTCGAGACCCCCAGGAATCCTGGGTCCAGCCTTGTCGGGGTTCTGAGGACTCTGCCAGACAGGAGAGTGGAAGGGGAGTCCTCCAGGATAGGGAGGCCTCTGGGGAAAGGGAGTGGGAGCGAGGACTCAGATCCTTTCGCGAGCCCACTTCACCGGGGTCGTGCAGAAGCCAGGACAGTTCCCCACAAGAGCGGGACTATTCCCCCGCTTACAGGAAGAAGGAGGTGCCTGAAAGTAGGACCCACAAAACCCAGCGTGCGAGGCATCTCCACACCGACACTAACCAACGGGAAAGGCCGATGGGAGGGGTGTGTCCTGAGCCCCCCCTGCCTCTCTGGATCTCAGGTTACGAGGTCTGGCTTGGAGAGAGGTACCTCCCCCGGCTCCCGCCCGCCCAGCTTTCCCCCACCCCCTGCCCTGCCCTGCCCTGCCCTGCCCCGGCCGTACCTGGTTCCAGCCCGGCCCTGCCGCGGGGTGGGACCAATACTGCTGCCACGGCCGTCCCGAGGGGGGTGCGGGCTCGGGGCAACCCCCACTCCTCCCCAGACCCCACCCCGCTCCACCCCTTCCCCCAAGACCCTGCCTCCTTCCGCCCCTGAAGCAGCAAGATTAATCCCATACCTTGCATTGATTGTGACTTATTTGCCTGATTTGAAACGAGACCAAAAGGACCTGAGTCTCCTCGCTGTCGATAGCCCCCCGCTCGGCCAACCAGCCCTGAGACTCTGAGGGGCGGGCGGCTGAGAGGTCTCACCAGAGGTCCCAGAGGACGGCCAGGTCACCATCAGAGCGGATCGCTCTCAGATCCAGACCCACCTCTTTGTGAGGACCGCCCGCGATGAGAGCAACCCCCACTTGCCCACCCTCCACACACATCCCTCCTTGGGAGAGAGAGGGAAACATTGGAAAAAGAAGCAAGAGAAGAGGAGAAAGGAGGGAGGAAAGAGGAGAAGGGAAACCCAAAAGGATAAACCCCAAGGTCCCCAGTGATTCCAAGCATCAAAGCGCTCGGTAGGAAATCACATTCTGCCCCCTTAAGCCAGTGTTTTCTGTGCCGAGAATTCTGCCTGCAGCAGGTGCATCAGACCCAACAGGTTCCAAACCTCTCGCAGCCTCCGACCTTGTCCAAGGGAAGTTCGTTTTCTGGCACAATCAGTGGTCGGAAAGGAGAAAACTCCACAGAGGCTCCTCCTCATGCTACGACGTGAATCCTAATTCTCTCCCCGTCCTCGAGGGGAGACCGGGAGAAGGAGACGTGCGGCAGCAAAGCCGGGGGGGTCTCAGCGACTGCCCTGGCCCTGCACCTCGGCCCTGCCCCGCTGATGTCGGGGTCTCTCTGTGAGGTCACCCCCTCCCCACCACCTTTCCCCAATGGGCTGAGGTCCTGCAAAAGGCCTTGCTGATGTCACTGCCCCCCAACCCCCCCCCTCCCAGCTGATGTCCTGCCCCTGCCCAGCCTCTTGGAGCTTGGAGTTGTTGCCCCTGGATCTCCGCACTCAATGACTGGTGAGTCGGGGGATGGAGCCGGCTATACAATAAACCACCAGTTTTTCATAAATTAGTCGACTTAAGGCCAGAAGGGACCATTGGAGCATCTAATATGACGCCCTGCATCTCCCAGCCCTCCTGTGTATCACAAGAGCTGCTTTTGCACTAAAGCACCTTCCTGAAAGGCATCTAGTCTTCACTGGAAGACATCAAGAGATGGAGAATCCATCACTTCTCTTGGCAGTTTGTTCCAGTGATGAGTCGCCCTCCCTCTTACAAATCTCTGCCTTGTTCTAAGGAGAATTTTTGTGATTTCTGCTTCCAGCCATTGGTTTTTGTTCTGCCTTTCTTTGCAAGACTAAAGAGCCTTTTAAATACTTGGTGTTTTCTCTCAGCGAAGGCACTTGCAGGCTGCCATCAGCTCACCTCTCCATCTTTTTAAAAACTAAACAGACTGAGTTTTTCAATCCCTCCTTATAAGTCTTCTCCATCCCTCAAATATGGCTCTTTTCTGCACCCTCTCCAGTTTTTTTTAACGTTATTTTTGAAATGTGGACACCAGAACGGGATGCAGTATTCCAGTGTCAGTCTCCCCGCTGCTGAATCACATCCCTTTCCATCCTCTCTTTATCTATCCATGGATGTCGTCACGGACTCACAGGACTTGTGCTCTCTCTCAGCCTCGTACAATCCTTGGGAGGAACCCCTTCAGTGTGACAGCCCTTCTCGGAGATCCACTCTCTCGAGGGTTAAGCCGTAGGCCCTTCCGCCTCCTGCAACCCCTCTTCTCTGAGCCTTGAGCATGCCTGTCTGCCATGGGCCCCCTCAGGGAGTCCCCTCACTCTGGACCCCTGGGGCCTCTACTCCCAGAGGGAAGAAAGCAACCCCGATCTCGAGACTGCCGTGACTCTCAGACAGCGTAAAAGAGAGGGGTTTATTGAGCATCTGAACACAGCACAGGAAATTCTCAGGGCCTCAGGCCTAACCTCCCTCTGCACAGTCCATCTAGGTCTCTCCTGCACCCGTGTGGGCTCTGGCTGTTTTCTCTCCCCAGTCCAGAAGCCCGCTCCTTCCAGCTAAGCGTCCGATATCACCTTCCCACAAGCCTGTGTCCTTTGTCTTCTGTCCCAGGTGAACAGGCTGCCTGGGTCTCCTCTATCTCAGCCTCTCCTCTCCTCCCTCTTTTCTTTCCCCCTGGCTGAAAGCAGTCACCGGGTCTTCTCTCCTCAGCCCATTGTCCTACTACTGGCCCGACCTGGCTGTGACTTCAAAGCTGGGCCTCCCGCTCACCAGTCGCTGGGGTATCCATTCTCCAGGCCTTTGCCTGAGGGCCCAACTGAAAGGAGAGATCACCGCTGGTCCTCTGTAACAATAAAACTACCTCTCCCACCTCGTTAAACAAACAGCACCCAGGGAAACTGAGGCATGCAAACCATTGAAAAACCAAGAAAATCCCCCCGTCATCACCGATGGCTTTGGCCCTGTTCCCCACAGCATCGCAACGGGAGCGGATGTTGAGCGGCTTGCCCGGTATGACACCTAAATCCTTGACAGAGTCACGGCTTCCCGGAGTACAGTTCCCCCTCGGTGGCCTGCCTGCTCTGTCCTGCTGCCCCCTCCCACTGCGCCAAGAGGGGACCTGGTGACTGGAGCTGCTGTGGTTGTGTGAGAGCGCCGGGCTGAGAGACCAAAGGGCACCTCCGTTCTGGAAGAGAGGGGTCTGGCCGGTAGGCGCAGTCGCCCCCGGTTTGGGGCACAGAAGGGGCTGTGGCTGGCAGCAGCTTGAAGCCCGTCATAGAATCATAGAATCATAGAATATCAGGGTTGGAAGGGACCCCAGAAGGTCATCTAGTCCAACCCCCTGCTCGAAGCAGGACCAATTCCCAGTTAAATCATCCCAGCCAGGGCTTTGTCAAGCCTGACCTTAAAAACCTCTAAGGAAGGAGATTCTACCACCTCCCTAGGTAACGCATTCCAGTGTTTCACCACCCTCTTAGTGAAAAAGTTTTTCCTAATATCCAATCTAAACCTCCCCCACTGCAACTTGAGACCATTACTCCTCGTTCTGTCATCTGCTACCATTGAGAACAGTCTAGAGCCATCCTCTTTGGAACCCCCTTTCAGGTAGTTGAAAGCAGCTATCAAATCCCCCCTCATTCTTCTCTTCTGCAGGCTAAACAATCCCAGCTCCCTCAGCCTCTCCTCATAAGTCATGTGTTCCAGACCCCTAATCATTTTTGTTGCCCTTCGCTGGACTCTCTCCAATTTATCCACATCCTTCTTGTAGTGTGGGGCCCAAAACTGGACACAGTACTCCAGATGAGGCCTCACCAATGTCGAATTGAGGGGAACGATCACGTCCCTCGATCTGCTCGCTATGCCCCTACTTATACATCCCAAAATGCCATTGGCCTTCTTGGCAACAAGGGCACACTGCTGACTCATATCCAGCTTCTCGTCCACTGTCACCCCTAGGTCCTTTTCCGCAGAACTGCTGCCTAGCCATTCGGTCCCTAGTCTGTAGCGGTGCATTGGATTCTTCCATCCTAAGTGCAGGACCCTGCACTTATCCTTATTGAACCTCATCAGATTTCTTTTGGCCCAATCCTCCAATTTGTCTAGGTCCTTCTAGTCCTAGCTGCGCTAGGCACTGTTTGAATGAGTGCAACGTCCGTGTTACATACGGGCTCCTGGGGCTCGGTCGGAAGCACTGAACTGCCTCAGAGTTCTCTGTTTGCAAGGTCGGTGCCAGGAGATTAGAGAGACAAGGCGGGGAGGGGATCTCTTTCATTCTCCAACTTCTGCTGGGGAGAGTCAAGCCTTCGAGCTCCACAGAGCTCGTCCTCAGGCTCTGGTCTCTCTCCCCAACAAAAGCGGGTCCAATAAACCATATGACTTCCCCGGCCTGGTCTCTCGGTGTTTTCTACTCCCACGGGCGTGGCTGGGAAGGGCCACAGGGCTCAGCAGGCTCAGGGAGAAACCTCAGCCCCACTGGAGACAGGAGGGGAGCAAACCTCACAATCCGTGTGGTCCCTGCAGGTCTGTGCAACTGCCCCCCACTCACTCAGTGGCAGTCTGTGGGGGAGGTCTAGGGTGGCCAGGTGTCCCGATTTTAGAGAGACAGTCCCGATTTTTGGGTCTTTTTCTTATATAGGCTCTGATTACCTCCCACTCCCGTCCCGATTTTTCACACTTGCTGTCTGGTCACCCGAGGGAGGTCTGGCAGCCCCCTCCCCAGCCACAGTCCGTGCGTGCCCAGCAGTCTGTGTGTGTCTCAGCAGCCCCCTGCTCACTCCCACGTGGAGCCCAGATCGGGGTGGGCTGGGCCTTGGTTTGTTTGATCCCTGAAGGGTTTTCTGGACACTAACTGGCACCCCAAGTTTGTCCTAATTTGAGGAAATCGCTGTGAAAACTCACCTTTTCCGGGTGTCTGTTTCACACCCTCTGCCAGAGACGTTCCCCATTCTTTCTCCAGTTCAGCTGGCAGCAGGTCTCGTGCGAGGGGCGGGGGAGAGCTGAGATTTCAGGCTGCCGTCTTATGGCGGGTTTGCTGCGATTAACTGGCTGAACGTGCTAATTCTGAGGACGAAACAGGGAAAGGGGCAGAGATCGAGAGTCAGGGAGTGAAATGGAGAAAATAGAGGAAGCATTTCGAGCAAGGGCGAAGTGCAATGACCTGAATCCAGAATATTCTCTGCACCCCTTGTCTAACTCTGGGCCTGATTCTCTTCCGCATTGACTGCCCTGTCCCTGTCTCCGGCCGTGTCTGGAGGGCTTTATGCCCCTGTCCAGCCCCTTCACACTGCCAGGAAGGGAGAGCTGTTATGGAATCTTAGCCCAAAGAGGAACCAGGCCCTGTGTCACCTTCATCCTGGGTTTCAGATGACCCCGAGAAGTGGGGGGCCACCGGGGCCTAGAGCATGGCCCTGCCACAGAGGCCCCGCCCCCGGTCATCCTCTTCCCCCGAGGCCCCGCCCACCCACTGTTCACTCCTCTGGCCCCCGAGGTCCCCCTACCTGCCCCTCGCTCCTCTCCGCCTCTTCCCCCAGGACTCCACTCACCCCCTGCTTGCTCCTCTCCGCCCCTTTCCCCGAAGGGGGGCTACCGGGGGGCCATGGGGCCAGGCACCCGTCCCTTTTCTCTGTCTTCGGTGAGCGGGGGGCAGTGGGGTCCTTGGGGAAGGAGGTGGAGCAGGACAGGAAGAGGCACGAGAAGACGGGGCCGCGGGGGAAAAGGCCGAGGGGGGGTGGGGAGCAGGTTTTGGGGGAAGAGGCGGAGGGGGGATGGGAAGAGGCAGAGCAAGAGCAGGGCATCGGGCTAAGAGGCAGAGGGGAGCGGGGTGTAGGTGGGGCCCCCACTTCTCTGGAGCTTCGCTTCCAGCGCTCGAAAGATGACCACGGGCCCACGGGCCTCCGGAGGGGAGACCCGCCCCACATCCCCAGCGTTTCCCCCCCGCATGGGGGAGGCTCAGGCTCCCCTGGCCTCTTGTACGGGCTGCCCGTGCTCAGCTCCTTCCACGCTCTGGAGAGGAGCAGCACCCAGGGGTGGGGCTGAGCTGGGGGCCGCTGGGTGAGGGGCAGAGGCCTCGGGAGCTGAGACCGCAGGGACACAGCGTGAGGCACCATCCCAGGCATCCCCATGAAAGGAGCAGAACAGGGTTTACCTGGGGTGGGGAGTGTATGGAGAGCGTCTCAGGGCCGGTGGAGATGTATTGCCCTGGTGAGCAAGTGTGGCTAAAACACAGGCCTCGCTGTGAGCAGGATTTGAACCTGCGCAGGGAAACCCGAATGGATTTCGAGTCCAAAGCCTTAACCGCTCGGCCATCACAGCTGTGAGTGACGTGACCCCCTAAGGCCTGAGAAACTGGTAAATAATCACAGTGCCCAGGCCTGAAGTCCTCTGAAACACAGAATTCAAACAGGAGACCTGGCTCCCAAAGCACAGGGGGATTTGGGGTTCTCATTGCTTAGCCATGTGGTTAAACATCAAACCAACCCCCTCCTGTGGGGCCTGTAATTGTTGCTATCCCCACTCTAAAGGGAGACAGGGAGAGGTTCACTGTCCTGGCCAAGGCCACGCAGGGAGTTAGAGCCCAGGTCTGCCCCTCCCTGCTTTATCCTCCCCTGTCCTGACTGTCTCGCTCGATTCACCTGTTTTTATTGTCTCTTGTCTCTCTTTATAAACAGGACTAAGCCATGACTGGACTGTCAGCCGGGAGAATGGGACACGGCTCCCTTCACCTGGACCCTGGATTTCTCATTACTTCAGAGAAACTTCTCAGTGGAAAAATGAATCACATTCAAATGACTACAGATTATGAATCGTTTGCTATTTTTGTTGCCTTGGAACACTGCTCCCCCCGCCCCGCCCCCCAGTCCTCCGCCCCAGCCTCTTCCCCTGAGTCAGGAATTATGTTTTATTGGTTCACTCTGATTTGTTTCATTTTTATGTTCGCATCTCTTGCAACTAATTGGTCAGAACCTGTCACTTCCGAAAGTCCCAGACGCGTGTCTCAGTTTCCCCTCCTAGCTCCCTTCTCGGTACCTTTGATTTTCCTCAGAGTCTCCTTCAGATCACTGGCTTGTTGGCACCAATAACCAGGTCTGATTTCCAGGTCAGGAGACGTGTCCTCCAGCTGCTGGAACCTTCCTTTTTCACATCAAGAAAGAAACAGGTTTTTTCCCAATAATCATGTTTTATTTTATTTTTTTATTTTACTGTGAATTTCTTGCCACTGAAAAATGCTGAATTGAGGGGCCTGGAGAATGACTCTCTGTGTAGCCAGCCACAGAATAGCTACAGCCCCAGCAATGGCTGGGCAAGCTTCCCCGAGGTGTCCCGTCAATGTGCTTCAGCCCTGATTGACTGAGACCAGCTCTGGGGACAGGACGGGAGTTCAGTCCCCGTGGACAATTCACTCCTCAGCCTCCATCCTTCAGTGACCAATAGATTCCAATGTTCCTGCTGGTCTTTGTTCTGTGGACGTCTGCCCACCTGCAACTGGACCGAGATGAACTCCCCTCAAACCAGCTCATTCCTCACCGGTTTCTGAATGGTCATCACGTCCTACAGACGTTTGCTCACTCCTGCCCTGGGCAGAAGAGAACCCCAGTGCCCTGGAGGTGACAGGCCCGGACTGTGTCCCCGGAGTCCCGGGGCATCGTCCCTGCCCTACGGCAGTGGCTGCACTGGGGAGTTTATGGTGGCAGTCTCGAGTGGAGCGGCTGGAAGCCGACGGGAGGGAGCTCTCCACCCTCAACGAGCAGCCGTAGCCATGTTGGCAGGAGAAGCTCTCCCAGCACCATAGCACTGTCCACACCGGCGCTTAGGTCAGTGTAACTTGTGTCACTCGGGGGGTGGCTTATTCACACCCCTGAGCCACATACGTTCTTCCGACACAAGGGGGAGTGTAGACGCAGCCTTAGCAGAGACGCGATTAAGAAAACCGCTTTAGTTTTGTAGGAAATGCAGGAACCCCAGGTTTGTAATAAACCAAAGGAGATTCCGACCAAACGAGTCACCTTCCCCACTTTGCAGTTGTGCCCTGGGATAGTTGTTTTGTCTCAGCCTGTGGCCAGAATAATGAGGTGTGAAGGGGAAGGAGCCAGGCACCTGCCTATGGTGCTTCTGACATCCTAGAGGGGAGAAAGGAGAAAAGACGCTCAGTCCCCCATGCCACTCACACAGGGGGTGGGAACTTTGGTGGTAATTTAAAGAGAATCAAGGGGCTCAAAGAGAGACAAAGGTGTTAACGTGACCCTGTCACTGTCCAACATTACACAGGTGAAACAAGGCTTGCAGTTTGGGCTGCTGTACAGAACAAGCGTTCAGGCTGAAAAGTGACATCATTTCTTGCAATTTCAGGAAAACCCCAAATCAAACAAACCCCCACAACAACAGGCACCTGAAAAAGTACTGCCCCTGACTTCACCTTTCCAAGGTCTTCTCAGCACTCTCTCCCGCCCCAAGGGAGAATCCTACACCTTGACAAACAAACCAAATTCAGGCCCTAATGCAGCTCTCCCTCTGCAGGATGTTGGAGAAAACACAGGTGAAAAAAACTTCCAAGGTAAGCTGCAAACACACTTGCATGGTAAAGGAGACTCATGCCCGAGTCCAACAAATCCTTTGGGAACTCGAAGGAAGCCGCATTCCAGAGGAGTTTCCAAAGACAAACCACCAGCCACACACCCAGGCAGAAGAAGCTTGGACACGGGAAGGGGCAGCAGCAAACACACCCTGGAGGAGGACTTGTCCGGGAGCTGCAGCCAGGCCTCTTGGCACCCAAAGTGAGAATCAGACCCTTACAACAACAAGCCACATTTGGCCATTGCTGAAATTGTCAGGCCTCAAAATTTTGGGCCAGAAACCAAAAGCCAAATCTAGCTTTAAAACTCAACCACTTGGAAATGGCACTTCTAGCGTGGCACCAGACCGTAGGCGACCGTCTGTGTGCGTGTGGTTGGCTGCCAATAGGTATGTAAGCAGTGTCAGGATGAGCTCCACCCTGACATCTGGTGGTGAGGTGTGGCAAGTTGTGGAAAAGAACTTCAGGGGCCGATGTCATTTGCATAGGCACACCCACCACGCCTAGAATGAGACCATAGCTGCTCAAATGGTCACTTTGGCTGCTGTGGGATCCCCAGGGTCTCTGTTATTGGGGCAGGAAGAATAAATTGTTATTACCCTGATTATGGGAACTGTGCTTGGAACTGTACGTGGCCTTTTGTTATGATGGAGGGATTCACCATCAACTAAGTAGCACTCGCTAGGCAAGGGTCATGGGTTCCAAAACTGTGTGAATAAAGAGAGGCTGGGGACAAGTATTAATACTTGGTGGTGTGGGCCCCTTGGTGAGGGCCTTCTATGCTAATTGCACTTCATTCTCTCTCCACTGTGGAATATCAGAGCTAATTTTGATTTCATTAGAAGTCTAGTTATAGGCTGCTGAGTTCACTTTGGGCTGACAGTGCACCAGCACTGGGGCTCTCCTACTACAAGCTGAATTCACCTAAGAGCTGAAATCACTGAGTGTTGTGTTAAGTAGTGGGGGAGCCTGAAGATATATTGTGGCGCAGTTTGCGGCACGGCTGGTGAAGCAGTTCAATGCGGAGCAGTGTGTGGATGGCAGGAGCTGCTTGTGGGTCGTGGAGCTGAGCGAAGGAGTTCGTGGGGCAGCTGGTGGAGCGGAGCAGAGCGCAGCGGAGCGAAGGAGTTCGTGGGGCGGCTGGCGGAGCGGAGCGCAGCGGAGCGAAGGAGTTCGTGGGGCGGCTGGCGGAGCGGAGTGCCGCTATGGAGCTATGGGGCGGTCAGCTTCAGATCATGTAAGGTGCCTCTTACCCCCGTCCCATTTCCACCCAGGTTGGGAGGTAAAGCTCCGCAGATAAACTTTCGAACTCTGGGGCTGCCCTGACCAGGGACAGAGACTTTTGGGGCATTGGACTTTTGGGACTTTGGGTGATTTGGGGTTGCTGGACTCAAGAACCAAAGGGAAAAGGGCATGCCCCAATTTGCCTGGGGTGGGTTTTTTTTTGCTCATGGGTTGTGTTATGAATCCTGTTGGTGGTGTTTCCCCAACATAATGCCACATTGTTTCTCTCTGTTATTAAAAGGCTTTTGCTACACTCAGGCTATGTGCTTGCGAGAGGGGAAGTATTGCCTCTTGGAGGCGCCCAGCGGGGGTGGTATATATTTGTCCCAGGTCACTGGGTGGGGGCTCGAGCCGGTTTGCATTGTGTTATTGGAATGGATCCCCTAGATATTGAACCCGGCCCTTGTTGCTGCCAACTCTGACGGGCAGAAGGGTTACAGGTAGAATCCAGGGCCTGCATCTTCGCTTCCCACAGCAGGAGATTTTGAGACCCTGACAATTAGGGGAAGAACAGGCAGGCCGTGGCTACACTTGCAGATGTACGGTGCTGTGAGTCAAACCTGCCTTCCTACAGCCGAGCAGGGGAAGCGCTGCAGCCTGTCCACACTGGCAGCTGCCAGCCATCCCAGCATTCACGTGGCTGCAACGTGCTTTTCCAACGGGGGATGGGGGTGGAGTGTGACAGGGAGTGTGGGGGGAGAGAGAGTGGGTTTTGGGGGGCTGACAGCGTGCTGTCTTGTAAGTACAGACCTCCCTCCCCCGCCTGTCTCTCACTCACTGAAAGCAAACGGCCGTTCTTTCTTTTTTTCTCATAGACGAGATAAGCAGCCGCTCGCTGAAATGGACCCCAACCCCGCCTCGCTCTGCAAGCAAACAGGAGCGGCTGGCGCTCCAAACGGAGCCCCCCGCCTGCCTCTCACTCATTCAAAGCCAACAGGAGCGGTGTGTGTTTGTTTGATAAGCAGCCCCGAAACGGAGCTTTGAAATGGCACGGCCACGTCCGGAGTTCACAACCAAACAAGAGAGGACGTGTCAGTTAAAAGGATTATGGAGAGTTTCCGGAGGTCAATCAGTGCCTAATAACCTTACTCCCCGTTTACACTGGAGCTGGAGCGTCTCAGCCGATGTGCAACAGCTGTTAATCCTCTCGGGGAGGTGGAGTACCAGGAGCGCTCCAGCCAGGGAGTCAGAGCGCTCTGCATGCCTTGCCAGCGTGGACGGGGAGTAAGGTGGAGCGCTCTGGGAGGCTTTATTGCGGTGTAACATGCAAGTGTAGCCAAAGCCGTAGATAAAAACCCAAAGAAAGTATCAAGAGTTCTCCTTCCTGGCTGAGCTGGGTGCGCTGTCCAGGTCACCGATGGTCATTCTGGGGAGGGATGTGGGGCTGATTCAGTTTGGGGGGGTTGTTCTGGGGAAGGATGTGGGTCTCAGATATCTGGAGGATTGGCCCAGAGCCCAGTCTTTTGGGGGCACAGCTGGTGGTCCTGATCCTAGTCTGTCTGCCTCTCTTCTGGCAGAGAAGGCCAAGCCAGGCGAGTACGAATAATGATGCTGTAAATAAAATGGAATAAAGTTGTGGATGTTTTTATTTTTAAAATATTTTTCACACTTTTCAATCTGCCCCAATTTCATCAGGCCCTGGTAGTTCCTATGAGAAATGTGAAGGATGAGATATTTGTAACTGTTCCCTCTTAGTGGGAGCAACAGCTGGCTGGGGTTTTGGCGGCTCAGGCTTTTGTTCCCTGGTTTTACCCACTGTGGTTTCTTTTGCATGTTTTCTTTCATAACGTATCAGATGTACCTGTGTGTAACTTTTTGCCCTAGGGCTGCCATTGCTGGGAGCCCCCTCCATTTAAACTTGTAAATATTGTAAATAAAACCGGTACAGCTGTGTGCTGTGTCAAACACAACTCCTGTGTCAATCTGCTGGCCCAAGGGGGCCCACAAATGTGTTGGGAACCAGGCCCACAAAAGGTTAATCTGGCCCTGTGTGGGGGAGCCTGTGTGTGTCAGCACACTGTCTCTTTAAGCCAAGCACTCCTGAGCCTGAAGACTTGCAGCTCCCACTCCTGAGTCAAAGGCCTCAGCGCAGACAGGCTCCTGCCCCGTGCTCCCCAGCTCAGCGGAGACCCACCTGGGCACGGCCACCTCTCGTAGCGGGCGGAATCCCCCAGTGCCCGGCCAGCCGTGCATCAGCTTCCCAGCGAAAGGGAGACTTACGTGTAAACACGGGGCTTGCAGCCTCTGCAGTGCCGGCTGCCGCGGAGCCGGTGTAGAGCTTGGCCCAGGCTAGCATCAGCAGGGGAGCTGACTGTGCAGATCTCTGGGGCCGCAGGCACTGACTTATTTTTCCTGGGGATGCCACCTCCGCCACTTCCCCCAGGTCCCACCCTGGCTCCTTCCCCTCCCCATAGGTCCCTGCCTGCCCGCCCACCACTCCCCCCTCCCCGAAGCCCCTTCCCCAGCTGCCAGACAGCTCAAACAGCTGATCAGCAGGGGCCAGCCCAAGAGCTGTGGCTGGTGGGTGCCGAGCACCCGCTATGTTTTCCTGTGGGGGCTCTGGGTCTGGAGCACCCTCTGCGTCGGCACCTGGGGCTACAAATCGGTCAGGCCCCACCTGAGTGCAAAGGGACTGAATGGAAGAAGGAGGCAATTTCCTCCAGTCTAGGCAGGTGTCTAAAGCCTCCTCTCGGCAGATCAGGTGTGTGTGTGGGGGGGGAGCTTGTGTGGGACACTGTCCCAGCCACGTGCCAGTCCGCTTCCCCTAGCTGCTGCTGTTTGTGGCAGGAGTGTGCAGAAGGGGAAGTGAGAGCCCGTGAACCTGGGGAAGGAGAAGTGAGTGTTTCTGCTGTGGGGAGCCTGGCCCGCAGCCGCCGCTCTCTGCTCTGCCTTCAGAAAGGGGCAGCCAGAGAGCAGTGGCTCTCAGCCGAGTGCCCGGATCTGAAGGCAGTGCTACCAGCAGTTGGGAGGGATGGCTACGGGGGAGGGGCTAAGGCAAATTTTGGGATTGCTGTGGACCCTGCAAGCTCCCCCTAGAGCCGCCCCTACCCCTGCCCCACAGGGCCCCTCTGCTCCTCCTGCAGCTGCAGGTCTCCTTCGTCCCTCTCATCCCTGACGCTGCTGAGAAGGGTGCAGAGGAGCTTCCAGGGGCTATACAGGTGATGAGCCATGGTGCTGGATAGATGGGAGTCCTCCAGGATCAGAGAGACTGGGCTAACTGCAGCGAGAGAAGCCTGTATTTTTCATGCTCACCGGACTCCCTGTTGTCTCAGCGACACAATCCGAGCCTGGGCGATCAGAGTCATCCTGGACTAGAGAGGACTGTGACCAAAAAACTGCAAAATTCCTGAAGCAAGGAGATGGGCTTCTCCGCCTTGATCGCTCCCTTGCTTTAACAGAAGAACGGCCAGACGGGGTCAGGCCAAAGGTCCATCTAGCCCAGTGTCCGACAGGGGCCAGTGCCAAGTGCCCCGGCTTTCGATGGTTTTGCAGACCCAACAGAGTAAGGAGCACAAGTCCCATTGACTGGGAGCAAGACCTGTGCACCGAACTCTGTTTGCAGTTTTGAAAATACAACCCTAAGTATTTAACCACAGACCAAACAATGGATAATTTGGCGTGAGGACTGTGGCTATGCTTCTGATTTGCTTATGTTTATTTTATATAGGTGAAGGAAGAAGTGAGAAAGCCAGAACATTCCAATTGACTTGGGTGTCCAAATAGGGTGACCAGATGTCCCGATTTTATAGGGACAGTCCAGATATTCGGGGCTTTTTCTTATGTAGGTGCCAGTTACCCCTCACCCCATCCCGATTTTTCACACTTTCTATCTGGTCACCTTGTGTCCAAATATCTTAGGACAGGAGGCTTTGCAAATTTCAGTTTGCCACATAGACCAGAGAAGAGTGACAAACCGTCGGTGGATCACCATTAGAACATGATGGCCCCTTGTGAATTATGAAAGGAGCTGAAAGTGCTTGGCAGGACTAGCTAATCTATGGAAGAGCTCATGGGATGTTCCTATGATTAAGGCTGCTTGAAAATTTTGTTGGTTTTGATGAAAAACTGCGGTTTTGATTTAAAAAAGTTTTCACAAAAAACGTCTGCCATCCGTTAATGGTTTTGATATTTGTCATGCAAAAAAACCAATAAAAATAAAAGCTCCAAAGCTGAACTATTTCACCAAGAAACCAAACAGATTGATTTGGGCATGCCACTACTATGTCCCATGGGAGATGTCGTGGGGTTGCTTGATGTCTCCTTTTTATTGTGCAGGCTAGGTTCCCCAGATGGACTTCATCTCCCATGATGCATCATGGTTATTGGACTCCCCTAATTCAATGACTCATGCAAAGGAGAGACCGTGGTGCATTGTGGGAGAGTCCTATCAGGGAGCCCCGTCGATGGTGGATGGATGCAGGAGGAACGCAAATTACAACTCCCATGCAGTGACATTTCCAAATTGAAATACTTTGGGGTTTGGACAAAATAGTTCGGTATTCAGTTTTTCATTGAAAAGTTGAAACTTTCAGGAGGGAAGGGAAGGAGTGGGTACAGGTTCTTGAAGGAATGTATAGTGAGCTGTGTAGTTACTGGCTGTCTCACTGAAGGAAGTGCAAAGGAGTGAGTGATATGGGTGAGAAAGTTCCATCACAGGCCTTTTGATGTTGCTGTCTATGTGGTTAGTGTGCTGGATATGATGTCTGGTAACATAGAATATCAGGGTTGGAAGGGACCTCAGGAGGTCATCTAGTCCAACCCCCTGCTCAAAGCAGGACCAATCCCCAAGTAAATCATCCCAGCCAGGGCTTTGTCAAGCCTGACCTTAAAAACTTCTAAGGAAGGAGATTCTACCACCTCCCTAGGGAACGCATTCCAGTGTTTCACCACCCTTCTAGTGAAAAAGTTTTTCTTAATATCCAACTTAAACCTCCCCCACTGCAACTTGAGACCATTACTCCTTGTCCTGTCCTCTTCTACCACTGAGAATAGTCTAGATCCATCCTCTCTGGAACCACCTCTCAGGTAGTTGAAAGCAGCTATCAAATCCCCCTTCATTCTTCTCTTCTGCAGACTAAACAATCCCAGCTCCCTCAGCCTCTCCTCATAACTCATGTGTTCCAGACCCCTAATCATTTTTGTTGCCCTTTGCTGGACTCTCTCCAATTTATCCACATCCTTCTTGTAGTGTGGGGCCCAAAACTGGACACAGTACTCCAGATGAGGCCTCACCAATGTCGAATAGAGGGGGATGATCACGTCCCTCGATCTGCTGGCTATGCCCCTACTTATACATCCCAAAATGCCATTGGCCTTCTTGGCAACAAGGGCACACTGCTGACTCTATCCAGCTTCTCGTCCACTGTCACCCCTAGGTCCTTTTCCGCAGAACTGCTGCCGAGCCATTCGGTCCCTAGTCTGTAGCAGTGCATGGGATTCTTCCATCCTAAGTGCAGGACTCTGTACTTGTCCTTGTTGAACCTCATCAGATTTCTTTTGGCCCAGTCCTCCAATTTGTCTAGGTCCCTCTGTATCCTATCCCTGCCCTCCAGCATATCTACCACTCCTCCCAGTTTAGTATCATCCGCAAATTTGCGGAGAGTGCAATCTACACCATCCTCCAGATCATTTATGAAGATGTAGAAGGAGTTGGTGCTTTTCATTAGAGCTTTGCAGGAACCAGAAATTCCCTTTGGGGGAAATTCCATTTTTATTTTGAATCCAAAAGAAAAAAGAAGAAGAAGAAAAGAGAAACTTCCTGCAAAACCAAACAAAGGTTAATAATTTGGGATCAATTTAAATATTTATTTTCGATACATTGTAATGTTATATTCTGATTTTGACTATTTCATTTTATAATTGATAATGCAATATACAACAAGCATTTTTATTAAACAAAGTTGCTTCAAACTGAAAAACAAAAAGGGAACAATTTAACTTCATTGAAATGCTTCACAAAAAAAGAAAATCAAAGTTGGCACATTCCCATGCAAAGTTTTGATTTAATCAAAATAACATTTTCCAACAGAAAAATTGTTCCATTAGAATTTTTTTTTTTTGACCAGCTCTAATTTGCATACATGAGTGAGTAAAGGACAAGGGAAATCGCAGGGCAATGGGGTATCTACGCTATGGATTTCTGGGTTAACAAAGGGAGGAGTTAGTCTCAGTTTGGACTCATCACACTTAGTTCAAAGCTACTCTGCAATCCGCAAAAACCAAAGAATACGAGACTGTGCCCAGAAAGGAAATGCCCAATGACTAAGCCAAGTTCAGTCAGCCCATTTCTGAGAACACGGGAAGTGAAACTCAACTCCTCTCATGTCTCTTTCCTGCACTAGAAGTCATGGCTGCTGCAAATCCAGCAAAAACTCTCCAGGATGAACTGACCTGTCCCATCTGTCTGGAGTATTTTCAAGATCCAGTATCTCTAGACTGTGATCACAATTTCTGCAGAGCCTGCATCACCCAGTGCTGGGAGAGCTTGGATACAGATGTCTCCTGCCCTCAGTGCAGAGAGGCCTTTTCCCAGAGGAACCTCAGACTTAACAAGAAGCTCAGGAATGTTGCAGAAGCAGTCAGAGAATTGAGGTTGCAGTCAGTGAAGGAACCAGAAGCAGAGACATTGTGTGAGAAACACAAGGAGCCTCTGAAACTGTTCTACACGAAGGATAAAATCCTCATCTGTGTCGTGTGTGACAAATCCAAGGAGCACAGAGATCACTCTGTGATTCCTGCAGAGGAGGTTGCTGCTGAAGAATTCAAGGTAGGAATTTACTGACTAACCACCATTTTTATAGCTAGAGCCTTGGGAAACTCACCTGCTCTGCCCCTCCCACCACATCCCAGAGACACAAACTCCCTTTCATTGCTTCTCCCCTCTTGGGGCCAAGGAAGCAGTAGGATGCTGCTGAGGCTGTCCTCTGGGCACACATCCCCATCACGCTTTCCCTGCAGAACTGCTCACGCAGGCAGGAAGGGAGCCCCACCCTCATGAGACTTAGCGGGGGCACTGAAGTGGTGCTCCCATCCTACAGACCCTAGCAAGTCTGTTTGATAAAATCAGGGGTGGGATTGCAGGAAGCAGGGACTGGGTGGGAGGGAGCAGCACAGCAATAGGGCACTGTAGCAGGGTCACCGCCTCCAGCGTGCCCCCTCATGGCCCAGGGCGGCTCTGCAGAGGCCCTGCCTCAGTTTCCCTCTGAGGTTCCCAGAAACAATCCACAAAGGGTTGTGGTCAATAACACCCCTGCTCTCCCAGCAGGGACTCCCAGGACTTTTTGTCTGGAGTTTGGCCTTATCACCCTGAAGAAGGTCCAAGGCCTCCTCTGCCTTTTACACAGACCTCCTCCCTCTGGCCCTCCATAGGCCTCTGTTTTGGCTACCCCAGGCCTGATTGGAGCACATAACCCACCTGTGATGGGTTCAGTCACAGAGACGCCCTCGTGACGGTCACTCGATGTGCTGGGGATACCACTGAGAACAACCCCCCTGCCAGAAAAGGTACCCCTTCTCTCCTGTCTTGCTGAGTTAAGACACTCCAGTCAGCTCCAGCACAGACCAAGGGGTTGGGCCACACCCCCCTGCAGTTTACTGAGAGGGAGATTCCCTCAGCCCAGGGGCTTCTCAGTTAACAGGGACTTTCCCAGCACACAATATTTAGTCTTTCTGGGAGACTAAACCCAAAATAAATCTGTTTTACTCTGTATAATGCTTATACAGGGTAAAATCATAAATTGTTCGACCCCTATAACACTGATAGAGAGAGATGCACAGCTGTTTGCTCCCCCCAGGTATTAATCACTTACTCTGGGTTTATTAATAAACAAAAGTGATTTTATTAAGTATAAAATGTAGGATTTAAATGGTTTCAAGTAATAACAGACAGAGCAAGGAAGGTCACAAAAGTAAAATAAAACAAATTCACAAGTCTAAGCCTAATACATTAAGAAACTGATTACAGGTAATATCTCACCCTCAAAGATGTTCCAATAAGCATACTTCACAGACCGGATTCTTTCCTAGCCTGGGCCCAATCCTTTTCAGACCAAAGCTGTAGTTTATGGCCTGGGTCCAGCAACCTTGAGCCAGCTGAAGACAAAAGGGAGGGGCTGCAGGGCCTTTTATATTCTCTTTCTTGTGGGTGGAAACTCCTTTGTTCCTTTGCAAAATCACAGCAACAGTATGGAGTTTGTAGCCACATGGGCAAGTCACATGTCCATGAAAGAGTCAGCTTTTTGCAGGCGGACACCATTGTTTACATGTTAATTTGAATGTTCCCAGGAAAGCTCAGGTGTGGACTGGCGTCTCCCAACGCCCATTGTTAATTAAATGTTTGCTGATGGGCCACTCATATCTTATTTCCCTAAATTCAGACATAGAAAAGATACATGCAAACAAATAGGATGAATCTATTCAGTAGATCATAACCTTTGCAAAGATATGTTACATGGCATATTTAGCATAAAGCAAATTCCAGTTATGTCATATTTATAGTCATCAGCATATTTTCATAAAAATATGGAGTGCAATGTCACACCACCCACTCCTGGTCACTGGTCCTTCTTCATTGTCCCCACCTGCGTAGGAGAGCTGTCTATGTCACAGGTAGTGCTGAGACCCATCTCCCTTTCAAGGGCCAGCCACCCTGTGACCAGCATTGTCAACTGTCCACATCTCCTAGGGCCACAGGGAGAGAGTCCCCGTCCTGCGGATATCAGTTTGGGAATTTTGGCCATAGATTTCGGTGTGCAAGCCTTGTGCCCATACAATTTTCTGTGTTGACATTCATAACAATATTTAATAGAATGCACTGGTTTCCCGTTGCAGTAGCATCTACGAGTCCCAGTGAGGGATTAGGGGCTTCTTGTGCCAGGCACTGTACAGACAAGTTAACCAAAGGGAGCTCACAGTCTAAAACCAGGACCATGTGCAGCAGGTGGATAAAGAAACAGCCTGGAGTGGGAGTGGGGAACTCGTAGGGATGGCTGAGTATATAAGTGATCTCGATAGTCTGTTTGCTGCCCGTTTCCTCGGTGCAGCGTGTAAGTGCCCATACTTTTCAATCTAGACTGTTTTAGGTGCTGGAATGGCAGCAGGCAGGAGGAGGAGTCCATGGCCCAGTCTCCCCTCCCTGCTGGGGGCTTGGCAGGGAGGTCAGAATTGGGCTGAGGGCGCTGATACCCCCTTGGCACTGGATCCCAAATGGTGGGTTGTGAAACTGCCAGAGGGTCATGGGAAGGTGGTAGATGAGTGGTGGGCTTAGTGCACAGGTGAGACCCTGGGGGGAGAGGGATTGCAGAGCTGAGCCCACCCTACACTCAGCCGCAGTGGTGACTCCTGTCCCACGGGGCTGGGTCCAGCTCTCCACAGAGGGAGTTATGGCCAGAAAGAACCCCGTGGGCAGACTCCAGCATGAAGCTTCTTGTCCCGTCTGTGTGGAGTATTTCAGAGAACCTGTCACTCTGGAGCGGGGGCACAATTTCTGCTGAGCCTGCATCATCCAGTGCTGAGAGAAATCAGGTATAGCCATCACCTACCCTCAGTGTACACAAACTGTGAGCAGAGAAATCCCAGGCCGAAGAGGCAGCTGGCAGCTGTCATAGAAATAACCAAACAACTGAGTTTACAGGTAATAAAGGATGCAGGAGGGGAGAGGGTGTGTGGGGAACACCAGGAGCCTCTCAAGCTGTTCTGCGAAGAGGATCAAACTCCCATTTGCCTAGCGTGTGACAGATCCCGGCCTCACCGAGATCACACAGTCGTTCCCATAGAGGAGGCTGCAGAGGAGTACAAGGTAAGGAATTGCTGTCAAGTTTAATGAGTTATAGCTTTGGGTTTAATTACCAGTTAATTTAATCACATGTTGACAGTCACAGGTATAACGGCATCATTCTGCTTTGTAAAGCCTTCATTGTATGAGAGATGCTGTAAAGGGTAAATGATGGGGCAGTGTGGCAAGCCAGGCAAGAGATGAAGACTTTACATACAGATGTTTGATGTGGGATCTTTCATCTGAAATCCCGAATCCTTTTCGAAACTGCCTCCCACTGGTGAAATAAGGCAATTTTCTGCAGAACTGAAGCTGCTAAATGAGGAGTGAGGTTTAAATCACAAGAGCTGCAGGCCAGTCTGTGTGAGAGTGCTGCCTTCAGACTGGAGAAGGGGGAGTTACAAGCTGTGGTTATTGCTATTTGTATCATAGTATTTATTATTATTTACTTACATACAGACCTCAGACAAGATCCGACCTCTACTGTGCTGGGCCCTGCACAAAACCCAGTGAGGGACAATCCCTGGCCTGTTTATAGTCTAAGTAGATAAGACAGACAGAGGGTGGGAGAGGAATCTGAGGCACAACAAGGGGATGGGACTTGTCCAAGGTTACCGAGCAGCTCAGTGGCAGAGCTGGGAATAGACCCCAGGTCTCCCAGCGCCCAGTCCAGTACCCTAATCTCTAGGTCATGCTGCCTCCACAGCAGTGATGAAGTGTGGCCATTAGGAGGGAACAACACCTTGATAAAGGTCCTAGGCCCAGCAAGGAGATGAAGTTTCTCCTTGGGATTCTGAATTCCCACGTTGCTGGTCTGCACTAGAGGAGCTCGCTGGGCTGAACACGGGGTGGCCCCTGAGCACCTTGAGCTCCTGCACAAGAGGGCTCCAGGCAGTGCCGGTTCCTGTCAGATCTCTTTGGGATTGAACGTGATTGCAGCAAAGCTAACCCCTGGGTGGGGCTGCCCCGCGTCAGTCTGAGGGACCAACCACAGTGGCTCCATTGGTCCTCACGCTGCTCTCCCCCGGCGAGAGCCAGAACCCGCTGCTGCTGGCAGCTTTGCTGGGAGCTGTGGAATAGCTGCCCAGGCGGCATTGCCACGGGAAGGGCTCAGGACAGCTCGGACCAAGCCCAACCGTTCTCAACAAAAGCCAGAACGTCTAATGGGGTTTGCCCTAGTGCTACGACCAGTCCCGTCCAGCCAGTCCCATCCACGAGGCTTGAGAGCTTACAGTCAGTGGGAGTTGGGCTCCGCTGAGAATCCCAGCCCAGATTTCTCACCCGGCAGGCTTCTGGGATTGCTGTCACTTTGTCAGTTAAACCTTCTCCAAAACAGGTTGTTTCACACCGTGAAAGAAAATCCAAGGGTGTGACCCCAGTTTCATGTTGGTGTAAATCAGGGGAGACATGAGGTCAAATATAAAACATTCCCAGGCTCCATGAATATTAATATGACTTAAAGTCCTTGGTCTCGCTGATGTCATAACCCTGCTCGGTTGTCCTGTCATCAATACGGTCAGTTGTTTGTTTATTTGTTTGTTTTTGATAAGGGTTGAAAAGGTTCCCCCCCACACACACACTCTGATCTACCAAAATAAAAATCAAACCACCCAAAACATTTCCATTTGTTCAGGAAAAGATCCAGGCCCATTTGCAGACTCTGAGGGAGGAGAGAGAAAAGTTTCTGGGATTTAAAGTGACTGGAGAGAAGAGGAGCCAGGAGTATCTGGTAGGTGCCCGTCATTTTTCACCTGCATTTGTAATGAGCTGGATGGAGGCCGTTCAGTCCTGGGTAAAGCAGAATTCAGTTAAGTGGGGAATAATCACAAGTAAATCAAAATGAGTTGTTTTAGCAGGAACTATTACTTAGGCTTACACCTTAAACTATTGTTCTTATCTACTGTGTATTAACGACTGTTAGTTTAATTAAACTCACTTTATAGGGAACAATTTACATTGATGAACTAACAGAATTTTGAATTAGAAAATCCAATGCACTAGAACATAAGCCCCAGGGACACGTGTTCACTTCTCAGTTTTCAGCCTCTCTAAGCCCAGAGTTTGGAGGAAAAGTTCTTTGTTTACTGTTTTGTGTTGCAGCCTAAATAGAAACAGGTATTCCTTGGTGCCGTGTGTTGGTTTCTTAATTGAACAATTATCCCTCTGCTCCTCTCTGGTTTACAGTCCCTTTGTGCTCATTTCCCTATTCCTGTCATTCGCCTTGTACACCTTAGGCCACGGTAAGGATTTCTTGTTTTACAGTCCTAGCTATTTTCTTATTTTCACTACAGCTCACTTCCTCCTTATTTCTTAAGTCTGTTTCTCTTTAATTACACTTTATCCCTTATTACACCATATTTCCTTCATATTTCCTTCTTACGTTACTTTTCTCATAGTTTTTCGAACAATGCTTTTTGAATAATTTCTTATATTGCAAAGGCCTTGTCCACACTACATAGCTTTCAGTGACATGGCCACGTCAACACAGCTGTGTCACTAAAAGTCGGGGAGCGTAGCCGCTGTTTGTTGGCTCTTTTGCCGACCAAATACTCCCACCCCCAATGAGCGGCGTTCGCGTTTTTGACAGGAGAGCGCTCCTGCCGACAACGTGCTGTTCACACTGGCACTTGCTGCAACAAAACGTTTGTCTTTCGGGGGGAGAGGGTTTAGCACCTCTGAAAGACAAAAGATTTAGTCATTCAATTGCCAGTGTAGACATAGCCTTAGAAACTCCAGCTATTTTTCCTCTTGTTTAACTGTACTGTTCTTCCTTTTACTTTCCCTCTTTTCCCCACCTGCCATTCTTTCCTCTTACTGTCCCTTTGGTGGCTCCCCTACTGTTCCTATTACCCTCGTCTTTCCTGTTCCTCCTGAACTGGGCTTCAGCTCTGTTCCTGGCACCCCCGCGACGATGCATCTCAGCCACTGTGGTCCCTATCCACGGGCTCCCCACTTACTGCGTCCCTTCTTTTCTGGTGCCAGTCGCTGCCTGGCTCACTGCTGGCCTCTCTCTCTCTCCCAGCACTGGGAAGCCTCCCGCCAGACTCCACCAGCTGTTTCTGCTGCTCACAGCAGCACTCCAGGGGGAGTGGCCACCTCCCCCCACCCCCGCTGTTTTTTTCCCTTTTATTTCCCCCCAAAAAACAGGTGCTGGAACTAGGGGTTCTGGGGGTGCTGCCCCTGGGCTTGAAGGAGTGGTAACAACACAAATACATGGCTTCCGCCTTCAGCACCCCCCTATAAAGAGCATTTCAGCACCACTGCCCAAAAACTGTCCCCAGGCTTGAGCTCACCCCACCTCAGTGGTCCTGGAATACTTGGCGTTCTCGAGACTTCTCCCGGAGCAGCTGGTTTGGGCTCCCCTTAAAAAAAAAAAAATCTAAATCCCATGAGGCTGCCTCTGAGCCACAACCTGGCAGTGCTGCGTCCATTGCCCAGCAGCCTCCGGTACTGGTGGGGCCTTTACACACTGACATGAGGCGTGAGGTGTGTCTGTAGGTAGAGTCCTTTGTGGCCTTGGGGAAAGTGAGCGTTTGTCAGTTGATCCCTGATCCTGGGACACTGTGTGGGTGTGTGTACGTGTAGATGCCTATGGGGGGGGCCTGTAAAACCCTCTCCCTAGAGAAGGGTAACATCTTCCTCTTCACAGTCTATCATTTCATTTCAATCAATGAATCAATTTCCAGCTTTTGTGGCTTCGATGAAAATCTTCCCAAGGTGAACTGAACGTATCCAGTGCAGCGCTCGATGCCTGAGTCTGTACGTTTTTATTGAATTGTTTCCTTCTTTTCTTCTCTGTCAAGGTAATTCTGTGGAGATCTGGGAACCTAACAGAACTTTCCATTGTCTGGATTTTTTTAAACGGGGGGCGGGGAATTGGGTAGAACCAAAAATGAACCTTTAAAAAATTTTGAGCAGATAAAAAAAATAATATTTTTTCTTGGACAAATGACATCTTTCACTTTGATAAACTCAAAATGTTTTGTTTCGATCTGGACCATTTTTTAAAATGATATAATTATATTAAATATAAGGAAATTTTAATAAATTTATTTCAAATAAAAAAAATCAAGCTATTTTCTTAAGAAATAGTTGAAATAAATGTCTTGATTTTTTCAAGATTTTTATTTATTTTTTACCAAACAGCAAATTTACATGAACTCATGAAACATTTCAGAGGTGACAAAACTGCATTTTCCCTGAAGAAAAGTTTAGTGCAAAAAAATTTCGCCTAGATCTAGTGCTGAGTCCTGAATCCCACTGCCTTGGGGTCTCTATCTCTGAGGTCCCTGATAACACACTGTCCTGACCAGGTCGCACATGGAAATATCTCCGTAAGAGAGATAGAGGCCAAATGGGAAGGTGTGAGAAAATCCTCTCCCTCGTGGGATACAGGGCATAGTCTCCCACAAGGTATAGTCAAGGGTTTGATGTCTTAGAGTTTGAAAAGAAAGTCTCCCTCCTGCACACTCAGCACTCCATGCAAGGACCCCAGGCTCCGTCCATGTCCCTGACCAGCCCTTTCCCTACTGCTTTACAGAAACAGACCCAGGCCCAGAGGCAGAAGATTGCATGTCAATTTCAGCAACTGCGGCAGTTCCTGGAGGAACAAACTCCTGCTGGCCCAGCTGGACCAGTTGGACAAGGAGATTGTGAACATACAGAATGAATATTTCACTAAACTTTCTAAGAAGATTTCCCATCTCAGTGAGCTGATCAGTGAGATGGAGGAGAAGGGTCAGGAGTCAGCGAGTGAATTCCTGCAGGTGAGACCAAGTCAGAGAAACATCCCAGATCCCAAACAAAAGGACAGCTCCTGAATCCTGGACACTGGGGTCAAGCGGTCAGAGAGGACAGCATAACTCAGTGTGTGCATTGCACAAATGTGAGTTACAATTGTTCTTTCAAGAGATAGAGACACTTTTATATTAGAAATGGAAAAGCCTCATTAGCTCAGGGTATCCATGACCCTTGTCCTTTTTACCCTATATCTGCAAAATCCCTTCCCTGAGATCCCAAGTGTGTGACTCAGGTAGGCCTGAGATTCTCTCTCTCTCTCTCTGTCTGTCTTTTCTAGGACATTGGAAGCACCTTGAGCAGGTACGTGGCTCTTTCTCACTCCCACACATACTTCTTATGCTGGAAAAAAGCTTGGAAACCATGTTAACACCACATCTCCCCAGGGTCACACAGCAAAATGGGTGGGGCAGGGTCACATTTTGGATACCAATCTCCGATTAACTTAATCCTGAGAGTCTCACCTTTTTATAGAAGAGTCTGGGTTTATCTATTGAATTGGATGCTACATCCCTGGGGGACTTGCTGGCTCAGGATTCTGGGGACGGAATAGGAGTGCTGAGGTACTGGTTACCATAGGCACCCATGGGAAAAAATTAGCAGGTTCTCTGCACCCACTGACAACCAAGGTCCCCATGCCCCCCCGAGCGTGCCACGTTCATGCTCCTCCCCCTCCCTCTCAGCGCTTCCCTGCCACCGGCCCGCCACCAAACAGCTGTTTGGCGGCACTTAGGATGCTCCAGGAGGGAGGGGGAGGAGCAGGGACACGGTATGCTTGGGGGAGGAGGCGGAGAAGAGGTGGGGCAGGGGCGGGGACTTGGGGGAAGGGGGTGGAATGGGGGCGGGGTGGGAAAAGGCAGGGCAGGGACATGGCCAGGGTGGGGTGGGGGTCCAGCACCACCAGGCAGAGGGAAAGTCAGCACCTATGCTGGTTACAATTTAACCCAGGTCTGCTGCGATAAAGAGAGATCCCACCTGAGGACTGTTTGGAGACCAGTGTGGAATGAGCTGGGTAGGGGGGAGTTGGTGTATCAGTCTAGTTCCTAATGGACAGATTCCTACAGCACTTAGCACTGGAATCTCCTATCCATCAGAAGCATAGAGGCCAGGGAGTGAATTGGCCATGGAGACTCAATTCCCCTTTTAACAAGAAATTATAACGTATCACTAAATGAAATATAAGAATGTGAATTTTTTTCTTTCCAGGTGTGAGAAGGGGAAGCTCCAGAAGTCAGTGGAGATTTCTCCTGAACTGGAAAAGGGGCTCAGCAATTTCTCCCAGAAATATATTGCTCTTAGGGAGACTCTGAGGATGTTCAAAGGTACTAAGACAGGACCTAGGAAGGGAAAGTGGAATATGCCTCTGAGACTGGGAGGAGATGGGCTCTGGCCAATTAGATGACATATCTATTTAATAAAATGTGGAAAGTAGAGAAATTGAGCAGATGTAGCAGGGGCCCAGGCATCAGGATGTTTCAAATTAATTCATGATTTACCAAAGGTCACAACATTAAGGTCCAAATTTAGCCAAATGGCCTAAATTGTGCCCCTTGAGTTTATCTCTCCCAGTTACAGAGCTGGCAAAGCCTGTCGGGCCCAATGAATTAGGGGTGATTCTCTAGCTGGATCTCAGGACTTCCCTAGCCTGTGCCTGCACTGCCCTCTGAAGCCACTAAATAGGGGAGTCACAGATTGGCCTTCTCTATCCCTTTGCCAGTTCAGGATGAATTTGGCCCATTGAGTTGACCCTCTTCCATCTCAGATTTCCCCACTTATAAAATAATTTTATCATTATTCATATTTCAGTCTATGGAGGGGAAAGGGCCCCATTGCGCTGAGCTCTGCAGAGTGCTGAGTAAATAGACCCAAAAAGTTTACAATTCAGAGCCCTGACTGCAAATTCTTAACATCCCATGAATGTCAAAGAGACCAAAGTGTGCAAAGCTACTTTCGCCCTAAACTTTTTGCAGGATCTGGGTCTAAGTTATGGCACAATGCAACTGGTGAATGAGACAAACCAGCTGGGGTTGGGGGGTGGATGATGAGGGGAAAGGATATCTCTCCTAGAGATTGCATCTCACAGGTGGTTGTGTGGCTTAATGACAGTTGACTCCATTGCTGTGAGACGTCTGAATAAAAGAGGAAAAAGGAGGTTTCAGACTAGTTTATATTGATATTAAAGCCCTAAGTGTGTGTCTGTGCCTCGGTTTGTTTTTTGGTTGTAATTAAAACACAGTTATATTGGTTTAGAATAAGAATGCGGTTACACATACGACAGCATGAAAGCTCATCTTTCTTATCCTTTGCCCCTCCAGCCACTCTGCCATCTGAACTGGAGACAAAAAGAGAGAAATCCCTAGGGTCACGCAGATTGGGTGAGATTTCAGCTGGAGACTATCTTTAAATTATGAGAAAATTCCCACAAAAATATGTTGATAAAATCAACCAAACTGACAGCAGTCATGCCATACACAGCCCTAAAAATAAAAGCATGTAATGCTAAGGAGATCCCAAGCTGAAGTCAGACAAACAATCCTGAAGCCAATTGCCAACCTTAGTGCTGAGTTCGTGCCCATGCCAATGATCAGAAACACTCGCACTGACCAACATCCAAACACCTGAACACTGATCCTGGCATTTTCATAGGCATTCGTTGACCTTTTTAATGTTATATTCAGAGTGATGAACAGAAAAACCTCTCCCCTGAGGGCTGACACATCCCTCTCCTTTGCCCCTTCTCCAATATCCTCCCTTTCCTGTGGGTTCTTCCGTCCTAAGTGCAGGACCCTGCACTTATCCTTATTGAACCTCATCAGATTTCTTTTGGCCCAATCCTCCAATTTGTCTAGGTCCTCTGTATCCTATCCCTGCCCTCCAGCATATCTACCACTCCTCCCAGTTTAGTATCATCCGCAAATTTCCTGAGAGTGCAATCCACACCATCCTCCAGATCGTTTATGAAGATATTGAACAAAACCGGCCCCAGGACCGACCCCTGGAGCACTCCACTTGACACCGGCCGCCAACTAGACATGGAGCCATTGATCACTACCCGTTGAGCCCGACAATCTAGCCAACTTTCTACCCACCTTATAGTGCATTCATCCAGCCCATACTTCTTTAACTTGCTGACAAGAATACTGTGGGAGACCGTGTCAAAAGCTTTGCTAAAGTCAAGAAACAATACATCCACTGCTTTCCCTTCATCCACAGAACCAGTAATCTCATCATAGAAGGCGATTAGATTAGTCAGGCATGACCTTCCCTTGGTGAATCCATGCTGACTGCTCCTGATCACTTTCCTCTCATGTAAGTGCTTCAGGATTGATTCTTTGAGGACCTGCTCCATGATTTTTCCGGGGACTGAAGTAAGGCTTACTGGCCTGTAGTTCCCAGGATCCTCCTTCTTCCCTTTTTTAAAGATTGGCACTACATTAGCCTTTTTCCAGTCATCTGGGACTTCCCCCGTTTGCCACGAGTTTTCAAAGATAATGGCCAATGGCTCTGCAATCACAGCCGCCAATTCCTTTAGCACTCTCGGATCCAACACGTCCGGCCCCATGGACTTTTCACGTCCAGCTTTTCTAAATAGTCCCTAACCACCTCTTTCTCCACAGAGGGCTGGCCATCTATTCCCCATGTTGTGATGCCCAGCGCAGCTGTCTGGGAGCTGACCTTGTTAGTGAAGACAGAGGCAAAAAAAGCATTGAGTACATTAGCTTTTTCCACATCCTCCGTCACTAGGTTGCCTCCCTCATTCATTAAGGGGCCCACACTTTCCTTGGCTTTCTTCTTGTTGCCAACATACCTGAAGAAACCCTTCTTGTTACTCTTAACATCTCTCGCTAGCTGCAGCTCCAGGTGCGATTTGGCCCTCCTGATTTCATTCCTACATGCCCGAGCAATATTTTTATACTCTTCCCGGGTCATATGTCCAACCTTCCACTTCTTATAAACTTCTTTTTTATGCTTAAGATCTGCTAGGATTTCACCGTTAAGCCAAGCTGGTCGCCTGCCATATTTGCTATTCTTTCGACACATCGGGATGGTTTGTCCCTGTAACCTCAACAGGGATTCCTTGAAATACAGCCAGCTCTCCTGGACTCCTTTCCCCTTCATCTTAGTCCCCCAGGGGATCCTACCCATCCCAGTTGTGCACGTCTCTCTTTCAGTGATATAGAGGGCGAACATTTTATGAGTTTACCTTGTATAAGCTTTATACAGAGTAAAACGGATTTATTTGGGGTTCAGGCTCCCAGAAAGGCTGAACACTGGGCGCTGGGAAAGTCCCTGTTAACTGAAAAGCCCCACGGCTGAGTGAATCTCAGTTTCTGTGAACTGCAGAGGGGCGTGGCCCAACCTCTGAGTCTGGGCTGGAGCTGAATTGGAGTGTCTGGCTCAGCAAGACAAGAGTGGAGGGGCACCCGTTCTGGCAGGAGGGTTGTTCTCTGTGGTACCCCAGAGCATCAAGTGACAGTCTCAAGGGGGTCTCTGTGACCGAACCCATCACAGATACTATCTATGGAGAGGGTGCAAAATAGACAGAATATTCATGATGTTAATTTGATAGTCCCCAAATATGGCTTGCGGTTGCCATATCTGTCACCCAGAGTTCACAGGTGAATGTTATACACTGTCCCTATCATCGCTGAATAGGGCTGAACACTTCTCACAAGCACCTTGGGTATAATGGGTAATGGGGAGGGGGGGGCTGGTTCTCTGACACACCAAGGACTTTTCATGCTGCTCCAGTGCAGTGCCCTCCCTGACTGCTGTAAGGATGGTGTAAGGGCCAGCAGGATATGAAAAGAGATCATTGCCACTGTGCAGGTAAAGTCAGAAGTCAGATAATGAAGAGGGAGAAGGAGGCAGATAGAAAAGTGCAGGGGGCAGAGAACCAGCCATTGTGGAACTGAACAGAAAGGGGGGGTCTCTGGGCAGAGACTCAGCATCCAGAGCAACAAAGAGAGCTGGTTAAATTAGCAGAATGGAAATCACAGCAGGAGGGAATCAAAATGTCTGTGTAGCTGTGGGGACAACCCTGGGGGTGCCATGGGATACGATAAGACTTTCACTGAGGGCACAGAATGAAGAAGGTCTCACTTCTCACCCCTAGACGGCTATGCCTAGTGCAGTGTGAATGACTTGTGGGTTTTAATTTCATAACTGGAGAGTTGGGAAGTCATGATTTGTTTGTGGCTGAAGAGTCTGATCTGTGACTTACATGGTCCAGCGGTGTAGTGTAGCGGAATTGTGTAGTGTCCCTTTAAATAGTTTGTGAGCCCAGTAATGGCGCTCACCATGTTCTATGTCTTAGAAGCCTCCAGTCAGAGCAGCAGCGTGTGTATAGATAAACACCATCACTAGGACACAGCTGTGCTCTGCGGTTTATGGTCGTTGTGTAAAGAGCAAAAGACCAGGGCTGGATTTAGGGGCAGGCAACCCAGCCAACCACCTGGAGTGCCAGGATTGGTGGGCGCCAGGCTCGGGGGGTGCCAGGCTTGCGGTCCTGTGTCTGTTAGTGACAAAAGGGAAAACAGAATGTTTGAAGTGAAATGTTTCAAGTATAGATGTTAGTACATTCCAGTTATTCCTACAATTAAAAATTTTCTTTGAGGAAACTTTTTTTTTTTTGCTTATATAGGCATGAATAGATACAGATGTACAGATCCTAGCATGCACATTTATTGTCTTATATGACAGGGATAAATCATGCATGCAAATCGTGCATCAAAGCCATGAAATGGGCTACAAATACAATAAAAGAAAAGTATTCAAAAATTTAACAAATGGAAGGGGGGGGCAACAAAGAAACGCTCCTCGCCGAGGGCACCATTTGGTCTAGGGCTGGCCCTGCAAAAAGCAGACGTGGTTTACGAGACAAGGCAGTGAAGCGACGTGGATGGTGATGACCAGCAACAGAACATCAGCAAACCCAGCGAGGAGCCCAGAGCTCCTACCTGACACCAGACTGTGAACCTGTAGAGCGAGGCAGAGAGCGACGTAGCCGGGCAGAGCGGAGCTCACTGTGGAGCCGGGAGAGAACAAGGGAACCTTCCCCATCATCGTAGCTGGGTCTGGGGAACAGGAGAAATAACAAACCAGATGGTGAGTGAGCGGGACGCGGTGACAGTGACACAGGGCAGTGGGGAGGAGGTAACAAGCACCAGAAGGGAAGGGATTTCCCCCACAGGTCTCGCCTGCCTGGCTCTGAGCAGGGTCAGATGTCACTGGGCCAGCAGCCGGTCCATACCACACTCACACCATGGCTGCACCTGTGGAGATGTCTGGTGTAATTTAGATTGCCATAGGACATCTACACTGAACACATCACCGGCCACCGACAGTGCCAGGAGGCATGAGCTGGAGCGACATGGTGCATCAACGATGAGAGAGGGACCGAGAGACTTTGTCCGTTGGACCATATGAACTGGAGCCATAAACTCACTGAACGTTAAATCTCTCCAAATGAGGGTCAATCCATCCTCATCATCGCATTCACTCACTGTACTCCACACCTGAACATAGCCATTATATGAACAACATACCCTCATACCTCAATGTCTGTCCTTTGACCCGTTAACCTTTTACCCCCAATCGGGGATATTGCAAATTATGTATTCCTTAGCCACCCGATCTTAAACCGAACTTCGCACCCCTTGATAATCTGTACGTTATTCCCTGATAACCTGAAACATCTGTGCTTAAATTCTCTACCGTTCACTTTTTTAAAAAACATCATCTTAATAAAAATTTTAAATCTGTAAACTCTCCAGGGCAAGGATGGTTCCTCACTAGTGGTGTGTCCAGGGCACAGCACAATGGGGCCCGCATCTTGGTTGGGCCATTTAGGTGTTACTGTAATATAAATAAATAAATAAATAAGAAAGGAGGTATTAAGGAGAGCAAGTGAGTGCAAGCAATGCCTCTGAACGTGGTAGGAATGGCCCCTTATTGCTGTAGGAGAAAGCAGCGCCATCTCCCAGCCACACCTGTCTTGGGTGAGGGCATGGGCAGTAGGTATCACAGGCCAGGGAGGCTCAGCCTCCCCAAACAGCCCAGCCTGCCCAGCCCAGCCCATGCTCTGCCCCCAGCCCCCACCTGCCTGCTTCCAGTTCCCTCTTTTCCGCTGGGACTTGGGCAGGGGCAGCCAGCATGTGGCTGGGACTTGGGGCAGCTGGGGCCGGTACAAGCACCGGCCTATGGCCAGGACTCAGGGTGGTGCTCCGGGGCTGGGAGTGGCTGGGGTGGCCTGGGACTGGGGGGGCAGTGGCTATGGTGGGGGTGCACCGGCAGGGAGGGGGGGGGACTTGGGCAGAATGGGAGAGGCCCAGGGCTAGGATCCTGCAACGGGCAGGTCATGTGCTGCCCATAGGTGAGGGCTCTCTGAGGAGCTCCCTAAGAGCAAATCAGCCCCCGGCCCCAGTGATTTTACATGTCAGTGACCCACCCAACATCTCCAGGGTTGGTGCAATGTCAGGGTTGAATTATGATCAAGGTCACCACATCTCTGTGGCCCCTCACTGCCGCAACATTTAAACAATTCTAAAGTGAGATTCCCAGAGGCGGTATGGTCTGTGGTCCTGTCTCTGACAGCCGGGAACACGTAGCCTGTAGGGTCCTTAGGCTTCCTAGGTGTGTCTGCAATCTGCGGGTACCGGGTGTAGGAGTGCCCAAGTGACTGCATATGACGGGCATCACCTCTGGCTGGCTGGGGGCTCACTGGAGGGCTCGTGGGTCTCTTTTTGGAGTCTTTTTCCTACGTTCACCCTCTGGAGAGAGAAGGCTGCGGCGCTGGCATGCATGGCCAAGGAGACTTGGGACCAGGTCAGTCGCCTCTTGGATGGCTTCCTCCGTACGGAGAAGTTTTGATTTTAGTTCCTGGTATTTTTCAGGATCTGTGTGAAGGGGTGTACCGGCCCCTCGTTAGGCCACCAGGGACAGACCAGTCGCTGCAGGCCTCAGAAGGCCACGTCCCCTCAGCCTTGCTGCACCCGCTCCCAGTGGAAGCGGCAGATAAAAGGAGGCGGCCCAGCCCAGTCTGGGCCGGCTGAGGAGGAGGAAGGACGTGTGTTGCAAGCTCCTGCAGAGAGGCCGGAGGCTCCCCAAGCAGTGGGAACCTGAGACCCGGACTACACTGTGAGCAGCCAGGCAAGCGCAGAGGTTGACAGGGATGCTGAGCTGCGGCGAGCCGGGAGGTGTATGAGAAGCGCCCTGGGGTAGGAAGTGACCCAGGGAACGTAGTAGGAGCTGATGGTTCATCCCTTAACGTGGAATTCCCTGGCTTCATCGGGCCCTGGGTCGGAACCCGGTGGAGCTGGATGGGCCCGGGTGACCCTGCCGCTCCCCCACTTCCCGCTAGGTTTGGCTACTGTTTGTTCTGCCCGGCCCAGAAGGTCAGGAACCCGAACTGTTACTGTCAGCCACAGGCAAGAGGCTCGGAGGCTACAGACTGCTTGTTCTACCCTGCCTGTGGGTTGATATTTGCTCAGCCCTGCCAGGGATCCTGAGACCCCACTGTTGCAATGATTTGATCCCACAGGGAGTCCAGACACGTGTGTGACGGCATGGGCGGCGGGTGAAACCTGGGCTTGGGGAAGCTAGCCCCTGGCCTGGCCCATCCCTTCTGCCTGAGGCTCTTCCCCTCCCACCAGAGCCCAGAGCCCCACCCTGCACGGCCACCACCGCCTCCCCCCACCCCCGGGCTGCCTGAGTGCCCCCAGCCCCAGAGTGCCAGGCGGGTGGTGCAGCCCTGCTCCCGCAGCCCCGGAGCACCAGGCAGTTGGGGTGGGTGGCGTGGCCCCCCTACCCCAGTCCCAGAGCACGGGCAGTTGGGCAGGCAACATGGTCCCCCTCCTCCAGCCCTGGAGCACCAGGTGGGCACCTCCCCTTAGCCCCAGAGCACCCCCTCAGCCCCGGAGTGCCAGGTGGGAGGGCAGGCAGCATGCCCCCCCACCAGAGCACAGGCCGGCCCCCACTGGCCCCAGCCTGGGGCCCTGGCCATGGGGGGGAAGAGCCCCCCACAGCACAGCACCAGGAAGCAGGAAGAGGCCTGGGGGTGGCGCGTCAGTGGGGCCATGCAAGGCTGTTTGGGGAGGCTCAGCCTTTCCCGGCCTTCGATCCCCACTACCTCTGTGTGAGGAAGTGTACGACCTCCACACTGGATCTATGAGCGTGGCCCCCTTTGACAAACAGCCCCCCACCCCCCATCACAATCTGACGTTCAGTTGGTGAGAGAAACCATTAAAACGTGAGTCTACAATTCCCTGGTCCTCTTTGCTCCTAGACTTAGGGCTAGATTCAGAAAGATTTAGGCGCTTTTCGTCAGTAAAACTTTCGTTGGCCCAGGGTGTGTTTTTTTCAAACTCTTGGCCGACCCAGAAGTTGTACTGATAAAAGTGAAGCGTAAACACAACCCTGGAATGTGACTCACAAAAGCCAGCACACTACGCATGGAACTGCCTACGCTAGACACTGGGAGGTGCCAGCCACAGCCAGGAACCCTCTTTGGAGATACCCGCCTCTGCTGGTTTTGCAAGAAGCCAGGGGGAGCGACACTTCCCTCGCACCTTTTTAGCCCCCTGGTTAGAGCGCTCACCTGGGATGTGAGCGACCCAGGCGACAGCCCCCCTCTGCCTGAGGGTGAGAAGGGATTTGGACAGGGATCCGCTCTTTTTAGGAGCGTGCTCTGAGCACTAAGCTATGGGATACTGTGTTGCGAGGCCCCGTCAGTCTGTCCTATTGAAGCTGTTGCCCTCTGGATAAATAATTAAAGCTGAATTGGAGCAGGGGGACTGGACTCTGGTCTCCCACCTTGTGGGTGGGTACGCTAACCACCCTCCGATAGCGTCAGTCTCATGCGTGTGTTTTCTTGTGCTCTCTCCCTCTCCTTCAAAGAGTGATCTGGGCCAGAGCCTGAGAGAGGGAACATAAACTTGAGTAGGACCCGCTTGCCGGGGGGTTACAGCACTGACCAGCGTCCAGGCCTGTGTCCCCAGTGCAGCTTTAACTGGAGAGACAGGGAACGCCTCACATCAGCATAGCCCCATGGTTCGAGCACCCTCCTGAGTCACCAGCTGCCCGGGGGCTCTTACCATAACCCAGTTGTGGCTCTGAGGCCCCGTCCCCGTCTGGAACCAGGTCGGGGGAAGAGCCGTGCAGACAGCTGTGGGGAGCTGCAGACCCCCCACCTGCCCTGGCCTGGGGGATGGAGGGTGGGGATATGGGCTGGGGGCTGTTCTCAGGCCCGCCCAGCCTGGGCACACGGGGGGGTCTGTGGCTCCCCAGCCCTGCTCTGGCTTCCAGCTTGGCTGGGGGGCGGGGCCTTCAGGGAAAGAGGCAGGGCAGGGGCGGGGCCATGGAGGGAGCAGGAGCTCCTGGCCCCCCATTTTTGGGAAGGCTCCGCTCCCCTGTGCTGAAGGCCTTTTCTTCCCCTGGTTTGTGACTTGCTCCGGGGCTCATGCGGGAGATAGGCACCGGGCGCCTACAATATGGCAGCAGGGCACGTGCCCAGAGACAGAAACATAGTCAAAAGCTTAGGTGCTGAGTGAGTTTAGACCCCTGCATTTTCAGCTGGAATTTTGTGCGCCACTGGGGAGCCTAAAACGGGAACTTGGCCTGGTGCCTAAACCCCAGACTTAGCTGCCTGGCTCCTTTTGTGCCTCGGGACCTTAGTAATGAAGGGAAGGGAAGAGAAACACACACACGCACACGCCATCATAACCTCACCTAAGGAAAATGACATAGGGTCATTACCTGCCCATCGCATCTAACATTAAAGAAAGCAGATGAGAGGAAGGGAGGCCAGCACTGTGGATCTCTGAATTTGCATGGCCACTTCCACAGCCTTGTTTATTTTCAGAGTAAGGAGGTGCCTGTTGACCCCTATGGCCTTTTGGCAGTAACAGCTCATCTAGATTAAGTACTCTAAGGAAATCTCAGCCAGAGCCATTTACCTGGAGCTCCCCTACCTGCTGAATCCCGGAGAGACCTTTTCCAGCTGTTTCTGCCTCTGCAGGGCGCTCCTACCCACAGCCATTTGAGGAAGAGTTGGTCTCACAATTGTCCATTTCCCTTGCTGAGGCTGTCTCATCCATTCCATTCAGGGAGTCCTGGAGCCCAGGGGCTTGAGGCCGGATTCTTCATGCTTTATTGATTCATTTAAGGTATTTTAAACTGTCCTGCTTCCTGATGCTTCCACCTGCTGCAAAAATGAAAGTAAGAAACCGGCTGGAAAATTACAGTCATAGACTCCCTGGCACACGTTGATTGCTGCACAGAGATCAAAGTTCTCTTAAAGAGGCATACACCTGCAGTAAGTACCAAGATGGCAGGTCAGGTGCCAGCAATCTCAGTGATCCATGTGAGCCAACCTGGGGTGTGTCAGCCCTGAAACCTGCTTTTCCTCCTCTCCACTGATCACTATAACAACAATAAATTCTGTTTATACCACACCTTCTGCCTCAGCTTTCTGCTCCCGATCTGAGCAGCTACTCAAAGTTTGGGGCCCTGTGGGTTTTTCCAGGTGGGAGAAGAAATTGAAGGTGGAAAATGATATCTTTGGGGCAATCTTGTTTATTTACAAGGAATGGACAAAATTGGGTTTCCCTGAACGTGGAAGGAACCAGCAACAGGTTTCTTGCTCAAAACACCCAAACCATTCTTCAGCGAGCACCCCAAAACCGCTCTGCAGGCTTTTCCCATGGCTGTGCTGCCAGCTGTTTGGACACGCTGTGGCCTTGTCTACACGGCCACTTACAGCCCTGAGACTTTCCTCGCTCAAGAGTGTGAAAAAACACCCCCTGAGCGATGCAGGTTTCAGCGCTGGAAAGGGGCCGTGTAGACAGTGCACCAGTCCTGGGAGCTACGCCCCTCGTGGGGATGGCTCTTCACAGTGCTGGGAGAGCTCTTGCTCCATGGCAGCACTTTAACGTCAGCTGTGTAGACATACCCTCTGTCTGTCTGGCTGGCTGGCTTGTCCCTCACCCACCCTTACTCTAAGACAATACTTCACTCTGGAGCCCTCTGCTGACAGACTCAGAATGGCTGGTTGGCTCACACACACCTTTGTCGCAGGTGGGGCTGTTCAGCTGGAGCGTCCAGCTAGCTCAGACGAAGGGTGGAGGTTACAGCAGTTTAAATGAGCTCTAATCTGACGCTCAGCGGAAAACTAGCCTGTGCCCATGTTATTAAAGACTCTGTTGTAATCCGTACACACAAGGGGCTGGATGAAGGTTTCACAGTCACCAGCAGTACTGGCATTTCCTCACTTATGACCGAGCGCTTGACTTCGCAACCTGAACATTCTTTTAACGTTGTTGTTTTGCATGTAGTTTCCCAGGTTTTAAAAAATAATAAATGGGGGGAAAAATAGAAATATTTTCATCGGCACCAGACACCAGAGCAGTGTGAGCACGGGAGAGAAAGTATCGCTGCTCTCAGGGCAAGTGCCTGGCACCCCAGGAATCCGGCATCCAGAAGGTGCAATTGTAGGTTACCTCCTGCTCAGCTCCTTCAGTCTTGGGCTGGGCCATGCTCAGGGTTGCTCTGTGTGGATGGGGCATGTGCAGCCCCATCTCTCATAGGAGTGGTGAGAGGCTGGAACATGTTCCGTGCAGATGGGAGCTTTGGAGAATTTAGGTGCATGTGTGAAATGCAATTTTTCAGAGGCTCATAACTGGGCCAGATTGCAAAAGACACAGCCCTGACTCCAGTCTGATTCCCCTGTCAAATTTTAAATCCCAGCTTGAAAGCCTGGAGGCGCAAGGCCTTCTCAGAGAAACAGGTGCAATATTTTTTCCATCAGAGCAAGAGAAGAGAGAATCATAGAAATGCAGGGATGGAAGGGACGACAGGACGTCACCAAGTCTAGCTCCCTGCGCTAAGGCAGGGCCAAGTAACCCGAGCCCATCTCACACAGGTGGTTGCTCAACCTGCTCTTAAAAACGCCCAGCGACGGAGATTCCACAGCATCTCTTGGAACCCTGTTCCCGTGCGTCACTGCGGCTGTCATGAGACACTTTATCCTAGGGCCTGGCTCCACTGACAAGTTCCTGCGCTGAAAAATCACCCCCGCGCGCAGCAAGTTTCAGCGCAGGAACTTGCCGTTAGTTTTGTTCCGCTGCTGGGCGAGCTCCCTCCCCGCGCTGGCGTCGCGACCGGCTGCAGGTGCACGCAAAGCCTTAATAGCGAACCCAAGTCTCCCTTGCTGCACAGTAAGCCCCCCACTTCTTGTCTCACCCTCAGCGGACACGGAGAACAACTGAGCACCGTCCTCTTCAGATCAGCCCTTAACATCTTTGAAGACTGTGATCGGGTCCCTCCTCTGTCCTTTTTCTTGAGACTAAACACACCCAGTTATTTTAACCTTTGCTCCTTGGCCAGGTTTTCTAACCCTTTTATCATGTCCCCTGTTCTCATTCTCAGACATGTCGGAGCCATTTTTGCTGAAATTTTCCAAAACTGCTCAGCCTGAGGCAGGCACCCAACATGGAAAATTTGTAGCCCTAACTGTTTAAATTGATTTAGTTGGGGCTTGGTCCCGCTCTGGGCAGGGGTGGGACTAGGTGATCTCCTGGGGTCCCTTCCAACTCGGATCTTCTATGATTGGGGATTGGTCCTGCTCTGGGCAGGGGTGAGACTAGGTGACCTCCTGGGGTCCCTTCCAACCCAGATCTTCTAGGATTGGGGATTGGTCCTGCTCTGGGCAGGGGTGGGACTAGGTGATCTCCTGGGGTCCCTTCCAACCCAGATCTTCTAGGATTGGGGATTGGTCCTGCTCTGGGCAGGGGTGGGACTAGGTGATCTCCTGGGGTCCCTTCCAACCCAGATCTTCTAGGATTGGGGTTCGGTCCTGCTTTGAGCAGGGGTGGGACTAGGTGACCTCCTGGGGTCCCTTCCAACCCGGATCTTCTATGATTGGGGATTGGTCCTGCTTTGAGCAGGGGTGGGACTAGGTGACCTCCTGGGGTCCCTTCCAACCCGGATCTTCTATGATTGGGGATTGGTCCTGCTCTGGGCAGGGGTGGGACTAGGTGATCTCCTGGGGTCCCTTCCAACCCGGATCTTCTATGATTGGGGATCAGTCCTGCTTTGAGCAGGGGTGGGACTAGGTGACCTCCTGGGGTCCCTTCCAACCCAGATCTTCTATGATTGGGGATTGGTCCTGCTCTGGGCAGGGGTGGGACTAGGTGACCTCCTGGGGTCCCTTCCAACTCGGATCTTCTATGATTGGGGATTGGTCCTGCTCTGGGCAGGGGTGGGACTAGGTGACCTCCTGGGGTCCCTGCCAACCCTGATCTTCTAGGATTCTACGATAAATTTGTCAAAGTTATCAGAAATTGAAAATAGGGTCTTATGGGAACTGCCAGGCCACCTTAATTACAGGTTTCAGAGCAGCAGCCGTGGTAGTCTGTATTCACAAAAAGAACAGGAGGACTTGTGGCACCTTAGAGACGAACCAATTTATTTGAGCACGAGCTTGCGTGAGCTACAGCTCGCTTCATCGGATGCATCACTAGCAGCTGGGCCTGCAATACTCGTTCGTTAGCGTTGGTATTCAGGCTTTTCAGGTGAAAATTCTAAAGTGCTTTCACAGATGGAGGAACATTATAATCCCCACTTTTCAGATGGGGAAACCGAGGCACAGAGACAGTAATGACCTGCCCAAGCTCTTCAGTGCTCCCTGTCCTGGATTTTAGAGAAGAAAGCCTAGCCTGAATCCATGGCTGTTGCAAGAATCTCCACCCCTTTTCAAGGCTCCAAGCCTGACAGGGCTGCAGGCCGGATGCTGTGTGTTTTATAGTAAATGTGAGAGCTGCCTACCTAAATAAGTGCTATGATCTCCAGGGTACTGAGCAAATACAGAGGTTCTCAAACGGGGAGGATGCACCCCTCGGGGGGGCACAGAGTGTATTCAAGATGGGCCATAAGAAACTTTAGGAGGGCCATACCAACCTACCTTCTGGGCTGCTCCTGGCGGGGGCACTGCTTTCAGACCTGGGTGCCCAGCCAGCAGCTGCCGCTCCTTGCTCTGTCTTCAGCGTTGGATGGTGGCAGATGTACGTGTGTGGTGGGAGTGGTGTGAGGGGAGGGGCGTAAACGACTAAAGATACCAAGGAGAGGGAGCATGATGACATCCGTTTGAGAACCACTCGTATATGTTAAGCGTGAGACCTGCCTACCTAAATACGTGCCCGATTTTCAGGGTACTGAGCAACTACTGATCCAGCTAACTAAAATGGTAGGTACACGCGCTCAGCACCATTGAAAGCCAGACCACTTATTTAGGTACCTAAATAAGAATGTTGGTAACTCAGTTCAGACCCCAGCTTTGAAAACATGGTTTCAAATAATCCTTTGTAAATTATTATTCCTCAAATCCTGGAACCACAAGTTTGTGTTGAAAGTCTCTGTCCCTCCCATCTCTGGAAGCAGGAGTTGTTCTAAACTTCAGACTTGGCAGCAATACATTAAAACCCCCTCTCCTTAACTAATGTTTTCCCCGCACACGGTCCCTGCAGGTCAGAACAGATGTTGAGAGTCGTGCGGAATTAACATCAACCTCTGTGTAAGGTGGCAGTAAAGAGAAACTTCCCTGCGGTCCATCTCTAAGCACGAAAACATGCTGCGCAGGTGTCTAAATCTGGCACTGATGCTGCAATCCAGGCAGTCAGAAACCCATTGACCTCAGTGGAAATACACAGGTGAGCGGTAGACAACACTGATCTGATCCGTGTAACGTAATCTCTGTACACTCACGCACATCACACATCATTTGAAGGCCTGTTAGGTCTACTTCAAGATGAGCTATGAGATGGAGCTGTCCAACGTCACTGTTACCGTACAAATGGAGATAAACAATGACACCATCAACACTTTAAAATGACCACTTCAAAATATTTGCATTTTTTCTGTTAGTGTAATGACTTCATGTATTAGTTCAAGACATAAGATTGGAGTTCTTTGTGACCTTAAAGCCCCAACAACTAAAGGGTAAAACAAAATTGAATAATAAATTTGCATGGATATCACAGAAATGTAATAGCGCGGGTGACATTTCTATTCACCGTGAACATCATCTTATTCACCATTACAGGCTCTGTGGAGAGTGCGTGGGTAACCCCAGTCTTCACTGCCTTGACACATACGCAGTTCCATGCAGGAAAGAGTTTTCTGACAACAATGCCACTTCTGCCCTTTGAGTCTGTGATGACAGTTTTCTCTGTTCCCATATCGCTCCGAGTTCCATTGACAGAACCAGGAGTCTGACACACAGCAAATTCCCCAGAGTCAAATGTACTGTGTACTTCTTCAGGGAGATTTAACATACCAAGGATGGTAGCCATCTGGCCTAGTTTGGCCTGTCTGCTGTAAAGAAGTATGGAAACATGGCACACTGTCCATGTAAGTGGAGTTTCCAATCGCCCTCTCACTCTGCATAGACATTTAACAGTAGTAGCCCCATAACTTGGAGAAAATGATCCCAAACTTGAAACTAGGAGACGGGGCATTCACCCATGTCTGAAATTCCTCCCATAGTGGTAGCCTGTGCTGAGTTACAGCGTCATCAAACTCTTTAACGACATGTAATAAGGACTCAGTGTCTTCAAACTCCAACACCTTTTGAGTGACAAGGTGGGGGAGGTAATATCTTTTATTGGAGCAACTTCTGTTCCTGAGAGAGTCAAGCTTTTGAGCTTACAGTGTCAGCCACCACTCGGGAGACAAAAGCTGGAACGAGATGAGGTGTACCTCCTCCCTGCTCACACCATTTAACAAATGAAGAGAGTTTCAGAGCACTTGGCCTCAAATGCTGGAGTCAAACTGTTGGGAACACTGGGGCATGGCCACTAGGTAACTCGAGGGGATGGAAGACCACGAGTGTCGATGAAGCCCCCTCGCGCTAGGCCCCAGTGTCCTTGGCCCCCCTCCTGCCTGGAGGCACTCGCAGCAGCTCTGCGTGCTAGGCCCAAGTGTCCTTGGCCCCCCCGCCTGGAGGCACACACAGCAGTTATGCTGAGAATCTGCAACAGTATGTTGCAGAGTCAGACTGCCTGAAACTAAGCAAGGCCAAACAGGGGAGATATGGAAGAACAATGCTGAATAAAGCAGCTTTATGTAGAGTTTAACAAATGATACAGAGAATCAGGGAACTAGCTGGGAACTGGATTGGCTGGCTATATGGATACTTGGGGCAGCTTGCTATTGGATAAGTATGCTGGGAAAAAGGATGTATAAAAGCCTGTGTAACTTCCTGCTCTGTTGTGCAGGATTTGAGATTTTATTCTCCCTGTACCTTTTTGCAGCTGCAAATAAACTTTTCTGCTTCTCCACCCCGTTGTGATTATTGGGTGTAGCACACCGGGTAACGAACCAACTCAAGCTGTTGTTCAGCCTCTCGGCACTGGGTGCCGGCAACAGCTTTTGGCGTCCCTGGGTGGGCCACGAGGCTGCAATTTAGCCTTGCCCGGACCCCTCCTGGAGGTCGAGGATTGCGGCGAGAACCGACGCCCAGCGCGCACCGGTGAGTTCATCGGGGGCCTCGGAGGAGACGCAATTTGATCGACCCCAGAGGGCACAACGGTGCAACGCACTCATATAGTGGAGAAGCTGTTGTGGACGGCGGTGAAGAACCGGTCCCTTAGACATGGGGGAGGAGCAGCTGCAGGCCACGGTGAAGAACCGGTCCCTTGGATAAGGTAGGAACCTTTTAAAATCCGGATTATATGCTCTGTTGGAACCTGGGGACGCCCAGAGTTACCCTGTAGGTATGGGACAGGGACAGAGCTCAGAGGTTAGGGCACGGTGTACGCCCCTAGAGTGCATTCTAGCAAACTGGAAGGTATTTGGTGCGGATCCGATGACTAAGAGCCAATTAAAACGATTCTGTACAGTTGACTGGCCTCAATATCAACTAGAGGACCAGGAGTGGTGGCCACCAGGAGGGTCAATTAATTACAACACGATCCTTCAGTTACTCCTGTTCTGTCAGAGAACAAGGAAATGGAATGAACATATGTATGTGCATTTGTTTCTGACTTTATGTACTCGACCAGATATTTTACAGCGCTGTAATCTGACTCCGACTGGTTCGGTAGTAGCTAATGTTAGTCCCCAGACCCCCACCCCCACTGTAATGGCAGAGCCGGTGTCCCCTTCGGCCCCCACACTCCCACCGTATAAGGGTAGGATGCCTCGGGTTACAGAGATTGCCCCCTGGTTGGGACTCTATCCTTTGCTTACCGAGACTGTTGTGGCTTGCCCAGGGGCAGACGGACGTCAGGCTACCACTATGCAAGTTTACACCCATGTGCCATTCAATCCAATAGACTTAGCAGCTTTTAAAACACAGGCTGGGGAATTCTCAACGAACGCAAGCAGGTTTTTTTCAGTCTTTGAGGGGTGCCTCAGTAGTCACAAGCCGATTGAGACGACTGTAATATCCTCCTGAGAACCCTGTTGTCTGAGGTGGAGAGGGATCAGGTTACAGCTAAGGCAAGGGGAGCGTCAGCATTCAAGCGAAAAAAAAGAAAGGAATCTATCTGTCAAGTTCCTCTCCAAATAATTGTAAGCGGCTCAGGGCATTTCTGGGTATGGCAGGCTTTTGCAGGATATGGATCCCAGAGTTTGGACTGTGGGATAAACCCCTGTACGACTGTAAAAGGAGCAGATCATGACCCCTTCTATTGGACCCCAGAGGCTGATAGGGCATTTAAAATCCTGAAAAGAAAATTGATGGAAGCCCCAGCTCTGGACCTGCCGGATCTCTCTAAGCCGTTTCAGTTGTATGTATATGAACGAAGGGGGGTGGTCCTAGGAGTGCTTACACAGCTGTTAGGAGCATGGAGACGTCCAGTGGCTTATTTTTCTAAGCAACTGGATCAGGTTGCAAAGGGTTGGCCGGCATGTTTACGGGCGGTCGCAGCTACTGCCCTATTGCTTGAGGAAGCTGAGAAGCTAACATTGGGAGGGGTTATGCAAATCTATACTCCCCATATGGTCCGAGCCTTATTGGATGCAAAGGGAGGGCTTTGGCTCACCCAGGCTCGGATTGCTCGGTACCAGGCTAAGCTGTTAGAGAACTCTGAAGTCACCTTACAGCCTTGCCCCTCCCTTAACCCAGCCACCCTCTTGCCAGAAACAGAGGAACAGAAACATGACTGTTTAGAGATCATAGATGTCCCGTACTCCAGCCGTCTGGATTTAAAGGATGTACCCCTCCCAAATGCAGATTATGAGTGGTACACTGATGGTAGCAGTACTGTAATAGATGGGCAAAGGAGGGCGGGTTATGCTGTTGTGAAAGGAGGGATGGCTCCATTCCCCAGAAGGAAAGGTCCTCTTACCAAAGGGCCCAATCCGGCCAGTCCTTCAGAAACTACATCAAACCACTCATGCTGGCAGGGAAGCACTTATCCAACTAATGGGAAAATACTTTATCACTTCTGGACTCCGACCCCTGGCTGCCCAGGTACAAGCGGACTGCTTAGTCTGCCAAAAGAATAACCCCCGACCGGGACATCCTGTGCCACCAGCTGCCCTAGAACCCACTCCGGGCCCTGGACAAGTGTGGCAAATAGACTTTACTGAGTTTCCCCGGACCCAAGGGTTCAAATATCTCCTTGTCTTAGTGGATCGGTTCAGCGGATGGCCGGAAGCCTTCCCATGCCATAACTGCACTGCCAGGACAGTGGCCCTCAAGTTTGTTAAGGAGCTCATTCCTCGCTTTGGACTCCCCCTGTGGATGGAATCTGACAATGGGACACATTTCACGTCAAAAATCATTCAAAGCATCTCACATGCCTTACAGATCCCCTGGAAACTCCATACGCCCTGGAGACCGCAAGCCAGTGGTGTAGTGGAGCGTACCAATCAGACCCTTAAACGGCATCTCTCAAAAGTGTGCCAAGAAGCCTCACTGCAATGGCCTGATGCTTTGCCCCTCGTCCTACTCCGTATCCGCGTTCTCCCAAAGGGTAGATTAGGGCTCAGTCCCTTTGAAATTATGTTTGGAAGGGCATGGCCTATGAATGGCACCCTGGTTCTGTCAGGGGAATGGGAGTTGGGTAATGTTTTTTTGTCACAGTATATGTGTTCCCTGTCTGCTGTTCTCTTTTTCTCTTCACAGGTATACCAAGGATTCCCAGCCTCTCCCCTTGGACTCTCCCGTTCACTCCTTACAGCCCGGTGACTCTGTGCTTGTTCGCACCTGGAAAGACGAGCCTCTCCAGGAAAAGTGGAAAGGACCCTATACCGTCCTGCTGATCTCCCATACAGCGGCAAAGATCGAGGGACACAAGAACTGGATCCATCACTCTCGTCTGAAGGCAGTAACCGCCCCCTCGTCAGCAGAACAGTGGACCGTCCAACCTGCTGACTCCTCATCTAGTGACGATCTCGGGCTAAAGCTACTGTTTAAAATACACAAATAGCGGGCACCTTAATGCTAAAATGGGCCCACCCAGGTACTAAAGACCCTGGGTTGGGAAGACTCTGGTCATAATTAATTGGGTAACATTGTTATTCTCTGTATTGGTATTTCCAAACTGTGCATATCGGGAGCATAACTCCTTTGTTTCGCTTGCGCACCATGTTACTAATTTAACGAACCAGACTGATTGCTGGGTATGTGCTCCAACTCCACTATCCCCCAAAACGGGAATGCCCCTTGATATGCTGCCCCTGACCCTAGCAGAATTAGCCACCACCAAAGAGCAGGAAAGAACGGACTCACCGTTCTGGAACAAGATCTCTTTACAGCAAGCCACCTATCAGGACCAGGAGTATTCAGTTGCAGTGCTCACTGAGGGAGTATTATGTTTTACCTGAAACCAATCTGATCGCTATGGGCATCCTGTGAGAAAGAGCTCCTGTGTTATTACACAGTGGGCTGATGGGTATTAAATAAAGACCAACAGGGGAGGCCAACAGTGTGGGTATAATGGTTCCTCCCCTTTTAGGGAAACACTTACAAATAATCTTACCACAAAAAAGGGGTTTGGAAATGTAACTTGCTGTCCAGTTAATATCTCCAATGTAGCAAGCCAATGGTGGGTTTGTAGTGATCCCTATGGCAAGTGTAATTTGAACAGCACAATTAGAAACGCCCCCACTTGTACCCAATCAAAAAAATAAGATGCTCCCATAGAGGCATATAAATTGTTTAAAAAAGCAGCCAAAGCAGCCTTAAATATCCCAGGAATCCCCTTAAGAAACAGTCCTTACTAGGCCCTACAAAGACACTATTTTGTATGTGGCCGAAAGGCTTACAAGGTACTGCCAGCCAACTGGACAGGTAGCTGTTATATAGCTCATGGAGTTCCTCATCTTTCCATAACTGCCACACTGCCCAAAGGAAAGATTAGAAATGCCCGAGACACCTCTGTTGAGTCACGAGAAAAAAACCCTGCGGCGACTGACTAAGGCATTGGAGGGCAATATGAAGAATCCCCTCACAACCGAGAAGCTTGTAGGGTGCTCTGTACTGGGAATAGCGCCACTGTTTACCGGGCCAGCCCTGGCATGCATAGGCCGCTATACTGTAAGGCTGCAAATGGTACTTGAGAAAGTGGCCTTAGAGTTAGAGGACTCGGTTAGTGATTTAGGGTCAGCAGTAAAAACATTAAATAAAGAGGTACAGCAGCTCAGGACGTTTTCCCTCCAAAACAGGCTGGCTTTGGACTATCTCTTGGCATCCCAAGGAGGGGTTTGTGCCCTCGTCAGGCCCCGATGTTGTGTATATGTAAATGATAGCAGTTATGAAATCTATAAAAAGGTGGTACAGGCTGAGGCCCATGCCCGAGCCGGAGCACAGGTTGCCTATACTGCCCCAGAAAACGATTGGTTGCAAACCTTGTTTTCAGGCTGGGGTTTGTCGTCTTGGCTTGGTGGTTTATTTAGCCTGCTATTGAAAATTCTCTTTCCTGTATTGCTTGTATTACTGGTATTATGCTGTGCAGTATCATGTGTCAGGGCCCTTTTGAAAAAGTTAATAAATCATTCTCTTCAGGGCTATCACAAAGTGCTTATGCAAAGTCATATTGTAAAGAAATAAGTAGCCCAAGTGAGAAAACTCAGAGCCAAGGCTGTTGAGTGTTCTCAAAGGGGGGAGTTGTTGGGAACACTGGGGCATGGCCACTAGGTAACTCGAGGGGATGGAAGACCACGAGTGTCGATGAAGCCCCCTCGCGCTAGGCCCCAGTGTCCTTGGCCCCCCTCCTGCCTGGAGGCACTCGCAGCAGCTCTGCGTGCTAGGCCCAAGTGTCCTTGGCCCCCCCGCCTGGAGGCACACACAGCAGTTATGCTGAGAATCTGCAACAGTATGTTGCAGAGTCAGACTGCCTGAAACTAAGCAAGGCCAAACAGGGGAGATATGGAAGAACAATGCTGAATAAAGCAGCTTTATGTAGAGTTTAACAAATGATACAGAGAATCAGGGAACTAGCTGGGAACTGGATTGGCTGGCTATATGGATACTTGGGGCAGCTTGCTATTGGATAAGTATGCTGGGAAAAAGGATGTATAAAAGCCTGTGTAACTTCCTGCTCTGTTGTGCAGGATTTGAGATTTTATTCTCCCTGTACCTTTTTGCAGCTGCAAATAAACTTTTCTGCTTCTCCACCCCGTTGTGATTATTGGGTGTAGCACACCGGGTAACGAACCAACTCAAGCTGTTGTTCAGCCTCTCGGCACTGGGTGCCGGCAACAAAACCATGCACAGCATGGTTGAATTGCATACCAGCAGGCATTTGATCTGTGGTACAAGGTGCATACACATCAGAATCAACAAGAAGTCTCGCAATCCTTTGCCTCCCTCAAATTTCCTAATACATGCAACACAGGAGCACAGGGTGCGAAAACCACCCAGGTGAATCACACTGGTACCCTATTCATTTGGGAATGTTTATTTCATTTGCTGAGCAACAGCATATCGCTGCTGATCCATGGGCTGAATGGCAGGCTGCTGTCCTAGAGCTGCTGCCCTTTCCTTTCATTTCAGGATTGTAGCATAGACTGTGGCCAGGTCAGCTCGTTTGGCATCCACAGGAGGTGCTTATGCAAGTTTTGTGTAGGTGCTCTTCTATGTTGCAAACTTGTGGTTGAAACCCCTCCATAAATGGAGTCATTTGAGTGTGAACAACATCTTCCTTTGGTAGTGGTAAGACATCCGGAGATAGTCGTCTTAATAGACATCAGGAGAAATCTTGGACAGCGTTCATTTGTAGGAGACAGTTTCCTTTTCAGTCCAACCCCGACAAATTTCTTAACAAATATTTAGAATTGCCAGAGGACCAAAACCTCCATTCTCCTCCCAGCTCCAACGCTATGAGGACCCAGCATGTGCAGCTTTCCCTGGGGTGGCAGCATGTTTTCTTGCAGTTCCCACTCCAGCCTCCTTTGCTATTTATTTAGTAGTATTTTATGTGGCTAGGGTGGGTTAATCCCCATTGCTGATTTGGCCCCTTGGGCAGATATTGTTTCTGACTCAGGGACTCAGAACTGTCGGGCCAGAAGCAGGTGTATGTGGCTCAGCAGATGTGCCAAGGGGTGGCAGGTATTTTCCAGGATGTACTGGATCCAATCACATATTCTTTGGGATTGTCCAGCATTCCCAGATACCAAAGCCATCAGCTCTTGCCAGACATGTTCTAAAGGCAGAATCAGAAAGTCCCAGCCCTTGAGCTGAGGATCAGGAGTTCCCTCCCCTGGTCCAAACCCCATTTCCAATGCACAAGTAAAGTGACATGAATCCCTGTTCCTGAGGTGTGTGTTGGGAATGTTGGCCAGTGACGGATCTCTGAGTGGAATTCCAGAGCGGATTTCTGGGTGTAATTTCTGGTGTCGTGTTTGGTTTGGTGTGTATAATCCCTTCTCTAGACAAGCAGGGTGGGTTGTAAGGCCAGATTTTCAGAGGCATTTAGGAGCCTAAAGAGGCAGATAGGTACCTTATGGGAGTTTCAAAAGGGCTTACACTGTTAGGTACCTAACTCCCACTGGTTTCAGTAGCCCTTAGGCAGATAACTTGCCCAGGTGCATTTGTGAACCCCACTAGGCGTCTGTCTGCCTCTGTAGGCACTGACATATCTTTGTCACTCTGGCCCATAGTGAAATTCCATGGGCCGTACTGGTCGGGACATCTGCCTCTGTTAGACCTGGACTCCTCAGTGCTTCCTGTGCTCAGATTTGTGAGAGCACAGGCCCTTCCTTCTGGGCAGCCAGGGGCAACCAGGGACCTCACCCCTCTATGAGCACTCTATCTGTGAGCACATCCTGTTGTCAGCTACCCCGGGACCTCCTGTGCCTATGCCCATTCTCTGCTGGCATCACAGATGTAGCCCTAGGAAAAGCCAGACTGGGAAGAAAGCTGGGGCTGGAGTTCATGTTGCATTAGTTTGAGTTACTTTGTGAATAAAGCAAAGTCCCAGGCAGGGGTGAGTTTGACCCCACACAACACGTGCAGACTCTGTTTGGAGCAGGGTGCGAATGTCGCTTGTTTACTGCATCACGTCAGCAGGAGTTTATAGCTCCTTGGCCAGTTTCTAGCCCCCTGTCCAGTGAGAGAAGGAGATTGTCCATCAGTGCCCCTAAAGCAGTTGCAGTTCCATGGCCTGGCCTCAGTTCCAAGCGAGCCGTGTCTAGAGTGTGAGCTTCAGCCAGATGAGCTTGTGGTGGGCCGTTTGCTAGCTCCCCTCCTCTCAGCTCGCTCACGGATAGGAGGTCTGACAGCGGGTGATAGTTGGTTAGACCTGAAGCCTCCAGGGTGGGTTTGCTCAGTGTTGGTCAGACTATTGCATGTTGGGAAGATTCCTTCTCAGACTGAGGCCAGGGCTGTTTAGGTGAGGGGTGGCTCGCCCCATTCCTGTCTCCTGTTAACAGAAGATAAAGCACGGCCGCCTGCCCCAGCAACGCTGTGAATTCTGTGACAGACATGCTGAATTCCGTGGCATCGCGATCCCGCCCAGCTGTGAGGAATGGTGATGTCCCCAGGTCTTAGTGGAATCGTCTCAGGCTGTCACATTCAGGCAGGTGTCACTGTATCAATTACACTCAGTTCATTTTTAAGGTTATCTCTGCAACCACAAGGGCTAGAAACAGGGTGTGATACTGTGCTGGGCCTCTGGGACTTACTTGCAGCCCAGAACTCACAGCTCTGGGGGACAGATGGCAAAGGTCACTTGACACCACTTCTGCACCCTTGGAATTCCAGGCCGCTCTGGGGGAGGAGGGTAGCAGAACATCCCCCCGTGTAATTTAAAGTAGCCCGGGGAGCTACCCTAAGTCACAGGAGCCCAGTGTGGGCCACCTAGGGGAGACTGGACTGTGACAATTGCCCCAGTGCTAACAATATGGACCCAAACCCTCTGCCCACAGCACATTCCCTCCCAGCCCCATTAGCACCCAGCTGCACTCCCAGCACATCCCTTATGGTGGGGTTTCCAAGGGGCCCTGTGATGCAGAGCCTGTGGTTGTGTTGCACAGCGTCTGTATGGGCGAAATTCTTCCCCAGCCAGATACAGATTTTAACGGCCCCTGTACAGTGCCACAGTGGGCCAGACCAAGAGCTTAGATTCTGGATGCCGGTGGCATTGCCAGGGTGCCTTTCTGCAGAACGCCACTGCGAGTTTGGAATGTGAAACTATTTGATGGGTTACCAAAGAATTGTGGTGTCAGAGGCAGGACACAGAGATGGCGAGTGATCTTTGGAATGGCTTCCCTGAGTGTCGCAAAGAGGACACACCTGTTTCTCTGTTTGTGTTTCGGTCTGTTTATTTTCTGTGCACTTGCAGTCTACAGGGGGGGCATCCATGGGTAGAAAAAGTTTCTAAAAACAGAATTTCCGTGTTGTTAATTAATTGACTGTTCCAGGTATGGTAATAATGCTAAATACTTATGAGTGACGCATTTTGGAGCTGTGGAGTCTTAAAGGAAATATTTATTTTTATGAACTTTTCCTCACCTCTTTATAATTCTTCCGCAAACCACTCAGACCGGTTCTCTGGGCTGTGAGTCAGACATTGACAGTGCCTTGTTGGTTACAGTCAGGAACCTTTAAGTAGATATCTGAAGAGATCTGCAGCTTTCTAATTTATGGCCTATAGTGTAAATAGCTCCAAGTGACCTGAAATGCTCAGATTTCCCTGCTCTCCTGCACCCCCACTCACTGTAGTCTGGAGTTGGTGGAGTCTAGAGTTCTGGCAGGTTCCTCTCCAGCCCCTAAGGGAAGTGTTGCCTGGTCTGCTCTGGAGGGCTCTACCACCTATCCCAGCACAGTGATTACAGCTTTTATTGATTGCTGGGTTCCATGGAGTTCCCAGAAATTATGCAGCTTCTTTAAAAGTCACCACTGTGTCATTACCCTCCTCTGCACCATCTGCTGCCTCTTGTTTGCAAAAACTGCCCATTCATCACCCTTTTTCAAAGCTCATCAAAAAAAGACTAGGGGCAGATAAAACCCTGAACATTGCATTGCATTGCATTGCATTGCATTGCATTGCATTGCATTGCATTGCATTGCATTGCATTGCATTGCATTGCACACCAAGAATACACTCCCCCAACACTTAAAACCTCTTCCTGCTCTTCAGATTTGTCCAGGCTGCAATACCCAACCATGCCAGTTTAATGTATTGGTCAGGGTGTCCCCTTGCCGTATGAACTGTTGGTGGAGGTCTCTTGTCCTTTCTTTACCCAACAGGGATAACAACATATTATTACCCCCAAAACTAAAACTTTACTGAATGTTTACAGAAATGTCCAAAACTGTCACAGAACTGAAATGCAAATGAGGCCTGACCCAGTCAGTCGTTTTCCAGCTCACCAGCAGATGCCAGCAGAGCGCTCCTTCTCCCATGGAGCCCATCTACCCCTGGAGCTCTGAAGCAGCTCCTGATTGTAGTGGTTCCTTGGTTAAAGAGCCCTTTAGGACCTGCAGTTTTCTCCCTGTAAAGGGACTTGTATACTGATTAAGTCACCTCTCAATCTTCTTTTTAGTAAACTAAATAGGTTGAGCTCTTTAAGTCTCTCACTGTCAGTCATTTTCTCCAGGTATTGAAACATTTCTGTGGCTCTCTTTTGCATTTTCTCCAGTTTTTAAACATCCTTTTTAAAATGGAGACCCCAGGACTACATACAGGACTCCAATACTGGTCCCACCAACACCATATTCAGAGATAAAATCACCTGCCTGCCCTGCTCACTTCTCCCCTGTTTGTACAGATGAGGATCACATCAGCCCTTTTATCCACAGCATCACTCTGGGAGCTGAGTTGTTTTCACACTGTGAGCCCTAAATCCCTTTTAGAATCCAGTCACTGCTTTCCAGGATACAGCCTCTCTCTATTTTGTTGGTATGGCCCACACCCCTTGTTCCTAGGTGTGGCACTTTCCAATTGTCTGTATTAAAACACCTTTTTCGTTGGTTGGTGGCAGAGTGCCCTTCTGAGGGAGTGTGAGCCCCCTCTCCTCTATGCATGTGTCAGGATCTGGAGGCCCTTAACCCTCTGGTGCCTATGAGCTTTTCCCTCTGCCTCCCATAAGTTTACTGGGATGTGGGGGGGCCTGCACCTCTAGGTGGTGTTTGAACCCCTCTCCCTGCCACACCCCATGTAAGACAAGAAGTGAGGGGGGTAAGTCCCTCCTGTGGATGTCTGCAGCCAGGTCTATACTAGGAAGTCAAATCAGTATAACTATGTTGCTCAGGGGTATGAAAAATCCATATTCTTGAGCAATGCAGTTATACCGACCTAACTCCGTGTGTGCACAGCGTTGCAGTGATGGGAGAGCTTCTCCCACTGATATAGCTACCACCTCTCAGGGAGGCAGATTAACTATGCCAATAGGAGAAGCCTTCCCATCAGTGTAGGTAGCATCTTCAATAAGCACTCTAGCTGCACAGCTGCATCTCTGCAGCGTTTCAAGTGTAGACCTGCCGTAAGCCTCTCTCCATGTTCCCTTTCATGTGAGCTATGATCTGGGGGTAAGGGTTGGGGTAGTGCCCCTCTGCAGGGATCAGAGCCCCTCACTCTGCCCACCATATGAGCCGGGTCTGGGGAATCCCTACATCTTTTGGTGTGGTGCTCAGAGGCATATTAGGAGTATGCACCAAGAACACACTGCTGAAGAGTGGGATGAGGAGTTGAGAGCAGGAATACATACCATGGATTTTCCAGCACCAGTGAGGAGCAAGATAACACCCATTGAGATGAATGGAGTAATTTACTCCTCTCAGAGCTATTGTTTCATGCTGTGTCATCTATACTGCCTATTCTTTCCATTCTCCCTTTGTCCTTCCTAAAAAGTTCCCCTTGTAGCATTAGCCTGTGCTGAGGATCTGGGTATAGCACAGAAATTGCTGATGACTGATTTAATAAATATTATAGGGCATGCCAGCTCTGCTACAGATCTTTCCGTGTAAAGGATAATTATTTTATGTGCTTTAATATATGCATGCTTGTCCAGATTGTTTTGAAATTTTCAGTGCATCATGGGAGTGTGGAATACCATTGGTAAGCCCAATGTGGGGTTATTGAGCACAGGATTCACAAAATACAGATTCCCCCAAGAAACAGCATTTCATAAAGTTCACAGATTCTTCAAATATTTTTATGCACACCTGGCTTCTCAAATGGTAATAGGCTTAATGGGATGGGAAGGGGAGGGTAAGCTGGAAATAGCGGTGGGAGGGGCTACATGTTGCAAGGGATTGTGGGGGATAGAGAAGGAGAGAGACACAACAGTCTCCTTTCACATGATTAAAGTTACTGTAACCACCTTGTCCTAAAAGAATCAGGTAGGTTATTGGGACACAGACCATGTCTGAGATTTCTCTCACCAGCCCTGTTAAAAACTGTGTACTACAAATATGTCCAAGCATGGCCATTATCCCTATTCAATTACAACAAAGTGTATTGGGGAAGACAGGGCAGTTAGGCATCAGAAGGCAACATTGTGGCCTTGTGGAGAAAACAGTAGACTGGGACTGAGAAGTTCTAGGCTTTATTCCTGGTTTTGCCACTGGCTTTCTGCAGGTGACTTTGGCCAAATCATTTTTATCTCTCTCGCCTTCACTTTCCCATTTGCACAATTGGAAGGATGATGTTTCTCTCTCAGACGTACCAATGAAAAAAGCTAAGTATAATCATCATTTCCTGGCCTTTGCACTGTACTGACGACAAGTTATCTACGTGCCCTATACTCAGACGCTTCACCTGCTTCACAGAATGAACGCCACTTCTACTGCATTTTATAGCCTCTTCAGCTCTTTATACAGCTCTTCACTCTCATGCACATACTATCCAACACTGCATTTTCACTTACCCTCATTAAACTCATAGGGCCACTCCCACCTCACTGCTGACAGTCCCCATGGCAAGAAGAACCCTCTACCCCCAGTGACACTACCAGCAGAACACAGCACTGAAATGAGGTACATTGGATCTCCCAAAGCATACAGGCACCTCTTTTGTTTGATCATACACAAGTGGGGGTCAGGGAGAAGGGCCCATGTGAACCCCAGAAGGCCATGGCCCCTCGTACCTCTTTATAGCACAATCACAGCTCTTCCACACAGCTCCATCTAATGCTCCATACACTGTTTTGATGAAGGTATTTTAGTGCTTGTAGGCCCAGAATGTATTCAGCTGATTTTTAGAGCTTGTTAGACTTTTGGAACGTTTTTCAAAAGCATCTGTTTAAAATAATGTAGGTCTGGGATCAGGCACCTGACGATGCAGATGGGGGCCTAGTGGGTTGTTCAAAACAGGTTAGGCACCAGGGGCTAGCTCCACAAAAATACAGAGGTGGGCTTGGCTGCTACTTTCGCTTTAGATACCTAAATCTGACACTTAGATGCTGCCGATCCTCAAACCCCCACACAGCTACGGCCTAAAGCCCCTCCACACCTAAATTTCTGAGGTTGAAATCTTCCAGGGGCCTAAAAATCTGCTCCTGGGCACGCTCACACCTGCCTCAGACAAGGCACCCAGCTCCCTAGTTCCGACCGAAGCCCCAGCACGCTCCTCACACGACGTGTTCCCTGGCCTGTCTCGCAGGTGGGCCCAGTTCGACAGACCATTGAGCTTTGGTTGCTGCGGGCTCAGCAGAAATTGTCTGCAGTCTGCGCTCAGCAGGATTTAAATAACTCCATAGAGACGGGACAATGAGCTTCGTCCTGCAGACTCTCCGTTGGCTTGGCAGCAGCCATGACTCCTTCTGGGGAGAGGAGCTGCCTCTAGATTTCCTCCTCAGCCTCAGCCTGGAGCAAGAGTTGAACGGTCCCCTCCCGGGCACAGACTGGAGCTTGCTGACCTGGAGCGAGACCCTAGGCAGTGCTGCAGCTCCTGGAGGCTGGGGTGAAACTCACCCACTCCAGCTACAGCGTAAAAGAACTACGACCTGGATCCACAAAGGACCCTCACAGCACCAAACTTTTAGGCAGCTAAAAGTCACTAGAATCCAGAAAGCCCAAGTTAGACGCCCAGGCTCCCTGTACAATCAATGGGAAGAAGGAGGTGCCTGAAAGTAGGACCCACAAAACCCAGCGTGCGAGGCACCTCCACACCAACGCTAACCAACGGGAAAGACCGATGGGAGGGGTGTGTCCTAAGCCCCACCCCTCCTTGGATCTCAGGTTACGAGGTCTGGCTTGGAGAGAGGTACCTTTGTCTGCTTGGGAGCCCCTCAGCTGGAGTTAGGTGCTCAGGTCATTCTGTGCAAAATAATCCAGCAGAGGAGGAAGAGGTCATGGTGCTGCTGGCTCCCTTGCGGCATTTAAAGTACTCGACCAGGATGTGGGAATTCAGGGTTAAAATCCCCTCCACAAAGATCCCTGTAAGCTGTGCGGACGTGCAGTTCCATCTTTAGCCACCCTGGTCCTGCGCTGGGACCTGGAGCCGGCAGCAGCATTGCCATACCCTGTCCATGTGCAGATTGAATTTTGTGATGTGTCCCACCTCCCCTCCATCCTGGTGCACACAACAAAATTCACTCCGCACACGGACATCAAACATGAGAGGAAACACTGTTCCTGACTCTCAACCGCTCTGTCACCTCTTGAATTTCATACACTGATGGATCAGAATAACGTGCTCTCAGGTGAGCTACAGACCAACAGTTGTTCATAGGAATTATTCAGCAGGTATTTTACAAGACCGAGAACATGAGAGGAAATCATGACCTGCTAAGAGACAATTAACGGAGAGAAGCAGTAAAATTAATCCCATACATTGGATTGGTTGTGACTTATTTGCTTGATTTGAAAAGAGACCAAAAGGACCTGAGTCTCCTTGCTGTCGATAGCCCCCTGCTTGGCCAATCAGCATGGAGATGCTGAGGGGTGGGAGGCTGAGAGGTCTCACCAGATGTCCCACAGGATGGCCCAGGTCACCATCAGAGGGGATCACTCTCAGATCGAGACCCCCCTTTTTTGAGGACCCCCACAATGAGAGCAACCCCCCCTCCCTCGCCCACACTTCACACACACCCCTCCTTGGTAGAGGGAAGGAAGCAGGGAAAAAAGAAGCAAGAGAAGAGGAGAAATGAAGGAGGAAAGAGGAAAAGGGAAACCAAAAAGGATAAAACCCAGTGCCCCCAGTGATTCCAAGCGTCAAAGCGCTCGGTAGGAAATCACATTCTACCCCCTTAAGCCAGTGTTTTCTGTGCCGAGAATTCTGCCTGCAGCAGGTGCATCAGACCCAACAGGTTCCAAACCTCTCGCAGCCTCCGACCTTATCAAAGGAAAGTTCGTTTTCTGGCACAATCAGTGGTGGAAAAGGAGAAAACTCCACAGAGGCTCCTCCTCATGCTACGAGGTGAATCCTAATTCTCTCCCCGTCCTCGAGGGGAGACCGGGAGAAGGAGATGTGCGGCAGCAAAGGCGGGGGGGTCTCAGCGACTGCCCTGGCCCTGCACCTCGGCCCTGCCCCACTGATGTCGGGGTCTCTCTGTGAGGTCACCCCCTCCCCACCACCTTTGCCCAATGGGCTGAGGTCCTGCAAAAGGCCTTTGTGATGTCACCGCCCCCCCACCCCTCCCCTCCCAGCTGATGTCCTGCCCCTGCCCAGCCTCTTGGAGCTTGGAGTTGTTGCCCCCGGATCTCCGCACTCAATGACTGGTGAGTCGGGGGATAGAGCCGGCTATACAATAAACCACCAGTTTTTCATAAATTAGTCGACTTAAGGCCAGAAGGGACCATTGGAGCATCTAAGATGACGCCCTGCATCTCCCAGCCCTCCTGTGTATCACAAGAGCTGCTTTTGCACTAAAGCACCTTCCTGAAAGGCATCTAGTCTTCACTGGAAGACATCAAGAGATGGAGAATCCATCACTTCTCTTGGCAGTTTGTTCCAGTGATGAGTCGCCCTCCCTCTTACAAATCTCTGCCTTGTTCTAAGGAGAATTTTTCTGATTTCTGCTTCCAGCCATTGGTTCTTGTTCTGCCTTTCTTTGCAAGACTAAAGAGCCCTTTAAATACTTGGTGTTTTCTCTCAGCGAAGGCACTGCAGGCTGCCATCAGCTCACCTCTCCATCTTTTTAAAAACTAAACAGACTGAGTTTTTCAATCCCTCCTTATAAGTCTTCTCCAGCCCTCAAATATGGCTCTTTTCTGCACCCTCTCCAGTTTTTTTTAACGTTATTTTTGAAATGTGGACACCAGAATGGGATGCAGTATTCCAGTGTCAGTCTCCCCATTGCTGAATCAGCTCCCTTTCCATCCTCTCTTTATCTATCCATGGATGGCGTCACGGACTCACAGGACTTGTGCTCTCTCTCAGCCTCGTACAGTCCTTGGGAGGAACCCCCTTCCGTGTGACAGCCCTTCTCGGAGATCCACTCTCTCGAGGGTTAAGCCGTAGGCCCTTCCGCCTCCTGCAACCACTCTTCTCTGAGCCTTGAGCATGCCTGTCTGCCGTGGGCCCCCTCAGGGAGTCCCCTCACTCTGGACCCCTGGGGCCTCTACTCCCAGAGGGAAGAAAGCAACCCCGATCTCGAGACTGCCGTGACTTTCAGACAGCGTAAAAGAGAGGGGTTTATTGAGCGTCTGAACACAGCACAGGAAACTCTCAGGGCCTCAGGCCTAATCTCCCTCTGCACAGTCCATCTAGGTCTCTCCTGCACCCGTGTGGGCTCTGGCTGTTTTCTCTCCCCAGTCCAGAAGCCCCCTCCTTCCAGCTAAGCGTCCGATATCACCTTCCCACAAGCCTGTGTCCTTTGTCTTCTGTCCCAGGTGAACAGGCTGCCTGGGTCTCCTCTATCTCAGCCTCTCCTCTCCTCCCTCTTTTCTTTCCCCCTGGCTGAAAGCAGTCACCGGGTCTTCTCTCCTCAGCCCATTGTCCTACTACTGGCCCGACCTGGCTGTGACTTCCAAGCTGGGCCTCCCGCTCACCAGTCGCTGGGGTATCCATTCTCCAGGCCTTTCCCTGAGGGCCCAACTGACAGGAGAGATCACCGCTGGTCCTCTGTAACAACAAACTACCTCTCCCACCAGTGCCACCTCGTTAAACAAACAGCACCCAGGGAAACTGAGGCATGCAAACCATTGAAAAACCAAGAAAATCCCCCCGTCATCACTGATGGCTTTGGCCCTGTTCCCCACAGCATCGCACCAGGAGCGGATGTTGAGTGGCTTGCCCGGTATGACACCTAAATCCTTGACAGAGTCATGGCTTCCCGGAGTACAGTTCCCCCTCGGTGGCCTGCCTGCTCTGTCCTGCTGCCCCCTCCCACTACGCCAAGAGGGGACCTGGTGACTGGAGCTGCTGTGGTTGTGTGAGAGCGCCGGGCCGAGAGACCGAAGGGCACCTCTGTTCTGGAACAGAAGGGTCTGGCCGGAAGGCGCAGTCGCCCCCGGTTTGGGGCACAGAAGGGGCTGTGGCTAGCAGCAGCTTGAAGCCCGTCCCCCAGCTGCGCTAGGCACTGTTTGAATGAGTGCAACGTCCCTGGTCTCTCTCCCCAACAGAAGCGGGTCCAATAAACCATATGACCTCCCCGGCCTGGTCTCTCGGTGTTTTCTGCTCCCACGGGCGTGGCTGGGAAGGGCCACAGGGCTCAGCAGGCTCAGGGAGAAACCTCAGCCCCACTGGAGACAGGAGGGGAGCAAACCTCACAATCTGTGTGGTCACTGCAGGTCTGTGCAACTGCCCCCCACTCACTCAGTGGCAGTCTGTGGGGGAGGTCTAGAGTGGCCAGGTGTCCTGATTTTAGAGGGACAGTCCCGATTTTTGGGTCTTTTTCTTATATAGGCTCCGATTACCTCCCACCCCCGTCCCGATTTTTCACACTTGCTGTCTGGTCACCCGAGGGAGGTCTGGCAGCCCCCTCCCCAGCCACAGTCCGTGCGTGCCCAGCAGTCTGTGTGTGTCTCAGCAGCCCCCTGCTCACTCCCACGTGGAGCCCAGATCGGGCTGAGCTGGGCCTCTGGTTTGTTTGATCCCTGAAGGGTTTTCTGGGCACTAACTGGGACCCCAAGTTTCTCCTACTTTGAGGAAATCCCTGTGAAAACTCACCTTTTCCGGGTGTCTGTTTCACACCCTCTGCCAGAGACGTTCCCCATTCTTTCTCCAGTTCAGCTGGCAGCAGGTCTCGTGCGAGGGGCGGGGGAGAGCTGAGATTTCAGGCTGCCGTCTTATGGCGGGATTGCTGCGATTAACTGGCTGAACGTGCTAATTCTGAGGACGAAACGGGGAAAGGGGCAGCGACCGAGAGTCAGGGAGTGAAATGGAGAAAATACAGGAAGCATTTCGAGCAAGGGCGAAGTGCAATGACCTGAATCCAGAATATTCTCTGCACCCCTTGCCTAACTCTGGGCCTGATTCTCTTCCGCATTGACGGCCCTGTCCCTGTCTCCGGCCGTGTCTGGAGGGCTTTATGCCCCTGTCCAGCCCCTTCACACTGCCAGGAAGGGAGAGCTGTTATGGAATCTTAGCCCAAAGAGGAACCAGGCCCTGTGTCACCTTCATCCTGGGTTTCAGATGACCCCGAGAAGTTGGGGGGCCACCGGCGCCTAGAGCATGGCCCTGCCACAGAGGCCCCGCCCCCGGTCATCCTCTTCCCCCGAGGCCCCGCCCACCCACTGTTCACTCCTCTGGCCCCCGAGGTCCCCCTACCTACCCCTCGCTCCTCTCCGCCTCTTCCCCCAGGACTCCACTCACCCCCTGCTTGCTCCTCTCTGCCCCTTTCCCCGAAGGGGGGCTACCGGGGGGCCATGGGGCCAGGCACCCGTCCCTTTTCTCTGTCTTCGGTGAGCGGGGGGCAGGGGGGTCCTTGGGGAAGGAGGTGGAGCAGGACAGGAAGAGGCACGAGAAGACGGGGCAGTGGGGGAAAAGGCCGAGGGGGGGTGGGGAGCAGGTTTTGGGGGAAGATGCGGAGGGGGGATGGGAAGAGGCAGAGCAAGAGCAGGGCATCGGGTTAAGAGGCAGAGGGGAGCGGGGTGTAGGTGGGGCCCCCACTTCTCTGGAGCTTCGCTTCCAGCGCTCGAAAGATGACCACGAGCCCAATGGCCTCCGGAGGGGAGACCCGCCCCACATCCCCAGCGTTTCCCCCCCTCATGGATGGCCTTTTGGGGGAGGCTCAGCCTCCCCTGGCCTGTTGTACGGGCTGCCCGTGCTCAGCTCCTTCCACGCTCTGGAGAGGAGCAGCACCCAGGGGTGGGGCTGAGCCGGGGGGCGCTGGGTGAGGGGCAGAGGCCTCGGGAGCTGAGACCGCAGGGACACAGCGTGAGGCACCATCCCAGGCATCCCCATGAAAGGAGCAGAACAGGGTTTACCTGGGGTGGGGAGTGTATGGAGAGCGTCTCAGGGTCGGTGGAGATGTATTGCCCTGGTGAGCAAGCGTGGCTAAAACACAGGCCTCGCTGTGAGCAGGATTTGAACCTGCGCAGGGAAACCCGGTCGGATTTCGAGTCCAACACCTTAACCGCTCGGCCCTCACAGCTGTGAGTGACGTGGCCCCCAGCGGCAGTCTCTACTGGAGCGGCTGGAAGCCGACGGGAGGGAGCTCTCCACCCTCAACGAGCAGCCGTAGCCATGTTGGCAGGAGAAGCTCTCCCAGCACCATAGCACTGTCCACACCGGCGCTTAGGTCCGTGTAACTTGTGTCACTCGGGGGGTGGCTTATTCACTCCCCGAGCCACATACGTTCTACCGACACAAGGGGGAGTGTAGACGCAGCCTTAGCAGAGACGCGATTAAGATCCACTTCCTGGACACTACAGTGCTAATAAGCAATGGTCACATAAACACCACCCTATACCGGAAACCTACTGACCGCTATTCCTACCTAAATGCTTCCAGCTTTCACCCTGACCACACCACACGATCCATCGTCTACAGCCAAGCTCTGCGATACAACCGCATTTCCTCCAACCCCTCTGACAAACACCTACAAGATCTCTATCAAGCCTTCTTACAACTACAATACCCACCTGCGGAAGTGAAGAAACAGATTGACAGAGCCAGAAGAGTACCCAAAAGTCACCTACTACAGGACAGGCCTAACAAAGAAAATAACAGAACGCCACTAGCCGTCACCTTCAGCCCCCAACTAAAACCCCTCCAATGCATTATTAAGGATCTACAACCTATCCTGAAGGATGACCCAACACTCTCACAAATCTTGGGAGACAGGCCAGTCCTTGCCTACAGACAGCCCCCCAACCTGAAGCAAATACTCACCAACAACCACATACCACACAACAGAACCACTAACCCAGGAACCTATCCTTGCAACAAAGCCCGTTGCCAACTGTGCCCACATATCTATTCAGGGGACACCATCACAGGGCCTAATCACATCAGCCACACTATCAGAGGCTCGTTCACCTGCACATCCACCAATGTGATATATGCCATCATGTGCCAGCAATGCCCCTCTGCCATGTACATTGCTCAAACTGGACAGTCTCTATGTAAAAGAATAAATGGACCCAAATCAGATGTCAAGAATTATAACATTCATAAACCAGTTGGAGAACACTTCAATCTCTCTGGTCACGCGATTACAGACATGAAAGTTGCGATATTTCAACAAAAAAACTTCAAATCCAGACTCCAGCGAGAGACTGTTGAACTGGAATTCATTTGCAAATTGGATACAATTAACTTAGGCTTGAATAGAGACTGGGAGTGGCTGAGTCATTCTGCAAGGTAACCTATTTCCCCTTGTTTTTTCCTACCCTCCCCCCCCCGCCTCAGACTTTCTTGTTAAACCCTGGATTTGTGCTGGAAATGGCCCACCTTGATTATCATACACATTGTAAGGAGAGTGATCACTTTAGATAAGCTATTACCAGCAGGAGAGTGGGGTGGGGGGAGAGAAAACCTTTTGTAGTTGAAAACACCCATTTTTTCATGCTTTGTGTGTATGAAAAGATCTTGTGTATTTTCCACAGTATGCATCTGATGAAGTGAGCTGTAGCTCACGAAAGCTTATGCTCAAATAAATTGGTTAAGTCTCTAAGGTGCCACAAGTCCTCCTTTTCTTTTTACTGATAAAGTTTGCGGATGATACCAAGATGGGAGGGGTTGCAAGTGCCCTGGAGGATAGGATTAAAATTCAAAATGATCTGCACAAACTGGAGAAATGGTCTGAAGTTAACAGGCTGAAATTCAATAAGGACAAATGCAAAGTACTCCCCTTAGGACAGAACAATCAGCTGCACACATACAGAGCAGGACGTGACAGCCTAGGAAGGAGTACTGCGGAAGGGGATCTGGGGGTCATAGTGGACCACAAGCTAAATATGAGTCAACAGTGTAACACTTGCAAAAAAAGCAAACCTCATCCTGGGCAGGATTAGCAGGTGTGTTGTAAGCAAGATACGAGACGTAATTCTTCTGCTCTACTCCATGCTGATGTGGCCTCAGCTAAAGTATTGTGTCTAAGTCGGGGCGCCACATTTCGGGAAGGAATTGGACAAATTGGAGAAGGTCCAGAGGAGAGTAACAAAAATGGTTAAAGGTCTAGAACAGGGGTTCCCAACCTTTTTCTTTCTGAGGCCACCCACAACATGCCATTAAAATCTCCAGGGCCCAGTGTGGGAGGGGGAGGCTCTGGGCCAGGGAAAGGGGGGAAAACAAGTTTGCATAGGCATAGTTTGACTTCTGTTTTGGGTGGCCAGGGGCCAGTGAGGCTCAAGCCAGCTCCGACGTCGGGGTCTGCGGGGGGGTATGCTACATCCACCCCCTGACTCACCTCAGCAGGCCACCCACCTGTCTGGACTTGGGGGGGGCCTACAACCAAAAATTATAACTCAAAGGTGGGGGGGGCTCAGCTCAAAAAGTTTGAGGTGCAGGGAAAGGGATAGCTAGGGGCTGTGTGCAGGGGAGTATCTCAGGGTGCAGTGAGGGGGGTAGCTAGGGGCTGTGTGTGGGCAGACGGTAACTCAGGGTGCAGGGAGGAGGTAGCTAGGGGCTGTGTGTGGGCAGAGGGTAGCTCAGGGTGCAGGGAGGAGGTAGCTAGGGGCTGTGTGTGGGCAGAGGGTAGCTCAGGGTGCAGGGAGGAGGTAGCTAGGGGCTGTGTGTGGGCAGACGGTAGCTCAGGGTGCAGGGAGGAGGTAGCTAGGGGCTGTGTGCTCTCAGGGCTCCCCTGCGCTCCCTGTACCCTGAGGGCTCTGCCAGCCACAAAGCAGCCGGGTCCCCCCGCCCAGGCAGCTCTTACCAGCTGCATGAGCAAAGGGGAGCAGCTTCAACCCCCTGCAGCAGCAGGAGACGGGGCTGCCTGCTCCATGGTACCAGTCAGAGCAGCAGCTGTCCCACGCTGCCGGACTCTGGCTTCCCACCTCCGACCTAGCCAGGGCGTGAAGAGAGGAGGTGGTGGACGGGGTGTGTGGAGCTACCCCAGGACTGCCCTGCTCTTGCACTGTAGTTTGGGGGAGGTGTAACACCCCTGTGTTCCCCCAACTCTGCCCATGGGCTCAGGGCTTCTGTCCCTTGGGGAGCACCGGGGCTCGGGGCTCCAGAATTCAGCCCTGCTGCTCCCGGCTTCAGCCCTGCGGGAGGTGCTGGGGTTCGGGCTTTGGATTTTAGCCACGGGGCCCTGCGGCCCCCCTGAAAGGGGTCAAGGACCCCCAGTAGGCCACGAACCCCCTGTTGAGAACTGCTGGTCTAGAAAACATGATCTACGAGGAAAGGTTGAAAGAACTGGGTTTGTTTAGTCTGGAGAAGAGAAGACTGAGAGGGGACATGAGAACAGTTTTCAAGTACATAAAAGGTTGTAACAAGGAGGAGGGAGAAAAATTGTTCTTGGGAATCTCTGAGGACAGGACAAGAAGCAATGGGCTGAAATTGCAGCGAGGGAGGTTTAGGTTGGACGTTAGGAAAAACTTCCTGCCAGCATAGTTAAGCACTGGAACAAATTACCTAGGGAGGTTGTGGAATCTCTGTCATTGTAGGTTCTTAGCAGGATTGACAGTCAGCGCTCAGGGATGGTCTAGATGAGGGGTAGTCAATTATTTTTTGTCAAGTCCAAATTCTTCATCAATGTACAGTCAGGGGCCAGACTACAGAGAAAATCATTTAAAAAATAATAATAACGATAACATGTAAATAAAAAGTTTTGGGGTCTGTTCAAAAGCGTCTGGCAACCCGGATTTGGCCCGTGGTTCGCCTGTTGACAGCCCCTGGTCTAGATAATACAGGAGAATTACGGAGACCTGGGGAATGGAGGTTGTTGGTAACTTTGCCCAAGCCGTTATGGGCTGCTCCTCAGGGTGGAGTGCTGGGAACGGGGGCTCACACTCTGCAGCGGCTGCCCGGCAAGTTTCTGATTCTCGCCCCCTGACCGCAAGGGTGATGCGTGAGGCACCCGGGGGCGCTTTGGCACCAGTGGGTGCGCAGTGCAGGCCGGGGCCCTTTCAAACGCAGCCGCTCCTCCAGAGCGCGGCAGGCGGGCAGGAGTTCGGGCTCCAGCAGCTGACGCTCTCGGCCAGGTTCCAGCAGCAGCTCAGGGAGCTTCTTTCCTGGACTGAGACTAAGGTTGCAGGCTTGTCCCCCTCCCAGCCAGAGGCGGGAAACAGCCCCTGTGGCTAGTGCAGACCCCAGCACTCCTTCTCGGGAGCTCACAGCTGTGCCTGTGAACCTCAGCGTCTTCACCTGTACGTGGCTGGCCTTCTGCATGGCAAGTAGTGGGTGGGGGTGGGGACAGGCAGCCCCGATGTGCCTAACTGGACGATGCCATGCCGGCACAGCACAGTATTTGTTGGGTTTTTTGTTTTTCGTCTCCGCTGCTGCCTGACTGCGTACTTCTGGGGCCACGTGGTGTCTGGCTGACGGGTCCGTCTGTAACTCTGGTGTTCATATTTTTGAGGTTCTTCTGTACTTAGTCCTGCCTTGAGTGCAGGGGACGGGACTAGGACGGGCCTTCCAGTGCTGTGATTCCATGGACAGGACTAATGTGAGTTTTTTAATCTGACCTCCTGCATTGCACCAACAATATGATTTTACCCAGTAATTCCCGCAGTGGAGGGAATATTCATCCCTACTATTTAAGAGAACACAAAGAATCCACTGATCAAGTTCCAGATCTCCGCTGTATAGTGGTGTGCAGTGAGCCCCGTGCAGCTGAGCTCCTTGGCCGTAGGAAGTATGCATCCCCTGTCAGTGCTCCTGAAATGCTACCCCACACCTTTGCAGTCCAAGACTAGGTCTTTTCAGAAAGAATGCTCTACAGCCACCAAGAAGGGGCCAGGCTTTACCTGAGAGCTAGGTTCATACCGAACCCTGCCTCTGTCAGACATCTTTTACTTCCAAAATCTCCTCCTGGACGATTTAGGCATATAAGCATCACTCCTGACCCCTTCCCAGAACCCCACCCCTGAATGCTACATGCACGTAAAGCAAATGTTGACAGATTATCTGTTTTGGTCATGAGCCAGAAACAGAGCTAATACTCTGACTCTGCAGCTCTCTCCAGAAAACCATGGCAAGAGAGTTTATTTGTAAATGGGAAGAAATAATCTGCATTTTTAAAGGTCTTTGGGACAGTGATAAAAGTCATTTTAGACATGCAAAGTACTATGAACTTGGCACTCTCACACTTCGATGCTTCTGTAGGCTGTACTCATTGCACACACTGAGGGCTCCTGGCTGCCCTCCATTCCCCTCCGCCCCATGTGCCACCCTCCCATCCTCTCTGTTTCACAGATTCCCTGCATCTGCTCACCCCTCTTTCATGTCACAGGCTCTGTCCCATGTTTCTTCATCTCCCCCAGGCTGGGGCTCTGTGTGCCCTCCGACCTTCCCCTACCACACAGAACTTCTGTATGCCTCCTCTCCCCAGACCAGGGTCCCCTTTTCTCCCCACCATTCTTTCTTTTCTTTCTGTCTGAGAGATAAGTCATTGGGGGTGTCACCATTTTAAAATTATTTTGGGAAGATGATTGTTCACTTTGTAGTTGAGATTCCTCCAATATGGGAGTGACTGTTGAGTGTAGGACCTCTCTTCGTTCAGCCAGTTATTACTAGACAATGTTGCCTCCCCTAATTATCAAAGCTTTACTACTGAGTCACCTGTCTTTATTGGCAGTAACATTCTAATTAATATTTACTCCATTTAACTGAATGGTGATTGCCCAACCACTGTCTAACTCTTGCTTTGGTATAACTCGATTAAAGGGATGATAAACAATTTATTTCTGAATACTCCCTTGAGCCTGATCATGCAGTCCTTTTGGGAGAGGGATGCAGAGATCCAGCTTTATAAACCAGACTTCTCTGTCTTTTATTCCTGCAACACTAGAAAAAATTTTGTTTTTTTAAACAGGAGAATAAACCATCCCTCATTCAGACTGGTCCAGAAGCAACCCTGCAGACCCACCTCCTTGTATTTGAGGCCGAGAAATCCAGAAAAGAAAACCGTGTTGTACGTTTAGAAATGAGAAAGGAACTCTTTCCGAAGCTACATACAAATGAACTTTTAAATTTGAGGAGACAGAATAAAAACTGGTCCCAGTTACCAGGGAAATCATGTCTTGTTTATACTAATCTGGAATATATATGGGGATGGGCATTACATAAAATCAAATTTTGCATACTACAAATCTGTAAAATGCAAAAGGTGTGTTTAATAGAATTTTCTATATCGTTTCATTAATTTTTTTAGATAAAGAAAAAATATTAAAAATCATCAGTATTGTTTTCTGTCTTGGTTTCCTTTAAAGGACACGAAGCTTATTCTTACAGCAGCGCTTCACTTAACCCTTAAGTACACTCTGACCTGAGAAACCAGCAGTTAGGAGGTACAATGGCAAAGGTTTTGACAGCATGGAAGTGAGTTTAACTCAGCATTTCTCGCATGCGGCCACCAGGGGCTTTTTGTGCAGGCCTAACAGCCTCCTGGGCAGTGGTGGAGAGGCCAAAGCATCAGCCTCTCCCCTTCCCTCCCTGGTGCTCCTGCATGAGCCACCATGCACCGCCTCTGGAGACAGGTGGGGCACAATGCTGCAGGAGCCAGGTGAGTTCTTGACTCACCTGTGGGGTGGGCAGGGCACGTTGGGGCTTGGGCTTCAGCCCTGGGTGAGAACCTGGCCGCAGGGCTTCAGCTGCACGGCTCGAGCCCCGGGCTCTGACCCAGGCTCCAGCCACGTGACCTTGGCCCTGGGCGCTAACCCCGGCTGTGCAGCAGCAAGTGCTGGCTCCGGGCTCTGGCACCAACCCCCAGCCCTCACCCCGCTCCCTAACCCCAGCCCCAGCCCCAGGGTGCTGGGTGTTGATCCACACCTCCAGCTGCTCAGCAGCAGCCGCCACCAACCCTGGGCTCCAGCCGCTCGCTCTGGACCCTGGGGGTGCTGCCTCCCAGCTCCAGCCATATGGCAGCAGGGCTCACCCTTCTCCCCGACGCCTCCCCGAACCCCCATTTATCGCCCCCAGTCCCCACTGCCTTCCCTGGTTCCACCTCTATCCCCCCCATTGCCCCAGACCCCTGCTGCCTCCCTCTCCAAACCCGGGGCTTGCTGAGAAAAGCGAAACGAAGAAACATGCAAGTATCACTTTTCACAGCACACGGACTAGCTACCTGGGAGGCTGTGAAAAGTGATACTTGTATGTTTGTTAATATCACTTTTCACAAACTCCCAGCTAGCTACTGAGTGTGCTGCGAAAAGCAATATTCAACATACAAATATAATTTTTCATATTATTTATGAGTCTGAAAAAACCCTACATAAATAAATTACAAGGATTTGGACACGTGTCTGTGCATATTTATTTGTTTTTCCTACAGTTACGTATTTTAGGGAAAAGTGTCAGTGCGGCCACAAGCAAGAATTGGTGGGTCACAGTCCAAGGCCACCAAAAAATGTGTTCGGAGAACCCCTGGTTTAAATGTACTAATAGGCAAAATCCAAACCAGCCATGTCTGCCTGAACCTTTTCAGGCAGGACTTCAGGTATCACCCAAAAGATCTTATTTTTCTTTGGTTCCATGTATACATTTGCTCAGATTTTACTTCTCCATTAAAAACGTAACCAATTCCCAGCTGCCTGGCAAGTGAGAGCTGGCTGAGTTTCCATGGTTCTCCCCGCACCCTTATGGGTGTGCTGCCAAGGGAGCAACACACAGGCCTGCAATGAATCTCAAGTGCCGCTGACTTGCCTAGCTCTTCTCAGCCATTTCTCTTGCTGTGAGCTGCCCTCCTTTTGAGCCCCACCAACTTCCTCACATGCAGGAACAGCAGCAGATTGCCATCTTGGAGCAACAGCTGAGGAAGGCGACTTTTCTGTCAGCACTAGAGTGGTCTATTGTATTGTGCTCTTCTTAAATAAGCAGGATACTGTGATCGTCCAGTGAGCGTGTCTCAGCTTTGTTACGTCAAGTGCTTTAAAAGGGGTGATGCGCAGCACTGTGTGGGCTGAGAAAGATCTCATGTGCTCCCCATCATCAATTCTGAGATTTGCACTGATTGGCATTAAGGCTTTTGGGGTGATGGTTCTATGACTCAAACTCAGTGGCTTGGTCTACCAGAGTCTGAGGTTGGTGATCTTCGGGGATGGTACAAGCCTTACCTAAGACATTTAAGCCAGTTAGAATGTGGATGGAAGACGAGAGAATGAATGATGTGCGAGTTCCTCCAAGTAACAGGGATAGCCGTCTGCCTCTGAACATAGCTCAATTCTTATTGTGCTTAACACGCTGGAATATGAATGGCTGCTATGGGTGGCTGATAATCTATGAACATCATGTAGTAATTCCTGGATTTTTAAATTATTGTTTTAGCGGGATGCATGTATGATGTTTGATCAAATACTGTTCAGGGAGAAAGGTATAAAACCATCCAAGTATTTGCTATGTTTAGAGTGGTCATGTTCTGTGGGATACCTTCTGGAAGAACAGTAGTGTGGTTAAGTAATTCGTGTCACATTCTGTGCTGCACCCCTGCACCGAAAAAAGGATTTTCTGCTGCTTACACTATTTGCAGCTTCATTGGGTGAAAATAAAGAAGCAACAGTGGCCAGGTCTGAGTGTCCCTGTAAAATTAAAAACCAACTGTGGCTTGTCTTAAGTAATGGTAAGGTGACGTTTAGAAGGAAGCCTCCAGGTGCATCCTCATCTGTTCGTTGATCCAGCACAACTTCCTATACATTAGACTCTTACGACAGTCAGTAACGCTCTCTCTACCTCCACAATAGAACTATTTAGAAAACGGGAGTTTGTATTCAGTTTGTATGAATGCTGTAATCTGGAAGGCCAGATCCACAAAGATATTTTCGTTCTTGACTTCCATTGGATTTCAGTGGAATTTAGGAGCCTAAATTTTACCTTGGTGGATCTGGGCCTAAGTAATTGCAGTTTGACAAACATGAAAGATTAATAATTTGTGAAAAATAAGAAGTAATTAACAAATGAGGACAATCAGAATCCTTGTCTGAGGACTCCTAAAGCTTCAAAATACTTTAATGTTCTTATGAAATAATTCACATCCACTATTATTTCTTTGTCTGTAGTAAATATATTGTCCTTTTTAGTTGGCACACTGTTCTGATCATTGTCTGTACAGTAATCTTTTGAGTAATTCAGTTCAGTTAGATGTTATCAGTCACCTGGAGTTTCTTCCTCAGAAGCTGTTATGGCTTTCAAGGCTCTTCTCTTCCTTAATCTTTCTGCATTTGTGATTGTCATAGGATGCAATGGGAAAAATCCAGAAAGACCTGAAAGAAAGATGATTTATGTTTATAGCTGGAGTTGCAATATGACTGTTCTAGACGCACAGATTCAAAGGCTAGAAGGGAGCGCTGTGATTATCTCGTCTGACATCCTATATAACACATGTTATAGAACTTCCCCAAAATAATTCTTAGCATATATATTTCAGAAAAACATCCAATCTCAAGTTAAATTGTCAGTGATGGAGAATTCACGACAACCCTGGATCAACTGTTCTAATAGTTAATGAGACTTTTAAGAAGTGAGAGTAATTGTCTCTCTCACCAACCCTCTAGTGGCTTGAAGTGCCTTTTACTGCTGTCTCGGCCAGCTCAGTGTCTCCATAAATGAGACCCGTTCCCATTTCCTCAAAAAGAACAGGAGTACTTGTGACACCTTAGAGACTAACAAATTATAGCCCATCTTAATTAGCCTTTTACAGTTTGTATGGCAACTCCCACCTTTTCATGATTCTCTGTATGTGTATATAGATCTTCTTACTATATGTTCCATTCTATTCATCTGATGAAGTGAGCTGTAGCCCACGAAAGCTTATGCTCAAATGAATTTGTTAGTCTCTAAGGTGCCACAAGTCCTCCCGTTCTTTTTCCGGATACAGACTAACAAGGCTGCTACTCTGAAACATCCCATTTCCTGTGGCCAAAAGAAGGGTGATTGCATATATACATATTCTCAAGGATTCATGCAAAGAAATGAAGAAAGAGTCTTTGGTACTCCAAGTATGCGGAGGATCACCAAGGAAAACCTATTGTCTTTTAAGAGAAATAAGCAAATAGTTGAGATTGGAAAACACACTGAGTTACCTAGAAGTTTTTCAACTGGTTTTGTGACATGTGCTCAAGAAAACTGCTGTAACCTTCCCTTATGCAGCAACAACAGATTATTCTTCATGATGGAATCGAAGTCTGTACCTTGCCAGGAGATTGAGGTCTTAAAGCAATTTATTTACAATAAAGATGACAGATTTGCTCTACCAACCCTTAAGAGAGTTCAGCGGTGAAGGCTGCACATTCTCCACTAACTGTGATTGATTTAGAGGGATGCAGAAACTGGGGTCTGTCAGTACAACATGATGTGCACGCAACCCTTAACAAGCCCTGTCTGCACTTACCAAGGTGCACCATGATGACCCCTGAAAGCACTTGAAAGAGGAAAAAGACCATGAAGGAATCCCCTGCCACTCCCAAACACAGAACAAGGGGCTAGCCCACTGCAGCTGTGCCGCTGTAAATGCTATAAGGTAGACATAGCCTGAGTTGACAGAGACGGGAACCTGAAAGTTATACACCGGACCCTCACTAGAACACGTGTCTATATAACACAAATTCTGATAGAACGTGGTTGCGGATCCCAAATTTAGTAACCGTCATTAACTTTCATTGTAACGTGGTCCCCACTGTAAGGCAGTACCCGCTCGAATGCGGGATTTGGCATGGATCCCAAATCCCACATTCTAGTGAGGGTCCAGTGTAGTTTGAAAATCCTGAGGGAAACATGGGAGTTTAGTTGCAAGCCCTGCCCTGGCCCCTGTAGATTCTGTCTCTCATGACCCATGTGCCATGGCGATCCTGGGAATGGAAGTTTCAAAGCACCTGCCCCCACTCCCACTTTTATGCTTTGGGGTTTAGGTAACTTTCAACCTCTTAGGAGCACAGGCAAAATGAAAAGATTTTTTCCCCCCTGGTAGCCCTGCGAGGCATCAGCCTCACTGCCGCACCCTGCCTGCTTTTCTGTTTCAATAGCTTTGTTGCTAAGGCAATGCCAACAAGTGCCACATGAGTACATAAAATCACTTGTCATTTTAAGGTAAGAATTAGTTTCCCCATTATATTGGTGTTCTGAGGATTTGGTATTATTTTATATATGTACGTTAAGGCTGTCAATCAGTTATCTCACACGATTAACTCAAAAAAATCAATCGCGATTAATCACACTTATAACAATAGAATACCATTTGCAATTTATTATATATTTTTTGATACATTTTCAATACTGATTTCAATTACAACACAGAACACAAAGTGCAGAGTGCTCACTTTATATTATTATTTTTTATTACAAATATATGCTCTGTAAAAATGATAAAACAAAAAATAGTATTTTTCAATTCACCTCATACAAGTACTGAAGTGCAAACTCTTTATTGTGAAAGTGTAACAAATGCAGTTGGGTTTTTTCTGATTGCATAACTGCACTCAAAAACAAAACAGTTGAAAACTTTAGCGCCTACAAGTCCACTCAGTCCTACTTCTTATTCTGCCAATCGCTAAGACAAAAGTTTGTTTACAACTGACAGGAGATACCGTTGCCTGCTTCTTATTTACAATGTCACCTGAAAGTGAGAACAGGCGTTCCCATGGCACTTTTGTAGCCGGCGATGCAAGATATGCCAGATATGCTAAACATTCGTATGCCCCTTCATGCTTCGGCCACCATTCCAGAGGACATATTTCCATGCTGATGATGCTCGTTAAAAAAATAATACAGCAATTAAATTTGTGACTGTACTCCTTGGGGGGAGAATTGTAGGTCTCCTGCTCTATTTTACCTGCATTCTGCATATGTTTCATGTTACTGCAGTCTTGGAAGATGACCCAGCACATACTCGTTTTAAGAACACTTTCACAGCAGATTTGACAAAACGCAAAGAAGGTACCAATGTGAGATTTCTAAAAACAGCAACAGCGCTCGGCCCAAGGTTTAAGAATCTTTACAATTTTTTTGTTTTTTACAGAGCAAATATTTGTAATCAAAAATAAATATAAATTCAGGACTGTACACTTCGTATTGTGTTGTAATTAAAATTAATATTTTTGAAAATGTAAGCATGCCAAATATTTAAAGTAAATGGTATTCTATTGTTGTACAACCGCACAGTTAATCGTGATTTTTTTTAATCGTTTGACAGCCCCAATATATATGTGTGTGTGTGTCTACATGTACACACACTATGAAAATTACTTGATTGGGTTGCAGTAATTGTTATTCTTGAATATTAACTAGTTCAGGGACTCCTCAAATCTTGCTGCTAATTGCCCGCGGTTTAAGAAATAGCTGAGAACTCCCGGTTCACAGGACGTGTGTGAGGGTCTGTGTGTGTGGGGGGTGTCTCTGGGTCTGTGTGGGAGGTGTGTGTGGGGGTGTCTCTGTCTCTGGGTCTCTGTGTGAGGGGGGGTCTCGGTCTCTGGGTCTGTGTGTCGGGGGTGTGGGGGGTGTCTCTCTGTGGGTCTCTGTGTGTGGGGGTGTCTCTGGGTCTGTGTGGGGGGTGTGTGGGGGGGTCTCTGTCTCTGGGTCTCTGTGTGTGTGGGTGTCTCTGGGTCTGTGTGGGGGGTGTGTGTGGGGGGGTCTCTGTCTCTGGGTCTCTGTGTGGGGGGGTCTCTGTCTCTGGGTCTCTGTGTGTGTGGGGGGTGTCTCTGGGTCTCTGTGGGGGGTGTGTGTGTGGGGTCTCTGTGTGTGGGGGGGTCTCTGGGTCGGTGTGGGGGGTGTGTGGGGGGTCTCTGGGTCTGTGTAGGGGGGTGTGGGGGGGTCTCTCTGTGGGTCTCTGGGTGTGGGGGGGGTCGGGAATTCAAAGCCGCTGGTTTTATGCTGCGGCCCCCGCGTGGCTGGCCCCGCTCCCGCCGCCGGCTCAGGGCGGCCTGGACCCCGGCCCCCTCTCGCGGCCGGCGCGCGGCTACCTGGCGGAGGGGCGGCGCTGCCAGGCCCGGCCGGGCTCCTCCCCCCGCTCCCGCGCACGCCGGCTGAACCCCCCGGATCCGGGCCTCACGAGCCGCCGTAGCGCGGCAGCGGGTCGAGTCCCGCCGGCGCTGTCGGAGCCGAGCCGTAGCGCGCCTGCGCCGTGCGCGCCCGTCTCTCGCGGCCGCTTTTCCCATCGGCCCCCGCGGGAAGTCGCTGCGTGGGGACTACTCCCGTCAGCCACCGCGCGGCCCCGGGCACGCTGGGAGACGCAGCGCGCACACGAACGTCACCCCGCAGGCTCCGCTCCCGCCCCGTCGCTGTCGCGCCGAGATGATGTCACAGCGCGCGACGCTCCCCCCACCTTCGGAACGGGCCGCGCGGCCGGGGCGGGGGGGCGAAGCCGGGCCCCGCGGGTGACCCTCCATTTCCCATCAGGCATCGCGGTGCACACGCCGTGGCCGCGGCCCGACCCGGCCGTCCCGCTCTCCGGGCGAGGCCCGCTCGGTGCTGGGCTCCCGGGGCTCCGCGCCCCCAGCCGCGCTCCCCGCCGAGCGCCCCGGGGCCCAGCTGCCGGCCGCGGAACGGACTCGTCCGGCTGGCCGCAGCGCCACGGGGCGCCGGGGGGACAGCTCCCGTCCCGGTGCCCGGGGCCCCTGCGAGCGCCCGGGGGCTGAGTCCCCCCCCTGCGCCCGGGGGCGCTGCGCACGCTCCCCGCCTGGCCCCCGGACCCGGGGCGGCCGCTGGGGGGCGGGGAGCCCGTTACTTCTTAGTCAGGTCCAGATGCCTTGGTCGAGGCATCGTCAAGGTCCAGACTTCAGAGAAAACAATAAAAACTAGTAACAATCCTGATCTAATAAAACAATCAAAAGATTTCAGGATCTGCTGGGAAGCAGCTGGTGGCCCAGCTTTGGCCCGCGGTCTGCCTGTTGGCTGCCCCTGTAATAACCCCCCTGCTTTTACAATGCTGGTTGAGAGTCACTCCGGGGGAAGGAAGTGGGGTACATGGCTCCCTGGGGGCCTACAAGTCGCCCTTGGGTGTCCAACTCAGGTGGACTTGCTGACGTGAAGCAGGGGTGCTGAGGGCTCTGAGACTCAGAGTCAGGAGGCGGTGAAGCCAGGTGACTTTCCTCACTGGAAAAAGTGTGACCTTAAGGGGTTGCCACACTAAAGAGCTCCTCCCAGGGACTGTTCAAGAGCACCAGACCTATGGCAGGGAAACAGCCTGGAGAATGGCAGGGGCTATCACCAGCAGGAGAGTGAATTTGTGTGGGGGGGTGGAGGGTGAGAAAACCTGGATTTGTGCTGGAAATGGCCTAACCTGAAGATTACTTTAGATAAGCTATTACCAGCAGGACAGTGGGGCGGGAGGAGGTATTGTTTCATATTCTCTGTGTATATATAAAGTCTGCTGCAGTTTCCACGGTATGTATCTGATGAAGTGAGCTGTAGCTCACGAAAGCTCATGCTCAAATAAATTGGTTAGTCTCTAAGGTGCCACAAGTACTCCTTTTCTTTTTGCGAATACAGACTAACACGGCTGTTACTCTGAAACCAGCCTGGAGAATGGGATTTTCAAAAGGGCTGAAGCAGGTTAGGCAAGTCCATAGGAGTTAGGTGCTTTGGAGGTTCTCACCAGAGACCTAAATACCATTGAAAGTGTGGCCCAAGGTGCTTAAACACTAGGGCCCTGATGCTCAGCTGGTGTCAGTCAGGGAGGCTGAGAATCCGTGATAACATCTCCTGTTAACCAAGAGCATCAGCCCCTGCGCTCAGATAGCCAGGGAGAGAGCAGGAGACAGCACTGGGCGCACAGATTCATGATTATGAATTATCTGCTCTCCTGAAATCTTCCCCTTTGGGCTCTGCTCTGAGCAGCCAGGGAAGCTGGGACCCCAAGGGCTCTCCCAGGATCTGGGCCCCTCTGGGCTGGGCAGTCACAGTGCTCTGAATGAAGCTCTGATCCACGAGTAATAGGGGCACACAGGAACTGATAATAACCCAACCTGCTAGGCCAAATCCCTCCCCCTGCCCTGCTCGAATACAATGAGAGAAACCCCCAACAGCGCCCCTTACCCAGGAATCCCGTCTCAGCCTCCTGGAGATTGTTCTCTCAAGGGAAATCCCGGATTCTCTTTTCCGGCTCAGGGGACTCAGGCACCGGATGCGGAGACATGGCCTTCTCATCCCTGCAGAGACATGAGCGTGTTTATTCCTCCCCCTCCTTTGCTCTAAGTTCCTGCCCCCCAGAGCCAGATGGGGAGTGGGTGGGAGCTGGGCCACAGGCAGGGCTAATGGGGCCGTGACCTCTGCTGCCCAGGGAATTTACTGCCTGCACGATCTGCCGGGGGAGGCCGGCCTGGAGACTGGGGGCCTCTCTCCATCCAGAGAGAAAACCCAGCCCAGGCAGGGCCAGCTCCCCTCACACCTGGCCCAGCCCCACGTTCCCCACAAGGGCCTGGAGGGGCTTCTCCCAGGGATGAGAGAGGGGCTCATTCTCCAGGCCCAGCTTCTTCTCAGCTTCTCCTCTAAGCCTCCAAGGGGCCTGGTCACTCCCCGTGGGGTGGGGGTTCTGGGACCGAGACACTGCCCCACGAGGGCCTGGGCTGGGACACTCAGCTCTTTCCCCACAGGCCCTTGGGCCCCCCTCATACGGGACAGGCTTTGGGCCATGACAGAGCTGGGGCCAGGTCCCAGCTGGGCCCTCGGGGTGACAGGCTCTCAGCCCCATTAATGATCCCCCAAGCCAGCCTGGTCCCAGAGAGGGTTCTCCAGCCCAGAGCTGTGGGGCACTCCCCTTCCCAGGGTGGGCCACACAGACACAGCGGCAGCAGCCCCAGGGCTATGGGGATGGAGGGGGGCTGGATCCAGAGGGTGAGACCGTCCCACGGTCGGGATGCTGGGTCTGCTGCCTGGGCTCTGAGCCCTGGTCTACACTAGGACTTAGGTCGAATTTAGCAGCTTGAAATCGTTGTAAACCAGCACCTGTCCACACGGTGAAGCCCTTTATTTTGAATTAAAGGGCTCTTAAAATCGATTTCCTTACTCCACCCCTGACAAGTGGATTAGCGCTTAAATCGGCCATGCTGGGTTGAATTTGGGGTACTGTGGACACAATTCGATGGTATTGGCCTCCGGGAGCTCCCAGAGTGCTCCATTGTGACTGCTCTGGACAGCACTCTCAACTCAGATGCATGATTGTTTGCCGTTGCTCTGACCCAGGGAGGGGCGACTGAGGACACGGCTTACAGGGTTGGCTTACAGGGAGCTAAAATCAACAAAGGGGGTGGCTTTACATGAAGGAGTATTTCAGGCAGGACTTCACGGAGGGTTCCAATAAGAAATGGTGCACCTAAGTTATTGTTCTTATTGGAACAAGGAGGTTAGTCTGGCCTCTGATTGATACATGGCTAGATTTACCTCGCTGCACCTTCTCTGTGAGTGACTGCAGTGTGACCTAGAGGAATGAGTCCCCTAGACAGGGGGGGAAGCAAATGAGTATAAAACAAATCTGGTCTATTTCTTGTTTTGATCCACTCCATCTATCTTTTACATCTTTGGCTGACAGCAGATGGTGCAGAAGGACTGCATGCCATCCACATCTCATGGCTGCTCGGCAGAAGATGGTGCAATAGGACTGCTAGCAATCTGTATCGCCTGCCTGCTCACCATAAGACGGTTCAATAGGACTGACTACAGGACTAAAGAGAATGACCGGATCAAGTCACTCCAAATTTAGTCCCTGCGCCCATGTCTGCCCAGGCGCTCCTGATCGACCTCACACAGGCCACCAGGAGCACCTCGGACATGACGATGACGGCTACCAGTCCTATTGCACCGTCTGCTGCCACAAGGCAATGGGTTGCTGCTGCTGTGTAGCAATGCCGTACCGCGTCTGCCAGCACCCAGGAGACATACGGTGACGGTGAGCTGAGCGGCTCCAGGCTTGCCGTGGTATGGCGTCTGCACAGGTAACTCAGGAAAAAAGGCGCGAAACCATTGTCTGCCCTTGCTTTCACGGAGGGAGGGAGGGAGGGAACGGAGGCCTCTCGATATGTGCCCAGAACCACCCGCGACAATGTTTTAGCCCCATCAGGCATTGGGATCTCAACCCAGAATTCCAGTGGGCAGCGGAGGCTGCGGGAACTGGGGGGTAGCGACCCACAGTGCAACGCTCCGGAAGTCGACGCTGGCCTCGGCCCTGTGGAAGCGCTCCGCCGAGTGAATGCACTTAATGCACTTAGAGCATTTTCTGTGGGGACACACACACTCGACGATATAAAACCGATTTCCAAAACACCGACTTCTGTAAATTCGACCTAATTCCATAGTGTAGACGTACCCTGAGTCTTTTCCCAGCACAACGAGGCCTGGGGGCAGACGGAGCCCGGGTGTATCTGCTCACAGCACTTCTGACACCCCAGAGGGGAAGGAGAGACAGAGCAGAGAGTCAGTGCCCATGGCCCAGCCGGCCCCCTGCCCCAGACGGGTCACTCTGCTCCCCCAGCCCTGCCCCACAGGCTGCTCCCCCAGTGGGGTGGAGACTCTGAAGGGCTGTGCTAGAGGGAGCAGAGCCCCGTTCACACCAGATGTTCCGCAGGGACGGGACGGCCGGGTCCTCTGTGCTGAGCCCAGGGCTGGAACAGCCTTTCACCAGCCTCCCCCACCTCCCCGACAGCCCAAACTCCTGTCTCTCTGCAGCCCTGGGCCCCTGGCCCTGCAGACGCCCCGGGCCGTGCTCCCTGCACAGAGTTACCCTGTCAGCCCGAGTGACTCAGGGGCCGTCCCCTCCCTGCACTGGGCTCTGGGTGCATCCGACACTGTCTCACCTGCAGCAATTCCAGCACCGGCTGCTGACGCTTCCCCTCCAGCTCCGTGATCAGGGCGCTGAGCCGGGAAATCTCCTCACCCAGGTGGGTGGCATTGTCCTCCCTCCTCCTCCCAATCTCCTCGTCCAGCTCTCCCAGCCGGGCCAGGAGGAAGCGCTCCTGTTCAGCCAGAAACTGGTGCAGCCCCTCGCACTTGGACACCACCAGCTGCCGCTCCACTTCCGTCTGCCTCTGGGGTGCACAGAGAGACGCAGGGGCAGGGCAGGGACACGGGGAGAACGGGTGTCTTGGGAAATGGTACAAAGCCTTGTCCGGGCTCCCCAGAGCGTTTCATTCAATCTCTTTGCCAGAGTAACTGTGGCTACACTAGAGCTTTTGCTAGTATAAAAACGTGACCCAAAATCACCAGCCCCCAGCCCGTCCCCACCACTGTCCCAGCACCAGAGTGAAGTGCAGACCAGGCCGTGGCAAATGGTGCTTCCCAAACTGCCCAATGGCATCACTGGGACGTCTGACACTCGAACCCTGGGATCAGCAAAAGTCTCCCCCTGCTCCGCCCCGACCCCTGCCACATCTGCGCCTGTTCAGTGTTTTACTGGCCTCTCCCTCCGCCCCCCCTCCCAGCGCGAGAGAGCCAGAGCCAGAGGCTGCTCCCAGCTACCCTGGTGTAAACCCATTGACCCCAGTGGGAACTAACACCAGGGTCCCAGAGGAGTCTGACCTGACCCCACTGACTTCGGTGGGCTCACTCCTGATGTACACCAGGTACCTGAGAGCAGAGTCTGCCCTGCACTGGATAAAATGGCCCTGACCTGTCTCCCTGTAGCGACCCTGGAAACCCTTTAACCTTCTGAATGACCCAGACCCCAAGCAGCGCAGAGCCCCCCTGCTGCTGTCGCTGACACCCCTGTGCAAAGCGGCCGGGCAGGGCAGGGCACCTACCAGGAGCCTCTCCCTCTCCTTGTCCCAGTCGGATTTCAGGCCCAGGAGCTCTTCTGTCTCTTCCCACAGATGCTGCAGGCGGCTCAGGATTTGCTCCTGCAAACAGACAATGGCTCTGGGGGCTGGTTTGGGGTCACTGGTTTGGGCCCAGCGATAACATCGTCACTGAGCAGAGTGAGGCTGTGGGAGCAGGTCCCCCTTCTCCAACCCTCTGAAAAAGTGACCTCAGCTCCAAGGTAACTCCCCGGCAGAGCTGCTGGGCCTGGCCCGCTCCGGCCCAGCACCATCATCTCCAGGCTGTTTCCCTGCCATAGGTCTGGTGCTCTTGAACAGTCCCTGGGAGGAGCTCTTTAGTGTGGCAACCCCCTTAAGGTCACACTTTTTCCAATGAGGAAAGTCACTTGGCTTCACCGCCTCCTGACTCTGAATCTCAGAGCCTTTAACACCCCTGCTTCACATCAGCAAGTCCACCTGAGTTGGACACCCAAGGGAGACTTGCAGGCTCCCAGGGAGCCATGTACCCCACTTCATTACCCTGGAGTGACTCTCAACCAGCACTGTAAAAGCAGGGGAGGGTTATTACAGGGGCAGTCAACAGCCAGACCGTGGGCCAAGTCTGGACCACCAGCTGCTTTCCAGCAGATCCTGAAATCTTTTTATTATTTTATTATGATCAAGATTGTTATTATTTTTTATTATTTTCTCTGAAGTCTGGACCTTGACTATGCCTTGACCAAGAAATTTGGACCTTTATAAAAAATAATTGACTCTCCCTGTTTTTTGACATGTCTGGAACACAACGCAGACAGTGCTTAGTGAACACAGAGAACGGAAAGGTCCATCTGGGTCAGTCCCAGAGCCCTCTGTCCCCTCTGTCGTCCGAGCCCACAAGCTGCTCTCCTGCCTCCAGCAGCCCACACCTAGAACCCCAGCCCAGTCCTTTGCCTCCAGCTGGGCACACTTGGCTGGCTTCCCATGGAGGGTGGGCCGTCCATGGTCATTTATTGTGTGGTGCCAAATGTCCAGGCAATTGGAATGGCCATTGTCTTCTGGGACACTCCATGGGCATGGGGCCCCAGACAGCCAGCTGTCCCTCATGCCTGTATCTCTGGGTCTCTACAAGTAACACCTTTCCCCCCTCCCCTCACCTACTTAACCATGGGTAAGGCTAAGATTTTGTCAGGGATATTTTTAGTAACAGTCACGGCAGGTCACGGGCAATAAAGAAAAATTCACAGAAGCCCGTGACCTGTCCACGGGGAGTTCAGCTGCGGGGTCCCCACACCGCTCACAGTGGCTGGGCAGCTGCGGGGGCTCGCTTGGAGCTACGAGCTGAAGTCACAGAGGTCTCTGGAAGTCACGGATTCCGTGACTTCTGCAACCTCTGTGAAAAACTCATAGCCTTAGCCATGTGTAACCCATGCCTGCTTGGTGTGACGCTCTGTCCCCCTTCAGCAGCACCTAGACCAACTAAAGATGTGTGAACCTCCTACAGTCTTGGAGAGGAGAACAGGTCTTTTAGCTCACGCAGTAGAGGCTCGTCCATTCAGCTCCACAGGTCCCCCTCTTTGATCCCAGCTGACGACAACGGGGGTCTGTGGGTGTTAAACATGCACCACATAGGGGACACTGAGGCACACACAATATTCATCCAAACTATTATGAAAAATTCCCACTGCACAACAATCCCGTTATTAGGCAGCTCCCTGGCTCTAACCCAGGGCTGGTCAGACAGGCGGGCGGGCTCTGTAGCTGCAGAGAACCTGCCCCTGTAACTCCAACCATGCAGATAACTGTTCCCTACCCTGTGCTCCTGGGCAGCCTCCTCCATGGGAACCACCGTGCGAGTGCGGTGCGCCCAGGATCAGTCACACACTAAGCAAAGAGGGGTTTGATCCTCCTCGCAGGAGAGTTTCAGAGCCTCCTGGTGCCTGTCACCCACTCTCTGCCCCTCGGGCTCTGGCCCCGCCTGCAGCCTCAGGCGTTTCACTAGCTCCGCCAGGTTCCCCAGCTGCCCGTGGGGATGCAGGTCTCTCTGCAGGGCGGTTTCTCTGCACTGGAGGCAGGAGAAGTTTGGCTCCGGCTCCCCCCAGCACTGGCTGAGGCAGGCCCGGCAGAAGTTCTGCCCACACTCAATGGTCACCGGGTCTGTGAAATACTCCAGGCAGATGGAGCAAGTCACTTCGTCCTGAAAGCTCCCGGCCAGGTCCCCGGCAGCCATGGTCCAGCCGCACTTTCCTGAGCAGAGGAAGTAGCCACCAGCCCTTGAAATCTTTTTTTTGAGTCGATTCCACAACCAGGAGCCAATCACCCGCACCGGCGGGAAATTTAAACAAAACCAAAACCAAAGCAGAAGCCTTGCCCCCAGAAAAGCCCCCAAACAAGCAACGAGCTACTTAAAGAAATGAAGAGGTGATTTAATTACATACACAAAGAAGCCAAGGCTGCTCCCCTGTTTCTACGTCCGAGGATCACATTAGCAATGGGAGTCGGTGTTCAGCTCTTTGTCCTCTGTGACACGTAAATCCTTCTCCTAGTCACTGCTTTCCAGGCTACCGTTCCCGAGGCTCTAGGTGCGGCCACCCGTCTCCATTCCCAGCTCTAGGGCCTTGCTTTTGGCTGCATTTGTTTTACTAATCCCAGTTTACCAAACTATCCAGGCTGCTCCATACAACGGCCCCATCATTAGCATTATTTACCACTCCTCCAAGCTGTGTTAGCCACAGTGATTTTATACTTACTTCCAGATCGTTAATTAAAAAGTTGAGACGTGAGGGGGCTACAGCCAATCCCTGTGGGGCCTCATTAACAGCTCCCCCATTCAGTGATGATGCCCCATTGACAGGTACAAGGTCAGACTTGGGGTCACAGAGCAGGGGGATTATTTTACTACTGTTTTATAATGCACCTCATTTATTTATTCACAGGCTCCACCTACAGTGTCTGTCACTGTTGTATCTGGGCCCTTCTGGGACAAGTCTAGTCTCATTTACACTGGATCCACTCCAAAGTGAATCCAGGCCACCCCTCCCAGCCTGCCCACGAATGCTGTCTGTGGAGATCTATCCCAGGAAACAGCCTCACTCAGCCATGCTAGGGCTGGTGCCCTGATTTCTTGGCTTCTGTGGAAACACTCCCAATGGCCTTTCCCCTCCCGCTTCCCGCACATGCTGCCCCAGGCTGGGCAGATCCCAGCTGTCTAGGGTTTGCCCCTGCTTCACCTGCAACCTTTCCTCTCAGGGGACTCAGGGCACTTCAGTAATTCAACAAATGCCCTTGCTTTATTAGCACTGTGTCCAGGCCCTACTCAGGTATCAGGTCCCATTGTGCCAGGTGCTGCATACATACAGAACAAACAGACAGTCTCTGTCCCAAAGAGCTGCAATCTCCCTGCTTCCCTTCTCCCTGCAGGAAACTCTCTTTGCTACATCTTGGACCTGCTCCCACTGCTCTCTGGGTGATTGGCACTTTCACTAGCTCAGGGCCTTAGAACATTTTCTATGTGTTTCTGAGCCTCCGAACCATTTAATAAAATCACATCTCTGGGTGAGTTATGGTTTTGCTCCTCCCCCACCAAATGGGAGCATCCTGAATGCAGCCAAACAGCTGTTTTGTGGTGGGCAGAAGGCCCTGGGAGGTGGTGGAGGAGTTGGTCAGCGGGAGATGCTCTGTGTTGGGAGGGCAGAGCTTGGCTGCCGGTGGGTGCTAAGCACCCACTAATTTTTCCCCATGGCTGCTCCAGCCCCGGGACACCCATGCAGTCAGCGCCGATGATGCCCTCCCCCAAATCAAAAGTCCTCGAGATTTTGGGTGCATCTCTCCATGTTGTAAATGTTACCAGCTTCTGTGTGTGCGTGTCTCTCTGGGTGGGGGGGTCTGTGTGTATTGATGCTTAAGTTGATTGTGAGGTCACGGATGCCAACAGCAAAGACTGTTCGGCCTCAGCATTCTTGCCCTGCCTTCAGTCTGCCAACTGGCTTGGTTGACAACGGCTGGTGACCCAAGGAGCTGCTGAGAGACGCGGACTATCCCTCTGTCAACAACTTCTTGCATCAGCTTTTTCCACAGGTTTTCGACAAAAGATGAGTTTTTACAGAAGGTAATTCCCAGATTCTTTTCCTGCTCCTTCGATCGCACATGACAGGTTGGTGCCTCCTTCCCCACGGGCAGGGGTGGCCGACCTGGGGCTCCGGGGCCGCATGCGGCTCGTCAGAGGTTAATACGCGGCTCCTTGCACAGTCCCGGACTCCGAGGCTGGAGCTACAGATGCCAACTTTCCAATTTGCTGTGGGGAGCTCACTGCTCAACCCCCTGCTCTGCCCCAGGTCCTGCCACCTCTCCACCCCTTCCCCCAAGCCTGCCATGCCCTCGCTCCTGCCCCTTCCCCACCAGAGCCTCCTGCGCACTGCAGAACAGCCGATTGCGGCGGGCGGGAGGAGTGGGGAGGGAGGGGGAGGTGCTGACGGGGGGGGCTGCCGCTGGGCGGGAGGTGCTGGGGGCTGGAGGGGGTGGTGGATGGGGGGCTGCTGGCGTGTTACTGGGTCTCTTTGGCGATGTTCATTAGTCAATTCTGGCTCTTCTCAGGCTCAGGTTGGCCCCCCCCCCGTTGCAGGGACGGGTGGGGGCCAGCGTTGCAACAGTCAGGTCTCAGCGTTCCGTTTTGATTTGAATGTGGGCATCTCTCCCTTCTCCGTCTGCTTCAGCCCTTCCCGGTCTTTGGAGGCAGATTTCGAAGCTTTTATCTTTCAGCAGACTAGTATGGGTGAATTTCCATGGCTATAACCTAAAGGGAAGATAAAAAACTGGTGTAGAATTTAGACTGATAGCTCCATCAATAGTATTTCCCTCGGAGTTGCCCCTAATGCACTCCTTGCCTTCAAGTAGTGAATAGAAACCGTCTGTCTCATGTCATGATTGTCTAATGTATGTGTAGTGAGACAAGATCGGTCTCAGAATTTACATGATTGAAAGACACATAAATGAGCTCAAATATGCAGAAGAAATAAATCTGAAGCTATTGAAAGTGACCCAGCTCCACTCCCATCCCCTGGCTGCCATCTTGGTAGTTCTCTCAGAAATAATCTCATGGAGATTGACTTCAAAACTCTCTACAAATTCTACTATACCCCCATTGGGCTACATAAAATAGACGTGTCAAATCCCCCCTGCAATTCCTTTCCGGGAAAGGGGTTTAAATAAACTGCAGCCTCAATTTGTCATGGGTCTCGCTGTGATTTCTTTGTCATTGTTTGGGTGGCCTATTGTTCTGACTGGACGTTATAAATCGTGTGGGAAATTCTTCACTTAAAGGTTACTGGTTATTTTCCCCATGCGACTACAGTCCAGATTTTGAAATAGTTGAGAATAAATCAACATATTTGCAGCTGCTAATCCATCCTTCCAGACCCTCAAGCCTTCTAGATGACAATCCTTTGTTCCTTTTCCTGGCTTCTCTGGGAACAGAGGTGTCTTGGTTTTCAGCTTGGCCCTGTCTGTTCCCAGAGTCCCAACATTCTGTGCACAAAGGAGTGGGGTTAATAATGAAGCATTTTTGCAAGTAGGCCCCGGCAATGAGCAAAGAAAACAGAAATTGACCTTGGCTGTTTCCATGTCTGTCCATTGGCAGAGGGGACGTGAGATCCATGGGGTGAGAGTCAGGCTAGGAACTGGAGTCAGTGACTGGGCTAGGATGGGATTACGGATCTGGTGCATGGAGGTTTCTTGTTATAGAGCAAAAGGGGAGAAGCTGTGTTGTGCTGTGTCCAAGAAAGACTGTGACAAAGGTGGAACCGGGATCCTGGTGCCTCTCCCCAAGGAAACCTCAAAGCATCTCCTCTTGGAGAGGAGCAGCAATTTTCATCCTAGCCATTAAAGGCAACTTTAGGTTCATAAATTGACAGTTTCAAAGGCTCTAAGGCCAGGCCTGATCATCTAGTCTGACCTCCTGCATAACACGGGCCCTGGAACTTCCCCAGAAGAATTCCTCTTTCACCATGGTCCCAAGTGTCTTCACCTGGGGCTGAGTCTAGTCATGGGGGTAGAGCTCAGTGATAGAGTGTTTGACTGCACATTAAGTGGTCCTTGGTTCAAATCGAAGTGCCCCCATTGAAGCCTTTGTTAATAAGCAGCAAATTTCAAACAAAAAAGGATTCAAAAATGAACTAGATAAATTCATGGAGGATCGGTCCATCAATCGCTGTTAGCCAAGATGGGAAGGGATGGTGTCCCTAGCCTCTGTTTGCCAGAAGCCAGGAGTGAGTAACAGGAATGGATCACTTGATGATTCTCTGTTCATTCCCTCTGGGGCACCTGGCACTGGCCACTGTCGGAAGACAGGATACAGGGCTAGATGGACCTTTCGTTTGAGCCAGTGTGGCCAGACTTTTGTTGCTTATGTTCTTGGTTGTATGAACCAGTCCTGGCTATTAGAGGAGCAGATGGCTTCAAAAGACCGCTCTCTTGGATCTGGGAATCCTGGGCAGACTAATTCCCTTCCTTTAGAGTAGGACAGAAAAATCCATTTCCTCCATCTTTCTATTCCAGGCTTCGTTCCTTTTTTCAAAGACTCACCTCTCGGGAGCACAGAGAGAGCCATGTGCACACGGTGGTCGTCCAACCGGCAGCCATGGAGGCATGCTCTGCCATCAGCCAGCAAGAACAGGCCTTGCCAGAGAAGCCCACGAGAAGCAAATGCTCGTGGAAGATCCTGTCAGGCATGAAAAGATTCTGTGTCTGTAGCCAGTCTGACAACTCGATGGCAGATAGCGATGAGGAGAGAACAGTTTCCTCTCCAAGAAGGTGGACGTGCTTTTCCCTGAAGAAGGAGAAGAAGAAGAAGAAGAAGAAAGCAGCCAAGAACCAGGTGGCGTCAGAGGAGGAGAAGCTGCAGGAGAAGCAAGACCAAGTTGAACTGGATCTTACAGGTGAGGATACAAATCACATGGTTAGCAAGGAGCATGTGAGGAATACTCTCACCAGTCACTCTACAAGCCTTATGGAAGCGGGGGAACGGTCCCGCTATTGTGGGGAACTTTCCTGGCTTCTGCACTACTCCGGTGAAGTGAGCTAGAGGAAGGATCTGAGTCCTCGCTCCCACTTCCTTTCCCCAGAGGCCTCCCTGCCCTGGAGGACTCCCCTTCCACTCTCCTGTCTGGCAGAGTCCTCGTAACCCCGACAAGGCTGGGCCCAGGATTCCTGGGGGGGCTCGACCCCCAACCTTGCTGTGGCCACCTAGGACAGGGGCTAGGGTATCCCGACTCCGGGGTGCTCTCTCTGCACTGAGCGCTTCCCAGACCCACTGATCATTACATACGATTTAAAGCAAATACAGTTTATTTAATCAGCAATTAATGTAAAAAAGAATAAGGAAAAATGGGAAAGATGAAAGGAAAACACATCACCCCGCTCTGTGGCAGGGAACGTCACAAACCAGGTCTCTGGAACGTCAGGGCCGTTCACAGTTGGTTCCTTGTAGGTCCCAGGCCCCTTCTCCGGCCCTGGCTGTGGTGCAGGGATGCTGCTGGTCGGACACTTGCTCTGGTGGTGACCACACCCCTCCAGCCTTTGGGGAGTGGGACCCTCCTTCCCGCCGGGTTCAGATCCCCCTCCCAGACTGGCCTGCAAGGACCCTCGGCTGGGGGTGTCTCTCTGCGCTGGGTCCTTTGCCAGGGTCCCCCCTTGGCTGGCCCCAGTTGCTCTCCGCACCCAGCTCCAGACTGCTCTAGCTCCAGCCCCAGCCCCACTGTTTGAGCTCTGGCTCCACCCTGCCTCAGCACGGATGCTGCTGCTCTGCCTCCAGCCCCCGGGGCTGCTTCTCCGGCCCCGCTGGCTCTGTGGCTGCAGCCCTGCTCCCAGCCCAGGGTCTGCTCTCCCTGGGCTGTCTCTCTGCCCCGCTGGCTGGCCCGCCTCTGCTCCCCAGCTCAGCTCGGGCCCCTGCTCTCTCCTTAGCTCGGCCCCACGCTGCTGAGCCAGGCAATTCCAGCTCACGCGGAGGACGGGGACCTTTCTGACCCCGACTCCGTCATTAGCCTGCCCGCCCTGTCAATCAGGCTGACCTGGAGCGTTGGCCTCTCCCCATGGCCCCTGAGGACTGTCAGTATCAGAGTCTTGGTTTCCCATCCACCCTTCCCCTTCCTTTTGGGACTGGGACCTAGCCAACCAAAAACCCCACTGAGTTTGAGTAAGGGGCCAACAGTCCCCTTACACTTCCACATCAGGGCCGTCTCATGGGACAGTGATGGGTACCTCAGACTCTGGAATCCATTTAGTGCCAGATCCTCTTGGAGAGGGTGGCAGAGGTCCATCGCTGAGGTGGGGAGAGCTGATAATATCAGGTCACCCCCTCTTGGGTTCTGGCCCTGTGCGGTGGGGAGTACTAACATTACTCCAGGCTGTAAGGGGAACAGAGAGGCTGGACGTTGTAGGAAATCATTTCTTTTCTCCTGGATGTTAGGGGGCTTATTCCTTCACCCACTTACTTCCCTGGTCCTTCTCACATGAACAGAGAGCAACAATACCCGAAGTCCAAAGGTGCAAACAATTCGATGTTTATTGGGGTGAACTTCTAGCAAGCATGATTCCAGTTTCCTTCCTTAGTATCCTCCTTCCCAACTCTGACACCACAGAGCCTTACACCTTTGTCCCTGTTCCCATTCCTACCCTTAGCCAAACATGATTCCAACTTCCTTACTCCCATTCCCTGTCCCCATTTCCCCCTTTAGCAAAACTTGATTCCAATTTTCTTACCCCCATTCCCTTTTCCCATCTCCCCCTTTAGCAAAACATGATTCCAATTTTCTTACCCCCATTCCCTGTTCCCATCTCACACACCCACATGCCCACCCCCACCCACACCCACTCACTTCCTCATTGACTACAGATTATATAGTAAAACTTGAGTTCTGCTTAGCTATACCTTAACCAATCATTTTCCTGAAATTTAACTAACCAATCCTAACATATTGTAACATGATTATGTAACCAATTATATCCCACCACCTTAATTAGTTTACACCCAGCAAAATTAATTATACAGCAGACAGGAACAATCACAGAACCAGAGAGATTATACAGACAAACAATAGCATCTGATGAAGTGAGCTGTAGCTCACGAAAGCTAATGCTCAAATAAATTGGTTAGTCTCTAAGGTGCCACAAGTACTCCTTTTCTTTTTGCGAATACAGACTAACACGGCTGTTACTCTGAAACCTGTCAATAGCAAAGTGGGAACTATAATGACAAAACAATACAGAAGTGAGGATTTCACATCCCAGCTCTTGATAAGTGAGTTCTTGCCAGACAGGATGCTATCAAACTAGGTTTCCTTTTACATTTTCTAGGCACTTCCCTTTCTCTGGAGGTGATAGGAATACAATCCTGTCCTGATAGTGCCTAACAGAACCAATAGCACCTTCTTTCAATGTGACTAGGTTGAAATGTGAGGATGTGACCGGTCGCTTCCCAGCTTATGGCTGCCTCTGCTGCTTAGCCAAAGGCCTGAAACTAAGCACAGGGCCACAAACTGTCACAGTAAGAGAAGGCCCTTACACCGGCAGACAGTGATTTCTTTCTTTTATACCTCTAGAACTAGCCAAGAGATAAGAATACACCTAAATTCTTAGAGTCTAGGCCTTTACAGACAGGCCTGAATATCTATATCCTAACACTGGATCGGGTCCCTTTCATCGGGAAAATGCTCCCATGGTCTCAGCAGGTCACGGCTGGGAACCGTACCAGAGCTGAGTCATTGCTTCTTGGGGGGTTAAATACAAAATGAGGCCTGTTGCCCGTCACTGACGGGAAAGGTGGGCAAGGGGAGGGGAAGAGTAGAATAGAAAAGAAACTGGCCCCTAGGTAAGAGGAAGCCTTGTTTGGTAAAAGCCCCCAGCTAAGAGTCAGGAGATCGGAGTTCTCTGCTCAGCTCTGCCAACAACCTTCAGTCTGAGCCGGGGCAATTCACTTCAGGGCTCTGTGCCCAGCTTCCACCCTCTGGAAACCAGGGAGAAGACATGGAAAAGCAAAATGTTAAGGATGTTTCTTTCTGCTGCAGGGATGAAGAAGGAGCCGTCGGAGACGAAGGAGAAGTGGGAAAAAGGGAGCCCAGAAGAGCAGGAAGAAGAGCGCGCTCCCGTCTCCCCATTAACGAGCATCTCCCCTAGGACGATGGTAATGACGCTGTGTGGCTGTGCTCATGGAAAGCACCCCTTGCTGTGTGTGTTCATATCTCCCGGAGCTGGGATCTCTGACAGGAGAACGACCTGCCCCTTGCTCAGGGGGCTGAAAAGGAACACTCTTGAAGTGTGATCAACTCCAGCCAGTCTTTACGAGTTTCTCTGCGTTGTTGAAGGAGGCCCAGTTTGACAAGGGGGTTTAGGCACCTCAAGAAGTCCAGGGGTGCTTCATGGGATTGGCAGACGTGTCTGGCTCAGGTGCCTGATTCTGAGGCACTTCCCATGGCCCACAGGCACGGCTGAAAGTCAGACCAGGCCCATCCCTGCCCTTGTCGGGGTGACCCTCATATCTCCTGGCTGTGGGGTTCTGGCCCATCTCGTGGCACCAGGACCACTTCGAGACAGAACTGATGAGTCTGCTCTCCAGCCTGAGCTAACAGCCGCATGGGTTTTAGCTCATGTGGTAGGGGCTCCTGCATTGAGATCCCAGGTTCGATCCCGCCTGCCAACATTTGGCTCCGTCCGAGTCACAAAGGCACCTCGACGCCCTTGTGACTCTTGCTGTCAGTGACAGAGCACCCTGCAGCGCATACAAAAGTCTGCAATTCTGGGAGCTCCTGATGTGCCGGGGGGCTGGAGTGTGGAGGCGAGTCGGCCACTCCGGTGTGCTCTGCTGCGTCCTCACCTGCGGGCATCCAGGACAGACGGTGCTAATCCAGCGCCACGCAGGCCAGCCGCAGCAATCCCCAGGGGCTGCCCTGAGATACCAGGGCAAAGCCTCCAGTACCCCAGGCCCTGGGTTGAGGTGACCCTGGAACCGGGCCCCCAGGAGTAACATTGTGCCCAGTGAGTTCTGACCCACAGGGGCCTGGCCCACGGTTTGGGGTTCTCCTCAGCTAGGCAGACTCGCTCCTTCAGTCTCAGCTACTTTCTCTCCTGCCGGCGATTCCTGCCTGTTTTCTGGCAGCGCCTCACGCTGCGGGGTGGGGAAGGAAGAGGGTGTTTCCCTTTGGGCCCTATTCTCACTCCTTTCCTCGCAAACACTGTGGGCTGCCAGAGTTGCTGAGCCAATCTCCTCAGGCGCTCGGGGTGGGATGGGACATGGGGCAGGTTCTCCAGTGACCCCTCGGCGACACTCAAGGAGCAACTCGAATGGGCTTTGCAGGACATTGAGGCTTTCTCAGCAACAGCTGGGCGTCCTGGGAGGAGGGGCTAGAGAGGGAGGAAATGGGGTGGCCCTTGGGGTCCCCGCACTGCCCGAGAACCTCCCGTCTCTTCTCAGGAGAGGGGGACAGAGCGTGGACGAAAGGCTGAGGAAACTTTGGCACCTGGGGAGGCTTTTTAAGAAACGGGCTCAGCCGGAGTCTCCAGGCTCCCTCGGCGCTGGCAGCCTCCCCAGGGGACAGACTGTTCCAGGGCAGCTGCCCGAGGGAAAAACTCAGTCCCCACAGGCTTTGTCCCTGTTCATTGCAGACCCTCGGGGAGCACCCTTCCTCAGACCCGCTCCACGCCCTGCTGATGACAGCCGTGCAGGGTCTGACAACACCCACCCTGCAGACATTTAGAGCCGCAGAGGAAGAGCTGAGGGCCATCGTATCTCTCCACGGAGACAAGATGGAGAGAGTAAGAGACGCCCGCAGTGGGGTAGGGGGATGCTGGGCAGAGTGGGGGACGGGAGAATCGCCTCTCCTAGGAAACCTTTCCTGGGACACACTGGCATGGTGCTTTGAAGGTTGGCTCAGCCCCTTGCCATTCAGCGCTTGGCCGCGGGGATCCGCGGCGTCAGGTTTTGAAGTGTTCTCTGCCCGAAGGAGCTCTGACACTTCCCTGAGGACGCCCAGCCACACTGAAGGTGTGTGACAGCCCCAGCCCTGGCAAGGCAGCACTCACCTAGTCTGCTGACGAGCCTCCACATTAGGCTCCAGGAGCAGACATGGTTTCCTCAGACATGCTGCAGGGCCTTGTTTTCCAGCTGAAGTATCAGGAAGAATTTGGCTTTGCACGTCTCTCTCTGTCTCTCCCAAGCTCTGATCCCGTTTCCCACCCCGCTAGCAGAACAGGTCACCAGAATCCCCCACCCAGGGCTGTAACTCCTGCTCCTTGTTCGAGAGAGGCAAGAGCCATGACCAATTCCTCATGGAAGAGCCCTCGGGGGGGCTTGTCCCTCTAGGGTCTGTCTAGCCTGTGCTGCAAACTCTGCAGCAGGAGCCTGAAAGCCTCCTGGCCCTATGGACTTGGGCTCCCAGGGCTGGCACTGTGGTACCAAAACAGGAATGCAGACTCTTCTGGGCTTGGGCTGGACTTTGATCTCTGAAGCCCAGGGAGGAGGGGAGCTTCAGAGCCTGGGCTCCAGCCCAAGTCACCACGTCTACACTGCTGTTCTTGGTGCCAGAGCCTGAGCCCGAGGGTAGAGAGCCGGCTTTAAGATTTGTTACGGCAGGTTTTACAATCCCTCAGCACAGAGGTTCTCCTTAGGGCTGGGGCCTGGAGCTGGCTCGCCCCATCCAACCAGCCCGGCCTGCCATCTCTAGGATGGGCTCTGGGGTCTGGAGCAGTGGTTCTCAGCCTGCGGCCCAATCAGCACAGAGCTGCGCCCCATGGGACATCCTCAGGGCCAAACAGGTAGGATTGGATGTGGCCCACAATGGAAACTAGGTTGAGACCCCTGGTCTGGAGGAACTGATTGTGCTAGAAAGAGCAACAGGAAGCTGCAGAGACTGAGGAAAGGCTCCTGCAGGGAAGCCTTTGAGAGCAGGGCTGAGGGCAGTTTGCCATGGCAGGGAAGGCCCTGGGACATCAGGGGAGTTTGGGCTGTGCCCCCTGTTAGGTTTTGGGGAAGGCTTTTGTGTGTGTTTCTGAGCTTTAAGGTGCTAAACCAGACCTGCGGAAGACTGGGGTTCCTGGACTTGTCAAAGCCTCTTTCTTCAGATTAGGGAGGAGCCAAGATGGGAAACTGAGGTCAGAGGCGGCTTGCAGGGCTGCCAGGAGGGCTTCCCTGGGAGGAGGCCACTCTTTGATAAATCCATCCCTCAACTTCCTGGCATTCTTCCAGGTTGGAGACGTCGTGGGAGGGATCTTAATCTGGCTCGACAACGTCTGTGATCCCAGAGCCAGAAAAGCAGCGCTGAGGGCCACGGCCTTGCTGGCTCGCTCCCACCCCCAGGACGTGGTTCTGACCTGTGTGGCTCACACGCTGTCATCGCACAGGTAGGGAGCTGCTCTGTTATCACCTCAGTCTGTTATTTCTCTTCCTGCTCCCACTGACAGGCCACAGGCCGGGAAGGGTCCGTGGGGCTCACACAGTTGGAGGGAGTTTCCTGCTGTGCAGAGAGCTGTCCATGCTTACTAAGAGGAGATGGCCAGGCCCAGCCGCTGAGGAGCCAACCCCTCCTCCTGCACTCCCTGGGATGGAGACGTGCCAGTTTTCTGGAGAATTCCAGCATTGTCCTGATTTCTATGGGTCACCCACTTCCTCTCAGATCCAGTACAGGGCCAATAAATGACTTTGGGGCTCACTCAACATCCCTCGCTCATGAAGTCTGGCTGCTCCTTAGTGCATGAGAGAAGGCAGAGACGGAAATGGCCCATGAGCCCCATCTGTCTATCCTCTGCAGACCAGGGCAGGATTGTTACCTGTCGTCAGATCCCTAGTTATTCCATGGCTGAGGAATAGGTCAAAAAATACACTCATTCTTCTGGAGCTGTGCAGCAGAGGTAAATCTCTGAAGACAGAAATTTCCAGGGCTTATTGTTGCAAAAAAGACAAAAAATCATCCACACATGACCAGAGCGTAAATGCAGTGCAGCCTGCCTGAGTCTGCAGACAGCCGGCAATAATAGCTCTGAGAGGGGTGAGTGCCTCTTTTCATCTCAATATGTTGTAAACTCTGAGTCCTGCTGGTTATTGCTGGTCACTTTGCAGAGTCATCCATCTGAGGTGTTTAGAACACAATCCCCATGTCCCTAGGGGCCGTGAAACCCAACTTGGACCCTAGCCAGAGGTCACAACTCCGGCTTTCCTCGGCATCTTCTGCAATGCTGTTCTGCACTGCCCAGAGACAAATCTGTGTCACATGGGAGAGCAAATTGAAGAGCAGCATGAAAGAAATTGAATTTCTAGCCGAGCCTCAGCCTCAGCGTTGAATAAATACAACATTCTCTGAAGGGACTTGCCCAGCCTCAGCCTCCCCACACCAATCGGTGTTTCCACTGAGAGATGCCTTTCCTGCCTACATTGCAAGCCTCTCCCTGGGGAGGGCGAGAGGTGGCCAGGCAGGGAAGGTCTGATTTCTCTTTCTGACTCTGCAGATGTGCCCTTGAGCTGTGGAAGGCCTTGGGTGAAGAACCCCAGCTCACCAGGGAGGTGCTGCGGCAGCTGCTGGACAAGCTCCAGCAGAGACGCCGGGAGGAGAAGAGCGGCTATGTGTCCCTGGCTGTAAGTGAGATTTGAGATGTCACTTTGCGAACGCACCACCGCAGGGAGGATGGTGCATCTTTGTGTGTGTGTGTGTGTCTGTGTGTGAGCTTCGCCCCTTCTGAGCTTCAGGCCACAGCTCCACTACACAGCTCAGCTGACCTAACCTCCCTCGGCTCACAGCCGCCACAGCAAGCCCATCCCTTGGGTGGGGCTGCACTTTGCTGCTTGTGTCAGCCAGGGCTGGCTCCGGGTGCCAGCAAAGGAAGCAGGGACCTGGGGCAGCCAATAGAAAGTTGGGGCGGCACGTCCGGGTCTTTGGCGGTAATTCGGCAGCGGGTCCTTCATTCCCTCTCTTCCTCTTCAGCGCCACTTCGGGGGCAGCTCAATCGGGTTTTTCTTTTCTTTCTCTTCTCCGCTTGGGGCCGCCAAAAAGCTGGAGCCAGCCCTGGTGCCAGCAGCGCACGTCCTCACCAGAAGCGCTTGTCGCGATTCCTCGGTCAGGGTGGGGCATTGCGGGGAGGCTCCTGAGGGTCAGTTGACGTAAACGACGCGGTGTCCACGCTGACACTGCATCGACCGAACTGCATTGACTTGGACTCTCTGCCCCTTGTGGACGTGGAGTTATGAACTTGGCCCCCAGGGGCAGTTCTGTCAATGGGAAGGAAATTCCATAGTTAGGGTGATGCTGGGTAAGTGGCCTTGTGTTGACCTAACTCTGTCGTGTAGATCAGACCTTCGTGTGTCCTGGCCACCTCCAATCAAACCAAAGAGGTGTAAATAAAGTTTCCCCCAGGTAAAAGTTACAGATCTTAAGTGGTTTCTCTGCTGGTACCCTGGCTCCGTCGTCTTCTGCTTTAGATGGCCCTTTAGTGAGCAGGTGCAGTTCAGGCGTCTCTTGGAAGTATCCAGGTTTCTGGCTTTGTAAACTGTGGCTAGAAACCTTCCCAGCATGGGATCTTGAGATGTCCAGTACGTTGGACTGGGCCAGAAACACTGGGCCTATGGGAACGCATCTCCTCAGGATGATTTCAGCCCGTCCAGTCACGGCTGGAAAGCCAAAGCGCAGGGTCTGCACCATTAAGAGAAATAACGGGGAATAACGTCACCCAGACTCTTCTGATCTTTCCATAGGGTTCCATCCTGCTTCCGTTCCAGCAATGGGGGAAGGTTTAGGAGCTTCCAAATGTCTCCTCCCCTCTCAGGAGCCAATCCTCTTTTGTAACACGCTGGAGAGGAAATGAGACATGACAAAAGGACAGTCGCAAATGGCAATGGGGGCAGGGGGCAGATTGGGATAGTTGAGTGAAATTCTTTCCCCCCTCCAGGCCATGAAGACCATTTACGAGGTCCTTTTCCTATGGGGATACCGAGAAGCCATCCTGGAAATGTATCCCCAGCTGCTCATCCTCTGCGTCAGGCAAGTGCAGTATGTGATGGATCTGCGCTTGCCAGGGACCTACATGGCCAGCGAGACATCCAGCCCCGAGGAGGGATCCAGCTGCCTCAGTCTCCTAAGGTAATGACTGAAAGGAAAAGGAAGAACAGATTTGTTCTGCTAAACACCTGGGGTCCGTTCATGGCCATCGGTGGTTCGGGTGCTGTCGTTGGCCCAGGCTCAGTTGGGTGCAGGTCTCTCTTGAGGGAAAAGGGTTGAGAGCCGTGTGTTCTTGTGAGTCACACTCGCTCATCTGACGCCGTCCACAGGCCAGCTGCTTTCCCCACACACTCAGGCAGCAGCCATGTTTGTGCATCCATCCACCTGTGCCACCCGCCAAAGGGTCAGTGCTTTCATCACTGTCTGCTGAGCAAATCTGGGGGCCTCCGTCCCCGAACGCAGACAGAGCCACACCGGGAGCACATGGGGCCAGGCCCTGCAGGATCTCAGCCTCACAGGCAGGCAGGAGGAAGAGGGACCCGTTCATCTGGTTCTGTGGGCACAGTGAGGGGCTTCCATCTACACGGGAAAACCAGAGCGCCGGAAGACACCTCAGGTGGTGTAAACTGACATCGCTTTGCTCGCTTACACCAACTAAGGACCCGACCCCACATGCCAGCTTGAGTCCTGTTACCTGTCACAGTAAAGAGTCAAGTATTCAGCCATAGGGAGTGATGACACCAATCATCTTAAGAAGCTACATTGTCACTAATTGGTTAGAAACTCAATGAAACTGCAGTGTAGACAGGGCCCATTGGGCAGGGAAGCACCATGATATCACTCTGGATCTATCCTCGGGGAGGCTAGCTACTGCTGACCACGCTGTGTTTCCCAGGGCTCGTGCAGATTTGCCATGCCTGGGGCTGATCTCGTTGCCTGAGACTGGTATTTTCTCCTCTTTAGCACATCAGTGGAGGCTGTGAAGACTCTTTTCTCCATGCCCGGCTACTGGAAGGAATTTGCCATCATCCAGTTTCAGCAGGGTTGGGACACGATAGCCTCCCGATATTACTACTCACAGGGTGTTGGCCTGATTGCAAGGTAGGAGCCCAAAGTTTCCTCCTCACTGGGTCTCTCTTGGGAATGGGATTTCCGTGTGAAATATTCCTCTGTTCCAGGCTGCCAGCTCAGCCCAGCAACTGGAGAGGAACTCTCTCTCCCCCTTGAAAATCACAAGGGACTTTCTGTTCCATGTTCCAGAGCCATGATTGAGTGTGAGAACCCTCAGCTCCCTGCAGTTTTCAGAGAGGCAATCACCATCATCCAGAGTGAGAGGGAGGAGGAGCAGAGAACAATTGCCATGGCTTTCTGTATTGAGGTGAGATACATTAGTTGATAGGCACAAGGGCGCTTTCTGGAGAGCAGCTCAGGCCAGTAAGCTCTGGGGCACATTGTCAGCAGCTCAGCAGCCTTAGCGCCAGCTAGCTCCTCTCTGCACAAGGATGGTTGTGGGGCATGGCAAAGAGAGGGAGGGAGAGACAGGGTGAGATTGCTCCTGGCTGGATGTGCCTCGATGGGATTATGGGACAAGAGGAGAGGTTTCTCCAGTGCCCCAAGACCATGCTTCTCTCCTCACCTTTTCCTGAGGTTCTGCTTTTCTTCTGTCCCAGGGGTCTCTGTATGGCGCTCAATGAGGCCTGGAGATGCCCCTTTCCCTGGGGGTTGATTTGTGAGCTGTGCATGAGTCCAACTTTTGGGAATGAACCAACTGAAACAGCAGCAACTGGCTCCCTACGCACCAGAGACTTTGGGTGGGAGTAAGTGGCCCTTTGGTAAAGACGACTGTCCAGGGAAGAGACCCCACAGGAAGACCTCTGTTCCTCAACCTGATGTTGATTTGCCTCTTTGCAGTTTCTCCAGAGTCCTTCCATTGACACAGTGCTGACAAAATCAGAGCTCCGGGCGCAGCTCATGGAATGGACCAAGGACACAAATCCCGTCATATGTAAGCTCAGTCTACGAGGCCTTGGCAGTATTGTGTTCCAGCCAGAAAAGGTAAGAGGCGTGGATTGCCCAGGGGACCAAGGAAGCCGATGTCTCTCAAATAGCTCGGAAACGAGAGCCAGATCCCCACATAAACCTTGTTGTTTAACACACAGCCCTCAAATGGTGGAGGTGCTTTCCTGAGCAAATCAAGGCATGACGTGCTCCCTGCTCCCATGAGCGGAGCCCTGATTGCAGATGGGATGCAATGGGGGAGGTGGGGTGAGCAACGACAAAGGTTACAGTGAGCAGCTGGCACAGAGTGACAGGAGACCGACTTTCTGCCCCGTTGGGGGGCTCTGCTATCCGTGGTTTCTCCTAGGCGGGAGTGGTCCAGCATGTGCTCCAGGCTGTCACCCCGGAAAGTAATGAGTTGCCTTCTTCATTCCTGCAGGTGAGATGGTTACAGGCCCAGCTGCCAGGAACCGTTGCCAGGTTTTGTGACCGGGATGGAGGGTGTGTCAAGGAGGCCATGCACAAAGCTCAAGACATCATCTACCTCCTCAGGAGGGAGGGGCTTGGCTCCATCTCCCAGGACATTGCAGTCAGCCTTCGCCCCTTCATTGATGACGTAAGGCTTGGAACCCCAGGAGAAGCCCATGCCCCCCCCGCTCCACCTGTCTCTGATGCCCTTGTCTCTCTCTCCCCATCTCCTTGGCTCCCGCCCCTCAGGCCTGCCATGGAGCCTCCAAGGAGCGCCCCCGCCATGGGTGGGGAATGTCCTGCTTAGCCACCTCCCTGTCAGAGCTCTTCTCGCCAAAGCTCAGTCTCAGCGCCATGCTCCCAGCCCCTGCTGCAGCCTGGCCTGGGGGAGAGGAGGCCTGGCCCTGGGCAGATGCCCAGCTGTCTGGAGAACACAGGCCCCCAAAGAGGTGGAGATTCTCAGCAGGAAAGAGGTGGGTCGGGAATGGCCCGGCTCTCGGGGGCACCGAAGAGCAAAAGAAATGCTGTGTTTTGTAGCAGCGAATCCCTGCAAGGCTCCAGCAGCGGCTTCTCCCCTTCCCCAGACCAGTCTCCAGCAGACTTCCCTCCCTCTCCCCAAACCTTCTCGGGTTCTGGGATTCTAGGCTCTCCAGACAGAAACTGCCTCTGGGACACCCTGGGGCTGCGCTGTCCTGCCCAGGGTCTCAGGCCTGCACAAGATGTCTATGGCGCTGGCCTGGTGTCCGCCCTGCTCCCCCCACCCAAGTCAGTTCACACGGGGGAACCGGAGCAGCGGGCGGATTATGACTCTGTCGCGTTCTGCTCTGATACTGCCTGGCTTTAACCGGGCGTCCCCACCCCCTGTGTGTCATTGCCAGGAGAGGGGCAGTGTGCGCTCAGCTGCCATTTCACTGCTTGGCAACGTGGTGAGCAGGGTGCAGGACCCGGACAAAGCCCTCGTGCAGCAGGAAATCATCCACTGCTTGCTCCCGCTGCTGCTGCATCTTGCAGACCAGGAGGAGAGTGTGACACTGGTAAGTGCCACGGACATTATTTCCTTCAGAGCAAAGAGCCAGAATCCCCTGGGGCCCCCACTCCAGTCATCGCCAGAGCCCCTTGCCCAAGCAGAGTCTTCTCCTCCCGGCTTCACTCCCTGCTGGAGCCTCGTGCCTCATCCATCCTCACAGCACACAGCACAAGGGGTGGAGAAGGTCCAGTGTCCCCCACACTATCCCTCTCTCAGTGAGAACCCTCTTGGTCTCCCCTTCTCTTGCAGCGATGTAAACTGACGCTCTTCCGCTGCGCAGTGTTTCTCGGCTGGGCTCATTTGAAGAGGCTGTTCCGCAGCATGGCCTGGGATGGCTCCTCACAGCTCTTGAAGAGTGTCGGGAAGTGCCTGGTAGGTGAATTCCTTGTGCCTTGAGAGGGGTGAATGGGGACTTGAGGGAGACCTTTCTAACCCCACAGCCTGAGGACCCATCCGCTTCGGTCGGGTTGCAAGACGCTATTCCAGGCTCTCTGCTGGTTCATTTCTGCAGGAGTTACAATCCGTTCCCATTGTTGACAGTTTCCTCCACAACTGTCAGACCTCCAAACTTTTGTCTTTTCAAATGAAAGCGGAGGTTCTGGAGAACACAACAGTGACTTCAGAGAGGTGCTGCTCTGGTGTATGGGTTCGTATTGGCGGTTGCCATGGCCTGGCTATATGCTTTGGCTTTCCTGGACTATTCGCTGTGGGGAGAACCTGTCATTTGTATATTGTGCATTTCTTCCTTCTTTCTTTCCAGATGCAGAACAACAAGAGCCACATCCCCAAATTCCTGTTCCAGGCCCTAGACTACCTGGAAAGCTCACAGACAACAATACGACACTCTGCAGCCTTGTTCATTGGTAAGCAGAGCAAATTCACTTCAGCTTTCTTAAATGTTTCCTTCAAAGCCCTTTTCTAGACAGCTGCTCTGTTCCCTCCAACAGCACCAGAATCCTAAAACGGGGTGTGTGTGTGTGTGAGAGAGAGAGAATTAACATGTATTCCAAGATGAAGGGAGCAACTTAGCTGTATCGACTGCACCAACTTCCCCTGCCCACAGCAGCTCTTTGGCTGCACCTAGGGGAGATTGAATTCACATCATGCTGGTTTGATGTGAATTCAGTCTCCTTTAGAAATCAGCTTCTCAGTAACTGCTGGGCATCTGATGCTTTATCTAATGTGCTTTGTGAACAGATGTAAGAAATGTATTTAATTTTCCGAAGGGCTGTCTTGGGGAAATGGCTGCATCTTCAGCAGTTTTCAGCGAAGGATTTGAAAAGTAATGAGATCCATTGTATTCATTGTATGTCTAGGAAATACTATCCACCATTACTGTGATTTGTTGTCTGAAACAGTGAATGAAGATGGCATCTTCCGCCTGTATGAAGGTAAGGAAATATCTCTGTGTGTTTGTGCCTCTGTGGGAAGTACAGGGGTGCAGCACAGGGCCCGAACACAGGTTTGAATGTGGACACAGGTCCCTCTCTGTCTAAGGACAGCGTTTAAGGAAGAAGGATGGTCATGCGAGCGTCATCGAGCTACCACAATATGTGTATGGGAGCAGGGGAATTCCATCTCTAGCTCCTAGTATAGACGTTGCCTTAAAGCTGTGTGGGGAAAGTGTCTTCATAAAGGTCTGAAAGTCTGTAATGGAAGGCCTGACAGTATTGAAAAGAGCCGTAGTTATTAAGGATGATGATGATGCTGACAATTACCCTTATCACCTGCCCTCCCTGTAATGGAGTGATTGCAGGCCAGGGAGATTCCCTCCGAGATTGGTCATCAGCTCATAGGAAATCCCATGAGGGCACATGGGAAACACTTCTCCCTGTGACCTCTTGAGGAATGAAGGCACAGGGCCACAAAAGATTTCAGTAGACATTAGGAGCCTAAATCCCTTTGTGGATCTCGGCCTAAATGTTGGATGGTTTAATGTCGCTGCGGCTGTCACTTTCCTGTTCCATCGAAAGAACAAGTGCCCCCAACCATCTGTGTGTAGGGGTGTGTGTACGGGTGTAGGCCGGCAGAGGGGGAAGTGACAAGAATGGGGTCTCCTCTCTGTGCAGGGCTATTTTGGGAGGAGCGGAGTTGTTGTTCTTGTGCCCTTAGACTCTTGGGGAGCTAATAGCAGGGGGCGATGGCCATCGGGAGTGGAGATTTCCTAGGCACCAGGCACATCAGCACCAGAGGCTTTTCAACCCGTTTCCTCTTGGTTTCAGCTTTTCAGGAAGTGCCTTTGAAATCTGACAGGACCACGTGGTACATCCTCAACAGACATTATAAATGGTTGCAGAAGCTTGTAAATCTCGTGTCGGGTTCTGCATTTGACTAGGGAACCGGGACCGACACAGAAGAGCTCTTTGTCCTGCTATGGTACGTACACCAGGCGCTTATCAACTTTTTGGTGTCCCTAGCCTCTGTTTGCCAGCAGCTAGGAATGGGTGACAGGGCATAGAGCACTGGATGATTCCTGTCTGTTCACTCCCTCTGGGGCACCTGGCAGTGGCCACTGTCGGAAGACAGGATACTGGGCTAGATGGACCTTTGCTCTGACCCAGTCTGGCCTTTCTCATGTTCTTATGTTTGGAACTGGGGCTGAACAACGAGGTGGATATTGGCAGATGACAAGATTATGCAGATTAATCAGCCTAGAGGAGACTTTGAAGAAGTTCAAAGGGATCTAATCAAGCCATGTGACTGGGCAGCACAATGGCAGATGAAAACCAGCGCTGACCAGGGCAGGGCCATACACATGGAAAGCAGTGCGGTGAACGACTCCTCCATATCGCTGGGGTCAGAAGCCAAAGCACGGCTGGTTGGGCCCAGTGGTTGGAGCAGGGGCGCTGGGGCCCAGTGCTCAGAGTGGTGGAGGTCGAGCCGAGGGGAGCCAAGGGTTGGAGCTGGAGTCAGGAGTCAAGAGCAGGATTGGAACAGGCTGGGGAGTAGGGCCAGGGCCGGATTAACGATTCCCGGCCCCTGGGAGCTGCGGGGGGACGCGCGGGGGGAGGGCAGAGCCGACAGGCAAGAGCAGCCCCCGGGACAGAGGTTCCCGGTGCAATGCTCATCGCGGCGACGTGGCTGCGGGGGGACAGGAAGAGCAGCGCGCGGAGCCTCCTCGCCCCCACCCCAGCCAGGCAGAGCCGGCCCGGCTGGAACGCAGCACACAGGGGCTTTAGAGGCTGCAGCTCAGGGCCCCCTTAGCCCTGCTCCTTTCCTGAGTGCACCATTGCCCCACTTCTGCCCCATTGCCACCCTCTGTTACAGGGCAGCACCCTGGAGCTGATCTCTGACATCTCTCTCCCTGGAATGAAGTCACTGCAGAGTCAGGACAACCCCACCTTTGGGCACCATGTGGGACATCTCACCCCACCGCACAGAGCCCGACATTCACACAGCTTCTCACATGTGATTCCCTCACTCATCAGTGCCAGGCGGAGAGAGGAGAAATTCTCCCAGACTCCCTTTAACCATTGCCAGCCCCCAGGGTAGTGGCGGTTGCCGGGGGTTGGGTGCTCTCTTTAAGAAATGCCAGCTCTCCGCGAAGTTGCAAATGAACATTAGCAAAGTGGGGTGGTTTTGTGCTGTGGAAAACCACCCTGCTTGAAGGTTTTGTTTTTCTAATTTGCGCTCCTGCCCTTTCTCCCTCTTCCAGACATCTAGAGGCCAACAGAAGCCAACTGAGCCCACCACTGATCCCATCTCTTGTGAGATGGCAAAGCAGCTGTTGCACGGGAAGGAGGAGACAGAAGAGGCCGAGCAGCGTGTGCCGGGGTGTACCAGCCCCACATAACCCCACAGTCTAGGCGGAGGAAGCCAAGCCCCTCCCCAGCCCTGCCGGACACGCTACAACTGGAGCACCAGTGTGAAAGGGAGCAGCTCAGCTCACGCTAGGCAGAGCGCCGAAAATGGAGGATGCACCTTGTAGGATCCAGTCCAGAAGCAGCTGAAGCCCCGAGGCGCCGAGACCCAGCCGCACCCCCGGGTGCCTGCAGACGTGCAAGGGAGATCGGAGTGTCTGGGAGTTTCCCACGCCGGGAGCCCAGAGACCCCCAGCCCGTGGCCGAGAGACTTCTCCTCTGAAGTAACCTGGGTGAACGAGCCATTGTCATGCTGAGTGGCGTCAGCATGTTCTGGTTGGATCCCCACTGACTCAACGGCAAACACATTGGCCACGGAGAAGGCCCTGGGCTAGGGCAGGGGGGAGTAAGGAGAGTCTGGGTCCCCCTGCCCTGGCTGCCATCCATCCTCGGGTGGCTGCCCACATCCCCATTGTGCCACTAGACTGTACGGCCCGAAGAGGAGGGGCAACCATCTTGTCTCTGTACACTGAAGGGCAGCCTTTGACTCTCGTCGTTGGGCCTCACAGCCCCGACGGAGAGGACAACCGCACGGACTCTGGTCGTTGGGCCACACAGCCCCGACGGAGCGGGCGGCCGCACGGACTCTGGTCGTTGGGCCACACAGCCCTGGACGGAGAGGGCGGCCGCACGGACTCTGGTCGTTGGGCCACACAGCCCTGGACGGAGAGGGCGGCCGCTCGGACTCTGGTCGTTGGGCCACACAGCCCCGACGGAGAGGGCGGCCGCACGGACTCTGGTCGTTGGGCCACACAGCCCTGGACGGAGAGGGCGGCCGCACGGACTCTGGTCGTTGGGCCACACAGCCCCGACGGAGAGGGCGGCCGCCCGGACTCTGGTCGTTGGGCCACACAGCCCTGGATGGAGCGGGCGGCCGCACGGACTCTGGGCATTGGGCCACACAGCCCTGAGTGGGAGGGCAGCCATTTTGGCTCAGGCCATAAGGCCAAACCACCCTGAGTCTAAGGACAGTTATTTAGTTTCACCCATGGGACCTCGCCCCTTTACCCCTAAGGCATCGCCCATCTGTCACCATAAGACCCACACCATGATATAAGACTTTCGGGGTCACGATGCAAATATGAGTAGAAGCAAGGAGTAGCATGTGACCCCTCTAAGAGCTCCTGCCACTCCTCTACCCATCTGGGGCTGTTTTATCTCCATCCATCTGCCTCAGGAATGGATTTGACCAATGGGGGAAAGTTCTGGGGCACAGTGACCCATCCGGAAGTGGGTCACGTGACCCCTCCGAGAACTCCTCCCAGTTGGGGTGAGCCTCCGCCCCTTAGGACCAGCCAGAGAGGGGATTTCACCAAACAGGGTAAGTGCCGTGGTGCGGTGACCTGCCCGTAAGAGGGGCCCATCACCGCTCCATGAAATCCCGCCACTGTCCTCTACTAATCGGTCAGGGTTTCACACACCCCATAGGCCATCCCAGAAGGGAAACGTACCGATCAGAATAGGCAGTGCCCGAAGGTCTAGGCCAGAAGCCGCCGATCTCTGGAGCTCCATGTTTGCGTGGCTGGCAGCATCCTCCTGGAAGTCGCAACACAACACTGCGTGGAAGAGCCCGTCTCGTTCCAAGGATGTCTTTTGCAGAAATCGTTGCCTAGGCCTTCGGGCTAAACCTGTTCTGGATTGGTACACGTTTCCCTTCTGAGATGGCCTAAGGTGGGAGAGAAACCCTCGGCAATTGGTAGAGGGCGGTGTGAGGACTTTTTAGGGACCACAGGATCCTGTTGTGGGCAGCTCACTCCACTATGGCACTTCCCCTATTTGGTCAAATCCCCTCTCGGGGTGGTCCTACAGAGCTGACGTCCACTTCAGTTGTAGAGGACAGAGGGAGGAGTTCTCAGAGGGGAGATACAACCCCCTTCTGGATGGGTCACCCTGCCCCGCAACGTCCCCTGATTGGTCAAATGCATTCTCTGGGTGTGTAAAATGGTGTTTGCCCCTGCCAAATTTTCGTAAAAGAAGGGAAGAAAGGCATGTACGTTTTGTGTTATCTATAAGGTGGCCATCTTGGACTTGGCAAAAGAATCTGGTGACCTTTTGTCATTGGCGGTATTCATTTGGGTTGGGAAGCACACTCCCACGCACGGATTGAATCTGCGTAGATAGGGTCTAACATCCAGGCAGAGACGACGCAAAGAGGGATAGGGAGGGTTTTTAGTTAGGTCTACTCACCCGGTCCTGTGTCCATCATCGAAGTCTGTCCCTGACGTCCAATGTCAAGAGAGCAGAAGCTGTCCATCGCTCTCCCTGCAAGAGAAGGTAGAAAGCACATCAACATTTCCTCGTGGGTGTAATTGTTTGTGAGAGTGGAGCCTTTCCAGAGTTAAAGTTTTGTTACTCCACCCCTTCTCTAGCCTATCCTAGTCCTTTCCCCCATCGTAAATAAAGTCTTGTTTGTGTGGTTACCACTCTGTGGCCTTATTTTCGTGTGCTAAGGCAAGCTCTGACAGATGGGATTACAGAGGGGACTATGTGGGATGACTTTACTGTAAGATTCCCCGCATCTTCTGAATGGGGTTTGGGTTCTGCCCTCTTTAAAGGAAGGAAAAATCCTGACAGGTGATCCTAGGGGGCTGAAACCCACTGTGATGAGTTAGTAATCTGTCCTATTCACCACTCTAGGATGGAGTCTGGGATGCAGGCTCTGGGATGGAGTTTGGGTGCTGGGTGCAGGCTCCGGGCTGGGGCACAGGGTGGGGGTGCAGGATGGGTGGAGGGGTGCAGGCTCTGGAAGGGAGTTTGGGGATGGGAGGGGCTGCGGAGGGAGGGGCTGCAGGCTGTGGAACGGAGTTTGGTTGTAGGCTCTGGGCTGGGGGAAGGGGTGGCGGTGTAGGAGGAAGTTTGGGTGCAGGAGAGGGTGTGTGGGAAGAGGGTGGGGGTGCAGGCTCTGGGCTGGGGCAGGGAGAACCGCAATTAACTCATGCAATTAACTCAAAAAAATTAATCGCAATTAAACAAATTAAAACTGCAATTAATCATGATTAATTTTTTAATTGTGATTTTTTTTAGGTATGATTGATCACCCTGTTAAACATTGAATACCAGCTGAAATGTATTAAAGATTTTGGTTGTTTTTCTCCTTTTTTTCAAATATACTGATGTCCATGACAACACAGAATACAGGGCTCACTTTCTAGGATGATGGTTTACAAATATTTACACTGTCAAAGTAATAAAAGAAAGAGTATTTTTCAGTTCCCCTCATAAAAGTGCAGCAGTGCAAGCTCTTGGCCGTGAAAGTGCAACTTACAAATGTAGATTTTTTGTTTTGTTCCAGAACTGCACCCAAAAGGAAAACAGTGTCAACGTTTCGCGCCTACAAGGCCACCGGACGTTGAGAAGAGGCGTTCGCATGGCACTTTTGTAGCCAGCATTGCATGGTAGTTATGTGCCAGGCATGCTAAACATTCGTATGCCCCTGCATGCTTTTGCCACCAGTCCAGAGGACATGCTTCCATGCTGATGATACTCGTTAAAAAAAAGTAATGTGTGAATTAAATCGGTGACTCAGCTCCTTGGGGGAGAATTGTCTTCTCCTGCTCTCTTTTACCTGCACTCTGCCACAGATTTCATCTCCTAGCCATCTCGGATGATGACCCAACACGTGGTGTTCGTTTTAAGAACACTTTCACTGCAGATCTGACAAAAGGCGAAGAAGGACCAATGTGAGATTTCTAAAGATAGCCACAGGACTTGACCCAAGAGTTAAGAGTCTGAAATTGGACTCCAAAATTTGAGCGGGATGAGGCGTGGCGCATACTTTCTGAAGTCTGAAAAGAGCAACACGCCAATGTGGAAACGACAAGATCCAAACCATCGAACAAGAAAATGAACCTTCCGCTGGTGACATCTCAATCTGTCCTCAACATGGACGCATGACCTCTGGAACGGTGGTTGAAACGCGAAGGGACGTATGATTCTTCAGCACATCTGGCCTGTCAATATCCTGCGATGCCAGCTACAACAGTGCCCTGTGAATGCCTGGTCTCCCTTTTAGGTGACACTGTCAACGAGAAGTGGGCAACATTAGCTCCTGCAAATGTCAACAAACCCCTGTTTGTCTGAGCGATTGGCTGAACAAGTAGCAGGACTGAGAGGGCTTGTGGCCTTTCAAGTTTTTCATCATTTTATTTTTGAATGCAGTTATTCCACTTCTGTTACGTGTGAAAAATGCAGATTTTTCTTCCCCATAATTACAGCACTTACTCCTAGACGACATTTGCTGACTGGCTTTATCAAGAATCATTAAAAATGGGTCTTCACACATTTTGCACTGACTGTCAGCCCCTGCCATGTCGTGATACCGTTCAAAGCACAATACACTGTTTTGATGAAAGTATTTTAGTGCTTGTAGGTCCAGAATGTATACAGCTGATTTTTAGAGCCTGTTAGACTTTTGGTACGTTTTTCAAAAGCATCTGTTTAAAATAATGTAGGTCTGGGATCGGGCACCTGACAACACAGATGGGGGCCGAGTGGGCTGTTCAAAACAGGTTAGGCACCAGGGTCTAGCTCCACAAAAATACTGAGCTGGGCTTGGCTGCTACTTTCACTTTAGCTCCCTAAATCTGACACTGAGATGCTGCCGATCCTCAACCCCCCCCCAGCTACAGCCTAAATGTAAGGGGACTGTTGCCCCCTTACTAACAGTCAGTGGGGGTGTTTTGGTTGGCTCGCTCCCAGTACTAAAAGGGGAAGGGTCGATGGGAAACCAGGACCCTGAGACTGATAGTCCCCAGGAACGATGGGGAGAGGCCAATGCTCCAGGTCAGCCTGAATGACAGGGCAAGAAGGCTAATGAGGGAGTCAGGAGGCCAGGGGGGTCCCGTCCTCCATCCTCCGTGTGAGCTGGATTTGCCTGGGTCAGACAGACAGAGTGGGGCCGAGCTAAGGAGAAAGCAGGGGCCCGAGCTGAGCTGGGGAGCGGAGCTGTGCCAGATCCAGAGGGACCAGTAAAGCAGCCCAGAGAGAGCAGACCTGTCGTGGGAGCAACCAGAGCCAGAGGGGCCAGAGAAGCAGCCCAGGGAGCTGGGGGCAGAGCAGCAGCCGTGCAGAGACCGAGTGGTGGGGCTGGGGCTGGAGCAGTCCGGAGCTGGGTGCGGTGAGCAGCTGGGGAGAGCGAGGGGGACCCTGGGCAGCGGGCCCCGCACAGGGAGACGCCTCAGCCAAGGGGCTCTGCAGGCCAGGCTTGGATCGTAACCCCGACAGGGCGGGGGCCACAATGGGAAGAAGGGTCCTGCCACTTCGAGCCTGAGAGCGTGTGGCCACCACCAGAGCGAGTGTCCGACCCGCAGCATCCCCGCAGCACGGCCAGGGCCGGAGAAGGGGCCTGGGACTCACAAGGAGCAGACTGTGAACTGCCCTGACGTTCCAGAGACCCTGTTTGTGATGTTCCCTGCCACAGAGCGGGGTGATGTGTTTCCTTTCACCTTTCCCATTTTCCCTTATTCTTTTTTAAATTAATTGTTGATTAAATAACTTGCATTTGCTTTAAATTATATGTAATGATTAGTGGGTCAGAGAAGTGCCCAGTACAGAGAGTACCCCGGAGTAGGGACACCCGAGCCCCTGTCCTAGGTGACCACCGCAGGGTTGGGGGTCGAGACCCCCAGGAATCCTGGGTCCAGCCTTGTTGGGGTTACGAGGACTCTGCCAGACAGGAGAGTGGAAGGGGAGTCCTCCAGGGTAGGGAGGCCTCTGGGGAAAGGGAGTGGGAGCGAGGACTCAGATCCTTTCGCGAGCCCACTTCACCGGGGTTGTGCAGAAGCCAGGACAGTTCCCCACAAGAGCGTGACTATTCCCCCACTTACAGGAAGAAGGAGGTGCCTGAAAGTAGGACCCACAAAACCCAGCGTGCGAGGCATCTCCACACCGACGCTAACCAACGGGAAAGGCCGATGGGAGGGGTGTGTCCTGAGCCCCCCCGCCTCTCTGGATCTCAGGTTACGAGGTCTGGCTTGGAGAGAGGTACCTCCCCCGGCTCCCGCCCACCCAGCTTTCCCCCACCCCCTGCCCTGCCCTGCCCTGCCCCGGCCGTACCTGGTTCCAGCCCGGCCCTGCCGCGGGGTGGGACCAATACTGCTGCCAAGGCCGTCCCGAGGGGGGTGCGGGCCCAGGGCAACCCCCACTCCTCCCCAGACCCCGCCCCGCTCTACCCCTTCCCCCAAGACCCTGCCTCCTTCCGCCCCTGAAGCAGCAAGATTAATCCCATACATTGAATTGATTGTGACTTATTTGCCTGATTTGAAACGAGACCAAAAGGACCTGAGTCTCCTCGCTGTCGATAGCCCCCGCTCGGCCAACCAGCCCTGAGACTCTGAGGGGCGGGCGGCTGAGAGGTCTCACCAGAGGTCCCACAGGACGGCCAGGTCACCATCAGAGCAGATCGCTCTGAGATCCAGACCCACCTCTTTGTGAGGACCTCCCGCGATGAGAGCAACCCTCCTTGCCCACCCTCCACACAGACCCCTCCTTGGGAGAGAGAGGGAAACAGGGGAAAAAGACGCAAGAGAAGAGAAGAAAGGAGGGAGGAAAGAGGAAAAGGGAAACCAAAAAGGATAAACCCCAAGGTCCCCAGTGATTCCAAGAGTCAAAGCGCTCGGTAGGAAATCACATTCTGCCCCCTTAAGCCAGTGTTTTCTGTGCCGAGAATTCTGCCTGCAGCAGGTGCATCAGACCCAACAGGTTCCAAACCTCTCGCAGCCTCCGACCTTGTCCAAGGGAAGTTCGTTTTCTGGCACAATCAGTGGTGGAAAAGGAGAAAACTCCACAGAGGCTCCTCCTCATGCTACGACGTGAATCCTAATTCTCTCCCCGTCCTCGAGGGGAGACCGGGAGAAGGAGACGTGCGGCAGCAAAGCCGGGGGGTCTCAGCAACTGCCCTGGCCCTGCACCTCGGCCCTGCCCCGCTGATGTCGGGGTCTCTCTGTGAGGTCACCCCCTCCCCACCACCTTTGCCCAATGGGCTGAGGTCCTGCAAAAGGCCTTGGTGATGTCACTGCCCCCCCACCCCTCCGCTCCCAGCTGATGTCCTGCCCCTGCCCAGCCTCTTGGAGCTTGGAGTTGTTGCCCCCGGATCTCCGCACTCAATGACTGGTGAGTCGGGGGATGGAGCCGGCTATACAATAAACCACCAGTTTTTCATAAATTAGTCGACTTAAGGCCAGAAGGGACCATTGGAGCATCTAATATGACGCCCTGCATCTCCCAGCCCTCCCGTGTGTCACAAGAGCTGCTTTTTGATTAAAGCACCTTCCCGAAAGGCATCTAGTCTTCACTGGAAGACATCAAGAGATGGAGAATCCATCACTTCTCTTGCCAGTTTGTTCCAGTGATGAGTCGCCCTCCCTCTTACAAATCTCTGCCTTGTTCTAATGGTATTTTTCTGATTTCTGCTTCCAGCCATTGGTTCTTGTTCTGCCTTTCTTTGCAAGACTAAAGAGCCCTTTAAATACTTGGTGTTTTCTCTCAGCGAAGGCACTTGCAGGCTGCCATCAGCTCACCTCTCCATCCTTTTAAAAAATAAACAGACTGAGTTTTTCAATCCCTCCTTATAAGTCTTCTCCAGCCCTCAAATATGGCTCTTTTCTGCACCCTCTCCAGTTTTTTTAACGTTATTTTTGAAATGTGGACACCAGAACGGGATGCAGTATTCCAGTGTCAGTCTCCCCGCTGCTGAATCACCTCCCTTTCCATCCTCTCTTTATCTATCCATGGATGGCGTCACGGACTCACAGGACTTGTGCTCTCTCTCAGCCTCGTACAGTCCTTGGGAGGAACCCCCTTCAGTGTGACAGCCCTTCTTGGAGATCCACTCTCTCGAGGGTTAAGCCGTAGGCCCTTCCGCCTCCTGGAACCCCTCTTCTCTGAGCCTTGAGCATGCCTGTCTGCCGTGGGCCCCCTCAGGGAGTCCCCTCACTCTGGACCCCTGGGGCCTCTACTCCCAGAGGGAAGAACGCAACCCCGATCCCGAGACTGCCGTGACTCTCAGCCAGCGTAAAAGAGAGGGGTTTACTGAGCATCTGAACACAGCACAGGAAACTCTCAGGGCCTCAAGGCTAATCTCCCTCTGCACAGTCCATCTAGGTCTCTCCTGCACCCGTGTGGGCTCTGGCCTTTTTCTCTCCCCAGTCCAGAAGCCCCCTCCTTCCAGCTAAGCATCCAATATCACCTTCCCACAAGCCTGTGTCCTTTGTCTTCTGTCCCAGGTGAACAGGCTGCCTGGGTCTCCTCTATCTCAGCCTCTCCTCTCCTCCCTCTTTTCTTTCCCCTGGCTGGAAGCAGTCACCGGGTCTTCTCTCCTCAGCCCATTGTCCTACTACTGGCCCAACCTGGCTGTGACTTCCAAGCTGGGCCTCCCGCTCACCAGTCGCTGGGGTATCCATTCTCCAGGCCTTTGCCTGAGGGCCCAACTGACAGGAGAGATCACCGCTGGTCCTCTGTAACAATAAACTACCTCTCCCACCTCGTTAAACAAACAGCACCCAGGGAAACTGAGTCCCACACACAGCATGCAAACCATTGAAAAACCAAGAAAATCCCCCCGTCATCACCGATGGCTTTGGCCCTGTTCCCCACAGCATCGCACCGGGAGCGGATGTTGAGTGGCTTGCCCGGTATGACACCTAAATCCTTGACAGAGTCACGGCTTCCCGGACTACAGTTCCCCCTCGGTGGCCTGCCTGCTCTGTCCTGCTGCCCCCTCCCACTGCGCCAAGAGGGGACCTGGTGACTGGAGCTGCTGTGGTTGTGTGAGAGCGCCGGGCTGAGAGACCAAAGGGCACCTCCGTTCTGGAACAGAGGGGTCTGGCCGGTAGGCGCAGTTGCCCCCGGTTTGGGGCACAGAAGGGGCTGTGGCTGGCAGCAGCTTGAAGCCCGTCCCCCAGCTGCGCTAGGCACTGTTTGAATGAGTGCAACGTCCGTGTTACATACGGGCTCCTGGGGCTCGGTCGGAAGCACTGAACTGCCTCAGAGTTCTCTGTTTGCAAGGTCGGTGCCAGGAGATTAGAGAGACAAGGCAGGGAGGGGATCTCTTTCATTCTCCAACTTCTGCTGGGGAGAGACAAGCCTTCGAGCTCCACAGATCTTGTCCTCAGGCCCTGGTCTCTCTCTGTTAGCCGACGGCCAAGGATGTTTGGTGAGGTGCCAGCTATGCCCGTTTATACCATCCGTGACTTTAACCGCTAGGACGCACTGTCCCTTCGCGGCGGGCAGCCCGGGCTAGGCTGACGGATGCCCCAAGGTCCTAACCACCCGTGACTTTAACTGCTAGAGCTCAGAGCTCCTTCGCAGCGGGCAGCCAGGATTGACTGACAGGTGCCCCAAGAGTTTGCCCCGTGGAGGCGGCACAACTCAACGCTAGGCTCTTAGTCCTCTCACCTCATGGCCAGGCTTTAGAGCCAAAACGGCTGAGGTTCTTTCATTGTGTTGGCTGCTTTACAGTAAACCAGAGAAAACAAGTCAGGCTTATGCATAAATGGTTACCAAAATTTATTAAGCTACATTCTAATCATGTGGTTACAAAATTGCTAGTGCCTACTTATTTAAATGTAGAGATGTTACACACACAAACAAGTTACAAAACTGAAGCCACAATCCCAAAGAAAGAAAACAAAGTATAGAGCTCTATTTCAGAATATGTGTACACTAAAGATAGGAGATCAGGTGTGGGTGCTTCTTACCCTCCTTGCATCTCTCGATTCCAGCGGTGCCAAGCCAGGATCGGTCACTCAATTCCGCGGAAAGACGAATAAGGGACAAGGCTTAGGGACCCTCTTAGCTGCAGAAGCCTTGGGAGGCTGTCACTTATCTGACCAGCAGATAGATAGTGAAAAGCACTCAAAAATCATGGTGCTGTAGGTCCCCTACTTATACCTCTGTACTCCTTTATTCTCTTTCTCCTTTCTTATGCCAAATTGAGGCTGGTCTGTCGGGGTGACGCCAGCTTTCGCAAGAGTAGTTTACACTTGCAAGGGAGAGAAAAAATAAGTGTCGACTACTGGACATTTCTTTTATCAGGGTAAATATTTTCCCACCTAGGATGTTGGTGTGTGTGCATCACGCTATTTAGTAGGGGCTAAGAGCCATGTCTGTCACAGGGCCTCTGACAGGGCTGTCTGGCTACACTCTCCCCAACAGAACCGGGTCCAATAAACCATATGACCTCCCCGGCCTGGTCTTTCGGTGTTTTCTGCTCCCATGGGCGTGGCTGGGAAGGGCCACAGGGCTCAGCAGGCTCAGGGAGAAACCTCAGCCCCACTGGAGACAGGAGGGGAGCAAACCTCACAATCCGTGTGGTCACTGCAGGTCTGTGCAAATGCCCCCCACTCACTCAGTGGCAGTCTGTGGGGGAGGTCTAGGGTGGCCAGGTGTCCCGATTTTAGAGGGACAGTCCCGATTTTTGGGTCTTTTTCTTATATAGGCTCCGATTACCTCCCACCCCCATCCCGATTTTTCACACTTGCTGTCTGGTCACCCGAGGGAGGTCTGGCAGCGCCCTCCCCAGCCACAGTCCATGCGTGCCCAGCAGTCTGTGTGAAAACTCACCTTTTCTGGGTGTCTGTTTCACACCCTCTGCCAGAGACGTTCCCCATTCTTTCTCCAGTTCAGCTGGCAGCAGGTCTCGTGCGAGGGGCGGGGGAGAGCTGAGATTTCAGGCTGCCGTCTTATGGCGGGATTGCTGCGATTAATTGGCTGAACGTGCTAATTCTGAGGACGAAACGGGGAAAGGGGCAGAGATCGAGAGTCAGGGAGTGAAATGGAGAAAATAGAGGAAACATTTCGAGCAAGGGCGAAGTGCAATGACCAGAATCCAGAATATTCTCTGCACCCCTTGTCTAACTCTGGGCCTGATTCTCTTCCGCATTGACGGCCCTTTCCCTGTCTCCGGCCGTGTCTGGAGGGCTTTATGCCCCTGTCCAGCCCCTTCACACTGCCAGGAAGGGAGAGCTGTTATGGAATCTTAGCCCAAAGAGGAACCAGGCCCTGTGTCACCTTCATCCTGGGTTTCAGATGACCCCGAGAAGTTGGGGGGCCACCGGGGCCTAGAGCATGGCCCTGCCACAGAGGCCCCGCCCCTGGTCATCCTCTTCCCCCGAGGCCCCGCCCACCCACTGTTCACTCCTCTGGCCCCCGAGGTCCCCCTACCTACCCCTCGCTCCTCTCCGCCTCTTCCCCCAAGACTCCACTCACCCCCTGCTTGCTCCTCTCCACCCCTTTCCCCGAAGGGGGGCTACCGGGGGGCCATGGGGCCAGGCACCCGTCCCTTTTCTCTGTCTTCGGTGAGCGGGGGGCAGGGGGGTCCTTGGGGAAGGAGGTGGAGCAGGACAGGAAGAGGCACGAGAAGACGGGGCCGTGGGGTTAAAGGCCGAGGGGGGTGGGGCACAGGTTTTGGGGGAGGAGGCGGAGGGGGGATGGGAAGAGGCAGAGCAAGAGCAGGGCATCGGGCTAAGAGGCAGAGGGGAGCAGGGTTAAGGTGGGGCCCCCACTTCTCTGGAGCTTCGCTTCCAGCGCTCGAAAGATGACCAATGGCCGACGCGCCTCCGGCGGGGAGACCCGCCCCACATCCCCAGCGTTTCCCCCCCGCATGGACGGCCTATTGGGGGAGGCTCAGGCTCCCCTGGCCTCTGATACGGGCTGGCCGTGCTCAGCTCCTTCCACGCTCTGGAGAGGAGCAGCACCCAGGGGTGGGGCTGAGCTGGGGGGCGCTGGGTGAGGGGCAGAGGCCTCGGGAGCTGAGACCGCAGGGACACAGCGTGAGGCACCATCCCAGGCATCCCCATGAAAGGAGCAGAGCAGGATTTACTTGGGGTGGGGAGTGTATGGAGAGCGTCTCAGGGTTGGTGGAGATGTATTGCCCTGGTGAGCAAGTGTGGGTAAAACACAGGCCTCGCTGTGAGCAGGATTTGAACCTGCGCAGGGAAACCCGATTGGATTTCGAGTCCAATGCCTTAACCGCTCGTTCCTCACAGCTGTGAGTGACGTGGCCCCCAGCGGCAGTCTCTACTGGAGCGGCTGGAAGCCGACGGGAGGGAGCTCTCCACCCTCAATGAGCAGCCGTAGCCATATTGGCAGGAGAAGTTCTCCCAGCACCATAGCACTGTCCACACCGGCGCTTAGGTCTGTGTAACTTGTGTCACTCGGGGGGTGGCTTATTCACACCCCGAGCCACATACGTTCTACCGACACAAGGGGGAGTGTAGACGCAGCCTTAGCAGAGACGCGATTAAGATCCACTTCCTGGACACTACTGTGCTAATAAATGATGGTCACATAAACACCACCCCATACCGGAAACCTACTGACCGCTATTCCTACCTACATGCCTCCAGCTTTCACCCTGACCACACCACACGATCCATCGTCTACAGCCAAGCTCTGCGATACAACCGCATTTGCTCCAACCCCTCAGACAGAGACAAACACCTACAAGATCTCTATCAAGCTTTCTTACAACTATGATACCCACCTGCGGAAGTGAAGAAACAGATTGACAGAGCCAGAAGAGCACCCAAAAGTCACCTACTACAGGACAGGCCTAACAAAGAAAATTACAGAACGCCACTAGCCGTCACCTTCAGCCCCCAACTAAAACCCCTCCAATGCATTATTAAGGATCTACAACCTATCATGAAGGATGACCCAACACTCTCACAAATCTTGGGAGACAGGCCAGTCCTTGCGTACAGACAGCCCCCCAACCTGAAGCAAATACTCACCAACAACCACACACCACACAACAGAACCACTAACCCAGGAACCTATCCTTGCAACAAAGCCCGTTGCCAACTGTGCCCACATATCTATTCAGGGGACACCATCACAGGGCCTCATCACATCAGCCACACTATCAGAGGCTCGTTCACCTGCACATCCACCAATGTGATATATGCCATCATGTGCCAGCAATGCCCCTCTGCCATGTACATTGGCCAAACTGGACAGCCTCTACGTAAAAGAATATATGGACCCAAATCAGATGTCAAGAATTATAACATTCATAAACCAGTCGGAGAACACTTCAATCTCTCTGGTCACGCGATTACAGACATGAAAGTTGCGATATTTCAACAAAAAAACTTCAAATCCAGACTCCAGCGAGAGACTGTTGAACTGGAATTCATTTGCAAATTGGATACAATTAACTTAGGCTTGAATAGAGACTGGGAGTGGCTAAGTCATTCTGCAAGGTAACGTATTTCCCCTTCTTTTTTCCTACCCCCCCGCCTCAGACTTTGTTGTTAAACCCTGGATTTGTGCTGGAAATGGCCCACCTTGATTATCATACACATTGTAAGGAGAGTGATCACTTTAGATAAGCTATTACCTGCAGGAGAGTGGAGTGGGGGGAGAGAATACCTTTTGTAGTGGAAAACACCCATTTTTTCATGCTTTGTGTGTATAAAAAGATCTTGTGTACTTTCCACAGTATGCATCCGATGAAATGAGCTGTAGCTCACGAGAGTTTATGCTCAAATAAATTGGTTAGTCTCTAAGGTGCCACAAGTCCTCCTTTTCTTTTTACTGATAAAGTTTGCGGATGATACCAAGATGGGAGGGGTTGCAAGTGTTCTGGAGGATAGGATTAAAATTCAAAATGATCTGCACAAACTGGAGAAATGGTCTGAAGTTCACAGGCTGAAATTCAATACGGACAAATGCAAAGTACTCCCCTTAGGACAGAACAATCAGCTGCACACATACAGAGCAGGACGTGACAGCCTAGGAAGGAGTACTGCGGAAGGGGATCTGGGGGTCAGAGGGGACCACAAGCTAAATATGAGTCAACAGTGTAACACTTGCAAAAAAAGCAAACCTGATCCTGGGCAGGATTAGCAGGAGTGTTGTAAGCAAGATACGAGACGTAATTCTTCTGCTCTACTCCATGCTGATGTGGCCTCAGCTAAAGTATTGTGTCTAAGTCGGGGCGCCACATTTCGGGAAGGACGTGGACGAATTGGAGAAGGTCCAGAGGAGAGTAACAAAAATGGTTAAAGGTCTAGAACAGGGGTTCTCGACCTTTTTCTTTCTGAGGCCACCCACAACATGCCATTAAAATCTCCAGGGCCCAGTGTGGGAGGGGGAGGCTCTGGGTCGGGGAAAGGGGGGAAAACAAGTTTGCATAGGTATAGTTTGACTTCTGTTTTGGGTGGGCAGGGGCCAGTGAGGCTCAAGCCAGCTCCGACGTCGGGGTCTGGGGAGGGTATGCTACATCCACGCCTGACTCACCTCAGCAGGCCACCCGCCTGTCTGGACTTGGGGGGGGGCCTACAACCAAAAATTATAACTCAAAGGTGGGGGGGCTCAGCTCAAAAAGTTTGAGGTGAAGGGAAAGGGATAGCTAGGGGCTGTGTGCAGGGGGGTAGCTCAGGGTGCAGGGAGGAGGTAGCTAGGGGCTGTGTGCTCTCAGGGCTCCCCTGCGCTCCCTGTACCCTGAGGGCTCTGCCAGCCAGAAAGCAGCCGGGTCACCCCGCCCAGGCAGCAGCTGTCCCACGCAGCCAGACTCTGGCTTCCCACCTCCGACCTAGCCAGGGGGTGGAGAGAGGAGGTGGTGGAGGGGGGGTGTGGAGCTACCCCAGGACTGCCCTGCTCTTGCACTGTAGTTTGGGGGGGGGTGTAACACCCCTGTGTTCCCCCAACTCTGCCCATGGGCTCAGGGCTTCTGTCCCTTGGGGAGCACCGGGGCTCGGGGCTCCAGAATTCAGCCCTGCTGCTCCCGGCTTCAGCCCTGCGGGAGGTGCTGGGGTTTGGGCTTTGGATTTTAGCCACAGGGCCCTGTGGCCCCCCTGAAAGGGTTCATGGACCCCCAGTGGGCCACGAACCCCCTGTTGAGAACCGCTGGTCTAGAAAACATGATCTACGAGAAAAGGTTGAAAGAACTGGGTTTGTTTAGTCTGGAGAAGAGAAGACTGAGAGGGGACATGAGAACAGTTTTCAAGTACATAAAAGGTTGTTACAAGGAGGAGGGAGAAAAATTGTTCTTGGGAATCTCTGAGGACAGGACAAGATGCAATGGGCTGAAATTGCAGTGAGGGAGGTTTAGGTTGGACGTTAGGAAAAACTTCCTGCCAGCATAGTTAAGCACTGGAACAAATTACCTAGGGAGGTTGTGGAATCTCTGTCATTGTAGGTTCTTAGCAGGATCGACAGTCACCGCTCAGGGGTGGTCTAGATGAGGGGTAGTCAATTATTTTTTGTCAAGGTCCAAATTCTTCATCAATGTACAGTTGGGGCCAGACTACAGAGAAAATCATTTAAAAAAATAATAATAATGATAATATGTAAATAAAAAGTTTGTGGGGTCCGTTCAAAAACGTCTGGGAACCCGGATTTGGCCCGTGGTTCGCCTGTTGACAGCCCCTGGTCTAGATAATACAGGAGAATTACGGAGACCTCGGGAATGGAGGTTGTTGGTAACTTTGCCCAAGCCGTTATGGGCTGCTCCTCAGGGCGGAGTGCTGGGAACGGGGGCTCACAGTCTGCAGCGGCTGCCCGGCAAGTTTCTGATTCTCGCCCCCTGACTGCAAGGGTGATGCGTGAGGCACCCGGGGGCGCTTTGGCACCAGTGGGTGCGCAGTGCAGGCCGGGGCCCTTTCAAACGCAGCCGCTCCTCCAGAGCGCGGCAGGCGGGCAGGAGTTCGGGCTCCAGCAGCTGACGCTCTCGGCCACGTTCCAGCAGCAGCTCAGGGAGCTTCTTTCCTGGACTGAGACTAAGGTTGCAGGCTTGTCCCTCTCCCAGCCAGAGGCGGGAAACAGCCCCTGTGGCTAGTGCAGACCCCAGCACTCCTTCTCGGGAGCTCACAGCTGTGCCTGTGAACCTCAGCGTCTTCACCTGTACGTGGCTGGCCTTCCGCGTGGCAAGTAGTGGGTGGGGGTGGGGACAGGCAGCCCCGATGTGCCTAACTGGACGATGCCATGCCGGCACAGCTCAGTATTTGTTGGGTTTTTTTGTTTTTCGTCTCCGCTGCTGCCTGACTGCGTACTTCTGGGGCCACGTGGTGTCTGGCTGACGGGTCCGTCTGTAACTCTGGTGTTCGTATTTTTGAGGTTCTACTGTACTTAGTCCTGCCTTGAGTGCAGGGGACGGGACTAGGACGATCCTTCCAGTTCTGTGATTCCATGGACAGGACTAATGTGAGTTTTTTAATCTGACCTCCTGCATTACACCAACAACATGATTTTATCCAGCCATATGGCAGCAGTGTTCACCATTCTCCCCGACGCCTCCCCGAACCCCCATTTATCGCCCCCAGCCTCCACTGCCTTCCCTGGTTCCACCTCCATCCCCCCTATTGCCCCAGATCCCTGCCGCCTCCCTCTCCAAACCCGGGGCTCGCTGAGAAAAGCGAAACAAAGAAACATGCAAGTATCACTTTTCACAGCACACTGACTAGCTACCTGGGAGGCTGTGAAAAGTGATACCTGTAGTTTGTTAATATCACTTTTCACAAACTCCCAGCTAGCTACTGAGTGTGCTGCGAAAAGCAATATTCAACATACAAATATAATTTTTCATATTATTTGTGAGTCTGAAAAAGCCCTACATAAATAAATTACAAGGATTTGGACACGTGTATGTGCATCTTTATTTCTTTTTCCTACAGTTACGTATTTTAGGGAAAAGTGTCAGTGCGGCCACAAGCAAGAATTGGTGGGTCACAGTCCGAGGCCACCAAAAAATGTGTTCGGAGAACCCCTGGTTTAAATGTACTAATAGGCAAAATCCAAACCAGCCATGTCTGCCTGAACCTTTTCAGGCAGGACTTCAGGTATCACCCAAAAGATCTTATTTTTCTTTGGTTCCATGTATACATTTGCTCAGATTTTACTTCTCCATTAAAAATGTAACCAATTCCCAGCTGCCTGGCAAGTGAGAGCTGGCTGAGTTTCCATGGTTCTCCCCGCACCCTTATGGGTGTGCTGCCAAGGGAGCAACACACAGGCCTGCAATGAATCTCAAGTGCCTCTGACTTGCCTAGCTCTTCTCAGCCATTTCTCTTGCTGTGAGCTGCCCTCCTTTTGAGCCCCACCAACTTCCTCACATGCAGGAACTGCAGCAGATTGCTATCTTGGAGCAACAGCTGAGGAAGGCGACTTTTCTGTCAGCACTAGAGTGGTCTATTGTATTGTGCTCTTCTTAAATAAGCAGGATACTGTCATCGTCCAGTGAGCGTGTCTCAGCTTTGTTACGTCGAGTGCTTTAAAAGGGGTGATGCGCTGCACTGTGTGGGCTGAGAAAGATCTGATGTGCTCCCCATCATCAATTCTGAGATTTGCACTGATTGGCATTAAGGCTTTTGGGGTGATGGTTCTATGACTCAAACTCAGTGGCTTTGTTTGGTCTACCAGAGTCTGAGGTTGGTGATCTTCGGGGATGGTACAAGCCTTACCTAAGACATTTAAGCCAGTTAGAATGTGGATGGAAGACGATAGAATGAATGATGTGTGAGTTCCTCCAAGTAACAGGGATAGCCGTCTGCCTCTGAACATAGCTCAATTCTTATTGTGCTTAACACGCTGGAATATGAATGGCTGCTATGGGTGGCTGATAATCTATGAACATCATGTAGTAATTCCTGGATTTTTAAATTACTGTTTTAGCTGGACGCATGTATAATGTTTGATCAAATACTGTTCAGGGAGAAAGGTATAAAACCATCCAAGTATTTGCTATGTTTAGAGTGGTCATGTTCTGTGGGATACCTTCTGGAAGAACAGTAGTGTGGTTAAGTAATTCGTGTCACATTCTGTGCTGCACCCCTGCACCGAAAAAAGGATTTTCTGCCGCTTACACTATTTGCAGCTTCATTGGGTGAAAATAAAGAAGCAACAGTGGCCAGGTCTGAGTGTCCCTCCTCTAACAAAAATCTGGAAATAGTTCACTGTAAAATTAAAAACCAACTGTGGCTTGTCTTAAGTAATGATAAGGTGACGTTTAGAAGGAAGCCTCCAGGTGCATCCTCACCTGTTCGTTGATCCAGAACAACTTCCTATACATTAGACTCTTACGACAGTCAGTAACGCTCTCTCTACCTCCACAATAGAGCTATTTAGAAAACGGGAGTTTGTATTCAGTTTGTATGAATGCTGTAATCTGGAAGGCCCAGATCCACAAAGGTATTTTGGTTCTTGACTTCCATTGGATTTCAGTGGAATTTAGGAGCCTAAATTTTACCTTGGTGGATCTGGGCCTAAGTAATTGCAGTTTGACAAACATGAAAGATTAATAATTTGTGCAAAATAAGAAGTAATTAACAAATGAGGACAATCAGAATCCTTGTCTGAGGACTCCTAAAGCCTCAAAATACTTTAATGTTCTTATGAAATAATTCACATCCACTATCATTTCTTTGCCTGTAGTAAATATATTGTCCTTTTTAGTTGGCACACTGTTCTGATCCTTGTCTGTACAGTAACCTTTTGAGTAATTCAGTTCAGTGAGATGTTATCAGTCACCTGGAGTTTCTTCCTCAGAAGCTGTTATGGCTTTCAAGGCTCTTCTCTTCCTTAATCTTTCTGCATTTGTGATTGTCATAGGATGCAATGGGAAAAATACAGAAAGACCTGAAAGAAAGATGATTTATGTTTATAGCTGGAGTTGCAATATGACTGTTCTAGACTCACAGATTCAAAGGCTAGAAGGGAGCGCTGTGATTATCTCGTCTGACATCCTATATAACACATGTTATAGAACTTCCCCAAAATAATTCTTAGCATATATATTTCAGAAAAACATGCAATCTCAAGTTAAATTGTCAGTGATGGAGAATTCACGACAACCCTCCCCCTGCCCCCAGCAGCGCCCCTTACCCAGGAATCCCATCACAGCCCCTTGGAGATTGTTCTCTCGAGGGAAATCCCGGATTCTCTTTTCCAGCTCAGGGGACTCGGGCGCTGGATGCGGAGACGTCGCATCCTCGCCCCTGCAGAGACATGAGCGTGTTTATTCCTCCCCCTCCTTTGCTCTAAGTTCCTGCCCCCCAGAGCCAGATGGGGAGTGGGTGGGAGCTGGGCCACAGGCAGGGCTAACGGGGTCGTGACCTCTGCTGCCCAGGGAATTTACTGCCTGCAGGATCTGCCGGGGGGCCGGCCTGGAGACTGGGGGCCTCTCTCCATCCAGAGAGAAAACCCAGCCCAGGCAGGGCCAGCTCCCCTCACACCTGGCCCAGCCCCACGTTCCCTACAAGGGCCTGGAGGGGCTTCTCCCGGGGATGAGAGAGGGGCTCATTCTCCAGGCCCAGCTTCTTCTCAGCTTCTCCTCTCAGCCTCCAAGGGGCCTGGTCACTCCCCGTGGGGTGGGGGTTCTGGGACCGAGACACTGCCCCACGAGGGCCTGGGCTGGGACACTCAGCTCTTTCCCCACAGGCCATTGGGTCCCCCTCACACGGAACAGGCTTTGGGCCATGACAGAGCTGGGGCCAGGTCCCAGCTGGGCCCTCGGGGTGACAGGCCCCCAGCCCCATTAATGATCCCCCAAGCCAGCCTGGTCCCAGGGAGGGTTCTCCAGCCCAGAGCTGTGGGGCACTCCCCTTCCCAGGGTGGGTCACACAGACACAGCGGCAGCAGCCCCAGGGCTATGGGGATGGAGGGGGGCTGCATCCAGAGGGTGAGACCGTCCCACAGTCGGGATGCTGGGTCTGCTGCCTGGGCTTTGAGTCTTTTCCCAGCATAACGAGGCCTGGGGGCAGACGGAGCCCGGGTGTATCTGCTCACAGCACTTCTGACACCCCAGAGGGGAGGAGAGACAGAGCAGAGAGTCAGTGGCCATGGCCCAGCCGGCCCCCTGCCCCAGACGGGTCACTCTGCTCCCCCAGCCCGGCCCCACAGGCTGCTCCCCCAGTGGGGTGGAGACTCTGAAGGGCTGTGCTAGAGGGAGCAGAGCCCCGTTCACACCAGATGTTCCGCAGGGACGGGACGGCCGGGTCCTCTGTGCTGAGCCCAGGGCTGGAACAGCCTTTCACCAGCCTCCCCCACCTCCCCGACAGCCCAAACTCCTGTCTCTCTGCAGCCCTGGGCCCCTGGCCCTGCAGACGCCCCGGGCCGTGCTCCCTGCACTGAGTTACCCTGTCAGCCCGAGTGACTCAGGGGCCGTCCCCTCCCTGCACTGGGCTCTGGGTGCATCTGACCCTGTCTCACCTGCAGCAATTCCAGCACCGGCTGCTGACGCTTCCCCTCCAGCCCCGTCATCAGGGCGCTGAGCCGGGAAATCTCCTCACCCAGGTGGGTGGCATTGTCCTCCCTCCTCCTCCCAATCTCCTCGCCCAGCTCTCCCAGCCGGGCCAGGAGGAAGCGCTCCTGTTCAGCCAGAAACTGGTGCAGCCCCTCGCACTTGGACACCTCCAGCGGCCGCTCCACTTCCGTCTGCCTCTGGGGTGCACAGAGAGACGCAGGGGCAGGGCAGGGACACGGGGAGAACGGGTGTCTTCGGAAATGGTACAAAGCCTTGTCCGGGCTCCCCAGAGCGTTTCATTCAATCTCTTTGCCAGAGTAACTGTGGCTACACTAGAGCTTTTGCTAGTATAAAAACGTGACCCAAAATCACCAGCCCCCAGCCCGTCTCCACCACTGTCCCAGCACCAGAGTGAAGTGCAGACCAGGCCGTGGCAAATGGTGCTTCCCAAACTGCCCAATGGCATCACTGGGACGTCTGACACTCGAACCCTGGGATCAGCAAAAGTCTCCCCCTGCTCCGCCCCGACCCCTGCCACATCTGCGCCTGTTCAGTGTTTTACTGGCCTCTCCCTCCGCCCCCCGTCCCAGCGCGAGAGAGCCAGAGCCAGAGGCTGCTCCCAGCTACCCTGGTGTAAACCCATTGACCCCAGTGGGAACTAACACCAGGGTCCCAGAGGAGTCTGACCTGACCCCACTGACTTCGGTGGGCTCACTCCTGATGTACACCAGGTACCTGAGAGCAGAGTCTGCCCTGCACTGGTTAAAATGGCCCTGACCTGTCTCCCTGTAGCGACCCTGGAAACTCTTTAACCTTCTGAATGACCCAGACCCCAAGCAGCAGAGACCCCCTGCTGCTGTCGCTGACACCCCTGTGCAAAGCGGCCGGGCAGGGCAGGGCACCTACCAGGAGCCTCTCCCTCTCCTTGTCCCAGTCGGATTTCAGGCCCAGGGGCTCTTCTGTCTCTCCTCCCACAGATGCTGCAGGCAGGTCGGGATTTGCTCCTGCAAACAGACAATGGCTCTGGGGGCTGGCTTGGGGTCACTGGTTTGGGCCCAGCGATAACATCGTCACTGAGCAGAGTGAGGCTGTGGGAGCAGGTCCCCCTTCTCCAACCCTCTGAAAAAGTGACCTCAGCTCCAAGGTAGCTCCCCGGCAGAGCTGCTGGGCCTGGCCCGCTCCGGCCCAGCACCATCATCTCCAGGCTGTTTCCCTGCCATTGGTCTGGTGCTCTTGAACAGTCCCTGGGAGGAGCTCTTTAGTGTGGCAACCCCCTTAAGGTCACACTTTTTCCAATGAGGAAAGTCACTTGGCTTCACCGCCTCCTGACTCTGAATCTCAGAGCCTTCAACACCCCTGCTTCACGTCAGCAAGTCCACCTGAGTTGGACACCCAAGGGCGACTTGTAGGCCCCCAGGGAGCCATGTACCCCCACTTTCTTACCCTGGAGTGACTCTCAACCAGCATTGTAAAAGCAGGGGGGGTTATTACAGGGGCAGTCAACAGGCAGACCGTGGGCCAAATCTGGACCACCAGATGCTTTTGAGCAGATCCTGAAATCTTTTTATTATTTTATTATGATCATGATTGTTATTATTTTGTATTATTTTCTCTGAAGTCTGGACCTTGACTATGCCTTCACCAAGAAATTTGGACCTTAATAAAATATAATTGACTCTCCCTGTTTTTTGACATGTCTGGAACACAACGCAGACAGTGCTTAGTGAACACAGAGAACGGAAAGGTCCATCTGGGTCAGTCCCAGAGCCCTCTGTCCCCTCTGTCGTCCGAGCCCACAAGCTCCTCTCCTGCCTCCAGCAGCCCACACCTAGAACCCCAGCCCAGTCCTTTGTCCTCCAGCTGGGCACACTTGGCTGGCTTCCCATGGAGGGTGGGCCGTCCATGGTCATTTATTGTGTGGTGCCAAATGTCCAGGCAATTGGAATGGCCATTGTCTTCTGGGACACTCCATGGGCATGGGGCCCCAGGCAGCCAGCTGTCCCTCATGCCTGTATCTCTGGGTCTCTACAAGTAACACCTTTCCGCCCTCCCCTCACCTACTTAACCATGGGTAAGGCTAAGATTTTGTCAGGGATATTTTTAGTAAAAGTCACGGCAGGTCACGGGCAATAAAGAAAAATTCACAGAAGCCCGTGACCTGTCCACGGGGAGTTCAGCTCCGGGGTCCCCACACCGCTCACAGTGGCTGGGCAGCTGTGGGGGCTCGCTTGGAGCTACGAGCTGAAGTCACAGAGGTCTCTGGAAGTCACGGATTCCGTGACTTCTGCAACCTCTGTGAAAAACTCATAGCCTTAGCCATGTGTAACCCATGCCTGCTTGGTGGGGCGCTCTGTCCCCCTTCAGCAGCACCTAGACCAACTAAAGATGTGTGAACCTCCTACAGTCTTGGAGAGGAGAACAGGTCTTTTAGCTCACGCAGTAGAGGCTCGTCCATTAAGCTCCACAGGTCCCCCTCTTTGATCCCAGCTGACGACAACGGGGGTCTGTGGGTGTTAAACATGCACCACATAGGGGACACTGAGGCACACACAATATTCATCCAAACTATTATGAAAAATTCCCACTGCACAACAATCCCATTATTAGGCAGCTCCCTGGTCTAACCAAGGGCTGGTCAGACACACGGGGGGGCTCTGTAGCTGCAGAGAAGCTGCCCCTGTAACTCCCAGCCATGCAGATAACTGTTCCCTACCCTGTGCTCCTGGGCAGCCTCCTCCATGGGAACCACCGTGCGAGTGTGGTGCGCCCAGGATCGGTCACACACCAAGCAAAGGGGGGTTTGATCCTCCTCGCAGGAGAGTTTCAGAGCCTCCTGGTGCCTGTCACCCACTCTCTGCCCCTCGGGCTCTGGCCCCGCCTGCAGCCTCAGGCGTTTCACTAGCTCCGCCAGGTTCCCCAGCTGCCCGTGGGGACGCAGGTCTCTCTGCAGGGCGGTTTCTCTGCATTGGGGGCAGGAGAAGTTTGGCTCCAGCTCCCCCCAGCACTGGCTGAGGCAGGCCCGGCAGAAGTTCTGCCCACATTCAATGGTCACCGGGTCTGTGAAATACTCCAGGCAGATGGAGCAAGTCACTTCGTCCTGGAAGCTCCCGGCCAGGTCCCCGGCAGCCATGGCCCCCCCGCACTTTCCTGAGCAGAGGAAGTAGCCAGCAGCCCTTGAAATCTTTTTTTTTGAGTCGATTGCACAACCAGGAGCCAATCGCCCTCACGGGCGGGAAATTTAAACAAAACCAAAACCAAAGCAGAAGCCGAGCCCCCAGAAAAGCCCCCAAACAAGCAACGAGCTACTTAAAGAAATGAAGAGGTGATTTAATTACATACACAAAGAAGCCAAGGCTGCTCCCCTGTTTCTACCTCCCAGGATCACATTCGCAATGGGAGTCGGTGTTCAGCTCTTTGTCCTCTGTGACACGTAAATCCTTCTCCTAGTCACTGCTTTCCAGGCGACCGTTCCCGAGGGTCTAGGTGCGGCCACCTGTCTCCATTCCCAGCTATAGGGCCTTGCTTTTGGCTGCATTTGTTTTACTAATCCCAGTTTACCAAACTATCCAGGCTGCTCCATACAACGGCCCCATCATTAGCATATTTACCACTCCTCCAAGCTGTGTTAGCCACAGTGATTTTATACTTACTTCCAGATCGTTAATTAAAAAGTTGAGACGTGAGGGGGCTACAGCCAATCCCTGTGGGGCCTCATTAACAGCTCCCCCATTCAGTGATGAATCCCCATTGACAGGTACAAGGTCAGACTTGGGGTCACAGAGCAGGGGGATTATTTTACGACTGTTTTATAATGCACCTCATTTATTTATTCACAGGCTCCACCTACAGTGTCTGTCACTGTTTTATCTGGGCCCTTCTGGGACAAGTCTAGTCTCATTTACACTGGATCCACTCCAAAGTGAATCCAGGCCATCCCTCCCAGCCTGCCCACGAATGCTGTCTGTGGAGATCTATCCCAGGAAACAGCCTCACTCAGCCATGCTAGGGCTGGTGCCCTGATTTCTTGGCTTCTGTGGAAACACTCCCAATGGCCTTTCCCCTCCCCCTTCCCGCACATGCTGCCCAAGGCTGGGCAGATCCCATCTGTCTAGGGTTTTCCCCTGCTTCACCTGCAACCTTTCCACTCAGGGGACTCAGGGCACTTCAGTAATTCAACAAATGCCCTTGCTTTATTAGCACTGTGTGCAGGCCCTACTCAGGTATCAGGCCCCATTGTGCCAGGTGCTGCATACATACAGAACAAACAGACAGTCTCTGTCCCAAAGAGCTGCAATCTCCCTGCTTCCCTTCTCCCTGCAGGAAACCCTCTTTACAACATCTTGGACCTGCTCCCACTGCTCTCTGGGTGATTGGCACTTTCACTAGCTCAGGGCCTTAGAACATTTTCTACGTGTTTCTGAGCCTCCGAACCATTTAATAAAATCACATCTCTGGATGAGTTATGGCTTTGCTCCTCCCCCACCAAATGGGAGCGTCCTGAATGCAGCCAAACAGCTGTTTTGTGGTGGGCAGAAGGCCCTGGAAGGGTGGGGGAGGAGTTGGTCAGCGGGAGATGCTCTGGGGGACGGCAGAGCTTGGCTGCGGGTGGGTGCTAAGCACCCACTAATTTTTCCCCATGGCTGCTCCAGCCCCGGGGCACCCATGCAGTCAGCGCCGATGATGCCCTCCCCCAAATCAAAAGTCCTCGAGATTTTGGGTGCATCTCTCCATGTTGTAGATGTTACCAGCTTCTGTGTGTGCGTGTCTCTCTGGGTGGGGGGGTCTGTGTGTGTTGATGCTTAAGTTGATTGTGAGGTCACGGATGCCAACAGCAAAGACTGTTCGGCCTCAGCATTCTTGCCCTGCCTTCAGTCTGCAACTGCCTTGGCTGACAACGGCTGGTGACCCAAGGAGCTGCTGAGAGACGCGGACTATCCCTCTGTCAACAACTTCTTGCATCAGCTTTTTCCACAGGTTTTCGACAAAAGATGAGTTTTTACAGAAGGTAATTCCCAGATTCTTTTCCTGCTCCTTCGATCGCACATGACAGGTTGGTGCCTCCTTCCCCACGGGCAGGGGTGGCCGACCTGGGGCTCCGGGGCCGCATGCGGCTCGTCAGAGGTTAATACGCGGCTCCTTGCACAGCCCCGGACTCCGAGGCTGGAGCTACAGATGCCAACTTTCCAATTTGCTGTGGGGTGCTCACTGCTCAACCCCCTGCTCTGCCCCAGGTCCTGCCACCTCTCCACCCCTTCCCCCAAGGCCCCTGCCCCTTCCCCCAAGCCTGCCATGCCCTCGCTCCTGCCCCTTCCCCACCAGAGCCTCCTGCGCACTGCAGAACAGCCGATTGCGGCGGGCGGGAGGAGTGGGGAGGGAGGGGGAGGCGCTGACGGGGAGGGCTGCCGCTGGGCGGGAGGTGCTGGGGGCTGGAGGGGGTGGTGGATGGGGGCTGCAGGTGTGTTACTGAGGCTCTTTGGCAATGTTCATCGGTCAATTCTGTCTCTTCTCAGGTTCAGCTTGGCCCCCCCGGGGCAGGGACGGGTGGGGGCCAGCGTTGCAACAGTCAGGTCTCAGCGTTCCGTTTTGATTTGAATGTGGGCATCTCTCCCTTCTCCGTCTGCTTCAGCCTTTCCCGGTCTTTGGAGGCAGATTTCGATGCTTTTATTTTTCAGCAGACTAGTATGGGTGAATTTCCATGGCTATAACCTAAAGGGAAGATAAAAAACTGGTGTAGAATTTAGACTGATCGCTCCATCAATAGTATTTCCCTTGGAGTTGCCCCTAATGCACTCCTTGCCTTCAAGTAGTGAATAGAAACCGTCTGTCTCATGTCATGATTGTCTAATGTATGTGTAGTGAGACAAGATCAGTCTCAGAATTTACATGATTGAAAGACACAGAAATGAGCTCAGATATGCAGAAGAAAGAAATCTGAAGCTATTGAAAGTGACCCAGCTCCACTCCCATCCCCTGGCTGCCATCTTGGTAGTTCTCTCAGAAATAATCTCATGGAGAGAGACTTCAAAACTCTCTACAAATTCTACTATACCCCCATTGGGCTACATAAAATAGATGTGTCAAATCCCCCCTGCAATTCCTTTCCAGGAAAGGGGTTTAAATAAACTGCAGCCTAAATTTGTCATGGGTCTCGCTGTGATTTCTTTGTCATTGTTTGGGTGGCCTATTGTTTTGATTGGACGTTATAAATCGTATGGGAAATTCTTCAATTAAAGTTTACTGGTTATTTTCCCCATGCGACTACAGTCCAGATTTTGAAATAGTTGAGAATAAGTCAACATATTTGCAACTGCTAATCCATCCTTCCAGACCCTCAAGCCTTCTAGATGACAATCCTTTGTTCCTTTTCCTGGCTTCTCTGGGAACAGAGGTGTCTTGGTTTTCAGCTTGGCCCTGTCTGTTCCCAGAGTCCCAACATTCTGTGCACAAAGGAGTGGGGTTAATAATGAAGCATTTTTGCAACTAGGCCCCGGCAATGAGCAAAGAAAACAGAAATTGACCTTGGCTGTTTCCATGTCTGTCCATTGGCAGAGGAGGCGTGAGCTCCATGGGGTGAGAGTCAGGCTAGGAACTGGAGCCAGTGACTGGGCTAGGACGGGATTACGGATCTGGTGCGTGGAGGTTTCTTGTTATAGAGCAAAAGGGGAGAAGCTGTGATGTGCTGTGTCCAAGAAAGACTGTGACAAAGGTGGAACGGGGATCCTGGTGCCTCTCCCCAAGGAAACCTCAAAGCATCTCCTCTTGGAGAGGAGCAGCAATTTTCATCCTAGCCGTTAAAGGCAACTTGAGGTTCATAAATTCACAGTTTCAAAGGCTCTAAGGCCAGCCCTGATCATCTAGTCTGACCTCCTGCATAACACGGGCCCTGGAACTTCCCCAGAAGAATTCCTCTTTCACCATGGTCCCAAGTGTCTTCACCTGGGGCTGAGTCTAGTCATGGGGGTAGAGCTCAGTGATAGAGTGTTTGACTGCACATTAAGTGGTCCTTGGTTCAAATCGAAGTGCCCCCATTGAAGCCTTTGTTAATAAGCAGCAAATTTCAAAGAAACAAAGGATTCAAAAATGAACTAGATAAATTCATGGAGGATAGGTCCATTAATCACTGTTAGCCAAGATGGGAAGGGATGGTGTCCCTAGCCTCTGTTTGCCAGAAGCCAGGAGTGAGCAACAGGAATGGATCACTTGATGATTCTCTGTTCATTCCCTCTGGGGCACCTGGCACTGGCCACTGTCGGAAGACAGGATACAGGCTAGATGAACCTTTCGTTTGACCCAGTGTGGCCAGTCTTTTGTTGCTTATATTCTTTTGTTGTATGAACCAGTCCTGACTATTAGAGGAGCAGATGGCTTCAAAGGACCACTCTCTTGGATCTGGGAATCCTGGGCAGACTAATTCCCTTCCTTTAGAGTAGGACAGAAAAACCCATTTCCTCCGTCTTTCTATTCCAGGCTTCGTTCCTTTTTTCAAAGACTCACCTCTCGGGAGCACAGAGAGAGCCATGTGCACACAGTGTTCGTCCAACCGGCAGCCATGGAGGCATGCTCTGCCATCAGCCAGCAAGAACAGGCCTTGCCAGAGAAGCCCACGAGAAGCAAATGCTCGTGGAAGATCCTATCAGGCATGAAAAGACTCTGTGTCTGTAGCCAGTCTGACAACTCGATGGCAGATAGTGATGAGGAGAGAACAGTTTCCTCTCCAAGAAGGTGGACGTGCTTTTCCCTGAAGAAGGAGAAGAAGAAGAAGAAGAAGAAGAAGAAGAAAGCAGCCAAGAACCAGGTGGCGTCAGAGGAGGAGAAGCTGCAGGAGAAGCAAGACCAAGTTGAACTGGATCTTACAGGTGAGGATACAAACCACATGGTTAGCAAGGAGCATGTGAGGAATCCTCACACCAGTCACTCTACAAGCCTTATGGAAGCGGGGGAACAGTCCCGCTATTGTGGGGAACTTTCCTGGCTTCTGCACTACTCCGGTGAAATGGGCTAGAGGAAGGATCTGAGTCCTCGCTCCCACTTCCTTTCCCCAGAGGCCTCCCTGCCCTGGACTTTAATCAGCAATTAATGTAAAAAAGAATAAGGAAAAATGGGAAAGATGAAAGGAAAACACATCACCCCGCTCTGTGGCAGGGAACATCACAAACCAGGTCTCTGGAACGTCAGGGCCGTTCACAGTTGGTTCCTTGTAGGTCCCAGGCCCCTTCTCCGGCCCTGGCTGTGCTGCAGGGATGCTGCTGGTCGGACACTTGCTCTGGTGGTGACCACACCCCTCTGGGCTTTGGGGGATGGGACCCTCCTTCCCGCCAGGTTCAGATCCCCCTCCCAGTCTGGCCTGCAAGGACCCTCGGCTGGGGGTGTCTCTCTGCGCTGGGCCCTTTGCCAGGGTCCCCCCTTGGCTGGCCCCAGTTGCTCTCCGCACCCAGCTCCAGACTGCTCCAGCCCCAGCCCCACTGTTCGAGCTCCGGCTCCACCCTGCCTCAGCACGGATGCTGCTGCTCTGCCTCCAGCCCCCGGGGATGCTTCTCCGGCCCCGCTGGCTCTGTGGCTGCAGCCCTGCTCCCAGCCCAGGGTCTGCTCTCCCTGGGCTGTCTCTCTGCCCCGCTGGCTGGCCTGCCTCTGCTCCCCAGCTCAGCTCGGGCACCTGCTCTCTCCTTAGCTCGGCCCCACGCTGCTGAGCCAGGCAATTCCAGCTCACGTGGAGACAGGGACCTTTCTGACCCCCTGACTCCGTCATTAGCCTGCCTGCCCTGTCCATCAGGCTGACCTGGAGCGTTGGCCTCTCCCCATGGCTCCTGAGGCCTGTCAGTATTAGAGTCCTGCTTTCCCATCCACCCTTCCCCTTCCTTTTGGGACTGGGACCTAGCCAACCCAAAACCCCACTGAGTTTGCGAAAGGGGCCAACAGTCCCCTTACACTTCCACATCAGGGCCGTCTCATGGGACAGTGATGGGTACCTCAGACTCTGGAATCCATTCAGTGCCGGATCCTCTTGGAGAGGGTGGCAGAGGTCCATCGCTGAGGTGGGGAGAGCTGACAATGTCAGGTCACCCCCTCTTGGGTTCTGGCACTGTGGGGTGGGGAGTACTAACATTACTCCAGGCTGTAAGGGGAACAGAGAGGCTGGACGTTGGAGGAAATAATTTCTTTTCTCCTGGATCAGATTCCTTTCATCAGGAAAATACTCCCGAGGTCTCAGCAGGTCACAGCTGGGAACCGTACCAAAGCTGAGTCATTGCTTCTTGGGGGGTTAAATGCAAAATGAGGCCTGTTGCCCGTCACTGACGGGAAAGGTGGGCAAGGGGAGAGGAAGAGTAGAAAAGAAACGAAACCGGCCCTGAGGTAAGAAGAAGTCTTGTTTGGTTAAAGCCCCCGGCTAAGAGGCATGAGATCGGAGTTCTCTGCTCAGCTCTGCCAACAACCTTCAGTCTGAGCCGGGGCAATTCACTTCAGGGCTCTGTGCCCAGCTTCCACCCTCTGGAAACCAGGGAGAAGACATGGAAAAGCAAAATGTTAAGAATGTTTCTTTCTGCTGCAGGGACGAAGAAGGAGCCGTCGGAGACGAAGGAGAAGTGGGAAAAAGGGAGCCCAGAAGAGCAGGAAGAAGAGCGCGCTCCCGTCTCCTCATTAACGAGCATCTCCCCTAGGACGATGGTAATGACGCTGTGTGGCTGTGCTCATGGAAAGCACCCCTTGCTGTGTGTGTTCATATCTCCCGGAGCTGGGATCTCTGACAGGAGAACGACCTGCCCCTTGCTCAGGGGGCTGAAAAGGAACACTCTTGAAGTGTGATCAACTCCAGCCAGTCTTTACGAGTTTCTCTGGGTTGTTGAAGGAGGCCCAGTTTGACAAGGGGGTTTAGGCACCTCAAGAAGTCCAGGGGTGCTTCATGGGATTGGCAGACGTGTCTGGCTCAGGTGCCTGATTCTGAGGCACTTCCCATGGCCCACAGGCACGGCTGAAAGTCAGACCAGGCCCATCCCTGCCCTTGTCGGGGTGACCCTCATATCTCCTGGCTGTGGGGTTCTGGCCCATCTCGTGGCACCAGGACCACTTCGAGACAGAACTGATGAGTCTGCTCTCCAGCCTGAGCTAACAGCCGCATGGGTTTTAGCTCATGTGGTAGGGGCTCCTGCATTGAGATCCCAGGTTCGATCCCGCCTGCCAACATCTGGGCTCCGTCCGAGTCACAAAGGCACCTCGACGCCCTTGTGACTCTTGCTGTCAGTGACAGAGCACCCCGCAGCGCATACAAAAGTCTGCAATTCTGGGAGCTCCTGATGTGCCGGGGGGCTGGAGTCTGTATGCGAGTCGGCCACTCCGGTGTGCTCTACTGCGTCCTCAGCTGCGGGCATCCAGGACAGACGGTGCTAATCCACGCAGGCCAGCCGCAGCAATCCCCAGGGGCTGCCCTGGGACACTAGGGCAAAGCCTCCAGCACCCCAGGCCCTGGGTTGAGGTGACCCTGGAACCGGGCCCCCAGGAGTAACATTGTGCCCAGTGAGTTCTGACCCACAGGAGCCTGGCCCCGGAGGCCACGGTTTGGGGTTCTACTCAGCCAGGCAGACTCGCTCCTTCAGTCTCAGCTACTTTCTCTCCTGCCGGCGATTCCTGCCTGTTTTCTGGCAGCGCCTCACGCTGCGGGGTGGGGAAGGAAGAGGGCGTTTCCCTTTGGGCCCTATTCTCACTCCTTTCCTCGCAAACACTGTGGGCTGCCAGAGTTGCTGAGCCAATCTCCTCAGGCGCTCGGGGTGGGATGGGACATGGGGCAGGTTCTCCAGTGACCCCTCGGCGACACTCAAGGAGCAACTCGAATGGGCTTTGCAGGACATTGAGGCTTTCTCAGCAACAGCTGGGCGTCCTGGGAGGAGGGGCTAGAGAGGGAGGAAATGGGGTGGCCCTTGGGGTCCCCGCACTGCCCGAGAACCTCCCGTCTCTTCTCAGGAGAGGGGGACAGAGCGTGGACGAAAGGCTGAGGAAACCTTGGCACCTGGGGAGGCTTTTTAAGAAACGGGCTCAGACGGAGTCTCCAGGCTCCCTCGGCGCTGGCAGCCTCCCCCGGGGACAGACTGTTCCAGGGCAGCTGCCCGAGGGAAAAACTCAGTCCCCACAGGCTTTGTCCCTGTTCATTGCAGACCCTCGGGGAGCACCCTTCCTCAGACCCGCTCCACGCCCTGCTGATGACAGCCGTGCAGGGTCTGACAACACCCACCCTGCAGACATTTAGAGCTGCAGAGGAAGAGCTGAGGGCCATCGTATCTCTCCACGGAGACAAGATGGAGAGAGTAAGAGACGCCCGCAGTGGGGCAGGGGGATGCTGGGCAGAGTGGGGGACGGGAGAATCGCCTCTCCTAGGAAACCGTTCCTGGGACACACTGGCATGGTGCTTTGAAGGTTGGCTCAGCCCCTTGCCATTCAGCGCTTGGCCGCGGGGATCCGCGGCGTCAGGTTTTGAAGTGTTCTCTGCCCGAAGGAGCTCTGACACTTCCCTGAGGACGCCCAGCCACACTGAAGGTGTGTGACAGCCCCAGCCCTGGCAAGGCAGCACTCACCTAGTCTGCTGACGAGCCTCCACATTAGGCTCCAGGAGCAGACATGGTTTCCTCAGACATGCTGCAGGGCCTTGTTTTCCAGCTGAAGTATCAGGAAGAATTTGGCTTTGCACGTCTCTCTCTGTCTCTCCCAAGCTCTGATCCCATTTCCCACCCCGCTAGCAGAACAGGTCACCAGAATCCCCCACCCAGGGCTGTAACTCCTGCTCCTTGTTCGAGAGAGGCAAGAGCCATGACCAATTCCTCATGGAAGAGCCCTCGGGGGGGCTTGTCCCTCTAGGGTCTGTCTAGCCTGTGCTGCAAACTCTGCAGCAGGAGCCTGAAAGCCTCCTGGCCCTATGGACTTGGGCTCCCAGGGCTGGCACTGTGGGGCCAAAAGAGGAATGCAGACTCTTCTGGGCTTGGGCTGGACTTTGATCTCTGAAGCCCAGGGAGGAGGGGAGCTTCAGAGCCTGGGCTCCAGCCCAAGTCACCACGTCTACACTGCTGTTCTTGGTGCCAGAGCCTGAGCCCGAGGGTAGAGAGCCGGCTTTAAGATTTGTTACGGCAGGTTTTACAATCCCGCAGCACAGAGGTTCTCCTTAGGGCTGGGGCCTGGAGCTGGCTCGCCCCATCCAACCAGCCCAGCCTGCCATCTCTAGGATGGGCTCTGGGGTCTGGAGCAGTGGTTCTCAGCCTGCGGCCCAATCAGCACAGAGCTGCGCCCCATGGGACATCCTCAGGGCCAAACAGGTAGGATTGGATGTGGCCCACAATGGAAACTAGGTTGAGACCCCTGGTCTGGAGGAACTGATTGTGCTAGAAAGAGCAACAGGAAGCTGCAGAGACTGAGGAAAGGCTCCTGCAGGGAAGCCTTTGAGAGCAGGGCTGAGAGCAGTTTTCCATGGCAGGGAAGGCCCTGGGACATCAGGGGAGTTTGGGCTGTGCCCCCTGTTAGGTTTTGGGGAAGGCTTCTGTGTGTGTTTCTGAGCTTTAAGGTGCTAAACCAGACCTCAGGAAGACTGGGGTTCCTGGACTTGTCAAAGCCTCTTTCTTCAGATTAGGGAGGAGCCAAGATGGGAAACTGAGGTCAGAGGCGGCTTGCAGGGCTGCCAGGAGGGCTTCCCTGGGAGGAGGCCACTCTTTGATTAATCCATCCCTCAACTTCCTGGCATTCTTCCAGGTTGGAGACGTCGTGGGAGGGATCTTAATCTGGCTCGACAACGTTTGTGATCCCAGAGCCAGAAAAGCAGCGCTGAGGGCCACGGCCTTGCTGGCTCGCTCCCACCCCCAGGACGTGGTTCTGACTTGTGTGTCATCACACAGGTAGGGAGCTGCTCTGTTATCACCTCAGCCTGTTATTTCTCTTCCTGCTCCCACTGAAAGGCCACAGGCCGGGAAGGGTCCGTGGGGCTCACACAGTTGGAGGGAGTTTCCTGCTGTGCAGAGAGCTGTCCATGCTTACTAAGAGGAGATGGCCAGGCCCAGCCGCTGAGGAGCCAACCCCTCCTCCTGCACTCCCCGGGATGGAGACGTGCCAGTTTTCTGGAGAATTCCAGCATTGTCCTGATTTCTATGGGTCACCCACTTCCTCTCAGATCCAGTACAGGGCCAATAAATGACTTTGGGGCTCACTCAACATCCCTGGCTCATGAAGTCTGGCTGCTCCTTAGTGCATGAGAGAAGGCAGAGACGGAAATGGCCCATGAGCCCCATCTGTCTATCCTCTGCAGACCAGGGCAGGATTGTTACCTGTCGTCAGATCCCTAGTTATTCCATGGCTGAGGAATAGGTCAAAAAATACACTCATTCTTCTGGAACTGTGCAGCAGAGGTAAATCTCTGAAGGCAGAAATTTCCAGGGCTTATTGTTGCAAAAAAGACAAAAAATCATCCACACATGACCAGAGCGTAAATGCAGTGCAGCCTGCCTGAGTCTGCAGACAGCCGGCAATAATAGCTCTGAGAGGGGTGAGTGCCTCTTTTCATCTCAATATGTTGTAAACTCTGAGTCCTGCTGGTTATTGCTGGTCACTTTGCAGAGTCATCCATCTGAGGTGTTTAGAACACAATCCCCATGTCCCTAGGGGCCGTGAAACCCAACTTGGACCCTAGCCAGAGGTCACAACTCCGGCTTTCCTCGGCATCTTCTGCAATGCTGTTCTGCACTGCCCAGAGACAAATCTGTGTCACATGGGAGAGCAAATTGAAGAGCAGCATGAAAGAAATTGAATTTCTTGCCGAGCCTCAGCCTCAGCGTTGAATAAATACAACATTCTCTGAAGGGACTTGCCCAGCCTCAGCCTCCCCACACCAATCGGTGTTTCCACTGAGAGATGCCTTTCCTGCCTACATTGCAAGCCTCTCCCTGGGGAGGGCGAGAGGTGGCCAGGCAGGGAAGGTCTGACTTCTCTTTCTGACTCTGCAGATGTGCCCTTGAGCTGTGGAAGGCCTTGGGTGAAGAACCCCAGCTCACCAGGGAGGTGCTGCGGCAGCTGCTGGACAAGCTCCAGCAGAGACGCCGGGAGGAGAAGAGCGGCTATGTGTCCCTGGCTGTAAGTGAGATTTGAGATGTCACTTTGCGAACGCACCACCGCAGGGAGGATGGTGCATCTTTGTGTGTGTGTGTGTGTCTGTGTGTGAGCTTCGCCCCTTCTGAGCTTCAGGCCACAGCTCCACTACACAGCTCAGCTGACCTAACCTCCCTCGGCTCACAGCCGCCACAGCAAGCCCATCCCTTGGGTGGGGCTGCACTTTGCTGCTTGTGTCAGCCAGGGCCGGCTCCGGGTGCCAGCAAAGGAAGCAGGGACCTGGGGCAGCCAATAGAAAGTTGGGGCGGCACGTCCGGGTCTTTGGCGGTAATTCGGCAGCGGGTCCTTCATTCCCTCTCTTCCTCTTCAGCGCCACTTCGGGGGCAGCTCAATCGGGTTTTTCTTTTCTTTCTCTTCTCCGCTTGGGGCCGCCAAAAAGCTGGAGCCAGCCCTGGTGCCAGCAGCGCACGTCCTCACCAGAAGCGCTTGTCGCGATTCCTCGGTCAGGGTGGGGCATTGCGGGAAGGCTCCTGAGGGTCAGTTGACGTAAACGACGCGGTGTCCACGCTGACACTGCATCGACCGAACTGCATTGACTTGGACTCTCTGCCCCTTGTGGACGTGGAGTTATGAACTTGGCCCCCAGGGGCAGTTCTGCCAATGGGAAGGAAATTCCATAGTTAGGGTGATGCTGGGTAAGTGGCCTTGTGTTGACCTAACTCTGTCATGTAGATCAGACCTTCGTGTGTCCTGGCCACCTCCAATCAAACCAAAGAGGTGTAAATAAAGTTTCCCCCAGGTAAAAGTTACAGATCTTAAGTGGTTTCTCTGCTGGTACCCTGGCTCCGTCGTCTTCTGCTTTAGATGGCCCTTTACTGAGCAGGTGCAGTTCGGGCGTCTATTGGAAGTATCCAGGTTTCTGGCTTTGTAAACTGTGGCTAGAAACCTTCCCAGCATGGGATCTTGAGATGTCCAGTACGTTGGACTGGGCCAGAAACACTGGGCCTATGAGAATGCATCTCCTCAGGATGATTTCAGCCCGTCCAGTCACGGCTGGAAAGCCAAAGCGCAGGGTCTGCACCATTAAGAGAAATAACGGGGAATAACGTCACCCAGACTCTTCTGATCTTTCCATAGGGTTCCATCCTGCTTCCGTTCCAGAAATGGGGGAAGGTTTAGGAGCTTCCAAATGTCTTCTCCCCTCTCAGGAGCCAATCCTCTTTTGTAACACGCTGGAGAGGAAATGAGACATGACAAAAGGAGAGTCGCAAATGGCAATGGGGGCAGGGGGCAGATTGGGATAGTTGAGTGAAATTCTTTCCCCCCTCCAGGCCATGAAGACCATTTACGAGGTCCTTTTCCTATGGGGATACCGAGAAGCCATCCTGGAAATGTATCCCCAGCTGCTCATCCTCTGCGTCAGGCAAGTGCAGTATGTGATGGATCTGCGCTTGCCAGGGACCTACATGGCCAGCGAGACATCCAGCCCCGAGGAGGGATCCAGCTGCCTCAGTCTCCTAAGGTAATGACTGAAAGGAAAAGGAAGAACATAGATTCATAGATTCATAGATTCATAGATATTTAGGTCAGAAGGGACCATTATGATCATCTAGTCTGACCTCCTGCACAACGCAGGATTTGTTCTGCTAAACACCTGGGGTCCGTTCATGGCCATCGGTGGTTCGGGTGCTGTCGTTGGCCCAGGCTCAGTTGGGTGCAGGTCTCTCTTGAGGGAAAAGGGTTGAGAGCCGTGTGTTCTTGTGAGTCACACTCGCTCATCTGACGCCATCCACAGGCCAGCTGCTTTCCCCACACACTCAGGCAGCAGCCATGTTTGTGCATCCATCCACCTGTGCCACCCGCCAAAGGGTCAGTGCTTTCATCACTGTCTGCTGAGCAAATCTGGGGGCCTCCGTCCCCGAACGCAGACAGAGCCACACTGGGAGCACATGGGGCCAGGCCCTGCAGGATCTCAGCCTCACAGGCAGGCAGGAGGAAGAGGGACCCGTTCATCTGGTTCTGTGGGCACAGTGAGGGGCTTCCATCTACACGGGAAAACCGGAGCGCCGGAAGACACCTCAGGTGGTGTAAACTGACATCGCTTTGCTCGCTTACACCAACTAAGGACCCGACCCCACATGCCAGCTTGAGTCCTGTTACCTGTCACAGTAAAGAGTCAAGTATTCAGCCATAGGGAGTGATGACACCAATCATCTTAATTTAGAAACTCAATGAAACTGCAGTGTAGACAGGGCCCATTGGGCAGGGAAGCACCATGATATCACTCTGGATCTATCCTCGGGGAGGCTAGCTACTGCTGACCACGCTGTGTTTCCCAGGGCTCGTGCAGATTTGCCATGCCTGGGGCTGATCTCGTTGCCTGAGACTGGTATTTTCTCCTCTTTAGCACGTCAGTGGAGGCTGTGAAGACTCTTTTCTCCATGCCCGGCTACTGGAAGGAATTTGCCATCATCCAGTTTCAGCAGGGTTGGGACACGATAGCCTCCCGATATTACTACTCACAGGGTGTTGGCCTGATTGCAAGGTAGGAGCCCAAAGTTTCCTCCTCCCTGGGTCTCTCTTGGGAATGGGATTTCCGTGTGAAATATTCCTCTGTTCCAGGCTGCCAGCTCAGCCCAGCAACTGGAGAGGAACTCTCTCTCCCCCTTGAAAATCACAAGGGACTTTCTGTTCCATGTTCCAGAGCCATGATTGAGTGTGAGAACCCTCAGCTCCCTGCAGTTTTCAGAGAGGCAATCACCATCATCCAGAGTGAGAGGGAGGAGGAGCAGAGAACAATTGCCATGGCTTTCTGTATTGAGGTGAGATACATTAGTTGATAGGCACAAGGGCGCTTTCTGGAGAGCAGCTCAGGCCAGTAAGCTCTGGGGCACATTGTCAGCAGCTCAGCAGCCTTAGCGCCAGCTAGCTCCTCTCTGCACAAGGATGGTTGTGGGGCATGGCAAAGAGAGGGAGGGAGAGACAGGGTGAGATTGCTCCTGGCTGGATGTGCCTCGATGGGATTATGGGACAAGAGGAGAGGTTTCTCCAGTGCCCCAAGACCATGCTTCTCTCCTCACCTTTTCCTGAGTTTCTGCTTTTCTTCTGTCCCAGGGGTCTCTGCATGGCGCTCAATGAGGCCTGGAGATGCCCCTTTCCCTGGGGGTTGATTTGTGAGCTGTGCATGAGTCCAACTTTTGGGAATGAACCAACTGAAACAGCAGCAACTGGCTCCCTACGCACCAGAGACTTTGGGTGGGAGTAAGTGGCCCTTTGGTAAAGATGACTGTCCAGGGAAGAGACCCCACAGGAAGACCTCTGTTCCTCAACCTGATGTTGATTTGCCTCTTTGCAGTTTCTCCAGAGTCCTTCCATTGACACAGTGCTGACAAAATCAGAGCTCCGGGCGCAGCTCATGGAATGGACCAAGGACACAAATCCCGTCATATGTAAGCTCAGTCTACGAGGCCTTGGCAGTATTGTGTTCCAGCCAGAAAAGGTAAGAGGCGTGGATTGCGCAGGGGACCAAGGAAGCCGATGTCTCTCAAATAGCTCAGAAACGAGAGCCAGATCCCCACATAAACCTTGTTGTTTAACACACAGCCCTCAAATGGTGGAGGTGCTTTCCTGAGCAAATCAAGGCATGACGTGCTCCCTGCTCCCATGAGCGGAGCCCTGATTGCACATGGGATGCAATGGGGGAGGTGGGGTGAGCAACGACAAAGGTTACAGTGAGCAGCTGGCACAGAGTGACAGGAGAACGACTTTCTGCCCCGTTGGGGGGCTCTGCCATCCGTGGTTACTCCTAGGCGGGAGTGGTCCAGCATGTGCTCCAGGCTGTCACCCCGGAAAGTAATGAGTTGCCTTCTTCATTCCTGCAGGTGAGATGGTTACAGGCCCAGCTGCCAGGAACCGTGGCCAGGTTTTGTGACCGGGATGGAGGGTGTGTCAAGGAGGCCATGCACAAAGCTCAAGACATCATCTATCTCCTCAAGAGGGAGGGGCTTGGCTCCATCTCCCAGGACATTGCAGTCAGCCTTCGCCCCTTCATTGATGACGTAAGACTTGGAACCCCAGGAGAAGCCCGTTCCCCCCCCTCCACCTGTCTCTGATGCCCTTGTCTCTCTCTCCCCATCTCCTTGGCTCCCGCCCCTCAGGCCTGCCATGGAGCCTCCAAGGAGCGCCCCCGCCATGGGTGGGGAATGTCCTGCTTAGCCACCTCCCTGTCAGAGCTCTTCTCGCCAAAGCTCAGTCTCAGCGCCATGCTCCCAGCCCCTGCTGCAGCCTGGCCTGGGGGAGAGGGGGCCTGGCCCTGGGCAGATGCCCAGCTGTCTGGAGAACACAGGCCCCCAAAGAGGTGCAGATTCTCAGCAGGAAAGAGGTGGGTCGGGAATGGCCCGGCTCTCGGGGGCACCGAAGAGCAAAAGAAATGCTGTGTTTTGTAGCAGCGAATCCCTGCAAGGCTCCAGCAGCGGCTTCTCCCCTTCCCCAGACCAGTCTCCAGCAGACTTCCCTCCCTCTCCCCAAATCTTCTCGGGTTCTGGGATTCTAGGCTCTCCAGACAGAAACTGCCTCTGGGACACCCTGGGGCTGCGCTGTCCTGCCCAGGGTCTCAGGCCTGCACAAGATGTCTATGGCGCTGGCCTGGTGTCCGCCCTGCTCCCCCCACCCAAGTCAGTTCACACGGGGGAACCGGAGCAGCGGGCGGATTATGACTCTGTCGCGTTCTGCTCTGATACTGCCTGGCTTTAACCGGGCGTCCCCACCCCCTGTGTGTCATTGCCAGGAGAGGGGCAGTGTGCGCTCAGCTGCCATTTCACTGCTTGGCAACGTGGTGAGCAGGGTGCAGGACCCGGACAAAGCCCTCGTGCAGCAGGAAATCATCCACTGCTTGCTCCCGCTGCTGCTGCATCTTGCAGACCAGGAGGAGAGTGTGACACTGGTAAGTGCCACGGACATTATTTCCTTCAGAGCAAAGAGCCAGAATCCCCAGGGGCCCCCACTCCAGTCATCGCCAGAGCCCCTTGCCCAAGCAGAGTCTTCTCCCGGCTTCACTCCCTGCTGGAGCCTCGTGCCTCATCCATCCTCACAGCACACAGCACAAGGGGTGGAGAAGGTCCAGTGTCCCCCACACTATCCCTCTCTCAGTGAGAACCCTCTTGGTCTCCCCTTCTCTTGCAGCGATGTAAACTGACGCTCTTCCGCTGCGCAGTGTTTCTCGGCTGGGCTCATTTGAAGAGGCTGTTCCGCAGCATGGCCTGGGATGGCTCCTCACAGCTCTTGAAGAGTGTCGGGAAGTGCCTGGTAGGTGAATTCCTTGTGCCTTGAGAGGGGTGAATGGGGACTTGAGGGAGACCTTTCTAACCCCACAGCCTGAGGACCCATCCGCTTCGGTCGGGTTGCAAGACGCTATTCCAGGCTCTCTGCCGGTTCATTTCTGCAGGAGTTACAATCCGTTCACATTGTTGACAGTTTCCTCCACAACTGTCAGACCTCCAAACTTTTGTCTTTTCAAATGAAAGCGGAGGTTCTGGAGAACACAACAGTGACTTCAGAGAGATGCTGCTCTGGTGTATGGGTTCGTATTGGCGGTTGCCATGGCCTGGCTATATGCTTTGGCTTTCCTGGACTATTCGCTGTGGGGAGAACATGTCATTTGTATATTGTGCATTTCTTCCTTCTTTCTTTCCAGATGCAGAACAACAAGAGCCACATCCCCAAATTCCTGTTCCAGGCCCTAGACTACCTGGAAAGCTCACAGACAACAATACGACACTCTGCAGCCTTGTTCATTGGTAAGCAGAGCAAATTCACTTCAGCTTTCTTAAATGTTTCCTTCAAAGCCCTTTTCTAGACAGCTGCTCTGTTCCCTCCAACAGCACCAGAATCCTAAAACGGGGGGTGTGTGTGTGAGAGAGAGAGAATTAACATGTATTCCAAGATGAAGGGAGCAACTTAGCTGTATCGACTGCACCAACTTCCCCTGCCCACAGCAGCTCTTTGGCTGCACCTAGGGGAGATTGAATTCACATCATGCTGGTTTGATGTGAATTCAGTCTCCTTTAGAAATCAGCTTCTCAGTAACTGCTGGGCATCTGATGCTTTATCTAATGTGCTTTGTGAAGAGATGTAAGAAATGTATTTAATTTTCCGAAGGGCTGTCTTGGGGAAATGGCTGCATCTTCAGCAGTTTTCAGCGAAGGATTTGAAAAGTAATGAGATCCATTGTATTCATTGTATGTCTAGGAAATACTATCCACCATTACTGTGATTTGTTGTCTGAAACAGTGAATGAAGATGGCATCTTCCGCCTGTATGAAGGTAAGGAAATATCTCTGTGTGTTTGTGCCTCTGTGGGAAGTACAGGGGTGCAGCACAGGGCCCGAACACAGGTTTGAATGTGGACACAGGTCCCTCTCTGTCTAAGGACAGCATTTAAGGAAGAAGGATGGTCATGCGAGCGTCATCGAGCTACCACAATATGTGTATGGGAGCAGGGGAATTCCATCTCTAGCTCCTAGTATAGACGTTGCCTTAAAGCTGTGTGGGGAAACTGTCTTCATAAAGGTCTGAAAGTCTGTAATGGAAGGCCTGACAGTATTGAAAAGAGCCGTAGTTATTAAGGATGATGATGATGATGACAATTACCCTTATCACCTGCCCTCCCTGTAATGGAGTGATTGCAGGCCAGGGAGATTCCCTCCGAGATTGGTCATCAGCTCATAGGAAATCCCATGAGGGCACATGGGAAACACTTCTCCCTGTGACCTCTTGAGGAATGAAGGCACAGGGCCACAAAAGATTTCAGTAGACATTAGGAGCCTAAATGCATCTGATGAAGTGAGCTGTAGCTCACGAAAGCTCATGCTCAAATAAATTGGTTAGTCTCTAAGGTGCCACAAGGACTCCTTTTCTTTTTGTAAATCCCTTTGTGGATCTCGGCCTAAATGTTGGATGGTTTAATGTCGCTGCGGCTGTCACTTTCCTGTTCCATCGAAAGAACAAGTGCCCCCAACCATCTGTGTGTAGGGGTGTGTGTACGGGTGTAGGCCGGCGGAGGGGGAAGTGACAAGAATGGGGTCTCCTCTCTGTGCAGGGCTATTTTGGGAGGAGCGGAGTTGTTGTTCTTGTGCCCTTAGACTCTTGGGGAGCTAATAGCAGGGGGCGATGGCCATCGGGAGTGGAGATTTCCTAGGCACCAGGCACATCAGCACCAGAGGCTTTTCAACCCGTTTCCTCTTGGTTTCAGCTTTTCAGGAAGTGCCTTTGAAATCTGACAGGACCACATGGTACATCCTCAACAGACATTATAAATGGTTGCAGAAGCTTGTAAATCTCGTGTCGGGTTCTGCATTTGACTAGGGAACCGGGACCGACACAGAAGAGCTCTTTGTCCTGCTATGGTACGTACACCAGGCGCTTATCAACTTTTTGGTGTCCCTAGCCTCTGTTTACCAGCAGCTAGGAATGGGTGACAGGGCATAGAGCACTGGATGATTCCTGTCTGTTAACTCCCTCTGGGGCACCTGGCAGTAGCCACTGTCGGAAGACAGGATACTGGGCTAGATGGACCTTTGCTCTGACCCAGTCTGGCCTTTCTCATGTTCTTATGTTTGGAACCGGGGCTGAACAACGAGGTGGATATTGGCAGATGACAAGATTGTGCAGATTAATCAGCCTAGAGGAGACTTTGAAGAAGTTCAAAGGGATCTAATCAAGCCATGTGACTGGGCAGCACAATGGCAGATGAAAACCAGCGCTGACCAGGGCAGGGCCATACACATGGAAAGCAGTGCGGTGAACGACTCCTCCATATCGCTGGGGTCAGAAGCCAAAGCACGGCTGGTTGGGCCCAGTGGTTGGAGCAGGGGCGCTGGGGCCCAGTGCTCAGAGTGGTGGAGGTCGAGCCGAGGGGAGCCAAGGGTTGGAGCTGGAGTCAGGAGTCAAGAGCAGGATTGGAACAGGCTGGGGAGTAGGGCCAGGGCCGGATTAATGATTCCCGGCCCATTGGAGCTGCGGGGGGACGCGTGGGGGGAGGGCAGAGCCGACAGGCAAGAGCAGCCCCCGGGACAGAGGTTCCCGGTGCAATGCTCATCGCGGCGACGTGGCTGCGGGGGGACAGGAAGAGCAGCGCGCGGAGCCGTCTCGCCCCCACCCCAGCCAGGCAGAGCCGGCCCGGCTGGAACGCAGCACACAGGGGCTTTAGAGGCTGCAGCTCGGGGCCCCCTTAGCCCTGCTCCTTTCCTGAGTGCACCATTGCCCCACTTCTGCCCCATTCCCACACACTGTTACAGGGCAGCACCCTGGAGCTGATCTCTGACATCTCTCTCCCTGGAATGAAGTCACTGCAGAGTCAGGACAACCCCACCTTTGGGCACCATGTAGGACATCTCACCCCACCGCACAGAGCCCGACATTCACACAGCTTCTCACATGTGATTCCCTCACTCATCAGTGCCAGGCGGAGAGAGGAGAAATTCTCCCAGACTCCCTTTAACCATTGCCAGGCCCCAGGGTAGTGGCGGTTGCGGGGGGTTGGGTGCTCTCTTTAAGAAATGCCAGCTCTCCGGGAAGTTGCAAATGAACATTAGCAAAGTGGGGTGGTTTTGTGCTGTGGAAAACCACCCTGCTTGAAGGTTTTGTTTTTCTAATTTGTGCTCCTGCCCTTTCTCCCTCTTCCAGACATCTAGAGGCCAACAGGAGCCAACTGAGCCCACCACTGATCCCATCTCTTGTGAGATGGCAAAGCAGCTGTTGCACGGGAAGGAGGAGACAGAAGAGGCCGAGCAGCGTGTGCCGGGGTGTACCAGCCCCACATAACCCCACAGCCTAGGCGGAGGAAGCCAAGCCCCTCCCCAGCCCTGCCGGACACGCTACAACTGGAGCACCAGTGTGAAAGGGAGCAGCTCAGCTCACGCTAGGCAGAGCGCCGAAAATGGAGGATGCACATTGTAGGCTCCAGTCCAGAAGCAGCTGAAGCCCCGAGGCGCCGAGACCCAGCCGCACCCCCGGGTGCCTGCAGACGTGCAAGGGAGATCGGAGTGTCTGGGAGTTTCCCACACCGGGAGCCCAGAGACCCCCCAGCCTGTGGCCGAGAGACTTCTCCTCTGAAGTCACCTGTGTGAACGAGCCATTGTCATGCTGAGTGACGTCAGCATGTTCTGGTTGGATCCCCACTGACTCAACGGCCAACACATTGGCCACGGACAAGGACCTGGGCTAGGGCAAGGGGGAGTAAGGAGAGTCTGGGTCCCCCTGCCCTGGCTGCCATCCATCCTCGGGTGCCTGCCCACGTCCCCATTGCGCCACTAGACTGCACGGCCTGAAGAGGAGGGGCAACCATCTTGTCTCTGTACACTGAAGGGCAGCCTTTGACTCTCGTCGTTGGGCCACACAGCCCCGACGGAGAGGACAGCCGCACGGACTCTGGTCGTTGGGCTACACAGCCCCGACGGAGAGGGCGGCCGAACGGACTCTGGTCGTTGGGCCACACAGCCCCGACGGAGAGGGCGGCCGCACGGACTCTGGTCGTTGGGCTACACAGCCCCGACGGAGAGGGCGGCCGAACGGACTCTGGTCGTTGGGCCACACAGCCCCGACGGAGAGGGCAGCCGCACGGACTCTGGTCGTTGGGCCACACAGCCCCGACGGAGAGGGCGGCCGCACGGACTCTGGTCGTTGGGCCACACAGCCCCGACGGAGAGGGCGGCCGCACGGACTCTGGTCGTTGGGCCACACAGCCCCGACGGAGAGGGCGGCCGCACGGACTCTGGTCGTTGGGCTACACAGCCCCGACGGAGAGGGCGGCTGCACGGAGTCTGGTCGTTGGGCCACACAGCCCCGACGGAGAGGGCGGCCGCACGGACTCTGGTCGTTGGGCCACACAGCCCCGACGGAGCGGGCGGCCTCACGGACTCTGGTCGTTGGGCCACACAGCCCTGATGGAGAGGGCGGCCGCACGGACTCTGGTCGTTGGGCCACACAGCCCCGGTCGGAGAGGGCGGCCGCACGGACTCTGGTCGCTGGGCCACACAGCCCCGACGGAGAGGGCAGCCGCACGGACTCTGGTCGTTGGGCCACACAGCCCCGACGGAGAGGGCGGCCGCACGGACTCTGGTCGTTGGGCCACACAGCCCCGACGGAACGGGCGGCCGCACGGACTCTGGGCATTGGGCCACACAGCCCCGACGGAGAGGGCGGCCGCACGGACTCTTGTCGCTGGGCCACACAGCCCTGGATGGAGCGGGCGGCCGCACGGACTCTGGGCATTGGGCCACACAGCCCTGAGTCAGAGGGCAGCCATTTTGGCTCTGGCCATAAGGCCAAACCACCCTGAGTCTAAGGACAGTTATTTAGTTTCACCCATGGGACCTCGCCCCTTCACCCCTAAGGCATCGCCCATCTGTCACCATAAGACCCACACCATGATATAAGACTTTCGGGGTCAGGATGCAAATAGGAGTAGAAGCAAGGAGTAGCATGTGACCCCTCTAAGAGCTCCTGCCACTCCTCTACCAATCTGGGGCTGTTTTATCTCCATCCATCTGCCTCAGGAATGGATTTGACCAATGGGGGAAAGTTCTGGGGCAGAGTGACCCATCCGGAAGTGGGTCACGTGACCCCTCCGAGAACTCCTCCCAGTTGGGGTGAGCCTCCGCCCCTTAGGACCAGCCAGAGAGGGGATTTCACCAAACAGGGTAAGTGCCGTGGTGTGGTGACCTGCCCGTAAGAGGGGCCCATCACCGCTCCATGAAATCCCCCCACTGTCCTCTACTAATCGGTCAGGGTTTCACACACCCCATAGGCCATCCCAGAAGGGTAACGTACCGATCAGAATAGGCAGTGCCCGAAGGTCTAGGCCAGAAGCCGCCGATCTCTGGAGCTCCATGTTTGCGTGGCTGGCAGCATCCTCCTGGAAGTCGCAACACAACACTGCGTGGAAGAGCCCGTCTCGTTCCAAGGATGTCTTTTGCAGAAATCGTGGCCTAGGCCTTCGGGCTAAACCTGTTCTGGATTGGGACACGTTTACCTTCTGAGATGGCCTAAGGTGGGAGAGAAACCCTCGCCAATTGGTAGAGGGCGGTGTGAGGACTTTTTAGGGACCACAGGATCCTGTTGCGGGCAGCTCACTCCACTATGGCACTTCCCGTATTTGGTCAAATCCCCTCTCGGGGTGGTCCTACAGAGCTGACGTCCACTTCAGTTGTAGAGGACAGAGGGAGGAGTTCTCAGAGGGGAGATACAACCCCCTTCTGGATGGGTCACCCTGCCCCGCAACGTCCCCTGATTGGTCAAATGCATTCTCTGGGTGTGTAAAATGGTGTTTGCCCCTGCCAAATTTTCGTAAAAGAAGGGAAGAAAGGCATGTACATTTTGTGTTATCTATAAGGTGGCCATCTTGGACTTGGCAAAAGAATCTGGTGACCTTTTGTCATTGGCTATATTCATTTGGGTTGGGAAGCACACTCCCACGCACGGATTGAATCCGCGTAGATAGGGTCTAACATCCAGGCAGAGACGACACAAAGAGGGATAGGGAGGGTTTTTAGTTAGGTCTACTCACCCAGTCCTGTGTCCATCATCGAAGTCTGTCCCTGACGTCCAATGTCAAGAGAGCAGAAGCTGTCCATCGCTCTCCCTGCAAGAGAAGGTAGAAAGCACATCAACATTTCCTTTTGGGTGTAATTGTTTGTGAGAGTGGAGCATTTCCAGAGTTAAAGTTTTGTTACTCCACCCCTTCTCTAGCCTATCCTAGTCCTTTCCGCCATCGTAAATAAAGTCTTGTTTGTGTGGTTACCACTCCGTGGCCTTATTTTCGTGTGCTAAGGCAAGCTCTGACAGATGGGATTACAGAGCGAACTATGTGGGAAGACTTTACTGTAAGATTCCCCGCATCTTCTGAATGGGGTTTGGGTTCTGCCCTCTTTAAAGGAAGGAAAAATCCTGGCAGGTGATCCTAGGGGGCTGAAACCCACTGTGATGAGTTAGTAATCTGTCCTATTCACCACTCTAGGATGGAGTCTGGGATGCAGGCTCTGGGATGGAGTTTGGGTGCTGGGTGCAGGCTCCGGGCTGGGGCACAGGGTGGGGGTGCAGGATGGGTGGAGGGGTGCAGGCTCTGGAAGGGAGTTTGGGGATGGGAGGGGCTGCGGAGGGAGGGGCTGCAGGCTGTGGAACGGAGTTTGGTTGTAGGCTCTGGGCTGGGGGAAGGGGTGGGGGTGTAGGAGGAAGTTTGGGTGCAGGAGGGGGGTGTGGGAAGAGGGTGGGGGTGCAGGCTCTGGGCTGGGGCAGGGAGAACCGCAATTAACTCATGCAATTAACTCAAAAAAATTAATCGCAATTAAAAAAATTAAAACTGCAATTAATCATGATTAATTTTTTAATTGTGATTTTTTTTAGGTATGATTGATCACCCTGTTAAACATTGAATACCAACTGAAATGTATTAAAGATTTTGGTTGTTTTTCTCCTTTTTTCAAATATACTGATGTCCATGACAACACAGAATACAGGGCTCACTTTCTAGGATGATGGTTTACAAATATTTACACTGTCCAAGTAATAAAAGAAAGAGCATTTTTCAGTTCCCCTCATAAAAGTGCAGCAGTGCAAGCTCTTGGCCGTGAAAGTGCAACTTACAAATGTAGATTTTTTGTTTTGTTCCAGAACTGCACCCAAAAGGAAAACAGTGTCAACGTTTCGCGCCTACAAGGCCACCGGACGTTGAGAAGAGGCGTTCGCATGGCACTTTTGTAGCCAGCATTGCATGGTAGTTATGTGCCAGGCATGCTAAACATTCGTATGCCCCTGCATGCTTTTGCCACCAGTCCAGAGGAAATGCTTCCATGCTGATGATACTCATTAAAAAAAAGTAATGTGTGAATTAAATCGGTGACTCAGCTCCTTGGGGGAGAATTGTCTTCTCCTGCTCTCTTTTACCTGCACTCTGCCACAGATTTCATCTCCTAGCCATCTCGGATGATGACCCAACACGTGGTGTTCGTTTTAAGAACACTTTCACTGCAGATCTGACAAAAGGCGAAGAAGGACCAATGTGAGATTTCTAAAGATAGCCACAGGACTTGACCCAAGAGTTAAGAGTCTGAAATTGGACTCCAAAATTTGAGCGGGATGAGGCGTGGCGCATACTTTCTGAAGTCTGAAAAGAGCAACACGCCAATGTGGAAAGGACAAGATCCAAACCACCGAACAAGAAAATGAACCTTCCGCTGGTGACATCTCAATCTGTCATCAACATGGATGCATGACCTCTGGAAAGGTGGTTGAAACGCGAAGGGACGTATGATCCTTCAGCACATCTGGCCTGTCAATATCCTGCGATGCCAGCTACAACAGTGCCCTGTGAATGCCTGGTCTCCCTTTTAGGTGACACTGTCAACGAGAAGTGGGCAACATTAGCTCCTGCAAATGTCAACAAACCCCTGTTTGTCTGAGCGATTGGCTGAACAAGTAGTAGGACTGAGAGGGCTTGTGGCCTTTCAAGTTTTTCATTGTTTTATTTTTGAATGCAGTTATTCCACTTCTGTTACGTGTGAAAAATGCAGATTTTTCTTCCCCATAATTACAGCACTTACTCCTAGACGACATTTGCTGACTGGCTTTATCAAGAATCATTAAAAATGGAACTTCACACATTTAGCACTGACTGTCAGCCCCTGCCATGTTGTGATACCGTTCAAAGCACAATACACTGTTTTGATGAAGGTATTTTAGTGCTTGTAGGTCCAGAATGTATTCAGCTGATTTTTAGAGCCCGTTAGACTTTTGGTACGTTTTTCAAAAGCATCTGTTTAAAATAATGTAGGTCTGGGATCGGGCACCTGACAACACAGATGGGGGCCGAGTGGGCTGTTCAAAACAGGTTAGGCACCAGGGGCTAGCTCCACAAAAATACTGAGCTGGGCTTGGCTGCTACTTTCACTTTAGCTCCCTAAATCTGACACTGAGATGCTGCCGATCCTCAACCCCCCACAGCTACAGCCTAAATGTAAGGGGACTGTTGCCCCCTTACTAACAGTCAGTGGGGGTGTTTTGATTGGCTAGCTCCCAGTACTAAAAGGGGAAGGGTCGATGGGAAACCAGGACCCTGAGACTGATAGTCCCCAGGAACAATGGGGAGAGGCCAATGCTCCAGGTCAGCCTGAATGACAGGGCGAGAAGGCTAATGAGGGAGTCAGGAGGCCAGGGGGTCCCGTCCTCTGTGTGAGCTGGATTTGCCTGGGTCAGACAGACAGGGTGGGGCCGAGCTAAGGAGAAAGCAGGGGCCCGAGCTGAGCTGGGGAGCGGAGCTGTGCCGATCCAGAGGGACCAGTAAAGCAGCCCAGAGAGAGCAGACCTGTCGTGGGAGCAACCAGAGCCAGAGGGGCCAGAGAAGCAGCCCAGGGAGCTGGGGGCAGAGCAGCAGCCGTGCAGAGACCGAGTGGTGGGGCTGGGGCTGGAGCAGTCCGGAGCTGGGTGCGGTGAGCAGCTGGGGAGAGCGAGGGGGACCCTGGGCAGTGGGCCCCTCACAGGGAGACGCCTCAGCCAAGGGGCTCTGCAGGCCAGGCTTGGATCGTAACCCCGACAGGGCGGGGGCCACACTGGGAAGAAGGGTCCTGCCACTTCGAGCCTGAGAGCGTGTGGCCACCACCAGAGCGAGTGTCCGACCCGCAGCATCCCCGCAGCACGGCCAGGGCCGGAGAAGGGGCCTGGGACTCACAAGGAGCAGACTGTGAACTGCCCTGACGTTCCAGAGATGCTGTTTGTGATGTTCCCTGCCACAGAGCGGGGTGATGTGTTTCCTTTCACCTTTCCCATTTTCCCTTATTCTTTTTTAAATTAATTGTTGATTAAATAACTTGCATTTGCTTTAAATTATATGTAATGATTAGTGGGTCAGAGAAGTGCCCAGTACAGAGAGTACCCCGGAGTAGGGACACCCGAGCCCCTGTCCTAGGTGACCACCGCAGGGTTGGGGGTCAGACCCCCAGGAATCCTGGGTCCACCCTTGTCGGGGTTATGAGGACTCTGCCAGACAGGAGAGTGGAAGGGGAGTCCTTGAGGGCAGGGAGGCCACTGGGTAAAGGGAGTGGGAGCGAGGACTCAGATCCTTTCGCGAGCCCACTTCACCGGGGTCGTGCAGAAGCCAGGACAGTTCCCCACAAGAGATGGACTATTCCCCCGCTTACAGGAAGAAGGAGGTGCCTGAAAGTAGGACCCACAAAACCCAGCGTGCGAGGCATCTCTACACCGACACGAACCAACGGGAAAGGCCGATGGGAGGGGTCTGTCCTGAGCCCCCCATGACTCTCTGGATCTCAGGTTACGAGGTCTGGCTTGGAGAGAGGTACCTCCCCCGGCTCCCGCCCGCCCAGCTTTCCCCCACCCCCTGCCCTGCCCTGTCCTGCCCCGGCCGTACCTGGTTCCAGCCCGGCCCTGCCGCGGGGTGGGACCAATACTGCTGCCAAGACCGTCCCGAGGGGGTGCGGGCTCGGGGCAAACCCCACTCCTCCCCAGACCCCGCCCCGCTCCACCCCTTCCCCCAAGACCCTGCCTCCTTCCGCCCCTGAAGCAGCAAGATTAATCCCATACATTGCATTGATTGTGACTTATTTGCCTGATTTGAAACGAGACCAAAAGGACCTGAGTCTCCTCGCTGTCGATAGCCCCCGCTCGGCCAACCAGCCCTGAGACTCTGAGGGGCGGGTGCCTGAGAGGTCTCACCAGAGGTCCCACAGGACGGCCAGGTCACCTTCAGAGCGGATCGCTCTGAGATCCAGACCCACCTCTTTGTGAGGACCGCCCGCGATGAGAGCAACCCCCACTTGCCCACCCTCCACACACACCCCTCCTTGGGAGAGAGAGGGAAAGAGGGGAAAAAGAAGCAAGAGAAGAGGAGAAAGGAGGGAGGAAAGAGGAGAAGGGAAACCAAAAAGGATAAACCCCAAGGTCCCCAGTGATTCCAAGCGTCAAAGCGCTCGGTAGGAAATCACATTCTGCCCCCTTAAGCCAGTGTTTTCTGTGCCGAGAATTCTGCCTGCAGCAGGTGCATCAGACCCAACAGGTTCCAAACCTCTCGCAGCCTCCGACCTTGTCCAAGGGAAGTTCGTTTTCTGGCACAATCAGTGGTGGAAAAGGAGAAAACTCCACAGAGGCTCCTCCTCATGCTACGATGTGAATCCTAATTCTCTCCCCGTCCTCGAGGGGAGACCGGGAGAAGGAGACGTGCGGCAGCAAAGCCGGGGGGGTCTCAGCGACTGCCCTGGCCCTGCACCTCGGCCCTGCCCCGCTGATGTCGGGGTCTCTCTGTGAGGTCACCCCCTCCCCACCACCTTTGCCCAATGGGCTGAGGTCCTGCAAAAGGCCTTGGTGATGTCACTGCCCCCCCACCCCTCCCCTCCCAGCTGATGTCCTGCCCCTGCCCAGCCTCTTGGAGCTTGGAGTTGTTGCCCCCGGATCTCCGCACTCAATGACTGGTGAGTCTGGGGATGGAGCCGGCTATACAATAAACCACCAGTTTTTCATAAATTAGTCGACTTAAGGCCAGAAGGGACCATTGGAGCATCTAATATGACGCCCTGCATCTCCCAGCCCTCCTGTGTATCATAAGAGCTGCTTTTTGATGAAAGCACTTTCCCGAAAGGCATCTAGTCTTCACTGGAAGACATCAAGAGATGGAGAATCCATCACTTCTCTTGGCAGTTTGTTCCAGTGATGAGTCGCCCTCCCTCTTACAAATCTCTGCCTTGTTCTAAGGAGAATTTTTCTGATTTCTGCTTCCAGCCATGGGTTCTTGTTCTGCCTTTCTTTGCAAGACTAAAGAGCCTTTTAAATACTTGGTGTTTTCTCTCAGCGAAGGCACTTGCAGGCTGCCATCAGCTCACCTCTCCATCTTTTTAAAAACTAAACAGACTGAGTTTTTCAATCCCTCCTTATAAGTCTTCTCCAGCCCTCAAATATGGCTCTTTTCTGCACCCTCTCCAGTTTTTTTTAACGTTATTTTTGAAATGTGGACACTAGAACGGGATGCAGTATTCCAGTGTCAGTCTCCCCGCTGCTGAATCACATCCCTTTCCATCCTCTCTTTATCTATCCATGGATGGCGTCACGGACTCACAGGACTTGTGCTCTCTCTCAGCCTCGTACAATCCTTGGGAGGAACCCCCTTCAGTGTGACAGCCCTTCTCGGAGATCCACTCTCTCGAGGGTTAAGCCATAGGCCCTTCCGCCTCCTGCAACCCCTCTTCTCTGAGCCTTGAGCATGCCTGTCTGCCGTGGGCCCCCTCAGGGAGTCCCCTTACTCTGGACCCCTGGGGCCTCTACTCCCAGAGGGAAGAAAGCAACCCCGATCTCGAGACTGCCGTGACTCTCAGACAGCGTAAAAGAGAGGGGTTTATTGAGCATCTGAACACAGCACAGGAAACTCTCAGGGCCTCAGGCCTAACCTCCCTCTGCACAGTCCATCTAGGTCTCTCCTGCACCCGTGTGGGCTCTGGCTGTTTTCTCTCCCCAGTCCAGAAGCCCTCTCCTTCCAGCTAAGCGTCCGATATCACCTTCCCACAAGCCTGTGTCCTTTGTCTTCTGTCCCAGGTGAACAGGCTGCCTGGGTCTCCTCTATCTCAGCCCCTCCTCTCCTCCCTCTTTTCTTTCCCCCTGGCTGGAAGCAGTCACCGGGTCTTCTCTCCTCAGCCCATTGTCCTACTACTGGCCCGACCTGGCTGTGACTTCCAAGCTGGGCCTCCCGCTCACCAGTCGCTGGGGTATCCATTCTCCAGGCCTTTGCCTGAGGGCCCAACTGACAGGAGAGATCACCGCTGGTCCTCTGTAACAACAAACTACCTCTCCCACCTCGTTAAACAAACAGCACCCAGGGAAACTGAGGCATGCAAACCATTGAAAATACAAGAAAATCCCCCCGTCATCACCGATGGCTTTGGCCCTGTTCCCCACAGCATTGCAACGGGAGCGGATGTTGAGCGGCTTGCCCGGTATGACACCTAAATCCTTGACAGAGTCACGGCTTCCCGGAGTACAGTTCCCCCTCGGTGGCCTGCCTGCTCTGTCCTGCTGCCCCCTCCCACTGCGCCAAGAGGGGACCTGGTGACTGGAGCTGCTGTGGTTGTGTGAGAGCGCCGGGCTGAGAGACCAAAGGACACCTCCGTTCTGGAACAGAGGGGTCTGGCCAGTAGGCGCAGTCGCCCCCGGTTTGGGGCACAGAAGGGGCTGTGGCTGGCAGCAGCTTGAAGCCCGTCCCCCAGCTGCGCTAGGCACTGTTTGAATGAGTGCAACGTCCGTGATACATACGGGCTCCTGGGGCTCGGTCGGAAGCACTGAACTGCCTCAGAGTTCTCTGTTTGCAAGGTCGGTGCCAGGAGATTAGAGAGACAAGGCGGGGAGGGGATCTCTTTCATTCTCCAACTTCTGCTGGGAGGAGACCAGCCTTCGAGCTCCACAGAGCTCGTCCTCAGGCTCTGGTCTCTCTCCCCAACAGAAGCAGGTCCAATAAACCATATGACCTCCCCGGCCTGGTCTCTCGGTGTTTTCTGCTCCCACGGGCGTGGCTGGGGAGGGCCACAGGGCTCAGCAGGCTCAGGGAGAAACCTCAGCCCCACTGGAGACAGGAGGGGAGCAAACCTCACAATCCATGTGGTTCCTGCAGGTCTGTGCAACTGCCCCCCACTCACTCAGTGGCAGTCTGTGGGGGAGGTCTAGGGTGGCCAGGTGTCCCGATTTTAGAGGGACAGTCCCGATTTTTGGGTCTTTTTCTTATATAGGCTCCGATTACCTCCCACCCCCGTCCCGATTTTTCACACTTGCTGTCTGGTCACCCGAGGGAGGTCTGGCAGCCCCCTCCTTAGCCACAGTCCGTGCGTGCCCAGCAGTCTGTGTGTGTCACAGCAGCCCCCTGCTCACTCCCACGTGGAGCCCAGATCGGGCTGAGCTGGGCCTCTGGTTTGTTTGATCCCTGAAGGGTTTTCTGGGCACTAACTGGGACCCCCGGTTTCTCCTACTTTGAGGAAATCCCTGTGAAAACTCACATTTTCCGGGTGTCTGTTTCACACCCTCTGCCAGAGACGTTCCCCATTCTTTCTCCAGTTCAGCTGGCAGCAGGTCTCGTGCGAGGGGCGGGGGAGAGCTGAGATTTCAGGCTGCCATCTTATGGCGGGATTGCTGCGATTAACTGGCTGAAAGTGCTAATTCTGAGGACGAAACGGGGAAAGGGGCAGAGACCGAGAGTCAGGGAGTGAAATGGAGAAAATACAGGAAGCATTTCGAGCAAGGGCGAAGTGCAATGACCTGAATCCAGAATATTCTCTGCACCCCTTGTCTAACTCTGGGCCTGATTCTCTTCCGCATTGACGGCCCTTTCCCTGTCTCCGGCCGTGTCTGGAGGGCTTTATGCCCCTGTCCAGCCCCTTCACACTGCCAGGAAGGGAGAGGTGTTATGGAATCTTAGCCCAAAGAGGAACCAGGCCCTGTGTCCCCTTCATCCTGGGTTTCAGATGACCCCGAGAAGTTGGGGGGCCACCGGGGCCTAGAGCATGGCCCTGCCACAGAGGCCCCACCCCCAGTCATCCTCTTCCCCCGAGGCCCCACCCACCCACTGTTCACTCCTCTGGCCCCCGAGGTCCCCCTACCTGCCCCTCGCTCCTCTCCGCCTCTTCCCCCAGGACTCCACTCACCCCCTGCTTGCTCCTCTCCGCCCCTTTCCCCGAAGGGGGCTACCGGGGGGCCATGGGGCCAGGCACCCGTCCCTTTTCTCTGTCTTCGGTGAGCGGGGGGCAGGGGGGTCCTTGGGGAAGGAGGTGGAGCAGGACAGGAAGAGGCACGAGAAGACGGGGCCGTGGGGGAAAAGGCTGAGGGGGGGTGGAGTGCAGGTTTTGGTGGAAGAGGCGGAGGGGGGATGGGAAGAGGCAGAGCAAGAGCAGGGCATCGGGCTAAGAGGCAGAGGGGAGCGGGGTGTAGGCGGGGCCACCACTTCTCTGGAGCTTTGCTTCCAGCGCTCGAAAGATGACCACGGGCCCACGGGCCTCCGGATGGGAGACCCGCCCCACATCCCCAGCGTTTCCACCCCGCATGGACGGCCTTTTGGGGGAGGCTCAGTCTCCCGTGGCCTCTTGTACGGGCTGCCCGTGCTCAGCTCCTTCCACGCTCTGGAAAGGAGCAGCACCCAGGGGTGGGGCTGAGCCGGGGGCCGCTGGGTGAGGGGCAGAGGCCTCGGGAGCTGAGACCGCAGGGACACAGCGTGAGGCACAATCCCAGGCATCCCCATGAAAGGAGCAGAACAGGGTTTACCTGGGGTGGGGAGTGTATGGAGAGCGTCTCAGGGCCGGTGGAGATGTATTGCCCTGGTGAGCAAGTGTGGCTAAAACATAGGCCTCGCTGTGAGCAGGATTTGAACCTGCGCAGGGAAACCCGAATGGATTTCGAGTCCCACGCCTTAACCGCTCGGCCCTCACAGCTGTGAGTGACGTGGCCCCCAGCGGCAGTCTCTACTGGAGCGGCTGGAAGCCGACGGGAGGGAGCTCTCCACCCTCAACGAGCAGCCGTAGCCATGTTGGCAGGAGAAGCTCTCCCAGCACCATAGCACTGTCCACACCGGCGCTTAGGTCCGTGTAACTTGTGTCACTCGGGGGGTGGCTTATTCACTCCCCGAGCCACATACGTTCTACCGACACAAGGGGGAGTGTAGACGCAGCCTTAGCAGAGATGCGATTAAGATCCACTTCCTGGACACTACAGTGCTAATAAGCGATGGTCACATAAACACCTCCCCATACCGGAAACCTACTGACCGCTATTCCTACCTAAATGCTTCCAGCTTTCACCCTGACCACACCACACGATCCATCGTCTACAGCCAAGCTCTGCGATACAACCGCATTTGCTCCAACCCCTCCGACAGAGACAAACACCTACAAGATCTCTATTAAGCCTTCTTACAACTACAATACCCACCTGCGGAAGTGAAGAAACAGATTGACAGAGCCAGAAGAGTACCCAAAAGTCACCTACTACAGGACAGGCCTAACAAAGAAAATAACAGCACGCCACTAACCGTCACGTTCAGACCCCAACTAAAACCCCTCCAATGCATTATTAAGGATCTACAACCTATCCTGAAGGATGACCCAACACTCTCAGAAATCTTGGGAGACAGGCCAGTCCTTGCCTACAGACAGCCCCCCAACCTGAAGCAAATACTCACCAGCAACCACACACCACACAACAGAACCACTAACCCAGGAACCTATCCTTGCAACAAAGCCCGTTGCCAACTGTGCCCACATATCTATTCAGGGGACACCATCACAGGGCCTAATCACATCAGCCACACTATCAGAGGCTGGTTCACCTGCACATCCACCAATGTGATCTATGCCATCATGTGCCAGCAAGGCCCCTCTGCCATGTACATTGGTCAAACTGGACAGCCTCTACGTAAAAGAATAAATGGACACAAATCAGATGTCAAGAATTATAACATTCATAAACCAGTCGGAGAACACTTCAATCTCTCTGGTCACGCGATTACAGACATGAAAGTTGCGACATTACAACAAAAAAACTTCAAATCCAGACTCCAGCGAGAGACTGTTGAACTGGAATTCATTTGCAAATTGGATACAATTAACTTAGGCTTCAACAGAGACTGAGAGTGGCTTAGTCATTCTGCAAGGTAACCTATTTCCCCTTCTTTTTTCCTACCCCCCGCTTCAGACTTCCTCGTTAAACCCTGGATTTGTGCTGGAAATGGCCCACCTTGATTATCATACACATTGTAAGGAGAGTGATCACTTTAGATAAGCTATTACCAGCAGGAGAGTGGGGTGGGGGGAGAGAAAACCTTTTGTAGTGGTAAACACCCATTTTTTCATGCTTTGTGTGTATAAAAAGATCTTGTGTACTTTCCACAGTATGCATCCGATGAAGTGAGCTGTAGCTCACGAAAGCTTATGCTCAAATAAATTGGTTAGTCTCTAAGGTGCCACAAGTCCTCCTTTTCTTTTTACTGATAAAGTTTGCGGATGATACCAAGATGGGAGGGGTTGCAAGTGCTCTGGAGGATAGGATTAAAATTCAAAATGATCTGGACAAACTGGAGAAATGGTCTGAAGTTCACAGGCTGAAATTCAATAAGGAGAAATGCAAAGTACTCCCCTTAGGACAGAACAATCAGCTGCACACATACAGAGCAGGACGTGGCAGCCTAGGAAGGAGTACTGCGGAAGGGGATCTGGGGGTCATAGTGGACCACAAGCTAAATATGAGTCAACAGTGTAACACTTGCAAAAAAAGCAAACCTGATCCTGGGCAGGATTAGCAGGAGTGTTGTAAGCAAGATACGAGACGTAATTCTTCTGCTCTACTCCATGCTGATGTGGCCTCAGCTAAAGTATTGTGTCTAAGTCGGGGCGCCACATTTCGGGAAGGATGTGGACAAATTGGAGAAGGTCCAGAGGAGAGTAACAAAAAATGATTAAAGGTCTAGAACAGGGGTTCTCAACCTTTTTCTTTCTGAGGCCACCCACAACATGCCATTAAAATCTCCAGGGCCCAGTGTGGGAGGGGGAGGCTCTGGGCTGGGGAAAGGGGGGAAAACAAGGGCATAGGTATAGTTTGACTTCTGTTTTGGGTGGGCAGGGGCCAGTGAGGCTCAAGCCAGCTCCGATGGCGGGGTCTGGGGGGGTATGCTACATCCACCCCTGGCTCACCTCAGCAGGCCACCCGCCTGTCTGGACTTGGGGGGCCTACAACCAAAAATTATAACTCAAAGGTGGGGGGGTGCTCAGCTCAAAAAGTTTGAGGTGCAGGGAGAGGGATAGCTAGGGGCTGTGTGGAGGGGAGTAGCTCAGGGTGTAGGGAGGAGGTAGCTAGGGGCTGTGTGTGGGCAGAGGGTAGCTCAGGGTGCAGGGAGGAGGTAGCTAGGGGCTGTGTGCTCTCAGGGCTCCCCTGCGCTCCCTGTACCCTGAGGGCTCTGCCAGCCACAAAGCAGCCGGGTCCCCCCGCCCAGGCAGCTCTTACCAGCTGCATGAGCAAAGGGGAGCAGCTTCAAACCCCTGCAGCAGCAGGAGACGAGGCAACGCTGCACCCGCCTGCTCCATGGCACCAGTCAGAGCAGCAGCTGTCCCACGCTGCCGGACTCTGGCTTCCCACCTCCGACCTAGCCAGGGGGTGGAGAGAGGAGGTGGTGGAGGGGGGGTGTGGAGCTATCCCAGGACTGCCCTGCTCTTGCACTGTAGTTTGGGGGGGTGTGTAACACCCCTGTGTTCCCCCAACTCTGCCCATGGGCTCAGGGCTTCTGTCCCTTGGGGAGCACCGGGGCTCGGGGCTCCAGAATTCAGCCCTGCTGCTCCCAGCTTCAGCCCTGTGGGAGGTGCTGGGGTTCGGGCTTTGGATTTTAGCCACGGGGCCCTGCGGCCCCCCTGAAAGGGTTGATGGACCCCCAGTGGGCCACGAACCCCCTGTTCAGAACAGCTGGTCTAGAAAACATGATCTACGAGGAAAGGTTGAAAGAACTGGGTTTGTTTAGTCTGGAGAAGAGAAGACTGAGAGGGGACATGAGAACAGTTTTCAAGTACATAAAAGGTTGTTACAAGGAGGAGGGAGAAAAATTGTTCTTGTGAATCTCTGAGGACAGGACAAGAAGCAATGGGCTGAAATTGAAATTGCAGCGAGGGAGGTTTAGGTTGGACGTTAGGAAAAACTTCCTGCCAGCATAGTTAAGCACTGGAACAAATTACCTAGGGAGGTTGTGGAATCTCTGTCATTGTAGGTTCTTAGCAGGATCGACAGTCACCGCTCAGGGGTGGTCTAGATGAGGGGTAGTCAATTATTTTTTGTCAAGGTCCAAATTCTTCATCAATGTACAGTCGGGGCCAGACTGCAGAGAAAATCATTTAAAAAAAAAATAATAACGATAATATGTAAATAAAAAGTTTGTGGGGTCCGTTCAAAAGCGTCTGGCAACCCGGATTTGGCCCGTGGTTCGCCTGTTGACAGCCCCTGGTCTAGATAACACAGGAGAATTACGGAGACCTCGGGAATGGAGGTTGTTGGTAACTTTGCCCAAGCCGTTATGGGCTGCTCCTCAGGGCGGAGTGCTGGGAACGGGGGCTCACACTCTGCAGCGGCTGACCGGCGAGTTTCTGATTCTCGCCCCCTGACTGCAAGGGTGATGCGTGAGGCACCCGGGGGCGCTTTGGCACCAGTGGGTGCGCAGTGCAGGCCGGGGCCCTTTCAAACGCAGCCGCTCCTCCAGAGCGCGGCAGGCGGGCAGGAGTTCGGGCTCCAGCAGCTGACGCTCTCGGCCAGGTTCCAGCAGCAGCTCAGGGAGCTTCTTTCCTGGACTGAGACTAAGGCTGCAGGCTTGTCCCCCTCCCAGCCAGAGGCGGGAAACAGCCCCTGTGGCTAGTGCAGACCCCAGCACTCCTTCTCGGGAGCTCACAGCTGTGCCTGTGAACCTCAGTGTCTTCACCTGTACGTGGCTGGCCTTCCGCGTGGCAAGTTGTGGGTGGGGGTGGGGACAGGCAGCCCCGATGTGCCTAACTGGACGATGCCATGCCGGCACAGCACAGTATTTGTTGGTTTTTTTGTTTTTCGCCTCCGCTGCTGCCTGACTGCGTACTTCTGGGGCCACGTGGTGTCTGGCTGACGGGTCCGTCTGTAACTCTGGTGTTCGTATTTTTGAGGTTCTACTGTACTTAGTCCTGCCTTGAGTGCAGGGGACGGGACTAGGACGGTCCTTCCAGTTCTGTGATTCCATGGACAGGACTAATGTGAGTTTTTTAATCTGACTTCCTGCATTACACCAACAATATGATTTTACCCAGTAATTCCCGCAGTGGAGGGAATATTCATCCCTACTATTTAAGAGAACACAAAGGATCCACTGATCAAGTTCCAGATCTCCGCTGTATAGTGGTGTGCCGTGAGCCCCTGTGCAGCTGAGCTCCTTGGCAGTAGGAAGTATGCATCCCCTGTCAGTGCTCCTGAAATGCTACCCCACACCTTTGCAGTCCAAGACTAGGTCTTTTAAGAAAGAATGCTCTACAGCCACCAAGAAGGGGCCAGGCTTTACCTGAGAGCTAGGTTCATACCGAACCCTGCCTCTGTCAGACATCTTTTACTTCCAAAATCTCCTACTGGACGATTTAGGCATATAAGCATCACTCCTGATCCCTTCCCAGAACCCCACCCCTGAATGCTACATGCACGTAAAGCAAATGTTGACAGATTATCTGTTTTGGTCATGAGCCAGAAACATAGCTAATACTCTGACTCTGCAGCTCTCGCCAGAAAACCATGGCAAGAGAGTTTATTTGTAAATGGGAAGAAATAAGTGCAGGGTCCTGCACTTAGGACGGAAGAATCCAATGCACCGCTACAGACTAGGGACCGAATGGCTAGGCAGCAGTTCTGCGGAAAAGGACCTAGGGGTGACAGTCGACGAGAAGCTGGATATGAGTCAGCAGTGTGCCCTTGTTGCCAAGAAGGCCAATGGCATTTTGGGATGTATAAGTAGGGGCATAGCGAGCAGATCGAGGGACGTGATCGTCCCCCTCTATTCGACATTGGTGAGGCCTCATCTGGAGTACTGTGTCCAGTTTTGGGCCCCACACTACAAGAAGGATGTGGATAAATTGGAGAGAGTCCAGCGAAGGGCAAGAAAAATGATTAGGGGTCTAGAACACATGACTTATGAGGAGAGGCTGAGGGAGCTGGGATTGTTTAGCCTGCAGAAGAGAAGAATGAGGGGGGATTTGATAGCTGCTTTCAACTACCTGAAAGGGGGTTCCAAAGAGGATGGCTCTAGACTGTTCTCAATGGTAGCAGATGACAGAACGAGGAGTAATGGTCTCAAGTTGCAGTGGGGGAGGTTTAGATTGGATATTAGGAAAAACTTTTTCACTAAGAGGGTGGTGAAACACTGGAATGCGTTGCCTAGGGAGGTGGTGGAATCTCCTTCCTTGGAAGTTTTTAAGGTCAGGCTTGACAAAGCCCTGGCTGGGATGATTTAACTGGGAATTGGTCCTGCTTCGAGCAGGGGGTTGGACTAGATGACCTTCAGGGGTCCCTTCCAACCCTGATATTCTATGATTCTATGATTCTATGATTCTAAATAATCTGCATTTTTAAAGGTCTTTGGGACAGTGATAAAAGTCATTTTAGACATGCAAAGTGCTATGAACTTGGCACTCTCACACTTCGATGCTTCTGTAGGCTGTACTCATTGCACACACTGAGGGCTCCTGGCTGCGCTCCATTCCCCTCCGCCCCATGTGCCACCCTCCCATCCTCTCTGTTTCACAGATTCCCTGCATCTGCTCACCCCTCTTTCATGTCACAGGCTCTGTCCCATGTTTCTTCATCTCCCCCAGGCTGGGGCTCTGTGTGCCCTCTGACCTTCCCCTACCACACAGAACTTCTGTATGCCTCCTCTCCCAAGACCAGGGTCCCCTTTTCTCCCCACCATTCTTTCTTTTCTTTCTGTCTGAGAGATAAGTCATTGGGGGTGTCACCATTTTAAATTTATTTTGGGAAGATGATTGTTCAGCTTTGTAGTTGAGATTCCTCCAACATGGGAGTGACTGTTGAGTGTAGGACCTCTCTTCGTTCAGCCAGTTATTACTAGACAATGTTGCCTCCCCTAAATATCAAAGCTTTACTACTGAGTCACCTGTCTTTATTGGCAGTAACATTCTAATTAATATTTACTCCATTTAACTGTATGGTGATTGCCCAACCACTGTCTAACTCTTGCTTTGGTATAACTCGATTAAAGGGATGATAAACAATTTATTTCTGAATACTCCCTTGAGCCTGATCATGCAGTCCTTTTGGGAGAGGGATGCAGAGATCCAGCTTTATAAACCAGACTTCTCTGTCTTTTATTCCTGTAACACTAGAAATAATTTTGTTTTTTTAAACAGCAGAATAAACCATCCCTCATTCAGACTGGTCCAGAAGCAACCCTGCAGACCCACCTCCTTGTATTTGAGGCCGAGAAATCCAGAAAAGAAAACCGTGTTGTGTGTTTAGAAATGAGAAAGGAACTCTTTCCGAAGCCTACATACAAATGAACTTTTAAATTTGAGGAGACAGAATAAAAACTGGTCCCAGTTACCAGGGAAATCATGTCTTGGTTTATACTAATCTGGAATATATATGGGGATGGGCACTACATAAAATCAAATTTTGCATACTACAAATCTGTAAAATGCAAAAGGTGTGTTTAATAGAATTTTCTATATTGTTTCATTAATTGTTTTAGATAAAGAAAAAATATTAAAAATCATCAGTATTTTTTTCTGTCTTGGTTTCCTTTAAAGGACACGAAGCTTATTCTTACAGCAGCGCTTCACTTAACTCTTAAGTACACTCTGACCTGAGCAACCAGCAGTTAGGAGGTACAATGGCAAAGGTTTTGAGAGCATGGAAGTGAGTTTAACTCAGCATTTCTCGCATGCGGCCACCAGGGGCTTTTTGTGCAGGCCTAACAGCCTCCTGGGCAGTGGTGGAGAGGCCAAAGCATCAGCCTCTCCCCTTCCCTCCCTGGTGCTCCTGCATGAGCCACCATGCACCGCCTCTGGAGACAGGTGGGGCACAATGCTGCAGGAGCCAGGTGAGTTCTTGACTCACCTGTGGGGTGGGCAGGGCACGTTGGGGCTTGGGCTTCAGCCCTGGGTGAGAACCTGGCCGCAGGGCTTCAGCTGCACGGCTCGAGCCCCGGCCTCTGACCCAGGCTCCGGCCACGTGACCTTGGCCCTGGGCGCTAACCCCGGCTGTGCAGCAGCAAGTGCTGGCTCCGGGCTCTGGCACCGACCCCCAGCCCTCACCCCGCTCCCTAACCCCAGCCCCAGCCCCAGGGTGGTGGGTGTTGATCCACACCTCCAGCTGCTCAGCAGCAGCCGCCACCAACCCTGGCTCCAGCCGCTCGCTCTGGACCCTGGGGGTGCTGCCTCCCAGCTCCAGCCATATGGCAGCAGGGCTCACCGTTCTCCCCGACGCCTCCCCGAACCCCCATTTATTGCCCCCAGTCCCCACTGCCTTCCCTGGTTCCACCTCTATCCCCCCCATTGCCCCAGACCCCTGCTGCCTCCCTCTCCAAACCTGGGGCTTGCTGAGAAAAGCAAAACAAAGAAACATGCAAGTATCACTTTTCACAGCACACTGACTAGCTACCTGGGAGGCTGTGAAAAGTGATAATTGTAAGTTTGTTAATATCACTTTTCACAAACTCCCAGCTAGCTACTGAGTGTGCTGCAAAAAGCAATATTCAACATACAAATATAATTTTTCATATTATTTGTGAGTCTGAAAAAACCCTACATAAATAAATTACAAGGATTTGGACACGTGTATGTGCATATTTATTTGTTTTTCCTACAGTTACGTATTTTAGGGAAAAGTGTCAGTGCGGCCACCAGCAAGAATTGGTGGTCACAGTCCGAGGCCACCAAAAAATGTGTTCGGAGAACCCCTGGTTTAAATGTACTAATAGGCAAAATCCAAACCAGCCATGTCTGCCTGAACCTTTTCAGGCAGGACTTCAGGTATCACCCAAAAGATCTTATTTTTCTTTGGTTCCATGTATACATTTGCTCAGATTTTACTTCTCCATTAAACATGTAACCAATTCCCAGCTGCCTGGCAAGTGAGAGCTGGCTGAGTTTCCATAGTTCTCCCCGCACCCTTATGGGTGTGCTGCCAAGGGAGCAACACACAGGCCTGCAATGAATCTCAAGTGCCTCTAACTTGCCTAGCTCTTCTCAGCCATTTCTCTTGCTGTGAGCTGCCCTCCTTTTGAGCCCCACCAACTTCCTCACATGCAGGAACAGCAGCAGATTGCCATCTTGGAGCAACAGCTGAGGAAGGCGACTTTTCTGTCAGCACTAGAGTGGTCTATTGTATTGTGCTCTTCTTAAATAAGCAGGATACTGTCATCGTCCAGTGAGCGTGTCTCAGCTTTGTTACGTCGAGTGCTTTAAAAGGGGTGATGCGCTGCACTGTGTGGGCTGAGAAAGATCTCATGTGCTCCCCATCATCAATTCTGAGATTTGCACTGATTGGCATTAAGGCTTTTGGGGTGATGGTTCTATGACTCAAACTCAGTGGCTTTGTTTGGTCTACCAGAGTCTGAGGTTGGTGATCTTCGGGGATGGTACAAGCCTTACCTAAGACATTTAAGCCAGTTAGAATGTGGATGGAAGACGATAGAATGAATGATGTGCGAGTTCCTCCCAGTAACAGGGATAGCCGTCTGCCTCTGAACATAGCTCAATTCTTATTGTGCTTAACACGCTGGAATATGAATGGCTGCTATGAGTGGCTGATAATCTATGAACATCATGTAGTAATTCCTGGATTTTTAAACTATTGTTTTAGCTGGACGCATGTATAATGTTTGATCAAATACTGTTCAGGGAGAAAGGTATAAAACCATCCAAGTATTTGCTATGTGTAGAGTGGTCATGTTCTGTGGGATACCTTCTGGAAGAACAGTAGTGTGGTTAAGTAATTCGTGTCACATTCTGTGCTGCACCCCTGCACCGAAAAAAGGATTTTCTGCCGCTTACACTATTTGCGGCTTCATTGGGTGAAAATAAAGAAGCAACAGTGGCCAGGTCTGAGTGTCCCTCCTCTAACAAAAATCTTGAAATAGTTCACTGTAAAATTAAAAACCAACTGTGGCTTGTCTTCAGTAATGATAAGGTGACGTTTAGAAGGAAGCCTCCAGGTGCATCCTCACCTGTTCCTTGATCCAGCACAACTTCCTATACATTAGACTCTTACGACAGTCAGTAACGCTCTCTCTACCTCCACAATAGAGCTATTTAGAAAACGGGAGTTTGTATTCAGTTTGTATGAATGCTGTAATCTGGAAGGCCCAGATCCACAAAGGTATTTTGGTTCTTGACTTCCATTGGATTTCAGTGGAATTTAGGAGCCTAAATTTTACCTTGGTGGATCTGGGCCTAAGTAATTGCAGTTTGACAAACATGAAAGATTAATAATTTGTGCAAAATAAAGAAGTAATTAACAATTGAGGACAATCAGAATCCTTGTCTGAGGACTCCTAAAGCTTCAAAATACTTTAATGTTCTTATGAAATAATTCACATCCACTATCATTTCTTTGCCTGTAGTAAATATATTGTCCTTTTTAGTTGGCACACTGTTCTGATCGTTGTCTGTACAGTAACCTTTTGAGTAATTCAGTTCAGTTAGATGTTATCAGTCACCTGGAGTTTCTTCCTCAGAAGCTGTTATGGCTTTTAAGGCTCTTCTCTTCCTTAATCTTTCTGCATTTGTGATTGTCATAGGATGCAATGGGAAAAATCCAGAAAGACCTGAAAGAAAGATGATTTATGTTTATAGCTGGATTTGCAATATGACTGTTCTAGACGCACAGATTCAAAGGCTAAAAGGGAGCGCTGTGATTATCTCGTCTGACATCCTATATAACACATGTTATAGAACTACCCCAAAATAATTCTTAGCATATATATTTCAGAAAAACATCCAATCTCAAGTTAAATTGTCAGTGATGGAGAATTCACGACAACCCTCGGTCAACTGTTCCAATAGTTAATGAGACTTTTAAGAAGTGAGAGTAATTGTCTGTCTCACTAACCCTCTAGTGGCTTGAAGTGCCTTTTACTGCTGTCTTGGCCAGCTCAGCGTCTCCATAAATGAGACCCGTTCCCATTTCCTCAAAAAGAACAGGAGTACTTGTGACACCTTAGAGACTAACAAATTATAGCTCATCTTAATTAGCCTCTTCCAGTTTGTATGGCAACTCCCACCTTTTCATGATTCTCTGTATGTGTATATAGATCTTCTTACTGTATGTTCCATTCTATTCATCTGATGAAGTGAGCTGTAGCCCAGGAAAGCTTATGCTTAATTGAATTTGTTAGTCTCTAAGGTGCCGCAAGTCCTCCCGTTCTTTTTCCGGATACAGACTAACAAGGCTGCTACTCTGAAACATCCCATTTCCTGTGGCCAAAAGAAGGGTGATTGCATATATACATATTCTCAAGGATTCATGCAAAGAAATGAAGAAAGAGTCTTTGGTACTCCAAGTATGTGGAGGATCACCAAGGAAAACCTATTGTCTTTTAAGAGAAATAAGCAAATAGCTGAGATTGGAAAACACACTGAGTTACTTAGAAGTTTTTCAACCGGTTTTGTGACATGTGCTCCACAACCAATCCAGTGTTTGATTCTCTCGATGTTCAAGCCAACAAGCTTTTCATTGTGGCTATTTGGGAGTGGGTCATAGCAGCCCACTTGCTCCAAATACTTGCTGTCCCGTGCTCGCTTATTATATGCGGCCACTATACGGAAGAAGGGTCTGTTGGCACAACCACCAAGAGCCAATCGGATAGCTGCGTGTCCTCCATGATAATTTTTCATAAGGAGATGAGCTGAAGGGAAGATCAACAGGTGTCACAATCGATTTGATTATAAACAGACGCGTATAGACGTCGAGCCAAAAAATTCCAAAGGCCTTAGAGAAAAGCTTGGTTTCATTTAAACATCAAGAAAACTGCTGTAACCTTCCCTTATGCAGCAACAATAGAGTATTCTTCATGATGGAATCGAAGTCTGTACCTTGCCAGGAGATTGAGGTCTTAAAGCAATTTATTTACAATAAAGATGACAGATCTGCTCTACCAACCCTTAAGAGAGTTCAGCGGTGAAGGCTGCACATTCTCCACTAACTGTGATTGATTTAGAAGGATGCAGAAACTGGGGTCTGTCAGTACAACATGATGTGCACGCAACCCTTAACAAGCCCTGTCTGCACTTACCAAGGTGCACCATGATGACCCTTGAAAGCACCTGAAAGAGGAAAAAGACCATGAAGGAATCCCCGCCACTCCCAAACACAGAACAAGGGGCTAGCCCACTGCAGCTGTGCCGCTGTAAATGCTATAGGGTAGACATAGCCTGAGTTGACAGAGACGAGAACCTGAAAGTTATACACCGGACCCTCGCTAGAACACGCGTCTATATAACACAAATTCTGATAGAACGTGGTTGCGGATCCCAAATTTAGTAACCGTCATTAACTTTCATTGTAACGTGGTCCCCACTGTAAGGCAGTACACGCTAGAATGCGGGATTTGGCATGGATCCCAAATCCCACATTCTAGTGAGGGTCCAGTGTAGTTTGAAAATCCTGAGGGAAACATGGGAGTTTAGTTGCAAGCCCTGCCCTGGCCCCTGTAGACTCTGTCTCTCATGACCCATGTGCCATGGCGATCCTGGGAATGGAAGTTTCAAAGCACCTGCCCCCACTCCCACTTTTATGCTTTGGGGTTTAGGTAACTTTCAACCTCTTAGGAGCACAGGCAAAATGAAAAGATTTTTTTTTCCCCCTGGTAGCCCTGCTAGGCATCAGCCTCACTGCCGCACCCTGCCTGCTTTTCTGTTTCAATAGCTTTGTTGCTAGGGCAATGCCAACAAGTGCCACATGAGTACATAAAATCACTTGTCATTTTAAGGTAAGAATTAGTTTCCCCATTATATTGGTGTTCTGAGGATTTGGTATTATTTTATATATGTACGTTAAGGCTGTCAATCACAGTTATCTCACAGGATTAACTCAAAAAAATCAGTCGCGATTAATCACACTTATAACAATAGAATACCAATTGCAATTTATTATATATTTTTTGATACATTTTCAATACTGATTTCAATTACAACACAGAACACAAAGTGCAGAGTGCTCACTTTATATTATTATTTTTTTATTACAAATATATGCTCTGTAAAAATGATAAAACAAAAAAAATAGTATTTTTCAATTCACCTCATACAAGTACTGAAGTGCAAACTCTTTATTGTGAAAGTGTAACAAATGCAGTTGGGTTTTTTCTGATTGCATCACTGCACTCAAAAACAAAACAGTTTAAAACTTTAGCGCCTACAAGTCCACTCAGTCCTACTTCTTATTCTGCCAATCGCTAAGACAAAAGTTTGTTTACAACTGACAGGAGATACTGTTGCCTGCTTCTTATTTACAATGTCACCTGAAAGTGAGAACAGGTGTTCCCATGGCACTTTTGTAGCCGGCGTTGCAAGATATGCCAGATATGCTAAACATTCGTATGCCCCTTCATGCTTCGGCCACCATTCCAGAGGACATATTTCCATGCTGATGATGCTCGTTAAAAAAATAATACATCAATTAAATTTGTGACTGTACTCCTTGGGGGGAGAATTGTAGGTCTCCTGCTCTATTTTACCTGCATTCTGCATGTTACTGCAGTCTTGGAAGATGACCCAGCACATATTTGTTTTAAGAACACTTTCACAGCAGATTTGACAAAACGCAAAGAATGTACCAATGTGAGATTTCTAAAAACAGCAAAGCGCTGGGCCCAAGGTTTAAGAATCTTTACAATTTTTTTGTTTTTTACAGAGCAAATCAAAAATAAATATAAATTGAGGACTGTACACTTCGTATTGTGTTGTAATTAAAATTAATATATTTGAAAATGTAAGCATGCCAAATATTTAAAGTAAATGGTATTCTATTGTTGTACAACCACACAGTTAATCGTGATTTTTTTAATCGCTTGACAGCCCCAATATATGTGTGTGTGTGTCTATATGTACACACACTATGAAAATTACTTGATTGGGTTGCAGTAATTGTTATTCTTGGATATTAACTAGTTCAGGGACTCCTCAAATCTTGCTGCTAATTGCCCGCGGTTTAAGAAATAGCCGAGAACTCCCGGTTCACAGAACGTGTGTGAGGGTCTCTGTGTGTGGGGGGAGTCTCTGTCTCAGGGTCTCTGTGTGTGTGGGGGTCTCTGGGTCTGTGTGGGGGGTGTGGGGGGGTCTCTGTCTCTGGGTCTCTGTGTGTGTGGGGGGGTGTCTCTGTCTCTGGGTCTGTGTGGGGTTTGTGTGTGGGGGGGTCTCTGTCTCAGGGTCTCTGTGTGTGGGGGGGTCTCTGTCTCTGGCTCTCTGTGTGGGGGGGTCTCTGGGTCTGTGGGGGGGGTGGGGATGGGGTCTCTGTCTCTGGGTCTCTGTGTGTGTGTGGGGGTCTCTGTCTCTGGGTCTCTGTGTGTGGGGGGGTCTCTGGGTCTGTGTGGGGGTGTGTGTGGGGGTGTCTCTGTCTCTGGGTCTGTGTGGGGGGTGTGTGGGGGGTCTCTGTCTCTGGGTCTCTGTGTGTGGGGGGGTCTCTGGGTCTGTGTGGGGGGTGTGTGTGTGGGGGTCTCGGTCTCTGGGTCTGTGTGTCGGGGGTGTGGGGGGGTCTCTCTGTGGGTCCCTGGGTGTGTGGGGGGGGTCAGCAATTCAAAGCCGCTGGTTTTATGCTGCGGCCCCCCCCCCGTGGCTGGCCCCGCTCCCGCCGCCGGATCAGGGCTGACTCGACCCCGGCCCCCTCTCGCGGCCGGCGCGTGACTACCTGGCGGAGGGGCGGCTCTGCCAGGCCCGGCCGGGCTCCTCCCCCCGCTCCCGCGCACGCCGGCTGAACCCCCCCGGATACGGGACGGCCGCTGGGGGGCGGGGAGCCAGTTACTTCTTATTCCGGTCCAGATGCCTTGGTCGAGGCATCGTCAAGGTCCAGACTTCGGAGAAAACAATAAAAACTAGTAACAATCCTGCTCGTAATAAAACAATCAAAAGATTTCAGGATCTGCTGGAAAGCAGCGGGTGGCCCAGCTTTGGCCCGCGGTCTGCCTGTTGGCTGCCCCTGTAATAACCCTCCCCTGCTTTTACAATGCTGGTTGAGAGTCACTCCGGGGGAAGGAAGTGGGGGTACATGGCTCCCTGGGGGCCTACAAGTCGCCCTTGGGTGTCCAACTCAGGTGGACTTGCTGACGTGAAGCAGGGGTGCTGAAGGCTCTGAGACTCAGAGTCAGGAGGCAGTGAAGCCAGGTGACTTTCCTCATTGGAAAAAGTGTGACCTTAAGGGGGTTGCCACACTAAAGAGCTCCTCCCAGGGACTGTTCAAGAGCACCAGACCTATGGCAGGGAAACAGCCTGGAGAATGGGATTTTCAAAAGGCTGAAGCAGGTTAGGCAAGTCCATAGGAGTTAGGTGCTTTGGAGGTTCCCACCAGACACCTAAATACCATTGAAAGTGTGGCCCAAGGTGCTTAAACACTAGGGCCCTGAGGCTCAGCTGGTGTCAGTCAGGGAGGCTGAGAATCCGTGATAACGTCTCCTGTTAACCAAGAGCATCAGCCCCTGCGCTCAGATAGCCAGGGAGAGAGCAGGAGACAGCACTGGGCGCACAGATTCAGGATTATGAATTATCTGCTCTCCTGAAATCTTCCCCTTTGGGCTCTGCTCTGAGCAGCCAGGGAAGCTGGGACCCCAAGGGCTCTCCCAGGATCTGGGCCCCTCTGGGCTGGGCAGTCACAGTGCTCTGAATGAAGCTCTGATCCACGAGTAATAGGGGCACACAGGAACTGATAATAACCCAACCTGCTGGGCCAAATCCCTCCCCCTGCCCTGCTCGAATACAATGAGAGAAACCCCCAGCAGCGCCCCTTACCCAGGAATCCCGTCACAGCCCCCTGGAGATTGTTCTCTCGAGGGAAATCCCGGATTCTCTTTTCCAGCTCAGGGGACTCGGGCACCGGATGCGGAGACATGGCCTTCTCATCCCTGCAGAGACATGAGCGTGTTTATTCCTCCCATTCCTTTGCTCTAAGTTCCTGCCCCCCAGAGCCAGATGGGGAGTGGGTGGCAGCTGGGCCACAGGCAGGGCTAACAGGGCCGTGACCTCTGCTGCCCAGGGAATTTACTGCCTGCACGATCTGCCGGGGGGCCGGCCTGGAGACTGGGGGCCTCTCTCCATCCAGAGAGAAAACCCAGCCCAGGCAGGGCCAGCTCCCCTCACACCTGGCCCAGCCCCACGTTCCCCACAAGGGCCTGGAGGGGCTTCTCCCAGGGATTAGCGAGGGGCCCATTCTCCAGGCCCAGCTTCTCCTCAGCTTCTCCTCTCAGCCTCCAAGGGGCCTGGTCACTCCCCGTGGGTTGGGGGTTCTGGGACCGGGACACTGCCCCACGAGGGCCTGGGATGGGACACTCAGCTCTTTCCCCACAGGCCCTTGGGCCCCCCTCACACGGGACAGGCTTTGCGCCATGACAGAGCTGGGGCCAGGTCCCAGCTGGGCCCTCGGGGTGACAGGCTCTCAGCCCCATTCATGATCCCCCAAGCCAGCCTGGTCCCAGGGAGGGTTCTCCAGCCCAGAGCTGTGGGGCACTCCCCTTCCCAGGGTGGATCACACAGACACAGCGGCAGCAGCCCGAGGGCTATGGGGATGGAGGGGGGCTGGATCCAGAGGGTGAGACCGTCCCACGGTCGGGATGCTGGGTCTGCTGCCTGGGCTCTGAGCCCTGGTCTACACTAGGACTTTAGGTCGAATTTAGCAGCTTTAAATCGATGTAAACCTGTACCTGTCCACACGATGAAGCCCTTTATTTCGACTTAAAGGGCTCTAAAAATCGATTTCCTTACTCCACCCCTGACAAGTGGATTAGCGCTTAAATCGGCCTTGCCGGGTTGAATTTGGGGTACTGTGGACACAATTCGACGGTATTGGCCTCCGGGAGCTATCCCAGAGTGCTCCATTGTGACTGCTCTGGACAGCACTCTCAACTCAGATGCACGATTGTTTGCCGTTGTTCTGACGGAGGGAGGGGCGACTGAGGACACGGCTTACAGGGTTGGCTTCAGGGAGCTAAAATCAACAAAGGGGGTGGCTTTACATGAAGGAGTATTTCAGGCAGGACTTCACGGAGGGTTCCAATAAGAAATGGTGCACCTAAGTTATTGTTCTTATTGGAACAAGGAGGTTAGTCTGGCCTCTGATTGATACATGGCTAGATTTACCTCGCTGCACCTTCTCTGTGAGTGACTGCAGTGTGACCTAGAGGAATGAGTCCCTTAGACGGGGTGGGGGGTGGGGTGTTTGCAAATGAGTATAAAACAAATCTGGTCTATTTCTTGTTTTGATCCACTCCATCTATCTTTTACATCTTTGGCTGACAGCAGATGGTGCAGAAGGACTGCATGCCATCCACATCTCATGGCTGTTTGGCAGAAGATGGTACAATAGGACTGCTAGCCATCCTCATCGCTTGCCTGCCCGGCAGAAGATGATGCAATAGGACTGCTAGCAATCCGTATCGCCTGCCTGCTCACCATAAGATGGTTCAATAGGACTGACTGCAGGCCTAAAGAGAATGACCGGATCAAGTCTCTCCAAATTTAGTCCCTGCGCCCATGTCTGCCCAGGCGCTCCTGATCGACCTCACACAGGCGACCAGGAGCACCTCGGACATGACGATGACGGCTACCAGTCCTATTGCACCGTCTGCTGCCACAAGGCAATGGGTTGCTGCTGCTGTGTAGCAATGCCGTACGGCGTCTGCCAGCACCCAGGAGACATACGGTGACGGTGAGCTGAGCGGCTCCAGGCTTGCCGTGGTATGGTGTCTGCACGGGTAACTCAGGAAAAAAGGCGCGAAACCATTGTCTGCCCTTGCTTTCACGGAGGGAGGGAGGGAGGGAACGGAGGCCTGACGATATGTGCCCAGAACCACCCGCGACAATGTTTTAGCCCCATCAGGCATTGGGATCTCAACCCAGAATTCCAGTGGGCAGCGGAGGCTGCGGGAACTGGGGGGTAGCGACCCACAGTGCAACGCTCCGGAAGTCGACGCTGGCCTCGGTCCCGTGGAAGCGCTCCGCCGAGTGAATGCCCTTAATGCACTTAGAGCATTTTCTGTGGGGACGCACACACTCGACTATATAAAACCGATTTCCAAAACACCGACTTCTATAAATTCGACCTAATTCCATACCCTGACTGTGGGGGCAGACGGAGCCCGGATGTATCTGCTCACAGCACTTCTGACACCCCAGAGGGGAAGGAGAGACAGAGCAGAGAGTCAGTGCCCATGGCTCAGCCGGCCCCGTTCACACCAGATGTTCCGCAGGGACGGGACGGCCGGGTCCTCTCTGCTGAGCCCAGGGCTGGAACAGCCTTTCACCAGCCTCCCCCCACCTCCCCGACAGCCCAAACTCCTGTCTCTCTGCAGCCCTGGGCCCCTGGCCCTGCAGACGCCCCGGGCCGTGCTCCCTGCACTGAGTTACCCTGTCAGCCCGAGTGACTCAGGGGCCGTCCCCTCCCTGCACTGGGCTCTGGGTGCATCCGACTCTGTCTCACCTGCAGCAATTCCAGCACCGGCTGCTGATGCTTCCCCTCCAGCTCCGTGATCAGGGCGCTGAGCCGGGAAATCTCCTCACCCAGGTGGGTGGCATTGTCCTCCCTCCTCCTCCCAATCTCCTCGCCCAGCTCTCCCAGCCGGGCCAGGAGGAGGCGCTCCTGTTCGTCCAGAAACTGGTGCAGCCCCTCGCACTTGGACACCACCAGCGGCCGCTCCACTTCCGTCTGCCTCTGGGGTGCACAGAGAGACGCAGGGGCAGGGCAGGGACACGGGGAGAGCGGGTGTCTTGGGAAATGGTACAAAGCCTTGTCCGGGCTCCCCAGAGCGTTTCATTCAATCTCTTTGCCAGAGTAACCGTGGCTACACTAGAGCTTTTGCTCGTATAAAAACGTGACCCAAAATCACCAGCCCCCAGCCCGTCCCCACCACTGTCCCAGCACCAGAGTGAAGTGCAGACCAGGCCGTGGCAAATGGTGCTTCCCGAACTGCCCAATGGCATCACTGGGACGTCTGACACTCGAACCCTGGGATCAGCAAAAGTCTCCCCCTGCTCCGCCCCGACCCCTGCCACATCTGCGCCTGTTCAGTGTTTTACTGGCCTCTCCCTCCGCCCCCCTCCCAGCGCTAGAGAGCCAGAGCCAGAGGCTGCTCCCAGCTACCCTGGTGTAAACCCATTGACCCCAGTGGGAACTAACACCAGGGTCCCAGAGGAGTCTGACCTGACCCCACTGACTTCGGTGGGCTCACTCCTGATGTACACCAGGTACCTGAGAGCAGAGTCTGCCCTGCACTGGTTAAAATGGCCCTGACCTGTCTCCCTGTAGCGACCCTGGAAACCCTTTAACCTTCTGAATGACCCAGACCCCAAGCAGCGCAGAGACCCCCTGCTGCTGTTGCTGACACCCCTGTGCAAAGCGGCCGGGCAGGGCAGGGCACCTACCAGGAGCCTCTCCCTCTCCTTGTCCCAGTCGGATTTCAGGCCCAGGAGCTCTTCTGTCTCCTCCCACAGATGCTGCAGGCGGGTCGGGATTTGCTCCTGCAAACAGACAATGGCTCTGGGGGCTGGTTTGGGGTCACTGGTTTGGGCCCAGCAATAACATCGTCACTGAGCAGAGTGAGGCTGTGGGAGCAGGTCCCCCTTCTCCAACCCTCTGAAAAAGTGACCTCAGCTCCAAGGTAGCTCCCCGGCAGAGCTGCTGGGCCTGGCCCGCTGCGGCCCAGCACCATCATCTCCAGGCTGTTTCCCTGCCATAGGTCTGGTGCTCTTGAACAGTCCCTGGGAGGAGCTCTTTAGTGTGGCAACCCCCTTAAGGTCACACTTTTTCCAATGAGGAAAGTCACTTGGCTTCACCGCCTCCTGACTCTGAATCTCAGAGCCTTCAACACCCCTGCTTCACACCAGCAAGTCCACCTGAGTTGGACACCCAAGGGAGACTTGCAGGCTCCCAGACAGCCATGTACCCCCACTTCCTTACCCTGGAGTGACTCTCAACCTGCACTGTAAAAGCAGGGGAGGGTTATTACAGGGGCAGTCTACAGGCAGACCGCGGGGCAAAGCTGGACCACCAGCTGCTTTCCAGCAGATCCTGAAATTTTTGATTGTTTTATTACGAGCAGGATTGTTATTATTTTTTATTATTTTCTCTGAAGTCTGGACCTTGACTATGCCTTGACCAAGAAATTTGGACCTTTATAAAAAATAATTGACTCTCCCTGTTTTTTGACATGTCTGGAACACAACGCAGACAGTGCTTAGTGAAGACAGAGAACGGAAAGGTCCATCTGGGTCAGTCCCAGAGCCCTCTGTCCCCTCTGTCGTCCGAGCCCACAAGCTCCTCTCCTGCCTCCAGCTGCCCACACTTAGAACCCCGGCCCAGTCCTTTGTCCTCCAGCTGGGCACACTTGGCTGGCTTCCCATGGAGGGTGGGCCGTCCATGGTCATTTATTGTGTGGTGCCAAATGTCCAGGCAATTGGAATGGCCATTGTCTTCTGGGACACGCCATGGGCATGGGGCCCCAGGCAGCCAGCTGTCCCTCATGCCTGTATCTCTGGGTCTCTACAAGTAACACCTTTCCGCCCTCCCCTCACCTACTTAACCATGGGTAAGGCTAAGATTTTGTCAGGGATATTTTTAGTAAAAGTCAGGGCAGGTCACGGGCAATAAAGAAAAATTCACAGAAGCCCATGACCTGTCGACGGGGAGTTCAGCTGCGGGGTCCCCACACCGCTCACAGTGGCTGGGCAGCTGTGGGGGCTCGCTTGGAGCTACGAGCTGAAGTCACAGAGGTCTCTGGAAGTCACGGATTCCGTGACTTCTGCAACCTCTGTGAAAAACTCATAGCCTTAGCCATGTGTAACCCATGCCTGCTTGGTGTGACGCTCTGTCCCCCTTCAGCAGCACCTAGACCAACTAAAGATGTGTGAACCTCCTCCAGTCTTGGAGAGGAGAACAGGTCTTTTAGCTGACGCAGTAGAGGCTCGTCCATTAAGCTCCACAGGTCCCCCTCTTTGATCCCAGCTGACGACAACGGGGGTCTGTGGGTGTTAAACATGCACCACATAGGGGACACTGAGGCACACACAATATTCATCCAAACTATTATGAAAAATTCCCACTGCACAACAATCCCGTTATTAGGCAGCTCCCTGGCTCTAACCCAGGACTGGTCAGACACACGGGAGGGCTCTGTAGCTGCAGAGAAGCTGCCCCTGTAACTCCAACCATGCAGATAACTGTTCCCTACCCTGTGCTCCTGGGCAGCCTGTCCATGGGAACCGCCGTCTGAGTGCAGTGCGCCCAGGATCGGTCACACACCAAGCAAAGGGGGGGCTGATCCTCCTCGCAGGAGAGTTTCAGAGCCTCCTGGTGCCTGTCACCCACTCTCTGCCCCTCGGGCTCTGGCCCCGCCTGCAGCCTCAGGCGTTTCACTAGCTCCGCCAGGTTCCCCAGCTGCCCGTGGGGATGCAGGTCTCTCTGCAGGGCGGTTTTTCTGCACTGGAGGCAGGAGAAGTTTGGCTCCGGCTCCCCCCAGCACTGGCTGAGGCAGGCCCGGCAGAAGTTCTGCCCACACTCAATGGTCACTGGGTCTGTGAAATACTCCAGACAGATGGAGCAAGTCACTTCGTCCTGCAAGCTCCCAGCTAGGTCCCCGGCAGCCATGCCCCCCCCCCGCACTTTCCTGAGCAGAGGAAGTAGCCAGCAGCCCTTGAAATCTTTTTTTTGAGTCGATTGCACAACCAGGAGCCAATCACCCTCACCGGAGGGAAATTTAAACAAAACCAAAACCAAAGCAGAAGCCGAGCCCCCAGAAAAGCCCCCAAACAAGCAACGAGCTACTTAAAGAAATGAAGAGGTGATTTAATTACATACACAAAGAAGCCAAGGCTGCTCCCCTGTTTCTACGTCCGAGGATCACATTAGCAATGGGAGTCGGTGTTCAGCTCTTTGTCCTCTGTGACACATAAATCCTTCCCTAGTCACTGCTTTCCAGGCGACCGTTCCCGAGGCTCTAGGTGCGGCCACCCGTCTCCATTCCCAGCTATAGGGCCTTGCTTTTGGCTGCATTTGTTTTACTAATCCCAGTTTACCAAACTATCCAGGCTGCTCCATACAACGGCCCCATCATTAGCATTATTTACCACTCCTCCAAGCTGTGTTAGCCACAGTGATTTTATTCTTACTTCCAGATCATTAATTAAAAAGTTGAGACGTGAGGGGGCTACAGCCAATCCCTGTGGGGCCTCATTAACAGCTCCCCCATTCAGTGATGATGCCCCATTGACAGGTACAAGGTCAGACTTGGGGTCACAGAGCAGGGGGATTATTTTACGACTGTTTTATAATGCACCTCATTTATTTATTCACAGGCTCCACCTACAGTGTCTGTCACTGTTGTATCTGGGCCCTTCTGGGACAAGTCTAGTCTCATTTACACTGGATCCACTCCAAAGTGAATCCAGGCCATCCCTCCCAGCCTGCCCACGAATGCTGTCTGTGGAGATCTATCCCAGGAAACAGCCTCACTCAGCCATGCTAGGGCTGGTGCCCTGATTTCTTGCCTTCTGTGGAAAAACTCCCAATGGCCTTTCCTCTTCCCCTTCCCACACATGCTGCCCCAGGCTGGGCAGATCCCATCTGTCTAGGGTTTGCCCCTGCTTCACCTGCAACCTTTCCACTCAGGGGACTCAGGGCACTTCAGTAATTCAACAAATGCCCTTGCTTTATTAGCACTGTGTCCAGGCCCTACTCAGGTATCAGGCCCCATTGTGCCAGGTGCTGCATACATACAGAACAAACAGACAGTCTCTGTCCCAAAGAGCTGCAATCTCCCTGCTTCCCTTCTCCCTGCAGGAAACCCTCTTTGCTACATCTTGGACCTGCTCCCACTGCTCTCTGGGTGATTGGCACTTTCACTAGCTCAGGGCCTTAGAACATTTTCTATGTGTTTCTGAGCCTCCGAACCATTTAATAAAATCACATCTCTGGGTGAGTTATGGTTTTGCTCCTCCCCCACCAAATGGGAGCGTCCTGAATGCAGCCAACTAGCTGTTTTGTGGTGGGCAGAAGGCCCTGGGAGGGTGGGGGAGGAGTTGGTCAGCGGGAGATGCTCTGTGGGGAGGGCAGAGCTTGGCTGCCGGTGGGTGCTAAGCACCCACTAATTTTTCCCCATGGCTGCTCCAGCCCCGGGGCACCCATGCAGTCAGCGCCAATGATGCCCTCCCCCAAATCAAAAGTCCTCGAGATTTTGGGTGCATCTCTCCATGTTGTAAATGTTACCAGCTTCTGTGTGTGCGTGTCTCTCTGGGTGGGGGGGTCTGTGTGTGTTGATGCTTAAGTTGATTGTGAGGTCACGGATGCCAACAGCAAAGACTGTTCGGCCTCAGCATTCTTGCCCTGCCTTCAGTCTGCCAACTGCCTTGGTTGACAACGGTTGGTGACCCAAGGAGCTGCTGAGAGACGCGGACTATCCCTCTGTCAACAACTTCTTGCATCAGCTTTTTCCACAGGTTTTCGACAAAAGATGAGTTTTTACAGAAGGTAATTCCCACATTCTTTTCCTGCTCCTTCGATCGCACATGACAGGTTGGTGCCTCCTTCCCCACGGGCAGGGGTGGCCGACCTGGGGCTCCGGGGCCGCATGCGGCTCGTCAGAGGTTAATACGCGGCTCCTTGCACAGGCCCGGACTCCGAGGCTAGAGCTACAGATGCCAACTTTCCAATTTGCTGTGGGGTGCTCACTGCTCAACCCCCTGCTCTGCCCCAGGTCCTGCCACCTCTCCACCCCTTCCCCCAAGGCCCCTGCCCCTTCCCCTGAGCCTGCCATGCCCTCGCTCCTGCCCCTTCCCCACCAGAGCCTCCTGCGCACTGCAGAACAGCCGATTGCGGCGGGCGGGAGGAGTGGGGAGGGAGGGGGAGGCACTGACGGGGGGGGCTGCCGCTGGGCGGGAGGTGCTGGGGGCTGGAGGGGGTGGTGGATGGGGGGCTGCTGGCGTGTTACTGGGGCTCTTTGGCGATGTTCATTAGTCAATTCCTGCTCTTCTCAGGTTCAGCTTGGCCCCCCCGTTGCAGGGACGGGTGGGGGCCAGCGTTGCAACAGTCAGGTCTCAGCGTTCCGTTTTGATTTGAATGTGGGCATCTCTCCCTTCTCCATCTGCTTCAGCCTGTCACGGTCTTTGGAGGCAGATTTCGAAGCTTTTATCTTTCAGCAGACTAGTATGGGTGAATTTCCATGGCTATAACCTAAAGGGAAGATTAAAAACTGGTGTAGAATTTAGACTGATAGCTCCATCAATAGTATTTCCCTCGGAGTTGCCCCTAATGCACTCCTTGCCTTCAAGTAGTGAATAGAAACCGTCTGTCTCATGTCATGATTGTCTAATGTATGTGTATTGAGACAAGATCGGTCTCAGAATTTACATGATTGAAAGACACAGAAATGAGCTCAGATATGCAGAAGAAAGAAATCTGAAGCTATTGAAAGTGACCCAGCTCCACTCCCATCCCCTGGCTGCCATCTTGGTAGTTCTCTCAGAAATAATCTCATGGAGATTGACTTCAAAACTCTCTACAAATTCTACTATTCCCCCATTGGGCTACATAAAATAGACGTGTCAAATCCCTCCTGCAATTCCTTTCCAGAAAAGGGGTTTAAATAAACTGCAGCCTAAATTTGTCATGGGTCTCGCTGTGATTTCTTTGTCATTGTTTGGGTGGCCTATTGTTCTGATTGGACGTTATAAATCGTATGGGAAATTCTTCAGTTAAAGTTTACTGGTTATTTTCCCCCTGCTAATACAGTCCAGATTTTGGAATAGTTGAGAATAAGTCAACATATTTGCGGCTGCTAATCCATCCTTCCAGACCCTCAAGCCTTCTAGATGAGAATCTTTGTTCCTTTTCCTGGCTTCTCTGGGAACAGAGGTGTCTTGGTTTTTGGCTTGGCCCTGTCTGTTCCCAGAGTCCCAACATTCTGTGTGCAAAGGAGTGGGGTTAATAATGAAGCATTTTTGCAACTAGGCCCAGGCAATGAGCAAAGAAAACAGAAATTGACCTTGGCTGTTTCCATGTCTGTCCATTGGCAGAGGAGGCGTGAGCTCCATGGGGTGAGAGTCAGGCTAGGAACTGGAGCCAGTGACTGGGCTAGGATTGGATTACAGATCTGGTGCGTGGAGGTTTCTTGTTATAGAGCAAAACGGGAGAAGCTGTGATGTGCTGTGTCCAAGAAAGGCTGTGACAAAGGTGGAACGGGAATCCTGGTGCCTCTCCCCAAGGAAACCTCAAAGCATCTCCTCTTGGAGAGGAGCAGCAATTTTCATCCTAGCCGTTAAAGGCAACTTGAGGTTCATAAATTCACAGTTTCAAAGGCTCTAAGGCCAGCCCTGATCATCTAGTCTGACCTCCTGCATAACACGGGCCCTGGAACTTTCCCAGAAGAATTCCTCTTTCACCATGGTCCCAAGTGTCTTCACCTGGGGCTGGGTCTAGTCATGGGGGTAGAGCTCAGTGATAGAGTGTTTGACTGCACATTAAGTGGTCCTTGGTTCAAATCGAAGTGCCCCCATTGAAGCCTTTGTTAATAAGCAGCAAATTTCAAAGAAACAAAGGATTCAAAAATTAACTAGATAAATTCATGAAGGATAGGTCCATTAATCACTGTTAGCCAAGATGGGAAGGGATGGTGTCCCTAGCCTCTGTTTGCCAGAAGCCAGGAGTGAGCAAGAGGAATGGATCACTTGATGATTCTCTGTTCATTCCCTCTGGGGCACCTGGCACTGGCCACTGTCGGAAGACAGGAAACAGGGCTAGATGAACCTTTCGTTTGAGCCAGTGTGGCCAGTCTTTTGTTGTTTATATTCTTTTGTTGTATGAACCAGTCCTGACTATTAGAGGAGCAGATGGCTTCAAAAGACCACTCTCTTGGATCTGGGAATCCTGGGCAGACTAATTCCCTTCCTTTAGAGTAGGACAGAAAAACCCATTTCCTCCGTCTTTCTATTCCAGGCTTCGTTCCTTTTTTCAAAGACTCACCTCTCGGGAGCACAGAGAGAGCCATGTGCACACGGTGGTCGTCCAACCGGCAGCCATGGAGGCATGCTCTGCCATCAGCCAGCAAGAACAGGCCTTGCCAGAGAAGCCCACGAGAAGCAAATGCTCGTGGAAGATCCTATCAGGCATGAAAAGACTCTGTGTCTGTAGCCAGTCTGACAACTCGATGGCAGATAGCGATGAGGAGAGAACAGTTTCCTCTCCAAGAAGGTGGACGTGCTTTTCCCTGAAGAAGGAGAAGAAGAAGAAGAAAGCAGCCAAGAACCAGGTGGCGTCAGAGGAGGAGAAGCTGCAGGAGAAGCAAGACAAAGTTGAACTGGATCTTACAGGTGAGGATACAAACCACATGGTTAGCAAGGAGCATGTGAGGAATCCTCACACCAGTCACTCTACAAGCCTTATGGAAGCAGGGGAACTGTCCCACTATTGTGGGGAACTTTCCTGGCTTCTGCACTACTCCGGTGAAATGGGCTAGAGGAAGGATCTGAGTCCTCGCTCCCACTTCCTTTCCCCAGAGGCCTCCCTGCCCTGGAGGACTCCCCTTCCACTCTCCTGTCTGGCAGAGTCCTCGTAACCCCAAAAAGGCTGGGCCCAGGCTTCCTGGGGGGGCTCGACCCCCAACCTTGCTGTGGCCACCTAGGACAGGGGCTAGGGTGTCCCCACTCCGGGGTGCTCTCTCTGCACTGAGCGCTTCCCAGACCCACTGATCATTACATACGATTTAAAGCAAATACAGTTTATTTAATCAGCAATTAATGTAAAAAAGAATAAGGAAAAATGGGAAAGATGAAAGGAAAACACATCACCCCGCTCTGTGGCAGGGAACGTCACAAACCATGTCTCTGGAACGTCAGGGCCGTTCACAGTTGGTTCCTTGTAGGTCCCAGGCCCCTTCTCCGGCCCTGGCTGTGCCGCAGGGATGCAGCGGGTCAGACACTTTCTCTGGTGGTGACCACACCCCTCCGGGCTTTGGGGAGTGGGACCCTCCTTCCCGCCGGGTTCTGATCCCCCTCCCAGACTGGCCTGCAAGGACCCTCGGCTGGGGGTGTCTCTCTGCGCTGGGCCCTTTGCCAGGGTCCCCCCTTGGCTGGCCCCCGTTGCTCTCTGCACCCAGCTCCAGACTGCTCCAGCCCCAGCCCCACTGTTCAAGCTCCGGCTCCACCCTGCCTCAGCACGGATGCTGCTGCTCTGCCTCCAGCCCCCGGGGCTGCTTCTCCGGCCCCGCTGGCTCTGTGGCTGCAGCCCTGCTCCCAGCCCAGGGTCTGCTCTCCCTGGGCTGTCTCTCTGCCCCGCTGGCTGGCCTGCCTCTGCTCCCCAGCTCAGCTCGGGCCCCTGCTCTCTCCTTAGCTCGGCCCCACGCTGCCTGAGCCAGGCAATTCCAGCTCACATGGAGACAGGGACCTTTCTGACCGCCTGACTCCGTCATTAGCCTGCCCGCCCTGTCAATCAGGCTGACCTGGAGCACTGGCCTCTCCCCATGGCTCCTGAGGACTGTCAGTATCAGAGTCCTGGTTTCCCATCCACCCTTCCCCTTCCTTTTGGGACTGGGACCTAGCCAACCAAAAACCCCACTGAGTTTGAGTAAGGGGCCAACAGTCCTCTTACACTTCCACATCAGGGCCGTCTCATGGACAGTGATGGGTACCTCAGACTCTGGAATCCATTCAGTGCCGGATGCTCTTGGAGAGGGTGGCAGAGGTCCATCGCTGAGGTGGGGAGAGCTGAACAGAGAGGCTGGACGCTATAGGAAATCATTTCTTTTCTCCTGGATCAGGTCCCTTTCATCAGGAAAATGCTCCCGAGGTCTCAGCAGGTTACAGCTGGGAACCGTACCAGAGCTGAGTCATTGCTTCTTGGGGGGTTAAATGCAAAATGAGGCCTGTTGCCCGTCACTGACGGGAAAGGTGGGCAAGGGGAAGGGAAGAGTAGAATAGAAAAGAAACTGGCCCCTAGGTAAGAGGAAGCCTTGTTTGGTAAAAGCCCCCAGCTAAGAGTCAGGAGATTGGAGTTCTCTGCTCAGCTCTGCCAACAACCTTCAGTCTGAGCCGGGGCAATTCGCTTCAGGGCTCTGTGCCCAGCTTCCACCCTCTGGAAACCAGGGAGAAGACATGGAAAAGCAAAATGTTAAGGATGTTTCTTTCTGCTGCAGGGACGAAGAAGGAGCCGTCGGAGCCGAAGGAGAAGTGGGAAAAAGGGAGCCCAGAAGAGCAGGAAGAAGAGCGCGCTCCCGTCTCCTCATTAACGAGCATCTCCCCTAGGACGATGGTAATGACGCTGTGTGGCTGTGCTCATGGAAAGCACCCCTTGCTGTGTGTGTTCATATCTCCCGGAGCTGGGATCTCTGACAGGAGAACGACCTGCCCCTTGCTCAGGGGGCTGAAAAGGAACACTCTTGAAGTGTGATCAACTCCAGCCAGTCTTTACGAGTTTCTCTGGGTTGTCGAAGGAGGCCCAGTTTGACAAGGGGGTTTAGGCACCTCAAGAAGCCCAGGGGTGCTTCGTGGGATTGGCAGACGTGCCTGGCTCAGGTGCCTGATTCTGAGGCACTTCCCATGGCCCACAGGCACGGCTGAAAGTCAGACCAGGCCCATCCCTGCCCTTTTCGGGGTGACCCGCATATCTCCTGGCTGTGGGGTTCTGGCCCATCTCGTGGCACCAGGACCACTTTGAGACAGAACCGATGAGTCTGCTCTCCAGCCTGAGCTAACAGCCGCATGGGTTTTAGCTCCTGTGGCAAGGGCTCCTGCATTGAGATCCCAGGTTCGATCCCGCCTGCCAACATCTGGGCTCCGTCCGAGTCACAAAGGCACCTCGACGCCCTTGTGACTCTTGCTGTCAGGGACAGAGCACCCTGCAGCACATACAAAAGTCTGCAATTCTGGGAGCTCCTGAGATGCCGGGGGGCTGGAGTGTGGAGGCGAGTCGGCCACTCCGGTGTGCTCTGCTGCGTCCTCAGCTGCGGGCATCCAGGACAGACGGTGCTAATCCAGCGCCACGCAGGCCAGCCGCAGCAATCTCCAGGGGCTGCCCTGAGACACCAGGGCAAAGGCCTCCAGCACCCCAGGCCCTGGGTTGAGGTGACCCTGGAACCGGGCCCTCAGGAGTAACATTGTGCCCAGTGAGTTCTGACCCACAGGAGCCTGGCCCCGGAGACCCACGGTTTGGGGTTCTCCTCAGCTAGGCAGACTCGCTCCTTCAGTCTCAGCTACTTTCTCTCCTGCCGGCGATTCCTGCCTGTTTTCTGGCAGCGCCTCACGCTGCGGGGTGGGGAAGGAAGAGGGCGTTTCCCTTTGGGCCCTATTCTCACTCCTTTCCTCACAGACACTGTGGGCTGCCAGAGTTGCTGAGCCAATCTCCTCAGGCGCTCGGGGTGGGATGGGACATGGGGCAGGTTCTCCAGTGACCCCTCGGCGACACTCAAGGAGCAACTCGAATGGGCTTTGCAGGACATTGAGGCTTTCTCAGCAACAGCTGGGCGTCCTGGGAGGAGGGGCTAGAGAGGGAGGAAATGGGGTGGCCTTTGGGGTCCCCGCACTGCCCGAGAACCTCCCGTCTCTTCTCAGGAGAGGGGGACAGAGCGTGGACGAAAGGCTGAGGAAACCTTGGCATCTGGAGAGGCTTTTTAAGAAACGGGCTCGGCCGGAGTCTCCAGGCTCCCTCGGCGCTGGCAGCCTCCCCCGGGGACAGACTGTTCCAGGGCAGCTGCCCGAGGGAAAAACTCAGTCCCCACAGGCTTTGTCCCTGTTCATTGCAGACCCTCGGGGAGCACCCTTCCTCAGACCCGCTCCATGCCCTGCTGATGACAGCCGTGCAGGGTCTGACAACACCCACCCTGCAGACATTTAGAGCCGCAGAGGAAGAGCTGAGGGCCATCGTATCTCTCCACGGAGACAAGATGGAGAGAGTAAGAGATGCCCGCAGTGGGGCAGGGGGATGCTGGGAAGAGTGGGGGACGGGAGAATCGCCTCTCCTAGGAAACCGTTCCTGGGACACACTGGCATGGTGCTTTGAAGGTTGGCTCAGCCCCTTGCCATTCAGCGCTTGGCCGCGGGGATCCGCAGCGTCAGGTTTTGAAGTGTTCTCTGCCCGAAGGAGCTCTGACACTTCCCTGAGGATGCCCAGCCACACTGAAGGTGTGTGACAGCCCCAGCCCTGGCAAGGCAGCACTCACCTAGTCTGCTGACGAGCCTCCACATTAGGCTCCAGGAGCAGACATGGTTTCCTCAGACATGCTGCAGGGCCTTGTTTTCCAGCTGAAGTATCAGGAAGAATTTGGCTTTGCACGTCTCTCTCTGTCTCTCCTAAGCTCTGTTCCCGTTTCCCACGCCGCTAGCAGAACAGGTCACCAGAATCCCCCACCCAGGGCTGTAACTCCTGCTCCTTGTTCGAGAGAGGCAAGAGCCATGACCAATTCCTCATGGAAGAGCCCTCGGGGGGGCTTGTCCCTCTAGGGTCTGTCTAGCCTGTGCTGCAAACTCTGCAGCAGGAGCCTGAAAGCCTCCTGGCCCTATGGACTTGGGCTCCCAGGGCTGGCACTGTGGGGCCAAAAGAGGAATGCAGACTCTTCTGGGCTTGGGCTGGACTTTGATCTCTGAAGCCCAGGGAGGAGGGGAGCTTCAGAGCCTGGGCTCCAGCCCAAGTCACCACGTCTACACTGCTGTTCTTGGTGCCAGAGCCTGAGCCCGAGGGTAGAGAGCCGGCTTTAAGATTTGTTACGGCAGGTTTTACAATCCCGCAGCACAGAGGTTCTCCTTGGGGCTGGGGCCTGGAGCTGGCTCGCCCCATCCAACCAGCCCAGCCTGCCATCTCTAGGATGGGCTCTGGGGTCTGGAGCAGTGGTTCTCAGCCTGCGGCCCAATCAGCACAGAGCTGCGCCCCATGGGACATCCTCAGGGCCAAACAGGTAGGATTGGATGTGGCCCACAATGGAAACTAGGTTGAGACCCCTGGTCTGGAGGAACTGATTGTGCTAGAAAGAGGAACAGGAAGCTGCAGAGACTGAGGAACGGCTCCTGCAGGGAAGCCTTTGAGAGCAGGGCTGAGAGCAGTTTGCCATGGCAGGGAAGGCCCTGGGACATCAGGGGAGTTTGGGCTGTGCCCCCTGTTAGGTTTTGGGGAAGGCTTTTGTGTGTGTTTCTGAGCTTTAAGGTGCTAAACCAGACCTCAGGAAGACTGGGGTTCCTGGACTTGTCAAAGCCTCTTTCTTCAGATTAGGGAGGAGCCAAGATGGGAAACTGAGGTCAGAGGCTGCTTGCAGGCTGCCAGGAGGGGTTCTCTGGGAGGAGGCCACTCTTTGATTAATCCATCCCTCAACTTCCTGGCATTCTTCCAGGTTGGAGACGTCGTGGGAGGGATCTTAATCTGGCTCGACAACGTTTGTGATCCCAGAGCCAGAAAAGCAGCGCTGAGGGCCACGGCCTTGCTGGCTCGCTCCCACCCCCAGGACGTGGTTCTGACCTGTGTGGCTCACACGCTGTCATCGCACAGGTAGGGAGCTGCTCTGTTATCACCTCAGTCCGTCATTTCTCTTCCTGCTCCCACTGACAGGCCACAGGCCGGGAAAGGTCCGTGGGGCTCACACAGTTGGAGGGAGTTTCCTGCTGGGCAGAGAGCTGTCCATGCTTACTAAGAGGAGGTGGCCAGGCCCAGCCGCTGAGGAGCCAACCCCTCCTCCTGCACTCCCCGGGATGGAGACGTGCCAGTTTTCTGGAGAATTCCAGCATTGTCCTGATTTCTATGGGTCACCCACTTCCTCTCAGATCCAGTACAGGGCCAATAAATGACTTTGGGGCTCACTCAACATCCCTCGCTCATGAAGTCTGGCTGCTCCTTAGTGCATGAGAGAAGGCAGAGACGGAAATGGCCCATGAGCCCCATCTGTCTATCCTCTGCAGACCAGGGCAGGATTGTTACCTGTCGTCAGATCCCTAGTTATTCCATGGCTGAGGAATAGGTCAAAAAATACACTCATTCTTCTGGAGCTGTGCAGCAGAGGTAAATCTCTGAAGACAGAAATTTCCAGGGCTTATTGTTGCAAAAAAGACAAAAAATCATCCACACATGACCAGAGCGTAAATGCAGTGCAGCCTGCCTGAGTCTGCAGACAGCCGGCAATAATAGCTCTGAGAGGGGTGAGTGCCTCTTTTCATCTCAATATGTTGGAAACTCTGAGTCCTGCTGGTTATTGCTGGTCACTTTGCAGAGTCATCCATCTGAGGTGTTTAGAACACAATCCCCATGTCCCTCGGGGCCGTGAAACCCAACTTGGACCCTAGCCAGAGGTCACAACTCCGGCTTTCCTCGGCATCTTCTGCAATGCTGTTCTGCACTGCCCAGAGACAAATCTGTGTCACATGGGAGAGCAAATTGAAGAGCAGCATGAAAGAAATTGAATTTCTTGCCGAGCCTCAGCCTCAGCGTTGAATAAATACAACATTCTCTGAAGGGACTTGCCCAGCCTCAGCCTCCCCACACCAATCGGTGTTTCCACTGAGAGATGCCTTTCCTGCCTACATTGCAAGCCTCTCCCTGGGGAGGGCGAGAGGTGGCCAGGCAGGGAAGGTCTGACTTCTGTTTCTGACTCTGCAGATGTGCCCTTGAGCTGTGGAAGGCCTTGGGTGAAGAACCCCAGCTCACCAGGGAGGTGCTGCGGCAGCTGCTGGACAAGCTCCAGCAGAGACGCCGGGAGGAGAAGAGCGGCTATGTGTCCCTGGCTGTAAGTGAGATTTGAGATGTCACTTTGCAAACGCACCACCGCAGGGAAGATGGTGCATCTTTGTGTGTGTGTGTGTGTCTGTGTGTGAGCTTCACCCCTTCTGAGCTTCAGGCCACAGCTCCACTACTCAGCTCAGCTGACCTAACCTCCCTGGGCTCACAGCCGCCACAGCAAGCCCATCCCTTGGGTGGGGCTGCACTTTGCTGCTTGTGTCAGCCAGGGCCGGCTCCGAGTGCCAGCAAAGGAAGCAGGGACCTGGGGCAGCCAATAGAAAGTTGGGGCGGCACGTCCGGGTCTTTGGCGGTAATTCGGCAGCGGGTCCTTCATTCCCTCTCTTCCTCTTCAGCGCCACTTCGGGGGCAGCTCAATCGGGTTTTTCTTTTCTTTCTCTTCTCCGCTTGGGGCCGCCAAAAAGCTGGAGCCAGCCCTGGTGCCAGCAGCGCACGTCCTCACCAGAAGCGCTTGTCGCGATTCCTCGGTCAGGGTGGGGCATTGCGGGAAGGCTCCTGAGGGTCAGTTGACGTAAACGACGTGGTGTCCACGCTGACACTGCATCGACCGAACTGCATTGACTTGGACTCTCTGCCCCTTGGGGACGTGGAGTTATGAACTTGGCCCCCAGGGGCAGTTCTTCCAATGGGAAGGAAATTCCATACTTAGGGTGATGCTGGGTAAGTGGCCTTGTGTTGACCTAACTCTGTCGTGTAGATCAGACCTTCGTGTGTCCTGGCCACCTCCAATCAAACCAAAGAGGTGTAAATAAAGTTTCCCCCAGGTAAAAGTTACAGATCTTAAGTGGTTTCTCTGCTGGTACCCTGGCTCCGTCGTCTTCTGCTTTAGATGGCCCTTTAGTGAGCAGGTGCAGTTCGGGCGTCTATTGGAAGTATCCAGGTTTCTGGCTTTGTAAACTGTGGCTAGAAACCTTCCCAGCATGGGATCTTGAGATGTCCAGTACGTTGGACTGGGCCAGAAACACTGGGCCTATGGGAACGCATCTCCTCAGGATGATTTCAGCCCGTCCAGTCACGGCTGGAAAGCCAAAGCCCAGGGTCTGCACCATTAAGAGAAATAACGGGGAATAACGTCACCCAGACTCTTCTGATCTTTCCATAGGGTTCCATCCTGCTTCCGTTCCAGCAATGGGGGAAGGTTTAGGAGCTTCCAAATGTCTCCTCCCCTCTCAGGAGCCAATCCTCTTTTGTAACACGCTGGAGAGGAAATGAGACATGACAAAAGGAGAGTCGCAAATGGCAATGGGGGCAGGGGGCAGATTGGGATAGTTGAGTGAAATTCTTTCCCCCCTCCAGGCCATGAAGACCATTTACGAGGTCCTTTTCCTATGGGGATACCGAGAAGCCATCCTGGAAATGTATCCCCAGCTGCTCATCCTCTGCGTCAGGCAAGTGCAGTATGTGATGGATCTGCGCTTGCCAGGGACCTACATGGCCAGTGAGACATCCAGCCCCGAGGAGGGATCCAGCTGCCTCAGTCTCCTAAGGTAATGACTGAAAGGAAAAGGAAGAACAGATTTGTTCTGCTAAACACCTGGGGTCCGTTCATGGCCATCGGTGGTTCGGGTGCTGTCGTTGGCCCAGGCTCAGTTGGGTGCAGGTCTCTCTTGAGGGAAAAGGGTTGAGAGCCGTGTGTTCTTGTGAGTCACACTCGCTCATCTGACGCCGTCCACAGGCCAGCTGCTTTCCCCACACACTCAGGCAGCAGCCATGTTTGTGCATCCATCCACCTGTGCCACCCGCCAAAGGGTCAGTGCTTTCATCAGTGTCTGCTGAGCAAATCTGGGGGCCTCCGTCCCCGAACGCAGACAGAGCCACACCGGGAGCACATGGGGCCAGGCCCTGCAGGATCTCAGCCTCACAGGCAGGCAGGAGGAAGAGGGATCAGTTCAACTGGTTCTGTGGGCACAGTGAGGGGCTTCCATCTACACGGGAAAACCAGAGCGCCGGAAGACACCTCAGGTGGTGTAAACTGACATCGCTTTGCTCGCTTACACCAACTAAGGACCCGACCCCACATGCCAGCTTGAGTCCTGTTACCTGTCACAGTAAAGAGTCAAGTATTCAGCCATAGGGAGTGATGACACCAATCATCTTAAGAAGCTACATTGTCACTAATTGGTTAGAAACTCAATGAAACTGCAGTGTAGACAGGGCCCATTGGGCAGGGAAGCACCATGATATCACTCTGGATCTATCCTCGGGGAGGCTAGCTACTGCTGACCACGCTGTGTTTCCCAGGGCTCGTGCAGATTTGCCATGCCTGGGGCTGATCTCGTTGCCTGAGACTGGTATTTTCTCCTCTTTAGCACATCAGTGGAGGCTGTGAAGACTCTTTTCTCCATGCCCGGCTACTGGAAGGAATTTGCCATCATCCAGTTTCAGCAGGGTTGGGACACGATAGCCTCCCGATATTACTACTCACAGGGTGTTGGCCTGATTGCAAGGTAGGAGCCCAAAATTCCTCCTCACTGGGTCTCTCTTGGGAATGGGATTTCCGTGTGAAATATTCCTCTGTTCCAGGCTGCCAGCTCAGCCCAGCAACTGGAGAGGAACTCTCTCTCCCCCTTGAAAATCACAAGGGACTTTCTGTTCCATGTTCCAGAGCCATGATTGAGTGTGAGAACCCTCAGCTCCCTGCAGTTTTCAGAGAGGCAATCACCATCATCCAGAGTGAGAGGGAGGAGGAGCAGAGAACAATTGCCATGGCTTTCTGTATTGAGGTGAGATACATTAGTTGATAGGCACAAGGGGGCTTTCTGGAGAGCAGCTCAGGCCAGTAAGCTCTGGGGCATATTGTCAGCAGCTCAGCAGCCTTACCGCCAGCTAGCTCCTCTCTGCACAAGGATGGTTGTGGGGCATGGCAAAGAGAGGGAGGGAGAGACAGGGTGAGATTGCTCCTGGCTGGATGTGCCTCGATGGGATTATGGGACAAGAGGAGAGGTTTCTCCAGTGCCCCAAGACCATGCTTCTCTCCTCACCTTTTCCTGAGGTTCTGCTTTTCTTCTGTCCCAGGGGTCTCTGCATGGCTCTCAATGAGGCCTGGAGACGCCCCTTTCCCTGGGGGTTGATTTGTGAGCTGTGCATGAGTCCAACTTTTGGGAATGAACCAACTGAAACAGCAGCAACTGCCTCCCTACGCACCAGAGACTTTGAGTGGGAGTAAGTGGCTCTTTGGTAAAGACGACTGTCCAGGGAAGAGACCCCACAGGAAGACCTCTGTTCCTCAACCTGATGTTGATTTGCCTCTTTGCAGTTTCTCCAGAGTCCTTCCATTGACACAGTGCTGACAAAATCAGAGCTCCGGGCGCAGCTCATGGAATGGACCAAGGACACAAATCCCGTCATATGTAAGCTCAGTCTGCGAGGCCTTGGCAGTATTGTGTTCCAGCCAGAAAAGGTAAGAGGCGTGGATTGCCCAGGGGACCAAGGAAGCCGATGTCTCTCAAATAGCTCGGAAACGAGAGCCAGATCCCCACATAAACCTTGTTGTTTAACACACAGCCCTCAAATGGTGGAGGTGCTTTCCTGAGCAAATCAAGGCATGACGTGCTCCCTGCTCCCATGAGCGGAGCCCTGATTGCACATGGGATGCAATGGGGGAGGTGGGGTGAGCAACGACAAAGGTTACAGTGAGCAGCTGGCACAGAGTGACAGGAGAACGACTTTCTGCCCCGTTGGGGGGCTCTGCCATCCGTGGTTTCTCCTAGGCGGGAGTGGTGCAGCACGTGCTCCAGGCTGTCACCCCGGAAAGTAATGAGTTGCCTTCTTCATTCCTGCAGGTGAGATGGTTACAGGCCCAGCTGCCAGGAACCGTTGCCAGGTTTTGTGACCGGGATGGAGGGTGTGTCAAGGAGGCCATGCACAAAGCTCAAGACATCATCTACCTCCTCAAGAGGGAGGGGCTTGGCTCCATCTCCCAGGACATTGCAGTCAGCCTTCGCCCCTTCATTGATGACGTAAGACTTGGAACCCCAGGAGAAGCCCGTTCCCCCCCCTCCACCTGTCTCTGATGCCCTTGTCTCTCTCTCCCCATCTCCTTGGCTCCCGCCCCTCAGGGCTGCCATGGAGCCTCCAAGGAGCGCCCCCGCCATGGGTGGGGAATGTCCTGCTTAGCCACCTCCCTGTCAGAGCTCTTCTCGCCAAAGCTCAGTCTCAGCGCCATGCTCCCAGCCCCTGCTGCAGCCTGGCCTGGGGGAGAGGGGGCCTGGCCCTGGCAGATGCCCAGCTGTCTGGAGAACACAGGCCCCCAAAGAGGTGGAGATTCTCAGCAGGAAAGAGGTGGGTCGGGAATGGCCCGGCTCTCGGGGGCACCGAAGAGCAAAAGAAATGCTGTGTTTTGTAGCAGCGAATCCCTGCAAGGCTCCAGCAGCGGCTTCTCCCCTTCCCCAGACCAGTCTCCAGCAGACTTCCCTCCCTCTCCCCAAATCTTCTCGGGTTCCTGGATTCTAGGCTCTCCAGACAGAAACTGCCTCTGGGACACCCTGGGGCTGCGCTGTCCTGCCCAGGGTCTCAGGCCTGCACAAGATGTCTACGGCGCTGGCCTGGTGTCCGCCCTGCTCCCCCCACCCAAGTCAGTTCACACGGGGGAACCGGAGCAGCGGGCGGATTATGACTCTGTCGCGTTCTGCTCTGATACTGCCTGGCTTTAACCGGGCGTCCCCACCCCCTGTGTGTCATTGCCAGGAGAGGGGCAGTGTGCGCTCAGCTGCCATTTCACTGCTTGGCAACGTGGTGAGCAGGGTGCAGGACCCGGACAAAGCCCTCGTGCAGCAGGAAATCATCCACTGCTTGCTCCCGCTGCTGCTGCATCTTGCAGACCAGGAGGAGAGTGTGACACTGGTAAGTGCCACGATCATTATTTCCTTCAGAGCAAAGAGCCAGAATCCCCAGGGGCCCCCACTCCAGTCATCGCCAGAGCCCCTTGCCCAAGCAGAGTCTTCTCCTCCCGGCTTCACTCCCTGCTGGAGCCTCGTGCCTCATCCATCCTCACAGCACACAGCACAAGGGGTGGAGAAGGTCCAGTGTCCCCCACACTATCCCTCTCTCAGTGAGAACCCTCTTGGTCTCCCCTTCTCTTGCAGCGATGTAAACTGACGCTCTTCCGCTGTGCAGTGTTTCTCGGCTGGGCTCATTTGAAGAGGCTGTTCCGCAGCATGGCCTGGGATGGCTCCTCACAGCTCTTGAAGAGTGTCGGGAAGTGCCTGGTAGGTGAATTCCTTGTGCCTTGAGAGGGGTGAATGGGGACTTGAGGGAGACCTTTCTAACCCCACAGCCTGAGGACCCATCCGCTTCGGTCGGGTTGCAAGACGCTATTCCAGGCTCTCTGCTGGTTCATTTCTGCAGGAGTTACAATCCGTTCCCATTGTTGACAGTTTCCTCCACAACTGTCAGACCTCCAAACTTTTGTCTTTTCAAATGAAAGCGGAGGTTCTGGAGAACACAACAGTGACTTCAGAGAGGTGCTGCTCTGGTGTATGGGTTCGTATTGGCGGTTGCCATGGCCTGGCTATATGCTTTGGCTTTCCTGGACTATTCGCTGTGGGGAGAACCTGTCATTTGTATATTGTGCATTTCTTCCTTCTTTCTTTCCAGATGCAGAACAACAAGAGCCACATCCCCAAATTCCTGTTCCAGGCCCTAGACTACCTGGAAAGCTCACAGACAACAATACGACACTCTGCAGCCTTGTTCATTGGTAAGCAGAGCAAATTCACTTCAGCTTTCTTAAATGTTTCCTTCAAAGCCCTTTTCTAGACAGCTGCTCTGTTCCCTCCAACAGCACCAGAATCCTAAAACGGGGGGGGGGGTGTGTGTGAGAGAGAGAGAATTAACATGTATTCCAAGATGAAGGGAGCAACTTAGCTGTATCGACTGCACCAACTTCCCCTGCCCACAGCAGCTCTTTGGCTGCACCTAGGGGAGATTGAATTCACATCATGCTGGTTTGATGTGAATTCAGTCTCCTTTAGAAATCAGCTTCTCAGTAACTGCTGGGCATCTGATGCTTTATCTAATGTGCTTTGTGAAGAGATGTAAGAAATGTATTTAATTTTCCGAAGGGCTGTCTTGGGGAAATGGCTGCATCTTCAGCAGTTTTCAGCGAAGGATTTGAAAAGTAATGAGATCCATTGTATTCATTGTATGTCTAGGAAATACTATCCACCATTACTGTGATTTGTTGTCTGAAACAGTGAATGAAGATGGCATCTTCCGCCTGTATGAAGGTAAGGAAATATCTCTGTGTGTTTGTGCCTCTGTGGGAAGTACAGGGATGCAGCACAGGGCCCGAACACAGGTTTGAATGTGGACACAGGTCCCTCTCTGTCTAAGGACAGCGTTTAAGGAAGAAGGATGGTCATGCGAGCGTCATCGAGCTACCACAATATGTGTATGGGAGCAGGGGAATTCCATCTCTAGCTCCTAGTATAGACGTTGCCTTAAAGCTGTGTGGGGAAAGTGTCTTCATAAAGGTCTGAAAGTCTGTAATGGAAGGCCTGACAGTATTGAAAAGAGCCGTAGTTATTAAGGATGATGATGATGCTGACAATTACCCTTATCACCTGCCCTCCCTGTAATGGAGTGATTGCAGGCCAGGGAGATTCCCTCCGAGATTGGTCATCAGCTCATAGGAAATCCCATGAGGGCACATGGGAAACACTTCTCCCTGTGACCTCTTGAGGAATGAAGGCACAGGGCCACAAAAGATTTCAGTAGACATTAGGAGCCTAAATCCCTTTGTGGATCTCGGCCTAAATGTTGGATGGTTTAATGTCGCTGCGGCTGTCACTTTCCTGTTCCATCGAAAGAACAAGTGCCCCCAACCATCTGTGTGTAGTGGTGTGTGTACGGGTGTAGGCCGGCGGAGGGGGAAGTGACAAGAATGGGGTCTCCTCTCTGTGCAGGGCTATTTTGGGAGGAGCGGAGTTGTTGTTCTTGTGCCCTTAGACTCTTGGGGAGCTAATAGCAGAGGGCGATGGCCATCGGGAGTGGAGATTTCCTAGGCACCAGGCACATCAGCACCAGAGGCTTTTCAACCCGTTTCCTCTTGGTTTCAGCTTTTCAGGAAGTGCCTTTGAAATCTGACAGGACCACGTGGTACATCCTCAACAGACATTATAAATGGTTGCAGAAGCTTGTAAATCTCGTGTCGGGTTCTGCATTTGACTAGGGAACCGGGACCGACACAGAAGAGCTCTTTGTCCTGCTATGGTATGTACAGCAGACGCTTATCAACTTTTTGGTGTCCCTAGCCTCTGTTTGCCAGCAGCTAGGAATGGGTGACAGGGCATAGAGCACTGGATGATTCCTGTCTGTTCACTCCCTCTGGGGCACCTGGCAGTGGCCACTGTCGGAAGACAGGATACTGGGCTAGATGGACCTTTGCTCTGACCCAGTCTGGCCTTTCTCATGTTCTTATGTTTGGAACTGGGGCTGAACAACGAGGTGGATATTGGCAGATGACAAGATTATGCAGATTAATCAGCCTAGAGGAGACTTTGAAGAAGTTCAAAGGGATCTAATCAAGCCATGTGACTGGGCAGCACAATGGCAGATGAAAACCAGCGCTGACCAGGGCAGGGCCATACACATGGAAAGCAGTGCGGTGAACGACTCCTCCATATCGCTGGGGTCAGAAGCCAAAGCACGGCTGGTTGGGCCCAGTGGTTGGAGCAGGGGCGCTGGGGCCCAGTGCTCAGAGTGGTGGAGGTCGAGCCGAGGGGAGCCAAGGGTTGGAGCTGGAGTCAGGAGTCAAGAGCAGGATTGGAACAGGCTGGGGAGTAGGGCCAGGGCCGGATTAACGATTCCCGGCCCATGGGAGCTGCGGGGGGACGCGCGGGGGGAGGGCAGAGCCGACAGGCAAGAGCAGCCCCCGGGACAGAGGTTCCCGGTGCAGTGCTCGTCGCGGCGACGTGGCTGCGGGGGGACAGGAAGAGCAGCGCGCGGAGCCTCCTCGCCCCCACCCCAGCCAGGCAGAGCCGGCCCGGCTGGAACGCAGCACACAGGGGCTTTAGAGGCTGCAGCTCGGGCCCCCCTTAGCCCTGCTCCTTTCCTGAGTGCACCATTGCCCCACTTCTGCCCCATTGCCACCCTCTGTTACAGGGCAGCACCCTGGAGCTGATCTCTGACATCTCTCTCCCTGGAATGAAGTCACTGCAGTCAGGACAACCCCACCTTTGGGCACCATGTGGGACATCTCACCCCACCGCACAGAGCCCGACATTCACACAGCTTCTCACATGTGATTCCCTCACTCATCAGTGCCAGGCGGAGAGAGGAGAAATTCTCCCAGACTCCCTTTAACCATTGCCAGCCCCCAGGGTAGTGGCGGTTGCCGGGGGTTGGGTGCTCTCTTTAAGAAATGCCAGCTCTCCGGGAAGTTGCAAATGAACATTAGCAAAGTGGGGTGGTTTTGTGCTGTGGAAAACCACCCTGCTTGAAGGTTTTGTTTTTCTAATTTGTGCTCCTGCCCTTTCTCCCTCTTCCAGACATCTAGAGGCCAACAGGAGCCAACTGAGCCCACCACTGATCCCATCTCTTGTGAGATGGCAAAGCAGCTGTTGCATGGGAAGGAGGAGACAGAAGAGGCCGAGCAGCGTGTGCCGGGGTGTACCAGCCCCACATAACCCCACAGTCTAGGCGGAGGAAGCCAAGCCCCTCCCCAGCCCTGCCGGACACGCTACAACTGGAGCACCAGTGTGAAAGGGAGCAGCTCAGCTCACGCTAGGCAGAGCGCCGAAAATGGAGGATGCACCCTGTAGGCTCCAGTCCAGAAGCAGCTGAAGCCCCGAGGCGCCGAGACCCAGCCGCACCCCCGGGTGCCTGCAGACGTGCAAGGGAGATCGGAGTGTCTGGGAGTTTCCCACGCCGGGAGCCCAGAGACCCCCAGCCCGTGGCCGAGAGACTTCTCCTCTGAAGTAACCTGGGTGAACGAGCCATTGTCATGCTGAGTGACGTCAGCATGTTCTGGTTGGATCCCCACTGACTCAACGGCAAACACATTGGCCACGGACAAGGCCCTGGGCTAGGGCAAGGGGGAGTAAGGAGAGTCTGGGTCCCCCTGCCCTGGCTGCCATCCATCCTCGGGTGGCTGCCCACATCCCCATTGCGCCACTAGACTGTACGGCCCGAAGAGGAGGGGCAACCATCTTGTCTCTGTACACTGAAGGGCAGCCTTTGACTCTGCTCATTGGGCCTCACAGCCCCGACGGAGAGGACAGCCGCACGGACTCTGGTCGTTGGGCCACACAGCCCTGGATGGAGAGGACAGCCGCACGGACTCTGGTCGTTGGGCCACACAGCCCCGACTGAGCGGGCGGCCGCACGGACTCTGGTCGTTGGGCCACACAGCCCTGGACGGAGAGGGCGGCCGCACGGACTCTGGTCATTGGGCCACACAGCCCCGATGGAGAGGACGGCCGCACGGACTCTGGTCGTTGGGCCACACAGCCCTGGACGGAGAGGGCGGCCGCACGGACTCTGGTCGTTGGGCCACACAGCCCTGAACGGAGAGGGCGGCCGCACGGACTCTGGTCGTTGGGCCACACAGCCCCGACGGAGAGGGCGGCCGCCCGGACTCTGGTCGTTGGGCACACAGCCCTGGACGGAGAGGGCGGCCGCACGGACTCTGGTCGTTGGGCCACACAGCCCTGGACGGAGAGGGCGGCCGCACGGACTCTGGTCGTTGGGCCACACAGCCCCGACGGAGAGGGCGGCCGCACGGACTCTGGGCGTTGGGCCACACAGCCCTGGATGGAGCGGGCGGCCGCACGGACTCTGGGCATTGGGCCACACAGCCCTGAGTGGGAGGGCAGCCATTTTGGCTCTGGCCATAAGGCCAAAGCACCCTGAGGCTAAGGACAGTTATTTAGTTTCACCCATGGGACCTCGCCCCTTTACCCCTAAGGCATCGCCCATCTGTCACCATAAGACCCACACCATGATATAAGACTTTCGGGGTCAGGATGCAAATATGAGTAGAAGCAAGGAGTAGCATGTGACCCCTCTAAGAGCTCCTGCCACTCCTCTACCAATCTGGGGGTGTTTTATCTCCATCCATCTGCCTCAGGAATGGATTTGACCAATGGGGAAAGTTCTGGGGCAGAGTGACCCATCCGGAAGTGGGTCACGTGACCCCTCCGAGAACTCCTCCCAGTTGGGGTGAGCCTCCGCCCCTTAGGACCAGCCAGAGAGGGGATTTCCCCAAATCGGGTAAGTGCTGTGGTGGGGTGACCTGCCCGCAAGAGGGGCCCATCACCGCTCCATGAAATCCCCCAACCCTCCTCTACTAATCGGTCAGGGTTTCACACACCCCATAGGCCATCCCAGAAGGGTAACGTACCGATCAGAATAGGCAGTGCCCGAAGGTCTAGGCCAGAAGCCGCCGATCTCTGGAGCTCCATGTTTGCGTGGCTGGCAGCATCCTCCTGGAAGTCGCAACACAACACTGCGTGGAAGAGCCCGTCTCATTCCAAGGATGTCTTTTGCAGAAATCGTGGCCTAGGCCTTCGGGCTAAACCTGTTCTGGATTGGGACACATTTCCCTTCTGAGATGACCTAAGGTGGGAGTGAAACCCTCGCCAATTGGTAGAGGGCGGTGTGGGGACTTTTTAGGGTCCACAGGATCCTGTTGCGGGCAGCTCACTCCACTATGGCACTTCCCCTATTTGGTCAAATCCCCTCTCGGGGTGGCCCTACAGGGCAGACGCCCACTTCAGTTGTAGAGGACAGAGGGAGGAGTTCTCAGAGGGGAGATACAACCCCCTTCTGGATGGGTCACCCTGCCCCGCAACGTCCCCTGATTGGTCAAATGCATTCTCTGGGTGTGTAAAATGGTGTTTGCCCCTGCCAAATTTTCGTAAAAGAAGGGAAGAAAGGCATGTATGTTTTGTGTTATCTATAAGGTGGCCATCTTGGACTTGGCAAAAGAATTTGGTGACCTTTTGCCATTGGCTATATTATTTTGGGTTGGGAAGCACACTGCCACGCACGGATTGAATCCGCGTAGATAGGGTCTAACATCCAGGCAGAGACGACGCAAAGAGGGATAGGGAGGGTTTTTAGTTAGGTCTACTCACCCGGTCCTGTGTCCATCATCGAAGTCTGTCCCTGACGTCCAATGTCAAGAGAGCAGAAGCTGTCCATCGCTCTCCCTGCAAGAGAAGGTAGAAAGCACATCAACATTTCCTCGTGGGTGTAATTGTTTGTGAGAGTGGAGCATTTCCAGAGTTAAAGTTTTGTTATTCCACCCCTTCTCTAGCCTATCCTAGTCCTTTCCCCCATCGTAAATAAAGTCTTGTTTGTGTGGTTACCACTCCGTGGCCTTATTTTCGTGTGCTAAGGCAAGCTCTGACAGACGGGATTACAGAGGGGACTATGTGGGAAGACTTTACTGTAAGATTCCCCACATCTTCTGAATGGGGTTTGGGTTCTGCCCTCTTTAAAGGAAGGAAAAATCCTGACAGGTGATCCTAGGGGGCTGAAACCCTCTGTGATGAGTTAGTAATCTGTCCTGTTCACCACTCTAGGATGGAGTCTGGGATGCAGGCTCTGGGATGGAGTTTGGGTGCTGGGTGCAGGCTCCGGGCTGGGGCACAGGGTGGGGGTGCAGGATGGGTGGAGGGGTGCAGGCTCTGGAAGGGAGTTTGGGGATGGGAGGGGCTGCGGAGGGAGGGGCTGCAGGCTGTGGAACGGAGTTTGGTTGTAGGCTCTGGGCTGGGGGAAGGGGTGGGGGTGTAGGAGGAAGTTTGGGAGCAGGAGAGGGTGTGTGGGAAGAGGGTGGGGGTGCAGGCTTTGGGCTGGGGCAGGGAGAACCGCAATTAACTCATGTAATTAACTCAAAAAAATTAATCGCAATTAAAAAAATTAAAACTGCAATTAATCATGATTAATTTTTTAACTGTGATTTTTTTTAGGTATGATTGATCACCCTGTTAAACATTGAATACCAACTGAAATGTATTAAAGATTTTGGTTGTTTTTCTCCTTTTTTCAAATATACTGATGTCCATGACAACACAGAATACAGGGCTCACTTTCTAGGATGATGGTTTACAAATATTTACACTGTCAAAGTAATAAAAGAAAGAGCATTTTTCAGTTCCCCTCATAAAAGTGCAGCAGTGCAAGCTCTTGGCCGTGAAAGTGCAACTTACAAATGTAGATTTTTTGTTTTGTTCTAGAACTGCACCCAAAAGGAAAACAGTGTCAACGTTTCGCGCCTACAAGGACACCGGACGTTGAGAAGAGGCGTTCGCATGGCACTTTTGTAGTCAGCATTGCATGGTAGTTATGTGCCAGGCATGCTAAACATTCGTATGCCCCTGCATGCTTTTGCCACCAGTGCAGAGGACATGCTTCCATGCTGATGATACTCGTTAAAAAAAAGTAATGTGTGAATTAAATCGGTGACTCAGCTCCTTGGGGGAGAATTGTCTTCTCCTGCTCTCTTTTACCTGCACTCTGCCACAGATTTCATCTCCTAGCCATCTCGGATGATGACCCAACACATGGTGTTCGTTTTAAGAACACTTTCACTGCAGATCTGACAAAAGGCGAAGAAGGACCAATGTGAGATTTCTAAAGATAGCCACAGGACTTGACCCAAGAGTTAAGAGTCTGAAATTGGACTCCAAAATTTGAGCGGGATGAGGCGTGGCGCATACTTTCTGAAGTCTGAAAAGAGCAACACGCCAATGTGGAAATGACAAGATCCAAACCATCGAACAAGAAAATGAACCTTCCGCTGGTGACATCTCAATCTGTCCTCAACATGGACGCATGACCTCTGGAACGGTGGTTGAAACGCGAAGGGACGTATGATTCTTCAGCACATCTGGCCTGTCAATATCCTGCGATGCCAGCTACAACAGTGCCCTGTGAATGCCTGGTCTCCCTTTTAGGTGACACTGTCAACGAGAAGTGGGCAACATTAGCTCCTGCAAATGTCAACAAACCCCTGTTTGTCTGAGCGATTGGCTGAACAAGTAGCAGGACTGAGAGGGCTTGTGGCCTTTCAAGTTTTTCATCATTTTATTTTTGAATGCAGTTATTCCATTTCTGTTACGTGTGAAAAATGCAGATTTTTCTTCCCCATAATTACAGCACTTACTCCTAGACGACATTTGCTGACTGGCTTTATCAAGAATCATTAAAAATGGGTCTTCACACATTTAGCACTGACTGTCAGCCCCTGCCATGTTGTGATACCGTTCAAAGCACAATACACTGTTTTGATGAAGGTATTTTAGTGCTTGTAGGCCCAGAATGTATTCAGCTGATTTTTAGAGCCTGTTAGACTTTTGGTATGTTTTTCAAAAGCATCTGTTTAAAATAATGTAGGTCTGGGATCGGGCACCTGACAACACAGATGGGGGCTGAGTGGGCTGTTCAAAACAGGTTAGGCACCAGGGGCTAGCTCCACAAAAATACTGAGCTGGGCTTGGCTGCTACTTTCACTTTAGCTCCCTAAATCTGACACTGAGATGCTGCCGATCCTCAACCCCCCACAGCTACAGCCTAAATGTAAGGGGACTGTTGCCCCCTTACTAACAGTCAGTGGGGGTGTTTTGATTGGCTAGCTCCCAGTACTAAAAGGGGAAGGGTCGATGGGAAACCAGGACCCTGAGACTGATAGTCCCCAGGAACAATGGGGAGAGGCCAATGCTCCAGGTCAGCCTGAATGACAGGGCGAGAAGGCTAATGAGGGAGTCAGGAGGCCAGGGGGGTCCCGTCCTCTGTGTGAGCTGGATTTGCATGGGTCAGACAGACAGAGTGAGGCCGAGCTAAGGAGAAAGCAGGGGCCCGAGCTGAGCTGGGGAGCGGAGCTGTGCCGATCCAGAGGGACCAGTAAAGCAGCCCAGAGAGAGCAGACCTGTCGTGGGAGCAACCAGAGCCAGAGGGGCCAGAGAAGCAGCCCAGGGAGCTGGGGGCAGAGCAGCAGCCGTGCAGAGACCGAGTGGTGGGGCTGGGGCTGGAGCAGTCCGGAGCTGGATGCGGTGAGCAGCTGGGGAGAGCGAGGGGGACCCTGGGCAGCGGGCCCCGCACAGGGAGACGCCTCAGCCAAGGGGCTCTGCAGGCCAGGCTTGGATTGTAACCCCGACAGGGCGGGGTCCACACTGGGAAGAAGGGTCCTGCCACTTCGAGCCTGAGAGCGTGTGGCCACCACCAGAGCGAGTGTCCGACCCGCAGCATCCCCGCAGCACGGCCAGGGCAGGAGAAGGGGCCTGGGACTCACAAGGAGCAGACTGTGAACTGCCCTGACGTTCCAGAGATGCTGTTTGTGATATTCCCTGCCACAGAGCGGGGTGATGTGTTTCCTTTCACCTTTCCCATTTTCCCTTATTCTTTTTTAAAATTAATTGTTGATTAAATAACTTGCATTTGCTTTAAATTATATGTAATGATTAGTGGGTCAGAGAAGTGCCCAGTACAGAGAGTACCCCGGAGTAGGGACACCCGAGCCCCTGTCCTAGGTGACCACCGCAGGGTTGGGGGTCGAGACCCCCAGGAATCCTGGGTCCAGCCTTGTCGGGGTTCTGAGGACTCTGCCAGACAGGAGAGTGGAAGGGGAGTCCTCCAGGGTAGGGAGGCCTCTGGGGAAAGGGAGTGGGAGCGAGGACTCAGATCCTTTCGCGAGCCCACTTCACCGGGGTCGTGCAGAAGCCAGGACAGTTCCCCACAAGAGCGGGACTATTCCCCCACTTACAGGAAGAAGGAGGTGCCTGAAAGTAGGACCCACAAAACCCAGCGTGCGAGGCATCTCCACACCGACACTAACCAACGGGAAAGGCCGATGGGAGGGGTGTGTCCTGAGCCCCCCCTGCCTCTCTGGATCTCAGGTTACGAGGTCTGGCTTGGAGAGAGGAACCTCCCCCGGCTCCCGCCCGCCCGGCTTTCCCCCACCCCCTGCCCTGCCCTGCCCTGCCCTGCCCCGGCCGTACCTGGTTCCAGCCCGGCCCTGCCGCGGGGTGGGACCAATACTGCTGCCAAGGCCCTCCTGAGGGGGGTGTGGGCTCGGGGCAACCCCCACTCCTCCCCAGACCCCACCCCGCTCCAGCCCTTCCCCCAAGACCCTGCCTCCTTCCGCCCCTGAAGCAGCAAGATTAATCCCATACATTGCATTGATTGTGACTTATTTGCCTGATTTGAAACGAGACCAAAAGGACCTGAGTCTCCTCGCTGTCGATAGCCCCCCGCTCGGCCAACCAGCCCTGAGACTCTGAGGGGCGGGCGGCTGAGAGGTCTCACCAGAGGTCCCAGAGGACGGCCAGGTCACCATCAGAGCGGATCGCTCTCAGATCCAGACCCACCTCTTTGTGAGGACCGCCCGCGATGAGAGCAACCCCCACTTGCCCACCCTCCACACACATCCCTCCTTGGGAGAGAGAGGGAAACAGGGGAAAAAGAAGCAAGAGAAGAGGAGAAAGGAGGGAGGAAAGAGGAGAAGGGAAACCCAAAAGGATAAACCCCAAGGTCCCCAGTGATTCCAAGCGTCAAAGCGCTCGGTAGGAAATCACATTCTGCCCCCTTAAGCCAGTGTTTTCTGTGCCGAGAATTCTGCCTGCAGCAGGTGCATCAGACCCAACAGGTTCCAAACCTCTCGCAGCCTCCGACCTTGTCCAAGGGAAGTTCGTTTTCTGGCACAATCAGTGGTGGAAAAGGAGAAAACTCCACAGAGGCTCCTCCTCATGCTACGATGTGAATCCTAATTCTCTCCCCGTCCTCGAGGGGAGACCGGGAGAAGGAGACGTGCGGCAGCAAAGCCGGGGGGGTCTCAGCGACTGCCCTGGCCCTGCACCTCAGCCCTGCCCCGCTGATGTCGGGGTCTCTCTGTGAGGTCACCCCCTCCCCACCACCTTTGCCCAATGGGCTGAGGTCCTGCAAAAGGCCTTGGTGATGTCACTGCCCCCCCACCCCTCCCCTCCCAGCTGATGTCCTGCCCCTGCCCAGCCTCTTGGAGCTTGGAGTTGTTGCCCCCGGATCTCCGCACTCAATGACTGGTGAGTCTGGGGATGGAGCCGGCTATACAATAAACCACCAGTTTTTCATAAATTAGTCGACTTAAGGCCAGAAGGGACCATTGGAGCATCTAATATGACGCCCTGCATCTCCCAGCCCTCCTGTGTATCATAAGAGCTGCTTTTTGATGAAAGCACTTTCCCGAAAGGCATCTAGTCTTCACTGGAAGACATCAAGAGATGGAGAATCCATCACTTCTCTTGGCAGTTTGTTCCAGTGATGAGTCGCCCTCCCTCTTACAAATCTCTGCCTTCTTCTAAGGAGAATTTTTCTGATTTCTGCTTCCAGCCATTGGTTCTTGTTCTGCCTTTCTTTGCAAGACTAAAGAGCCTTTTAAATACTTGGTGTTTTCTCTCAGCGAAGGCACTTGCAGGCTGCCATCAGCTCACCTCTCCATCTTTTTAAAAACTAAACAGACTGAGTTTTTCAATCCCTCCTTATAAGTCTTCTCCATCCCTCAAATATGGCTCTTTTCTGCACCCTCTCCAGTTTTTTTTAACGTTATTTTTGAAATGTGGACACCAGAACGGGATGCAGTATTCCAGTGTCAGTCTCCCCGCTGCTGAATCACATCCCTTTCCATCCTCTCTTTATCTATCCATGGATGACGTCACGGACTCACAGGACTTGTGCTCTCTCTCAGCCTCGTACAATCCTTGGGAGGAACCCCTTCAGTGTGACAGCCCTTCTCGGAGATCCACTCTCTCGAGGGTTAAGCCATAGGCCCTTCCGCCTCCTGCAACCCCTCTTCTCTGAGCCTTGAGCATGCCTGTCTGCCATGGGCCCCCTCAGGGAGTCCCCTCACTCTGGACCCCTGGGGCCTCTACTCCCAGAGGGAAGAAAGCAACCCTGATCTCGAGACTGCCGTGACTCTCAGACAGCGTAAAAGAGAGGGGTTTATTGAGCATCTGAACACAGCACAGGAAACTCTCAGGGCCTCAGGCCTAACCTCCCTCTGCACAGTCCATCTAGGTCTCTCCTGCACCCGTGTGGGCTCTGGCTGTTTTCTCTCCCCAGTCCAGAAGCCCGCTCCTTCCAGCTAAGCGTCCGATATCACCTTCCCACAAGCCTGTGTCCTTTGTCTTCTGTCCCAGGTGAACAGGCTGCCTGGGTCTCCTCTATCTCAGCCTCTCCTCTCCTCCCTCTTTTCTTTCCCCCTGGCTGAAAGCAGTCACCGGGTCTTCTCTCCTCAGCCCATTGTCCTACTACTGGCCCGACCTGGCTGTGACTTCCAAGCTGGGCCTCCCGCTCACCAGTCGCTGGGGTATCCATTCTCCAGGCCTTTGCCTGAGGGCCCAACTGACAGGAGAGATCACCGCTGGTCCTCTGTAACAATAAAACTACCTCTCCCACCTCGTTAAACAAACAGCACCCAGGGAAACTGAGGCATGCAAACCATTGAAAAACCAAGAAAATCCCCCCGTCATCACCGATGGCTTTGGCCCTGTTCCCCACAGCATCGCAACGGGAGCGGATGTTGAGCGGCTTGCCCGGTATGACACCTAAATCCTTGACAGAGTCACGGCTTCCCGGAGTACAGTTCCCCCTCGGTGGCCTGCCTGCTCTGTCCTGCTGCCCCCTCCCACTGCGCCAAGAGGGGACCTGGTGACTGGAGCTGCTGTGGTTGTGTGAGAGCGCCGGGCTGAGAGACCAAAGGGCACCTCCGTTCTGGAACAGAGGGGTCTGGCCGGTAGGCGCAGTCGCCCCCGGTTTGGGGCACAGAAGGGGCTGTGGCTGGCAGCAGCTTGAAGCCCGTCATAGAATCATAGAATCATAGAATATCAGGGTTGGAAGGGACCCCAGAAGGTCATCTAGTCCAACCCCCTGCTCGAAGCAGGACCAATTCCCAGTTAAATCATCCCAGCCAGGGCTTTGTCAAGCCTGACCTTAAAAACCTCTAAGGAAGGAGATTCTACCACCTCCCTAGGTAACGCATTCCAGTGTTTCACCACCCTCTTAGTGAAAAAGTTTTTCCTAATATCCAATCTAAACCTCCCCCACTGCAACTTGAGACCATTACTCCTCGTTCTGTCATCTGCTACCATTGAGAACAGTCTAGAGCCATCCTCTTTGGAACCCCCTTTCAGGTAGTTGAAAGCAGCTATCAAATCCCCCCTCATTCTTCTCTTCTGCAGGCTAAACAATCCCAGCTCCCTCAGCCTCTCCTCATAAGTCATGTGTTCTAGACCCCTAATCATTTTTCTTGCCCTTCGCTGGACTCTCTCCAATTTATCCACATCCTTCATGTAGTGTGGGGCCCAAAACTGGACACAGTACTCCAGATGAGGCCTCACCAATGTCGAATTGAGGGGCACGATCACGTCCCTCGATCTGCTCGCTATGCCCCTACTTATACATCCCAAAATGCCATTGGCCTTCTTGGCAACAAGGGCACACTGCTGACTCATATCCAGCTTCTCGTCGACTGTCACCCCTAGGTCCTTTTCCGCAGAACTGCTGCCTAGCCATTCGGTCCCTAGTCTGTAGCGGTGCATTGGATTCTTCCATCCTAAATGCAGGACCCTGCACTTATCCTTATTGAACCTCATCAGATTTCTTTTGGCCCAATCCTCCAATTTGTCTAGGTCCTTCTAGTCCTAGCTTCGCTAGGCACTGTTTGAATGAGTGCAACGTCCGTGTTACATACGGGCTCCTGGGGCTCGGTCGGAAGCACTGAACTGCCTCAGAGTTCTCTGTTTGCAAGGTCGGTGCCAGGAGATTAGAGAGACAAGGGAGGGAGGGGATCTCTTTCATTCTCCAACTTCTGCTGGGGAGACACAAGCCTTCGAGCTCCACAGAGCTCGTCCTCAGGCTCTGGTCTCTCTCCCCAACAAAAGCGGGTCCAATAAACCATATGACTTCCCCGGCCTGGTCTCTCGGTGTTTTCTACTCCCACGGGCGTGGCTGGGAAGGGCCACAGGGCTCAGCAGGCTCAGGGAGAAACCTCAGCCCCACTGGAGACAGGAGGGGAGCAAACCTCACAATCCGTGTGGTCCCTGCAGGTCTGTGCAACTGCCCCCCACTCACTCAGTGGCAGTCTGTGGGGGAGGTCTAGGGTGGCCAGGTGTCCCGATTTTAGAGAGACAGTCCCGATTTTTGGGTCTTTTTCTTATATAGGCTCTGATTACCTCCCACCCCCGTCCCGATTTTTCACACTTGCTGTCTGGTCACCCGAGGGAGGTCTGGCAGCCCCCTCCCCAGCCACAGTCCGTGCGTGCCCAGCAGTCTGTGTGTGTCTCAGCAGCCCCCTGCTCACTCCCACGTGGAGCCCAGATCGGGGTGGGCTGGGCCTTGGTTTGTTTGATCCCTGAAGGGTTTTCTGGACACTAACTGGCACCCCAAGTTTGTCCTAATTTGAGGAAATCGCTGTGAAAACTCACCTTTTCCGGGTGTCTGTTTCACACCCTCTGCCAGAGACGTTCCCCATTCTTTCTCCAGTTCAGCTGGCAGCAGGTCTCGTGCGAGGGGCGGGGGAGAGCTGAGATTTCAGGCTGCCGTCTTATGGCGGGTTTGCTGCGATTAACTGGCTGAACGTGCTAATTCTGAGGACGAAACGGGGAAAGGGGCAGAGATCGAGAGTCAGGGAGTGAAATGGAGAAAATAGAGGAAGCATTTCGAGCAAGGGCGAAGTGCAATGACCTGAATCCAGAATATTCTCTGCACCCCTTGTCTAACTCTGGGCCTGATTCTCTTCCGCATTGACTGCCCTGTCCCTGTCTCCGGCCGTGTCTGGAGGGCTTTATGCCCCTGTCCAGCCCCTTCACACTGCCAGGAAGGGAGAGGTGTTATGGAATCTTAGCCCAAAGAGGAACCAGGCCCTGTGTCACCTTCATCCTGGGTTTCAGATGACCCCGAGAAGTTGGGGGGCCACCGGCGCCTAGAGCATGGCCCTGCCACAGAGGCCCCGCCCCCGGTCATCCTCTTCCCCCGAGGCCCCGCCCACCCACTGTTCACTCCTCTGGCCCCCGAGGTCCCCCTACCTGCCCCTCGCTCCTCTCCGCCTCTTCCCCCAGGACTCCACTCACCCCCTGCTTGCTCCTCTCCGCCCCTTTCCCCGAAGGGGGGCTACCGGGGGGCCATGGGGCCAGGCACCCGTCCCTTTTCTCTGTCTTCGGTGAGCGGGGGGCAGTGGGGTCCTTGGGGAAGGAGGTGGAGCAGGACAGGAAGAGGCACGAGAAGACGGGACCGCGGGGGAAAAGGCCGAGGGGGGGTGGGGAGCAGGTTTTGGGGGAAGAGGCAGAGGGGGGATGGGAAGAGGCAGAGCAAGAGCAGGGCATCGGGCTAAGAGGCAGAGGGGAGCGGGGTGTAGGTGGGGCCCCCACTTCTCTGGAGCTTCGCTTCCAGCACTCGAAAGATGACCACGGGCCCACGGGCCTCCGGAGGGGAGACCCGCCCCACATCCCCAGCGTTTCCCTCCCGCATGGGGGAGGCTCAGGCTCCCCTGGCCTCTTGTACGGGCTGCCCGTGCTCAGCTCCTTCCACGCTCTGGAGAGGAGCAGCACCCAGGGGTGGGGCTGAGCCGGGGGGCGCTGGGTGAGGGGCAGAGGCCTCGGGAGCTGAGACCGCAGGGACACAGCGTGAGGCACTATCCCAGGCATCCCCATGAAAGGAGCAGAACAGGGTTTACCTGGGGTGGGGAGTGTATGGAGAGCGTCTCAGGGCCGGTGGAGATGTATTGCCCTGGTGAGCAAGTGTGGCTAAAACACAGGCCTCGCTGTGAGCAGGATTTGAACCTGCGCAGGGAAACCCGAATGGATTTCGAGTCCAAAGCCTTAACCGCTCGGCCATCACAGCTGTGAGTGACGTGACCCCCTAAGGCCTGAGAAACTGGTAAATAATCACAGTGCCCAGGCCTGAAGTCCTCTGAAACACAGAATTCAAACAGGAGACCTGGCTCCCAAAGCACAGGGGGATTTGGGGTTCTCATTGCTTAGCCATGTGGTTAAACATCAAACCAACCCCCTCCTGTGGGGCCTGTAATTGTTGCTATCCCCACTCTAAAGGGAGACAGGGAGAGGTTCACTGACCTGGCCAAGGCCACGCAGGGAGTTAGAGCCCAGGTCTGCCCCTCCCTGCTTTATCCTCCCCTGTCCTGACTGTCTCGCTCGATTCACCTGTTTTTATTGTCTCTTGTCTTTCTTTATAAACAGGACTAAGCCATGACTGGACTGTCAGCCGGGAGAATGGGACACGGCTCCCTTCACCTGGACCCTGGATTTCTCATTACTTCAGAGAAACTTCTCAGTGGAAAAATGAATCACATTCAAATGACTACAGATTATGAATCGTTTGCTATTTTTGTTGCCTTGGAACACTGCTCCCCCCGCCCCGCCCCCCAGTCCTCCGCCCCAGCCTCTTCCCCTGAGTCAGGAATTATGTTTTATTGGTTCACTCTGATTTGTTTCATTTTTATGTTCGCATCTCTTGCAACTAATTGGTCAGAACCTGTCACTTCCGAAAGTCCCAGACGCGTGTCTCAGTTTCCCCTCCTAGCTCCCTTCTCGGTACCTTTGATTTTCCTCAGAGTCTCCTTCAGATCACTGGTTTGTTGGCACCAATAACCAGGTCTGATTTCCAGGTCAGGAGACGTGTCCTCCAGCTGCTGGAACTTTCCTTTTTCACATCAAGAAAGAAACAGGTTTTTTCCCAATAATCATGTTTTATTTTATTTTTTTATTTTACTGTGAATTTCTTGCCACTGAAAAATGCTGAATTGAGGGGCCTGGAGAATGACTCTCTGTGTAGCCAGCCACAGAATAGCTACAGCCCCAGCAATGGCTGGGCAAGCTTCCCCGAGGTGTCCCGTCAATGTGCTTCAGCCCTGATTGACTGAGACCAGCTCTGGGGACAGGACGGGAGTTCAGTCCCCGTGGACAATTCACTCCTCAGCCTCCATCCTTCAGTGACCAATAGATTCCAATGTTCCTGCTGGTCTTTGTTCTGTGGACGTCTGCCCACCTGCAACTGGACCGAGATGAACTCCCCTCAAACCAGCTCATTCCTCACCGGTTTCTGAATGGTCATCACGTCCTACAGACGTTTGCTCACTCCTGCCCTGGGTAGAAGAGAACCCCAGTGCCCTGGAGGTGACAGGCCCGGACTGTGTCCCCGGAGTCCCGGGGCATCATCCCTGCCCTAAGGCTGTGGCTGCACTGGGGAGTTTACGGTGGCAGTCTCTACTGGAGCGGCTGGAAGCCGACGGGAGGGAGCTCTCCACCCTCAACGAGCAGCCGTAGCCATGTTGGCAGGAGAAGCTCTCCCAGCACCATAGCACTGTCCACACCGGCGCTTAGGTCAGTGTAACTTGTGTCACTCAGGGGGTGGCTTATTCACACCCCTGAGCCACATACGTTCTTCCGACACAAGGGGGAGTGTAGACGCAGCCTTAGCAGAGACGCGATTAAGAAAACCGCTTTAGTTATGTAGGAAATGCAGGAACCCCAGGTTTGTAATAAACCAAAGGAGATTCTGACCAAACGAGTCACTTTCTCCACTTTGCTGTTGTGCCCTGGGATAGTTGTTTTGTCTCAGCCTGTGGCCAGAATAATGAGGTGTGAAGGGGAAGGAGCCAGGCACCTGCCTATGGTGCTTCTGACATCCTAGAGGGGAGAAAGGAGAAAAGACGCTCAGTCCCCCATGCCACTCACACAGGGGGTGGGAACTTTGGTGGTAATTTAAAGAGAATCAAGGGGCTCAAAGAGAGACAAAGGTGTTAACGTGACCCTGTCACTGTCCAACATTACACAGGTGAAACAAGGCTTGCAGTTTGGGCTGCTGTACAGAACAAGCGTTCAGGCTGAAAAGTGACATCGTTTCTTGCAATTTCAGGAAAACCCCAAATCAAACAAACCCCCACAACAACAGGCACCTGAAAAAGTACTGCCCCTGACTTCACCTTTCCAAGGTCTTCTCAGCACTCTCTCCCGCCCCAAGGGAGAATCCTACACCTTGACAAACAAACCAAATTCAGGCCCTAATGCAGCTCTCCCTCTGCAGGATGTTGGAGAAAACACAGGTGAAAAAAACTTCCAAGGTAAGCTGCAAACACACTTGCATGGTAAAGGAGACTCATGCCCGAGTCCAACAAATCCTTTGGGAACTCGAAGGAAGCCGCATTCCAGAGGAGTTTCCAAAGACAAACCACCAGCCACACACCCAGGCAGAAGAAGCTTGGACACGGGAAGGGGCACCAGCAAACACACCCTGGGGGAGGACTTGTCCGGGAGCTGCAGCCAGGCCTCTTGGCACCCAAAGTGAGAATCAGACCCTTACAACAACAAGCCACATTTGGCCATTGCTGAAATTGTCAGGCCTCAAAATTTTGGGCCAGAAACCAAAAGCCAAATCTAGCTTTAAAACTCAACCACTTGGAAATGGCACTTCTAGCGTGGCACCAGACCGTAGGCGACCGTCTGTGTGCGTGTGGTTGGCTGCCAATAGGTAGAATCCAGGGCCTGCATCTTCGCTTCCCACAGCAGGAGATTTTGAGACCCTGACAATTAGGGGAAGACCAGGCAGGCCGTGGCTACACTTGCAGATGTACGGTGCTGTGAGTCAAACCTGCCTTCCTACAGCCGAGCAGGGGAAGCGCTGCAGCCTGTCCACACTGGCAGCTGCCAGCCATCCCAGCATTCACGTGGCTGCAACGTGCTTTTCCAACGGGGGGTGGGGGTGGAGTGTGACAGGGAGTGTGGGGGGAGAGAGAGTGGGTTTTGGGGGGCTGACAGCGTGCTGTCTTGTAAGTACAGACCTCCCTCCCTCCCTCCCCCGCCTGTCTCTCACTCACTGAAAGCAAACGGCCGTTCTTTCTTTTTTTCTCATAGACGAGATAAGCAGCCGCTCGCTGAAATGGACCCCAACCCCGCCTCGCTCTGCAAGCAAACAGGAGCGGCTGGCGCTCCAAACGGAGCCCCCCGCCTGCCTCTCACTCATTCAAAGCCAACAGGAGCGGTGTGTGTTTGTTTGATAAGCAGCCCCGAAACGGAGCTTTGAAATGGCACGGCCACGTCCGGAGTTCACAACCAAACAAGAGAGGACGTGTCAGTTAAAAGGATTATGGAGAGTTTCCGGAGGTCAATCAGTGCCTAATAACCTTACTCCCCGTTTACACTGGAGCTGGAGCGTCTCAGCCGATGTGCAACAGCTGTTAATCCTCTCGGGGAGGTGGAGTACCAGGAGCGCTCCAGCCAGGGAGTCAGAGCGCTCTGCATGCCTTGCCAGCGTGGACGGGGAGTAAGGTGGAGCGCTCTGGGAGGCTTTATTGCGGTGTAACATGCAAGTGTAGCCAAAGCCGTAGATAAAAACCCAAAGAAAGTATCAAGAGTTCTCCTTCCTGGCTGAGCTGGGTGCGCTGTCCAGGTCACCGATGATCATTCTGGGGAGGGATGTGGGGCTGATTCAGTTTGGGGGGGTTGTTCTGGGGAAGGATGTGGGTCTCAGATATCTGGAGGATTGGCCCAGAGCCCAGTCTTTTGGGGGCACAGCTGGTGGTCCTGATCCTAGTCTGTCTGCCTCTCTTCTGGCAGAGAAGGCCAAGCCAGGCGAGTACGAATAATGATGCTGTAAATAAAATGGAATAAAGTTGTGGATGTTTTTATTTTTAAAATATTTTTCACACTTTTCAATCTGCCCCAATTTCATCAGGCCCTGGTAGTTCCTATGAGAAATGTGAAAGATGAGATATTTGTAACTGTTCCCTCTTAGTGGGAGCAACAGCTGGCTGGGGTTTTGGCGGCTCAGGCTTTTGTTCCCTGGTTTTACCCACTGTGGTTTCTTTTGCATGTTTTCTTTCATAACGTATCAGATGTACCTGTGTGTAACTTTTTGCCCTAGGGCTGCCATTGCTGGGAGCCCCCTCCATTTAAACTTGTAAATATTGTAAATAAAACCGGTACAGCTGTGTGCTGTGTCAAACACAACTCCTGTGTCAATCTGCTGGCCCAAGGGGGCCCACAAATGTGTTGGGAACCAGGCCCACAAAAGGTTAATCTGGCCCTGTGTGGGGGAGCCTGTGTGTGTCAGCACACTGTCTCTTTAAGCCAAGCACTCCTGAGCCTGAAGACTTGCAGCTCCCACTCCTGAGTCAAAGGCCTCAGCGCAGACAGGCTCCTGCCCCGTGCTCCCCAGCTCAGCGGAGACCCACCTGGGCACGGCCACCTCTCGTAGCGGGCGGAATCCCCCAGTGCCCGGCCAGCCGTGCATCAGCTTCCCAGCGAAAGGGAGACTTACGTGTAAACACGGGGCTTGCAGCCTCTGCAGTGCCGGCTGCCGCGGAGCCGGTGTAGAGCTTGGCCCAGGCTAGCATCAGCAGGGGAGCTGACTGTGCAGATCTCTGGGGCCGCAGGCACTGACTTATTTTTCCTGGGGATGCCACCTCCGCCACTTCCCCCAGGTCCCACCCTGGCTCCTTCCCCTCCCCATAGGTCCCTGCCTGCCCGCCCACCACTCCCCCCTCCCCGAAGCCCCTTCCCCAGCTGCCAGACAGCTCAAACAGCTGATCAGCAGGGGCCAGCCCAAGAGCTGTGGCTGGTGGGTGCTGAGCACCCGCTATGTTTTCCTGTGGGGGCTCTGGGTCTGGAGCACCCTCTGCGTCGGCACCTGGGGCTACAAATCGGTCAGGCCCCACCTGAGTGCAAAGGGACTGAATGGAAGAAGGAGGCAATTTCCTCCAGTCTAGGCAGGTGTCTAAAGCCTCCTCTCGGCAGATCAGGTGTGTGTGTGGGGGGGGAGCTTGTGTGGGACACTGTCCCAGCCACGTGCCAGTCCGCTTCCCCTAGCTGCTGCTGTTTGTGGCAGGAGTGTGCAGAAGGGGAAGTGAGAGCCCGTGAGCCTGGGGAAGGAGAAGTGAGTGTTTCTGCTGTGGGGAGCCTGGCCCGCAGCCGCCGCTCTCTGCTCTGCCTTCAGAAAGGGGCAGCCAGAGAGCAGTGGCTCTCAGCCGAGTGCCCGGATCTGAAGGCAGTGCTACCAGCAGTTGGGAGGGATGGCTACGGGGGAGGGGCTAAGGCAAATTTTGGGATTGCTGTGGACCCTGCAAGCTCCCCCTAGAGCCGCCCCTACCCCTGCCCCACAGGGCCCCTCTGCTCCTCCTGCAGCTGCAGGTCTCCTTCGTCCCTCTCATCCCTGATGCTGCTGAGAAGGGTGCAGAGGAGCTTCCAGGGGCTATACAGGTGATGAGCCATGGTGCTGGATAGATGGGAGTCCTCCAGGATCAGAGAGACTGGGCTAACTGCAGCGAGAGAAGCCTGTATTTTTCATGCTCACCGGACTCCCTGTTGTCTCAGCGACACAATCCGAGCCTGGGCGATCAGAGTCATCCTGGACTAGAGAGGACTGTGACCAAAAAACTGCAAAATTCCTGAAGCAAGGAGATGGGCTTCTCCGCCTTGATCGCTCCCTTGCTTTAACAGAAGAACGGCCAGACGGGGTCAGGCCAAAGGTCCATCTAGCCCAGTGTCCGACAGGGGCCAGTGCCAAGTGCCCCGGCTTTCGATGGTTTTGCAGACCCAACAGAGTAAGGAGCACAAGTCCCATTGACTGGGAGCAAGACCTGTGCACCGAACTCTGTTTGCAGTTTTGAAAATACAACCCTAAGTATTTAACCACAGACCAAACAATGGATAATTTGGCATCAGGACTGTGGCTATGCTTCTGATTTGCTTATGTTTATTTTATATAGGTGAAGGAAGAAGTGAGAAAGCCAGAACATTCCAATTGACTTGGGTGTCCAAATAGGGTGACCAGATGTCCCGATTTTATAGGGACAGTCCAGATATTCGGGGCTTTTTCTTATATAGGCGCCAGTTACCCCTCACCCCATCCCGATTTTTCACACTTTCTATCTGGTCACCTTGTGTCCAAATATCTTAGGACAGGAGGCTTTGCAAATTTCAGTTTGCCACATAGACCAGAGAAGAGTGACAAACCGTCGGTGGATCACCATTAGAACATGATGGCCCCTTGTGAATTATGAAAGGAGCTGAAAGTGCTTGGCAGGACTAGCTAATCTATGGAAGAGCTCATGGGATGTTCCTATGATTAAGGCTGCTTGAAAATTTTGTTGGTTTTGATGAAAAACTGCGGTTTTGATTTAAAAAAGTTTTCACAAAAAACGTCTGCCATCCGTTAATGGTTTTGATATTTTTCATGCAAAAAAACCAATAAAAATAAAAGCTCCAAAGCTGAACTATTTCACCAAGAAACCAAACAGATCGATTTGGGCATGCCACTACTATGTCCCATGGGAGATGTCGTGGGGTTGCTTGATGTCTCCTTTTTATTGTGCAGGCTAGGTTCCCCAGATGGACTTCATCTCCCATGATGCATCATGGTTATTGGACTCCCCTAATTCAATGACTCATGCAAAGGAGAGACCGTGGTGCATTGTGGGAGAGTCCTATCAGGGAGCCCCGTCGATGGTGGATGGATGCAGGAGGAACGCAAATTACAACTCCCATGCAGTGACATTTCCAAATTGAAATACTTTGGGGTTTGGACAAAATAGTTCGGTATTCAGTTTTTCATTGAAAAGTTGAAACTTTCAGGAGGGAAGGGAAGGAGTGGGTACAGGTTCTTGAAGGAATGTATAGTGAGCTATGTAGTTACTGGCTGTCTCACTGAAGGAAGTGCAAAGGAGTGAGTGATATGGGTGAGAAAGTTCCATCACAGGCCTTTTGATGTTGCTGTCTATGTGGTTAGTGTGCTGGATATGATGTCTGGTAACATAGAATATCAGGGTTGGAAGGGACCTCAGGAGGTCATCTAGTCCAACCCCCTGCTCAAAGCAGGACCAATCCCCAAGTAAATCATCCCAGCCAGGGCTTTGTCAAGCCTGACCTTAAAAACTTCTAAGGAAGGAGATTCTACCACCTCCCTAGAGAACGCATTCCAGTGTTTCACCACCCTCCTAGTGAAAAAGTTTTTCTTAATATCCAACCTAAACCTCCCCCACTGCAACTTGAGACCATTACTCCTTGTCCTGTCCTCTTCTACCACTGAGAATAGTCTAGAACCATCCTCTCTGGAACCACCTCTCAGGTAGTTGAAAGCAGCTATCAAATCCCCCTTCATTCTTCTCTTCTGCAGGCTAAACATTCCCAGCTCCCTCAGCCTCTCCTCATAAGTCATGTGTTCCAGACCCCTAATCATTTTTGTTGCCCTTCGCTGGACTCTCTCCAATTTATCCACATCCTTCTTGTAGTGTGGGGCCCAAAACTGGACACAGTACTCCAGATGAGGCCTCACCAATGTCGAATAGAGGGGGATGACCACGTCCCTCGATCTACTGGCTATGCCCCTACTTATACATCCCAAAATGCCATTGGCCTTCTTGGCAACAAGGGCACACTGCTGACTCTATCCAGCTTCTCGTCCACTGTCACCCCTAGGTCCTTTTCCGCAGAACTGCTGCCGAGCCATTCGGTCCCTAGTCTGTAGCAGTGCATGGGATTCTTCCGTCCTAAGTGCAGGACTCTGTACTTGTCCTTGTTGAACCTCATCAGATTTCTTTTGGCCCAGTCCTCCAATTTGTCTAGGTCCCTCTGTATCCTATCCCTGCCCTCCAGCGTATCTACCACTCCTCCCAGTTTAGTATCATCCGCAAATTTGCGGAGAGTGCAATCTACACCATCCTCCAGATCATTTATGAAGATGTAGAAGGAGTTGGTGCTTTTCATTAGAGCTTTGCAGGAACCAGAAATTCCCTTTGGGAGAAATTCCATTTTTATTTTGAATCCAAAAGAAAAAAGAAGAAGAAGAAAAGAGAAACTTCCTGCAAAACCAAACAAAGGTTAATAATTTGGGATCAATTTAAATATTTATTTTCGATACATTGTAATGTTATATTCTGATTTTGACTATTTCATTTTATAATTGATAATGCAATATACAACAAGCATTTTTATTAAACAAAGTTGCTTCAAACTGAAAAACAAAAAGGGAACAATTTAACTTCATTGAAATGCTTCACATAAAAAGAAAATCAAAGTTGGCACATTCCCATGCAAAGTTTTGATTTAATCAAAATAACATTTTCCAACAGAAAAATTGTTCCATTAGAATTTTTTTTTTTTTGACCAGCTCTAATTTGCATACATGAGTGAGTAAAGGACAAGGGAAATCGCAGGGCAATGGGGTATCTACGCTATGGATTTCTGGGTTAACAAAGGGAGGAGTTAGTCTCAGTTTGGACTCATCACACTTAGTTCAAAGCTACTCTGCAATCCGCTAAAACCAAAGAATACGAGACTGTGCCCAGAAAGGAAATGCCCAATGACTAAGCCAAGTTCAGTCTGCCCATTTCTGAGAACACGGGAAGTGAAACTCAACTCCTCTCATGTCTCTTTCCTGCACTAGAAGTCATGGCTGCTGCAAATCCAGCAAAAACTCTCCAGGATGAACTGACCTGTCCCATCTGTCTGGAGTATTTTCAAGATCCAGTATCTCTAGACTGTGATCACAATTTCTGCAGAGCCTGCATCACCCAGTGCTGGGAGAGCTTGGATACAGATGTCTCCTGCCCTCAGTGCAGAGAGGCCTTTCCCCAGAGGAACCTCAGACTTAACAAGAAGCTCAGGAATGTTGCAGAAGCAGTCAGAGAATTGAGGTTGCAGTCAGTGAAGGAACCAGAAGCAGAGACATTGTGTGAGAAACACAAGGAGCCTCTGAAACTGTTCTACAAGAAGGATAAAATCCTCATCTGTGTCGTGTGTGACAAATCCAAGGAGCACAGAGATCACTCTGTGATTCCTGCAGAGGAGGTTGCTGCTGAAGAATTCAAGGTAGGAATTTACTGACTAACCACCATTTTTATAGCTAGAGCCTTGGGAAACTCACCTGCTCTGCCCCTCCCACCACATCCCAGAGACACAAACTCCCTTTCATTGCTTCTCCCCTCTTGGGGCCAAGGAAGCAGTAGGATGCTGCTGAGGCTGTCCTCTGGGCACACATCCCCATCACGCTTTCCCTGCAGAACTGCTCACGCAGGCAGGAAGGGAGCCCCACCCTCATGAGACTTAGCGGGGGCACTGAAGTGGTGCTCCCATCCTACAGACCCTAGCAAGTCTGTTTGATAAAATCAGGGGTGGGATTGCAGGAAGCAGGGACTGGGTGGGAGGGAGCAGCACAGCAATAGGGCACTGTACCAGGGTCACCGCCTCCAGCGTGCCCCCTCATGGCCCAGGGTGGCTCTGCAGAGGCCCTGCCTCAGTTTCCCTCTGAGGTTCCCAGAAACAATCCACAAAGGGTTGTGGTCAATAACACCCCTGCTCTCCCAGCAGGGACTCCCAGGACTTTTTGTCTGGAGTTTGGCCTTATCACCCTGAAGAAGGTCCAAGGCCTCCTCTGCCTTTTACACAGACCTCCTCCCTCTGGCCCTCCATAGGCCTCTGTTTTGGCTACCCCAGGCCTGATTGGAGCACATAACCCACCTGTGATGGGTTCAGTCACAGAGACGCCCTCGTGACGGTCACTCGATGTGCTGGGGATACCACTGAGAACAACCCCCCTGCCAGAAAAGGTACCCCTTCTCTCCTGTCTTGCTGAGTTAAGACACTCCAGTCAGCTCCAGCACAGACCAAGGGGTTGGGCCACACCCCCCTGCAGTTTACTGAGAGGGAGATTCCCTCAGCCCAGGGGTTTCTCAGTTAACAGGGACTTTCCCAGCACACAATATTTAGTCTTTCTGGGAGACTAAACCCAAAATAAATCTGTTTTACTCTGTATAATGCTTATACAGGGTAAAATCATAAATTGTTCGACCCCTATAACACTGATAGAGAGAGATGCACAGCTGTTTGCTCCCCCCAGGTATTAATCACTTACTCTGGGTTTATTAATAAACAAAAGTGATTTTATTAAGTATAAAAAGTAGGATTTAAATGGTTTCAAGTAATAACAGACAGAGCAAGGAAGGTCACAAAAGTAAAATAAAACAAATTCACAAGTCTAAGCCTAATACATTAAGAAACTGATTACAGGTAATATCTCACCCTCAAAGATGTTCCAATAAGCATACTTCACAGACCGGATTCTTTCCTAGCCTGGGCCCAATCCTTTTCAGACCAAAGCTGTAGTTTATGGCCTGGGTCCAGCAACCTTGAGCCAGCTGAAGACAAAAGGGAGGGGCTGCAGGGCCTTTTATATTCTCTTTCTTGTGGGCGGAAACTCCTTTGTTCCTTTGCAAAATCACAGCAACAGTATGGAGTTTGTAGCCACATGGGCAAGTCACATGTCCATGAAAGAGTCAGCTTTTTGCAGGCGGACACCATTGTTTACATGTTAATTTGAATGTTCCCAGGAAAGCTCAGGTGTGGACTGGCGTCTCCCAACGCCCATTGTTAATTAAATGTTTGCTGATGGGCCACTCATATCTTATTTCCCTAAATTCAGACATAGAAAAGATACATGCAAACAAATAGGATGAATCTATTCAGTAGATCATAACCTTTGCAAAGATATGTTACATGGCATATTTAGCATAAAGCAAATTCCAGTTATGTCATATTTATAGTCATCAGCATATTTTCATAAAAATATGGAGTGCAATGTCACACCACCCACTCCTGGTCACTGGTCCTTCTTCATTGTCCCCACCTGTGTAGGAGAGCTGTCTATGTCACAGGTAGTGCTGAGACCCATCTCCCTTTCAAGGGCCAGCCACCCTGTGACCAGCATTGTCAACTGTCCACATCTTCTAGGGCCACAGGGAGAGAGTCCCCGTCCTGCGGATATCAGTTTGGGAATTTTGGCCATAGATTTCGGTGTGCAAGCCTTGTGCCCATACAATTTTCTGTGTTGACATTCATAACAATATTTAATAGAATGCACTGGTTTCCCGTTGCAGTAGCATCTACGAGTCCCAGTGAGGGATTAGGGGCTTCTTGTGCCAGGCACTGTACAGACAAGTTAACCAAAGGGAGCTCACAGTCTAAAACCAGGACCATGTGCAGCAGGTGGATAAAGAAACAGCCTGGAGTGGGAGTGGGGAACTCGTAGGGATGGCTGAGTATATAAGTGATCTCGATAGTCTGTTTGCTGCCCGTTTCCTCGGTGCAGCGTGTAAGTGCCCATACTTTTCAATCTAGACTGTTTTAGGTGCTGGAATGGCAGCAGGCAGGAGGAGGAGTCCATGGCCCAGTCTCCCCTCCCTGCTGGGGGCTTGGCAGGGAGGTCAGAATTGGGCTGAGGGCGCTGATACCCCCTTGGCACTGGATCCCAAATGGTGGGTTGTGAAACTGCCAGAGGGTCATGGGAAGGTGGTAGATGAGTGGTGGGCTTAGTGCACAGGTGAGACCCTGGGGGGAGAGGGATTGCAGAGCTGAGCCCACCCTACACTCAGCCGCAGTGGTGACTCCTGTCCCACGGGGCTGGGTCCAGCTCTCCACAGAGGGAGTTATGGCCAGAAAGAACCCCGTGGGCAGACTCCAGCATGAAGCTTCTTGTCCCGTCTGTCTGGAGTATTTCAGAGAACCTGTCACTCTGGAGCGGGGGCACAATTTCTGCTGAGCCTGCATCATCCAGTGCTGAGAGAAATCAGGTATAGCCATCACCTACCCTCAGTGTAGACAAACTGTGAGCAGAGAAATCCCAGGCCGAAGAGGCAGCTGGCAGCTGTCATAGAAATAACCAAACAACTGAGTTTACAGGTAATAAAGGATGCAGGAGGGGAGAGGGTGTGTGGGGAACACCAGGAGCCTCTCAAGCTGTTCTGCGAAGAGGATCAAACTCCCATTTGCCTAGCGTGTGACAGATCCCGGGCTCACCGAGATCACACAGTCGTTCCCATAGAGGAGGCTGCAGAGGAGTACAAGGTAAGGAATTGCTGTCAAGTTTAATGAGTTATAGCTTCGGGTTTAATTACCAGTTAATTTAATCACATGTTGACAGTCACAGGTATAACGGCATCATTCTGCTTTGTAAAGCCTTCATTGTATGAGAGATGCTGTAAAGGGTAAATGATGGGGCAGTGTGGCAAGCCGGGCAAGAGATGAAGACTTTACATACAGATGTTTGATGTGGGATCTTTCATCTGAAATCCCGAATCCTTTTCGAAACTGCCTCCCACTGGTGAAATAAGGCAATTTTCTGCAGAACTGAAGCTGCTAAATGAGGAGTGAGGTTTAAATCACAAGAGCTGCAGGCCAGTCTGTGTGAGAGTGCTGCCTTCAGACTGGAGAAGGGGGAGTTACAAGCTGTGGTTATTGCTATTTGTATCATAGTATTTATTATTATTTACTTACATACAGACCTCAGACAAGATCCGACCTCTACTGTGCTGGGCCCTGCACAAAACCCAGTGAGGGACAATCCCTGGCCTGTTTATAGTCTAAGTAGATAAGACAGACAGAGGGTGAGAGAGGAATCTGAGGCACAACAAGGGGATGGGACTTGTCCAAGGTTACCGAGCAGCTCAGTGGCAGAGCTGGGAATAGACCCCAGGTCTCCCAGCGCCCAGTCCAGTACCCTAATCTCTAGGTCATGCTGCCTCCACAGCAGTGATGAAGTGTGGCCATTAGGAGGGAACAACACCTTGATAAAGGTCCTAGGCCCAGCAAGGAGATGAAGTTTCTCCTTGGGATTCTGAATTCCCACGTTGCTGGTCTGCACTAGAGGAGCTCGCTGGGCTGAACACGGGGTGGCCCCTGAGCACCTTGAGCTCCTGCACAAGAGGGCTCCAGGCAGTGCCGGTTCCTGTCAGATCTCTTTGGGATTGAACGTGATTGCAGCAAAGCTAACCCCTGGGTGGGGCTGCCCCGCGTCAGTCTGAGGGACCAACCACAGTGGCTCCATTGGTCCTCACGCTGCTCTCCCCCGGTGAGAGCCAGAACCCGCTGCTGCTGGCAGCTTTGCTGGGAGCTGTGGAATAGCTGCCCAGGCGGCATTGCCACGGGAAGGGCTCAGGACAGCTCGGACCAAGCCCAACCGTTCTCAACAAAAGCCAGAACGTCTAATGGGGTTTGCCCTACTACGACCAGTCCCGTCCAGCCAGTCCCATCCACAAGGCTTGAGAGCTTACAGTCAGTGGGAGTTGGGCTCCGCTGAGAATCCCAGCCCAGATTTCTCACCCGGCAGGCTTCTGGGATTGCTGTCACTTTGTCAGTTAAACCTTCTCCAAAACAGGTTGTTTCACACCGTGAAAGAAAATCCAAGGGTGTGACCCCAGTTTCATGTTGGTGTAAATCAGGGGAGACATGAGGTCAAATATAAAATATTCCCAGGCTCCATGAATATTAATATGACTTAAAGTCCTTGGTCTCGCTGATGTCATAACCCTGCTTGGTTGTCCTGTCATCAATACGGTCATTTGTTTGTTTATTTGTTTGTTTTTGATAGGGGTTGAAAAGGTTCCCCCCCCCACTCACACTCTGATCTATCAAAATAAAAATCAAACCACCCAAAACATTTCCATTTGTTCAGGAAAAGATCCAGGCCCATTTGCAGACTGAGGGAGGAGAGAGAAAAGTTTCTGGGATTTAAAGTGACTGGAGAGAAGAGGAGCCAGGAGTATCTGGTAGGTGCCCGTCATTTTTCACCTGCATTTGTAATGAGCTGGATGGAGGCCGTTCAGTCCTGGGTAAAGCAGAATTCAGTTAAGTGGGGAATAATCACAAGTAAATCAAAATGAGTTGTTTTAGCAGGAACTATTACTTAGGCTTACACCTTAAACTATTGTTCTTATCTACTGTGTATTAACGACTGTTAGTTTAATTAAACTCACTTTATAGGGAACAATTTACATTGATGAACTAACAGAATTTTGAATTAGAAAATCCAATGCACTAGAACATAAGCCCCAGGGACACGTGTTCACTTCTCAGTTTTCAGCCTCTCTAAGCCCAGAGTTTGGAGGAAAAGTTCTTTGTTTACTGTTTTGTGTTGCAGCCTAAATAGAAACAGGTATTCCTTGGTGCCGTGTGTTGGTTTCTTAATTGAACAATTATCCCTCTGCTCCTCTCTGGTTTACAGTCCCTTTGTGCTCATTTCCCTATTCCTGTCATTCGCCTTGTACACCTTAGGCCATGGTAAGGATTTCTTGTTTTACAGTCCTAGCTATTTTCTTATTTTCACTACAGCTCACTTCCTCCTTATTTCTTAAGTCTGTTTCTCTTTAATTACACTTTATCCTTTATTACACCATATTTCCTTCATATTTCCTTCTTACGTTACTTTTCTCATAGTTTTTAGAACAATGCTTTTTGAATAATTTCTTATATTGCAAAGGCCTTGTCCACACTACATAGCTTTCAGTGACATGGCCACGTCAACACAGCTGTGTCACTAAAAGTCGGGGAGCGTAGCCGCTGTTTGTTGGCTCTTTTGCCGACAAAATACTCCCACCCCCAATGAGCGGCGTTCGCGTTTTTGACAGGAGAGCGCTCCTGCCGACAACGTGCTGTTCACACTGGCACTTGCTGCAACAAAACGTTTGTCTTTCGGGGGGAGAGGGTTTAGCACCTCTGAAAGACAAAAGATTTAGTCATTCAATTGCCAGTGTAGACATAGCCTTAGAAACTCCAGCTATTTTTCCTCTTGTTTAACTGTACTATTCTTCCTTTTACTTTCCCTCTTTTCCCCACCTGCCATTCTTTCCTCTTACTGTCCCTTTGGTGGCTCCCCTACTGTTCCTATTACCCTCGTCTTTCCTGTTCCTCCTGAACTGGGCTTCAGCTCTGTTCCTGGCACCCCCGCGACGATGCATCTCAGCCACTGTGGTCCCTATCCACGGGCTCCCCACTTACTGCGTCCCTTCTTTTCTGGTGCCAGTCGCTGCCTGGCTCACTGCTGGCCTCTCTCTCTCTCCCAGCACTGGGAAGCCTCCCGCCAGACTCCACCAGCTGTTTCTGCTGCTCACAGCAGCACTCCAGGGGGAGTGGCCACCTCCCCCCACCCCCGCTGTTTTTTTCCCTTTTATTTCCCCCCAAAAAACATAGGTGCTGGAACTAGGGGTTCTGGGGGTGCTGCCCCTGGGCTTGAAGGAGTGGTAACAACACAGATACATGGCTTCCGCCTTCAGCACCCCCCTATAAAGAGCATTTCAGCACCACTGCCCAAAAACTGTCCCCAGGCTTGAGCTCACCCCACCTCAGTGGTCCTGGAATACTTGGCGTTCTCGAGACTTCTCCCGGAGCAGCTGGTTTGGGCTCCCCTTAAAAAAAAAAATTCTAAATCCCATGAGGCTGCCTCTGAGCCACAACCTGGCAGTGCTGCGTCCATTGCCCAGCAGCCTCCGGTACTGGTGGGGCCTTTACACACTGACGTGAGGCGTGAGGTGTGTCTGTAGGTAGAGTCCTTTGTGGCCTTGGGGAAAGTGAGCGTTTGTCAGTTGATCCCTGATCCTGGGACACTGTGTGGGTGTGTGTACGTGTAGATGCCTATGGGGGGGGCCTGTAAAACCCTCTCCCTAGAGAAGGGTAACGTCTTCCTCTTCACAGTCTATCATTTCATTTCAATCAATGAATCACTTTCCAGCTTTTGTGGCTTCGATGAAAATCTTCCCAAGGTGAACTGAACGTATCCAGTGCAGCGCTCGATGCCTGAGTCTGTACGTTTTTATTGAATTGTTTCCTTCTTTTCTTCTCTGTCAAGGTAATTCTGTGGAGATCTGGGAACCTAACAGAACTTTCCATTGTCTGGATTTTTTTAAACGGGGGGCGGGGAATTGGGTAGAACCAAAAATGAACCTTTAAAAAATTTTGAGCAGATAAAAAAAATAATATTTTTTCTTGGACAAATGACATCTTTCACTTTGATAAACTCAAAATGTTTTGTTTCGATCTGGACCATTTTTTAAAATGATATAATTATATTAAATATAAGGAAATTTTAATAAATTTATTTCAAATAAAAAAAATCAAGCTATTTTCTTAAGAAATAGTTGAAATAAATGTCTTGATTTTTTCAAGATTTTTATTTATTTTTTACCAAACAGCAAATTTACATGAACTCATGAAACATTTCAGAGGTGACAAAACTGCATTTTCCCTGAAGAAAAGTTTAGTGCAAAAAAATTTCGCCTAGATCTAGTGCTGAGTCCTGAATCCCACTGCCTTGGGGTCTCTTATCTCTGAGGTCCCTGATAACACACTATCCTGACCAGGTCGCACATGGAAATATCTCCGTAAGAGAGATAGAGGCCAAATGGGAAGGTGTGAGAAAATCCTCTCCCTCGTGGGATACAGGGCATAGTCTCCCACAAGGTATAGTCAAGTGTTTGATGTCTTAGAGTTTGAAAAGAAAGTCTCCCTCCTGCACACTCAGCACTCCATGCAAGGACCCCAGGCTCCGTCCATGTCCCTGACCAGCCCTTTCCCTACTGCTTTACAGAAACAGACCCAGGCCGAGAGGCAGAAGATTGCATGTCAATTTCAGCAACTGCGGCAGTTCCTGGAGGAACAAGAGCGACTCCTGCTGGCCCAGCTGGACCAGTTGGACAAGGAGATTGTGAACATACAGAATGAATATTTCACTAAACTTTCTAAGAAGATTTCCCATCTCAGTGAGCTGATCAGTGAGATGGAGGAGAAGGGTCAGGAGTCAGCGAGTGAATTCCTGCAGGTGAGACCAAGTCAGAGAAACATCCCAGATCCCAAACAAAAGGACAGCTCCTGAATCCTGGACACTGGGGTCAAGCGGTCAGAGAGGACAGCATAACTCAGTGTGTGCATTGCACAAATGTGAGTTACAATTGTTCTTTCAAGAGATAGAGACACTTTTATATTAGAAATGGAAAAGCCTCATTAGCTCAGTGTATCCATGACCCTTGTCCTTTTTACCCTATATCTGCAAAATCCCTTCCCTGAGATCCCAAGTGTGTGACTCAGGTAGGACTGAGATTCTCTCTCTCTCTCTGTCTGTCTTTTCTAGGACATTGGAAGCACCTTGAGCAGGTACGTGGCTCTTTCTCACTCCCACACATACTTCTTATGCTGGAAAAAAGCTTGGAAACCATGTTAACACCACATCTCCCCAGGGTCACACAGCAAAATGGGTGGGGCAGGGTCACATTTTGGATACCAATCTCCGATTAACTTAATCCTGAGAGTCTCACCTTTTTATAGAAGAGTCTGGGATTATCTATTGAATTGGATGCTACATCCCTGGGGGACTTGCTGGCTCAGGATTCTGGGGACGGAATAGGAGTGCTGAGGTACTGGTTACCATAGGCACCCATGGGAAAAAATTAGCAGGTTCTCTGCACCCACTGACAACCAAGGTCCCCATGCCCCCCCCGAGTGTGCCACGTTCATGCTCCTCCCCCTCCCTCTCAGCGCTTCCCTGCCACCGGCCCGCCACCAAACAGCTGTTTGGCGGTACTTAGGATGCTCCAGGAGGGAGGGGGAGGAGCAGGGACACAGTATGCTTGGGGGAGAAGGCGGAGAAGAGGTGGGGCAGGGGCGGGGACTTGGGGGAAGGGGGTGGAATGGGGGCGGGGTGGGAAAAGGCAGGGCAGGGACATGGCCAGGGTGGGGTGGGGGTCCAGCACCACCAGGCAGAGGGAAAGTCAGCACCTATGCTGGTTACAATTTAACCCAGGTCTGCTGCGATAAAGAGAGATCCCACCTGAGGACTGTTTGGAGACCAGTGTGGAATGAGCTGGGTAGGGGGGAGTTGGTGTATCAGTCTAGTTCCTAATGGACAGATTTCTACAGCACTTAGCACTGGAATCTCCTATCCATCAGAAGCATAGAGGCCAGGGAGTGAATTGGCCATGGAGACTCAATTCCCCTTTTAACAAGAAATTATAACGTATCACTAAATGAAATATAAGAATGTGAATTTTTTTCTTTCCAGGTGTGAGAAGGGGAAGCTCCAGAAGTCAGTGGAGATTTCTCCTGAACTGGAAAAGGGGCTCAGCAATTTCTCCCAGAAATATATTGCTCTTAGGGAGACTCTGAGGATGTTCAAAGGTACTAAGACAGGACCTAGGAAGGGAAAGTGGAATATGCCTCTGAGACTGGGAGGAGATGGGCTCTGGCCAATTAGATGACATATCTATTTAATAAAATGTGGAAAGTAGAGAAATTGAGCAGATGTAGCAGGGGCCCAGGCATCAGGATGTTTCAAATTAATTCATGATTTACCAAAGGTCACAACATTAAGGTCCAAATTTAGCCAAATGGCCTAAATTGTGCCCCTTGAGTTTATCTCTCCCAGTTACAGAGCTGGCAAAGCCTGTCGGGCCCAATGAATTAGGGGTGATTCTCTAGCTGGATCTCAGGACTTCCCCAGCCTGTGCCTGCACTGCCCTCTGAAGCCACTAAATAGGGGAGTCACAGATTGGCCTTCTCTATCCCTTTGCCAGTTCAGGATGAATTTGGCCCATTGAGTTGACCCTCTTCCATCTCAGATTTCCCCACTTATAAAATAATTTTATCATTATTCATATTTCAGTCTATGGAGGGGAAAGGGCCCCATTGCACTGAGCTCTGCAGAGTGCTGAGTAAATAGACCCAGAAAGTTTACAATTCAGAGCCCTGACTGCAAATTCTTAACATCCCATGAATGTCAAAGAGACCAAAGTGTGCAAAGCTACTTTCGCCCTAAACTTTTTGCAGGATCTGGGTCTAAGTTATGGCACAATGCAACTGGTGAATGAGACAAACCAGCTGGGGTTGGGGGGTGGATGATGAGGGGAAAGGATATCTCTCCTAGAGATTGCATCTCACAGGTGGTTGTGTGGCTTAATGACAGTTGACTCCATTGCTGTGAGACGTCTGAATAAAAGAGGAAAAAGGAGGTTTCAGACTAGTTTATATTGATATTAAAGCCCTAAGTGTGTGTCTGTGCCTCGGTTTGTTTTTTGGTTGTAATTAAAACACAGTTATATTGGTTTAGAATAAGAATGCGGTTACACATACGACAGCATGAAAGCTCATCTTTCTTATCCTTTGCCCCTCCAGCCACTCTGCCATCTGAACTGGAGACAAAAAGAGAGAAATCCCTAGGGTCACGCAGATTGGGTGAGATTTCAGCTGGAGACTATCTTTAAATTATGAGAAAATTCCCACAAAAATATGTTGATAAAATCAACCAAACTGACAGCGGTCATGCCATACACAGCCCTAAAAATAAAAGCATGTAATGCTAAGGAGATCCCAAGCTGAAGTCAGACAAACAATCCTGAAGCCAATTGCCAACCTTAGTGCTGAGTTCGTGCCCATGCCAATGATCAGAAACACTCGCACTGACCAACATCCAAACACCTGAACACTGATCCTGGCATTTTCATAGGCATTCGTTGACCTTTTTAATGTTATATTCAGAGTGATGAACAGAAAAACCTCTCCCCTGAGGGCTGACACATCCCTCTCCTTTGCCCCTTCTCCAATATCCTCCCTTTCCTGTGGGTTCTTCCGTCCTAAGTGCAGGACCCTGCACTTATCCTTATTGAACCTCATCAGATTTCTTTTGGCCCAATCCTCCAATTTGTCTAGGTCCCTCTGTATCCTATCCCTGCCCTCCAGCATATCTACCACTCCTCGCAGTTTAGTATCATCCGCAAATTTCCTGAGAGTGCAATCCACACCATCCTCCAGATCGTTTATGAAGATATTGAACAAAACCGGCCCCAGGACCGACCCCTGGAGCACTCCACTTGACACCGGCTGCCAACTAGACATGGAGCCATTGATCACTACCCGTTGAGCCCGACAATCTAGCCAACTTTCTACCCACCTTATAGTGCATTCATCCAGCCCATACTTCTTTAACTTGCTGACAAGAATACTGTGGGAGACCGTGTCAAAAGCTTTGCTAAAGTCAAGAAACAATACATCCACTGCTTTCCCTTCATCCACAGAACCAGTAATCTCATCATAGAAGGCGATGAGATTAGTCAGGCATGACCTTCCCTTGGTGAATCCATGCTGACTGCTCCTGATCACTTTCCTCTCATGTAAGTGCTTCAGGATTGATTCTTTGAGGACCTGCTCCATGATTTTTCCGGGGACTGAAGTAAGGCTTACTGGCCTGTAGTTCCCAGGATCCTCCTTCTTCCCTTTTTTAAAGATTGGCACTACATTAGCCTTTTTCCAGTCATCCGGGACTTCCCCCGTTCGCCACGAGTTTTCAAAGATAATGGCCAATGGCTCTGCAATCACAGCCGCCAGTTCCTTTAGCACTCTCGGATCCAACACGTCCGGCCCCATGGACTTGTGCACGTCCAGCTTTTCTAAATAGTCCCTAACCACCTCTTTCTCCACAGAGGGCTGGCCATCTATTCCCCATGTTGTGATGCCCAGTGCAGCTGTCTGGGAGCTGACCTTGTTCGTGAAGACAGAGGCAAAAAAAGCATTGAGTACATTAGCTTTTTCCACATCCTCCGTCACTAGGTTGCCTCCCTCATTCATTAAGGGGCCCACACTTTCCTTGGCTTTCTTCTTGTTGCCAACATGCCTGAAGAAACCCTTCTTGTTACTCTTAACATCTCTCGCTAGCTGCAGCTCCAGGTGCGATTTGGCCCTCCTAATTTCATTCCTACATGCCCGAGCAATATTTTTATACTCTTCCCTGGTCATATGTCCAACCTTCCACTTCTTGTAAGCTTCTTTTTTACGCTTACGATCTGCTAGGATTTCACCGTTAAGCCAAGCTGGTCGCCTGCCATATTTACTATTCTTTCGACACATCGGGATGGTTTGTCCCTGTAACCTCAACAGGGATTCCTTGAAATACAGCCAGCTCTCCTGGACTCCTTTCCCCTTCATCTTAGTCCCCCAGGGGATCCTACCCATCCCAGTTGTGCACGTCTCTCTTTCAGTGATATAGAGGGCGAACATTTTATGAGTTTACCCTGTATAAGCTTTATACAGAGTAAAACGGATTTATTTGGGGTTCAGGCTCCCAGAAAGGCTGAACACTGGGTGCTGGGAAAGTCCCTGTTAACTGAAAAGCCCCACGGCTGAGTGAATCTCAGTTTCTGTGAACTGCAGAGGGGCGTGGCCCAACCTCTGAGTCTGGGCTGGAGCTGAATTGGAGTGTCTGGCTCAGCAAGACAAGAGTGGAGGGGCACCCGTTCTGGCAGGAGGGTTGTTCTCTGTGGTACCCCAGAGCATCAAGTGACAGTCTCAAGGGGGTCTCTGTGACCGAACCCATCACAGATACTATCTATGGAGAGGGTGCAAAATAGACAGAATATTCATGATGTTAATTTGATAGTCCCCAAATACGGCATGTGGTTGCCATATCTGTCACCCAGAGTTCACAGGTGAATGTTATACACTGTCCCTATCATCGCTGAATAGGGCTGAACACTTCTCACAAGCACCTTGGGTATAATGGGTAATGGGGGGGGGGGGCTGGTTCTCTGACACACCAAGGACTTTTCATGCTGCTCCAGTGCAGTGCCCTCCCTGACTGCTGTAAGGATGGTGTAAGGGCCAGCAGGATGTGAAAAGAGATCATTGCCACTGTGCAGGTAAAGTCAGAAGTCAGATAATGAAGAGGGAGAAGGAGGCAGATAGAAAAGTGCAGGGGGCAGAGAACCAGCCATTGTGGAACTGAACAGAAAGGGGGGGTCTCTGGGCAGAGACTCAGCATCCAGAGCAACAAAGAGAGCTGGTTAAATTAGCAGAATGGAAATCACAGCAGGAGGGAATCAAAATGTCTGTGTAGCTGTGGGGACAACCCCGGGGGTGCCATGGGATACGATAAGACTTTCACTGAGGGCACAGAATGAAGAAGGTCTCACTTCTCACCCCTAGACGGCTGTGCCTAGTGCAGTGTGAATGACTTGTGGGTTTTAATTTCATAACTGGAGAGTTGGGAAGTCATGATTTGTTTGTGGCTGAAGAGTCTGATCTGTGACTTACATGGTCCAGCGGTGTAGTGTAGCGGAATTGTGTAGTGTCCCTTTAAATAGTTTGTGAGCCCAGTAACGGCGCTCACCATGTTCTATGTCTTAGAAGCCTCCAGTCAGAGCAGCAGCGTGTGTATAGATAAACACCATCACTAGGACCCAGCTGTGCTCTGCGGTTTATGGTCGTTGTGTAAAGAGCAAAAGACCAGGGCTGGATTTAGGGGCAGGCGACCCTGCCAACCACCTGGAGTGCCAGGATTGGTGGGCGCCAGGCTTGGGGGGTGCCAGGCTTGGGGTCCTGTGTCTGTTAGTGACAAAAGGGAAAACAGAATGTTTGAAGTGAAATGTTTCAAGTATAGATGTTAGTACATTCCAGTTATTCCTACAATTAAAAATTTTCTTTGAGGAAACTTTTTTTTTTTTGCTTGTATAGGCATGAATAGATACAGATGTACAGATTCTAGCATGCACATTTATTGTCTTATATGACAGGGATAAATCATGCATGCAAATCGTGCATCAAAGCCATGAAATGGGCTACAAATACAATAAAAGAAAAGTATTCAAAAATTTAACAAATGGAAGGGGGGGGGCAACAAAGAAACGCTCCTCGCCGAGGGCACCATTTGGTCTAGGGCTGGCGCTGCAAAAAGCAGACGTGGTTTACGAGACAAGGCAGTGAAGCGAGGTGGATGGTGATGACCAGCAACAGAACATCAGCAAACCCAGCGAGGAGCCCAGAGCTCCTACCTGACACCAGACTGTGAACCTGTAGAGCGAGGCAGAGAGCGACGTAGCTGGGCAGAGCAGAGCTCACTGTGGAGCCAGGAGAGAACAAGGGAACCTTCCCCATCATCGTAGCTGGGTCTGGGGAACAGGAGAAATAACAAACCAGATGGTGAGTGAGCGGGACGCGGTGACAGCAACACAGGGCAGTGGGGAGGAGGTAACAAGCACCAGAAGGGAAGGGATTTCCCCCACAGGTCTCGCCTGCCTGGCTCTGAGCAGGGTCAGATGTCACTGGGCCAGCAGCCGGTCCATACCACACTCACACCATGGCTGCACCTGTGGAGATGTCTGGTGTAATTTAGATTGCCATAGGACATCTACACTGAACACATCACCGGCCACCGACAGTGCCAGGAGGCATGAGCTGGAGCGACATGGTGCATCAACGATGAGAGAGGGACCGAGAGACTTTGTCCGTTGGACCATATGAACTGGAGCCATAAACTCACTGAACGTTAAATCTCTCCAAATGAGGGTCAATCCATCCTCATCATCGCATTCACTCACTGTACTCCACACCTGAACATAGCCATTATATGAACAACATACCCTCATACCTCAATGTCTGTCCTTTGACCCGTTAACCTTTTACCCCCAATCGGGGATATTGCAGATTATGTATTCCTTAGCCACCCGATCTTAAACCGAACTTCGGACCCCTTGATAATCTGTACGTTATTCCCTGATAACCTGAAACGTCTGTGCTTAAATTCTGTACCGTTCACTTTTTTAAAAAACATCATCTTAATAAAAATTTTAAATCTGTAAACTCTCCAGGGCAAGGATGGTTCCTCACTAGTGGTGTGTCCAGGGCACAGCACAATGGGGCCCGCATCTTGGTTGGGCCATTTAGGTGTTACTGTAATATAAATAAATAAATAAATAAATAAGAAAGGAGGTATTAAGGAGAGCAAGTGAGTGCAAGCAATGCCTCTGAACGTGGTAGGAATGGCCCCTTATTGCTGTAGGAGAAAGCAGCGCCATCTCCCAGCCACACCTGTCTTGGGTGAGGGCATGGGCAGTAGGTATCACAGGCCAGGGAGGCTCAGCCTCCCCAAACAGCCCAGCCTGCCCAGCCCAGCCCATGCTCTGCCCCCAGCCCCCAGCTGCCTACTTCCAGTTCCCTCTTTTCCGCTGGGACTTGGGCAGGGGCAGCCAGCATGTGGCTGGGACTTGGGGCAGCTGGGGCCGGTACAAGCACCGGCCTATGGCCAGGACTCAGGGTGGTGCTCCGGGGCTGGGAGTGGCTGGGGTGGCCTGGGACTGGGGGGGCAGTGGCTATGGTGGGGGTGCACCGGCAGGGAGTGGGGCGGGGACTTGGGCAGAATGGGAGAGGCCCAGGGCTAGGGTCCTGCAACGGGCAGGTCATGTGCTGCCCATAGGTGAGGGCTCTCTGAGGAGCTCCCTAAGAGCAAATCAGCCCCCGGCCCCAGTGATTTTACATGTCAGTGACCCACCCAACATCTCCAGGGTTGGTGCAATGTCAGGGTTGAATTATGATCAAGGTCACCACATCTCTGTGGCCCCTCAGTGCCGCAACATTTAAACAATTCTAAAGTGAGATTCCCAGAGGCGGTACGGTCTGTGGTCCTGTCTCTGACAGCCGGGAACACGTAGCCTGTAGGGTCCTTAGGCTTCCTAGGTGTGTCTGCAATCTGCGGGTACCGGGTGTAGGAGTGCCCAAGTGACTGCATATGCCGGGCATCACCTCTGGCTGGCTGGGGGCTCACTGGAGGGCTCGTGGGTCTCTTTTTGGAGTCTTTTTCCTACGTTCACCCTCTGGAGAGAGAAGGCTGCGGCGCTGGCATGCATGGCCAAGGAGACTTGGGACCAGGTCAGTCGCCTCTTGGATGGCTTCCTCCGTACGGAGAAGTTTTGATTTTAGTTCCTGGTATTTTTCAGGATCTGTGTGAAGGGGTGTACCGGCCCCTTGTTAGGCCACCAGGGACAGACCAGTCGCTGCAGGCCTCAGAAGGCCACGTCCCCTCAGCCTTGCTGCACCCGCTCCCAGTGGAAGCGGCAGATAAAAGGAGGCGGCCCAGCCCAGTCTGGGCCGGCTGAGGAGGAGGAAGGACGTGTGTTGCAAGCTCCTGCAGAGAGGCCGGAGGCTCCCCAAGCAGTGGGAACCTGAGACCCGGACTACACTGTGAGCAGCCAGGCAAGCGCAGAGGTTGACAGGGATGCTGAGCTGCGGCGAGCCGGGAGGTGTATGAGAAGCGCCCTGGGGTAGGAAGTGACCCAGGGAACGTAGTAGGAGCTGATGGTTCATCCCTTAGCGTGGAATTCCCTGGCTTCATCGGGCCCTGGGTCGGAACCCGGTGGAGCTGGATGGGCCCGGGTGACCCTGCCGCTCCCCCACTTCCCGCTAGGTTTGGCTACTGTTTGTTCTGCCCGGCCCAGAAGGTCAGGAACCCGAACTGTTACTGTCAGCCACAGGCAAGAGGCTCGGAGGCTACAGACTGCTTGTTCTACCCTGCCTGTGGGTTGATATTTGCTCAGCCCTGCCAGGGATCCTGAGACCCCACTGTTGCAATTATTTGATCCCACAGGGAGTCCAGACACGTGTGTGACGGCATGGGCGGCGGGTGAAACCTGGGCTTGGGGAAGCTAGCCCCTGGCCTGGCCCATCCCTTCTGCCTGAGGCTCTTCCCCTCCCACCAGAGCCCAGAGCCCCACCCTGCACGGCCACCACCGCCTCCCCCCACCCCCGGGCTGCCTGAGTGCCCCCAGCCCCAGAGTGCCAGGCGGGTGGCGCAGCCCTGCTCCCGCAGCCCCGGAGCACCAGGCAGTTGGGGTGGGTGGCGTGGCCCCCCTGCCCCAGTCCCAGAGCACGGGCAGTTGGGCAGGCAACATGGTCCCCCTCCTCCAGCCCTGGAGCACCAGGTGGGCACCTCCCCTTAGCCCCAGAGCACCCCCTCAGCCTCGGAGTGCCGGGTGGGAGGGCAGGCAGCATGCCCCCCCACCAGCACCAGAGCACAGGCCGGCCCCCACTGGCCCCAGCCTGGGGCCCTGGCCATGGGGGGGAAGAGCCCCCCACAGCACAGCACCAGGAAGCAGGAAGAGGCCTGGGGGTGGCGCGTCAGTGGGGCCATGCAAGGCTGTTTGGGGAGGCTCAGCCTTTCCCGGCCTTCGATCCCCACTACCTGTGTGTGAGGAAGTGTACGACCTCCACACTGGATCTATGAGCGTGGCCCCCTTTGACAAATAGCCCCCCACCCCCCATCACAATCTGACGTTCAGTTGGTGAGAGAAACCATTAAAACGTGAGTCTACAATTCCCTGGTCCTCTTTGCTCCTAGACTTAGGGCTAGATTCAGAAAGATTTAGGCGCTTTTCGTCAGTAAAACTTTCGTTGGCCCAGGGTGTGTTTTTTTCAAACTCTTGGCCGACCCAGAAGTTGTACTGATAAAAGTGAAGCGTAAACACAACCCTGGAATGTGACTCACAAAAGCCAGCACACTACGCATGGAACTGCCTACGCTAGACACTGGGAGGTGCCAGCCACAGCCAGGAACCCTCTTTGGAGATACCCGCCTCTGCTGGTTTTGCAAGAAGCCAGGGGGAGCGACACTTCCCTCGCACCTTTTTAGCCCCCTGGTTAGAGCGCTCACCTGGGATGTGAGCGACCCAGGCGACAGCCCCCCTCTGCCTGAGGGTGAGAAGGGATTTGGACAGGGATCCGCTCTTTTTAGGAGCGTGCTCTGAGCACTAAGCTATGGGATACTGTGTTGCGAGGCCCCGTCAGTCTGTCCTATTGAAGCTGTTGCCCTCTGCATAAATAATTAAAGCTGAATTGGAGCAGGGGGACTGGACTCTGGTCTCCCACCTTGTGGGTGGGTACGCTAACCACCCTCCGATAGCGTCAGTCTCATGCGTGTGTTTTCTTGTGCTCTCTCCCTCTCCTTCAAAGAGTGATCTGGGCCAGAGCCTGAGAGAGGGAACATAAACTTGAGTAGGACCCGCTTGCCGGGGGGTTACAGCACTGACCAGCGTCCAGGCCTGTGTCCCCAGTGCAGCTTTAACTGGAGAGACAGGGAACGCCTCACATCAGCATAGCCCCATGGTTCGAGCACCCTCCTGAGTCACCAGCTGCCCGGGGGGCTCTTACCATAACCCAGTTGTGGCTCTGAGGCCCCGTCCCCGTCTGGAACCAGGTCGGGGGAAGAGCCGTGCAGACAGCTCTGGGGAGCTGCAGACCCCCGACCTGCCCTGGCCCGGGCGATGGAGGGTGGGGATATGGGCTGGGGGCTGTTCTCAGGCCCGCCCAGCCTGGGCACACGGGGGGTCTGTGGCTTCCCAGCCCTGCTCCGGCTTCCAGCTTGGCTGTGGGGGGGGGCCTTCAGGGAAAGAGGAGGGGCAGGGGCAGGGCCATGGAGGGAGCAGGAGCTCCTGGCCCCCCATTTTTGGGAAGGCTCCGCTCCCCTGTGCTGAAGGCCTTTTCTTCCCCTGGTTTGTGACTTGCTCTGGGGCTCAGGCGGGAGATAGGCACCGGGCGCCTACAATATGGCAGCAGGGCACGTGCCCAGAGACAGAAACATAGTCAAAAGCTTAGGTGCTGAGTGAGTTTAGACCCCTGCATTTTCAGCTGGAATTTTGTGCGCCACTGGAGAGCCTAAAACGGGAACTTGGCCTGGTGCCTAAACCCCAGACTTAGCTGCCTGGCTCCTTTTGTGCCTCGGGACCTTAGTAAGGAAGGGAAGGGAAGAGAAACACACACACGCACACGCCATCATAACCTCACCTAAGGAAAATGACATAGGGTCATTACCTGCCCATCGCATCTAACATTAAAGAAAGCAGATGAGAGGAAGGGAGGCCAGCACTGTGGATCTCTGAATTTGCATGGCCACTTCCACAGCCTTGTTTATTTTCAGAGTAAGGAGGTGCCTGTTGACCCCTATGGCCTTTTGGCAGTAACAGCTCATCTAGATTAAGTACTCTAAGGAAATCTCAGCCAGAGCCATTTACCTGGAGCTCCCCTACCTGCTGAATCCCGGAGAGACCTTTTCCAGCTGTTTCTGCCTCTGCAGGGCGCTCCTACCCACAGCCATTTGAGGAAGAGTTGGTCTCACAATTGTCCATTTCCCTTGCTGAGGCTGTCTCATCCATTCCATTCAGGGAGTCCTGGAGCCCAGGGGCTTGAGGCCGGATTCTTCATGCTTTATTGATTCATTTAAGGTATTTTAAACTGTCCTGCTTCCTGATGCTTCCACCTGCTGCAAAAATGAAAGTAAGAAACCGGCTGGAAAATTAGTCATAGACTGCCTGGCACACGTTGATTGCTGCACAGAGATCAAAGTTCTCTTAAAGAGGCATACACCTGCAGTAAGTACCAAGATGGCAGGTCAGGTGCCAGCAGTCTCAGTGATCCATGTGAGCCAACCTGGGGTGTGTCAGCCCTGAAACCTGCTTTTCCTCCTCTCCACTGATCACTATAACAACAATAAATTCTGTTTATACCACACCTTCTGCCTCAGCTTTCTGCTCCCGATCTGAGCAGCTACTCAAAGTTTGGGGCCCTGTGGGTTTTTCCAGGTGGGAGAAGAAATTGAAGGTGGAACATGATATCTTTGGGGCAATCTTGTTTATTTACAAGGAATGGACAAAAGTGGGTTTCCCTGAACGTGGAAGGAACCAGCAACAGGTTTCTTGCTCACAACACCCAAAGCATTCTTCAGCGAGCACCCCAAAACCGCTCTGCAGGCTTTTCCCATGGCTGTGCTGCCAGCTGTTTGGACACGCTGTGGCCTTGTCTACACGGCCACTTACAGCCCTGAGACTTTCCTCGCTCAAGGGTGTGAAAAAACACCCCCTGAGCGATGCAGGTTTCAGCGCTGGAAAGGGGCCGTGTAGACAGTGCACCAGTCCTGGGAGCTACGCCCCTCGTGGCGATGGCTCTTTACAGCGCTGGGAGAGCTCTTGCTCCATGGCAGCACTTTAACGTCAGCTGTGTAGACATACCCTCTGTCTGTCTGTCTGTCTGGCTTCTCCCTCACCCACCCTTACTCTAAGACAATACTTCACTCTGGAGCCCTCTGCTGACAGACTCAGAATGGCTGGTTGGCTCACACACACCTTTGTCGCAGGTGGGGCTGTTCAGCTGGAGCGTCCAGCTAGCTCAGACGAAGGGTGGAGGTTACAGCAGTTTAAATGAGCTCTAATCTGACGCTCAGCGGAAAACTAGCCTGTGACCATGTTATTAAAGACTCTGTTGTAATCCGTACACACAAGGGGGCTGGATGAAGGTTTCACAGTCACCAGCAGTACTGGCATTTCCTCACTTATGACCGAGCGCTTGACTTCGCAACCTGAACATTCTTTTAACGTTGTTGTTTTGCATGTAATTTCCCAGGTTTTAAAAAATAATAAATGGGGGGAAAAATAGAAATAGTTTCATCGGCACCAGCCACCAGAGCAGTGTGAGCACGGGAGAGAAAGTGTCGCTGCTCTCAGGGCAAGTGCCTGGCACCCCAGGAATCCGGCATCCAGGAGGTGCAATTGTAGGTTACCTCCTGCTCAGCTCCTTCAGTCTTGGGCTGGGCCATGCTCAGGGTTGCTCTGTGTGGATGGGGCATGTGCAGCCCCATCTCTCATAGGAGTGGTGAGAGGCTGGAACATGTTCCGTGCAGATGGGAGCTTTGGAGAATTTAGGTGCATGTGTGAAATGCAATTTTTCAGAGGCTCATAACTGGGCCAGATTGCAAAAGACACAGCCCTGACTCCAGTCTGATTCCCCTGTCAAATTTTAAATCCCAGCTTGAAAGCCTGGAGGCGCAAGGCCTTCTCAGAGAAACAGGTGCAATATTTTTTCCATCAGAGCAAGAGAAGAGAGAATCATAGAAATGCAGGGATGGAAGGGATGACAGGACGTCACCAAGTCTAGCTCCCTGCGCTAAGGCAGGGCCAAGTAACCCGAGCCCATCTCACACAGGTGGTTGCTCAACCTGCTCTTAAAAACGCCCAGCGACGGAGATTCCACAGCATCTCTTGGAACCCTGTTCCCGTGCGTCACTGCGGCTGTCATGAGACACTTTATCCTAGGGCCTGGCTCCACTGACAAGTTCCTGCGCTGAAAAATCACCCCCGCGCGCAGCAAGTTTCAGCACAGGAACTTGCCGTTAGTTTTGTTCAGCTGCTGGGCGAGCTCCCTCCCCGCGCTGGCGTCGCGACCGGCTGCAGGTGCACGCAAAGCCTTAATAGCGAACCCAAGTCTCCCTTGCTGCACAGTAAGCCCCCACTTCTTGTCTCACCCTCAGCGGACACGGAGAACAACTGAGCACCGTCCTCTTCAGATCAGCCCTTAACATCTTTGAAGACTGTGATCGGGTCCCTCCTCTGTCCTTTTTCTTGAGACTAAACACACCCAGTTATTTTAACCTTTGCTCCTAGGCCAGGTTTTCTAACCCTTTTATCATGTCCCCTGTTCTCATTCTCAGACATGTCGGAGCCATTTTTGCTGAAATTTTCCAAAACTGCTCAGCCTGAGGCAGGCACCCAACATGGAAAATTTGTAGCCCTAACTGTTTAAATTGATTTAGTTGGGGCTTGGTCCTGCTCTGGGCAGGGGTGGGACTAGGTGACCTCCTGGGGTCCCTTCCAACCCAGATCTTCTAGGATTGGGGATCGGTCCTACTTTGAGCAGGGGTGGGACTAGGTGACCTCCTGGGGTCCCTTCCAACCCAGATCTTCTAGGATTGGGGATTGGTCCTGCTCTGGGCAGGGGTGGGACTAGGTGATCTCCTGGGGTCCCTTCCAACCCAGATCTTCTAGGATTGGGGATCGGTCCTGCTTTGAGCAGGGGTGGGACTAGGTGACCTCCTGGGGTCCCTTCCAACCCGGATCTTCTATGATTGGGGATTGGTCCTGCTTTGAGCAGGGGTGGGACTAGGTGACCTCCTGGGGTCCCTTCCAACTCGGATCTTCTATGATTGGGGATTGGTCCTGCTCTGGGCAGGGGTGGGACTAGGTGACCTCCTGGGGTCCCTGCCAACCCTGATCTTCTAGGATTCTACGATAAATTTGTCAAAGTTATCAGAAATTGAAAATAGGGTCTTATGGGAACTGCCAGGCCACCTTAATTACAGGTTTCAGAGCAGCAGCCGTGGTAGTCTGTATTCACAAAAAGAACAGGAGGACTTGTGGCACCTTAGAGACGAACCAATTTATTTGAGCACGAGCTTGCGTGAGCTACAGCTCGCTTCATCGGATGCATCACTAGCAGCTGGGCCTGCAATACTCGTTCGTTAGCGTTGGTATTCAGGCTTTTCAGGTGAAAATTCTAAAGTGCTTTCACAGATGGAGGAACATTATAATCCCCACTTTTCAGATGGGGAAACCGAGGCACAGAGACAGTAATGACCTGCCCAAGCTCTTCAGTGCTCCCTGTCCTGGATTTTAGAGAAGAAAGCCTAGCCTGAATCCATGGCTGTTGAAAGAATCTCCACCCCTTTTCAAGGCTCCAAGCCTGACAGGGCTGCAGGCCGGATGCTGTGTGTTTTATAGTAAATGTGAGAGCTGCCTACCTAAATAAGTGCTATGATCTCCAGGGTACTGAGCAAATACAGAGGTTCTCAAACGGGGAGGATGCACCCCTCGGGGGGGCACAGAGTGTATTCAAGATGGGCCATAAGAAACTTTAGGAGGGCCATACCAACCTACCTTCTGGGCTGCTCCTGGCGGGGGCACTGCTTTCAGACCTGGGTGCCCAGCCAGCAGCTGCCGCTCCTTGCTCTGTCTTCAGCGTTGGATGGTGGCAGATGTACGTGTGTGGTGGGAGTGGTGTGAGGGAAGGGGCGTAAACGACTAAAGATACCAAGGAGAGGGAGCATGATGACATCCGTTTGAGAACCACTCGTATATGTTAAGCCTGAGACCTGCCTACCTAAATACGTGCCCGATTTTCAGGGTACTGAGCAACTACTGATCCAGCTAACTAAAATGGTAGGTACACGCGCTCAGCACCATTGAAAGCCAGACCACTTATTTAGGTACCTAAATAAGAATGTTGGTAACTCAGTTCAGACCCCAGCTTTGAAAACATGGTTTCAAATAATCCTTTGTAAATTATTGTTCCTCAAATCCTGGAACCACAAGTTTGTGTTGAAAGTCTCTGTCCCTCCCATCTCTGGAAGCAGGAGTTGTTCTAAACTTCAGACTTGGTAGCAATACATTAAAACCCCCTCTCCTTAACTAATGTTTTCCCCGCACACGGTCCCTGCAGGTCAGAACAGATGTTGAGAGTCGTGCGGAATTAACATCAACCTCTGTGTAAGGTGGCAGTAAAGAGAAAGTTCCCTGCGGTCCATCTCTAAGCACGAAAACATGCTGCGCAGGTGTCTAAATCTGGCACTGATGCTGCAATCCAGGCAGTCAGAAACCCATTGACCTCAGTGGAAACACACAGGTGAGCGGTAGACAACACTGATCTGATCCATGTAACGTAATCTCTGTACACTCACGCACATCACACATCATTTGAAGGCCTGTTAGGTCTACTTCAAGATGAGCTATGAGATGGAGCTGTCCAACGTCACTGTTACCGTACAAATGGAGATAAACAATGACACCATCAACACTTTAAAATGACCACTTCGAAATATTTGCATTTTTTCTGTTAGTGTAATGACTTCATGTATTAGTTCAAGACATAAGATTGGAGTTCTTTGTGACCTTAAAGCCCCAACAACTAAAGGGTAAAACAAAATTGAATAATAAATTTGCATGGATATCACGGAAATGTAATAGCGCGGGTGACATTTCTATTCACCGTCAACATCATCTTATTCACCATTACAGGCTCTGTGGAGAGTGCGTGGGTAACCCCAGTCTTCACTGCCTTGACACATACGCAGTTCCATGCAGGAAAGAGTTTTCTGACAACAATGCCACTTCTGCCCTTTGAGTCTGTGATGACAGTTTTCTCTGTTCCCATATCGCTCCGAGTTCCATTGACAGAACCAGGAGTCTGACACACAGCAAATTCCCCAGAGTCAAATGTACTGTGTACTTCTTCAGGGAGATTTAACATACCAAGGATGGTAGCCATCTGGCCTAGTTTGGCCTGTCTGCTGTAAAGAAGTATGGAAACATGGCACACTGTCCATGTAAGTGGAGTTTCCAATCGCCCTCTCACTCTGCACAGACATTTAACAGTAGTAGCCCCATAACTTGGAGAAAATGATCCCAAACTTGAAACTAGGAGACGGGGCATTCACCCATGTCTGAAATTCCTCCCATAGTGGTAGCCTGTGCTGAGTTACAGCGTCATCAAACTCTTTAACGACATGTAATAAGGACTCAGTGTCTTCAAACTCCAACACCTTTTGATTGACAAGGTGGGGGAGGTAATATCTTTTATTGGAGCAACTTCTGTTCCTGAGAGAGTCAAGCTTTTGAGCTTACAGTGTCAGCCACCACTCGGGAGACAAAAGCTGGAACTAGATGAGGTGTACCTCCTCCCTGCTCACACCATTTAACAAATGAAGAGAGTTTCAGAGCACTTGGCCTCAAATGCTGGAGTCAAGCCATGCCCAGCATGGTTGAATTGCATACCAGCAGGCATTTGATCTGTGGTACAAGGTGCATACACATCAGAATCAACAAGAAGTCTCGCAATCCTTTGCCTCCCTCACATTTCCTAATACATGCAACACAGGAGCACAGGGTGCGAAAACCACCCAGGTGAATCACACTGGTACCCTATTCATTTGGGAACATTTATTTCACTTGCTGAGCAACAGCATATCGCTGCTGATCCATGGGCTGAACGGCAGGCTGCTGTCCTAGAGCTGCTGCCCTTTCCTTTCATTTCAGGATTGTAGCATAGACTGTGGCCAGGTCAGCTCGTTTGGCATCCACAGGAGGTGCTTATGCAAGTTTTGTGTAGGTGCTCTTCTATGTTGCAAACTTGTGGTTGAAACCCCTCCATAAATGGAGTCATTTGAGTGTGAACAACATCTTCCTTTGGTAGTGGTAAGACATCCGGAGATAGTCGTCTTAATAGACATCAGGAGAAATCTTGGACAGCGTTCATTTGTAGGAGACAGTTTCCTTTTCAGTCCAACCCCGACAAATTTCTTAACAAATATTTAGAATTGCCAGAGGACCAAAACCTCCATTCTCCTCCCAGCTCCAATGCTATGGGGACCCAGCATGTGCAGCTTTCCCTGGGGTGGCAGCATGTTTTCTTGCAGTTCCCACTCCAGCCTCCTTTGCTATTTATTTAGTAGTATTTTATGTGGCTAGGGTGGGTTAATCCCCATTGCTGATTTGGCCCCTTGGGCAGATATTGTTTCTGACTCAGGGACTCAGAACTGTCGGGCCAGAAGCAGGTGTATGTGGCTCAGCAGATGTGCCAAGGGGTTGCAGGTATTTTCCAGGATGTACTGGATCCAATCACATATTCTTTGGGATTGTCCAGCATTCCCAGATACCAAAGCCATCAGCTCTTGCCAGACATGTTCTAAAGGCAGAATCAGAAAGTCCCAGCCCTTGAGCTGAGGATCAGGAGTTCCCTCCCCTGGTCCAGACCCCATTTCCAATGCACAAGTAAAGTGACATGAATCCCTGTTCCTGAGGTGTGTGTTGGGAATGTTGGCCAGTGACGGATCTCTGAGTGGAATTCCAGAGCGGATTTCTGGGTGTAATTTCTGGTGTCGTGTTTGGTTTGGTGTGTATAATCCCTTCTCTAGACAAGCAGGGTGGGTTGTAAGGCCAGATTTTCAGAGGCATTTAGGAGCCTAAAGAGGCAGATAGGTACCTTATGGGAGTTTCAAAAGGGCTTACACTGTTAGGTACCTAACTCCCACTGGTTTCAGTAGCCCTTAGGCAGATAACTTGCCCAGGTGCATTTGTGAACCCCACTAGGCGTCTGTCTGCCTCTGTAGGCACTGACATATCTTTGTCACTCTGGACCATAGTGAAATTCCATGGGCCGTACTGGTCGGGACATCTGCCTCCGTTAGACCTGGACTCCTCAGTGCTTCCTGTGCTCAGATTTGTGAGAGCACAGGCCCTTCCTTCTGGGCAGCCAGGGGCAACCAGGGACCTCACCCCTCTATGAGCACTCTATCTGTGAGCACATCCTGTTGTCAGCTACCCCGGGACCTCCTGTGCCTATGCCCATTCTCTGCTGGCATCACAGATGTAGCCCTAGGAAAAGCCAGACTGGGAAGAAAGCTGGGGCTGGAGTTCATGTTGCATTAGTTTGAGTTACTTTGTGAATAAAGCAAAGTCCCAGGCAGGGGTGAGTTTGACCCCACACAACACGTGCAGACTCTGTTTGGAGCAGGGTGCGAATGTCGCTTGTTTACTGCATCACGTCAGCAGGAGTTTATAGCTCCTTGGCCAGTTTCTAGCCCCCTGTCCAGTGAGAGAAGGAGATTGTCCATCAGTGCCCCTAAAGCAGTTGCAGTTCCATGGCCTGGCCTCAGTTCCAAGCGAGCCGTGTCTAGAGTGTGAGCTTCAGCCAGATGAGCTTGTGGTGGGCCGTTTGCTAGCTCCCCTCCTCTCAGCTCGCTCACGGATAGGAGGTCTGACAGCGGGTGATAGTTGGTTAGACCTGAAGCCTCCAGGGTGGGTTTGCTCAGTGTTGGTCAGACTATTGCATGTTGGGAAGATTCCTTCTCAGACTGAGGCCAGGGCTGTTTAGGTGAGGGGTGGCTCGCCCCATTCCTGTCTCCTGTTAACAGAAGATAAAGCACGGCCGCCTGCCCCAGCAACGCTGTGAATTCTGTGACAGACATGCTGAATTCCGTGGCATCGCGATCCCGCCCAGCTGTGAGGAATGGTGATGTCCCCAGGTCTTAGTGGAATCGTCTCAGGCTGTCACATTCAGGCAGGTGTCACTGTATCAATTACACTCAGTTCATTTTTAAGGTTATCTCTGCAACCACAAGGGCTAGAAACAGGGTGTGAGACTGTGCTGGGCCTCTGGGACTTACTTGCAGCCCAGAACTCACAGCTCTGGGGGACAGATGGCAAAGGTCACTTGACACCACTTCTGCACCCTTGGAATTCCAGGCCGCTCTGGGGGAGGAGGGTAGCAGAACATCCCCCCGTGTAATTTAAAGTAGCCCGGGGAGCTACCCTAAGTCACAGGAGCCCAGTGTGGGCCACCTAGGGGAGACTGGACTGTGACAATTGCCCCAGTGCTAACAATATGGACCCAAACCCTTTGCCCGCAGCACATTCCCTCCCAGCCCCATTAGCACCCAGCTGCACTCCCAGCACATCCCTTATGGTGGGGTTTCCAAGGGGCCCTGTGATGCAGAGCCTGTGGTTGTGTTGCACAGCGTCTGTATGGGCGAAATTCTTCCCCAGCCAGATACAGATTTTAACGGCACCTGTACAGTGCCACAGTGGGCCAGACTAAGAGCTTAGATTCTGGATGCCGGTGGCATTGCCAGGGTGCCTTTCTGCAGAACGCCACTGCGAGTTTGGAATGTGAAACTATTTGATGGGTTACCAAAGAATTGTGGTGTCAGAGGCAGGACACAGAGATGGCGAGTGACCTTTGGAATGGCTTCCCTGAGTGTCGCAAAGAGGACGCACCTGTTTCTCTGTTTGTGTTTCGGTCTGTTTATTTTCTGTGCACTTGCAGTCTACAGGGGGGCGTCCATGGGTAGAAAAAGTTTCTAAAAACAGAATTTCCGTGTTGTTAATTAATTGACTGCTCCAGGTATGGTAATAATGCTAAATACTTATGAGTGACGCATTTTGGAGCTGTGGAGTCTTAAAGGAAATATTTATTTTTATGAACTTTTCCTCACCTCTTTATAATTCTTCCGCAAACCACTCAGACCGGTTCTCTGGGCTGTGAGTCAGACATTGACAGTGCCTTGTTGGTTACAGTCAGGAACCTTTAAGTAGATATCTGAAGAGAGCTGCAGCTTTCTGATTTATGGCCTATAGTGTAAATAGCTCCAAGTGACCTGAAATGCTCAGATTTCCCTGCTCTCCTGCACCCCCACTCACTGTAGTCTGGAGTTGGTGGAGTCTAGAGTTCTGGCAGGTTCCTCTCCAGCCCCTAAGGGAAGTGTTGCCTGGTCTGCTCTGGAGGGCTCTACCACCTATCCCAGCACAGTGATTACAGCTTTTATTGATTGCTGGGTTCCATGGAGTTCCCAGAAATTATGCAGCTTCTTTAAAAGTCACCACTGTGTCATTACCCTCCTCTGCACCATCTGCTGCCTCTTGTTTGCAAAAACTGCCCATTCATCACCCTTTTTCAAAGCTCATCAAAAAAAGACTAGGGGCAGATAAAACCCTGAACATTGCATTGCATTGCATTGCATTGCATTGCAAATGGGCATTGCATTGCATTGCATTGCATTGCATTGCATTGCATTGCACACCAAGAATACACTCCCCCAACACTTAAAAACCTCTTCCTGCTCTTCAGATTTGTCCAGGCTGCAATACCCAACCATGCCAGTTTAATGTATTGGTCAGGGTGTCCCTTGCCGTATGAACTGTTGGTGGAGGTCTCTTGTCCTTTCTTTACCCAACAGGGATAACAACATATTATTACCCCCAAAACTAAAATTTTACTGAATGTTTACAGAAATGTCCAAAACTGTCACAGAACTGAAATGCAAATGAGGCCTGACCCAGTCAGTCGTTTTCCAGCTCACCAGCAGATGCCAGCAGAGCGCTCCTTCTCCCATGGAGCCCATCTACCCCTGGAGCTCTGCAGCAGCTCCTGATTGTAGTGGTTCCTTGGTTAAAGAGCCCTTTAGGACCTGCAGTTTTCTCCCTGTAAAGGGACTTGAATACTGATTAAGTCACCTCTCAATCTTCTTTTTAGTAAACTAAATAGGTTGAGCTCTTTAAGTCTCTCACTGTCAGTCATTTTCTCCAGGTATTGAAACATTTCTGTGGCTCTCTTTTGCATTTTCTCCAGTTTTTAAACATCCTTTTTAAAATGGAGACCCCAGGACTACATACAGGACTCCAATACTGGTCCCACCAACACCATATTCAGAGATAAAATCACCTGCCTGCCCTGCTCACTTCTCCCCTGTTTGTACAGATGAGGATCACATGAGCCCTTTTATCCACAGCATCACTCTGGGAGCTGAGTTGTTTTCACACTGTGAGCCCTAAATCCCTTTTAGAATCCAGTCACTGCTTTCCAGGATACAGCCTCTCTCTATTTTGTTGGTATGGCCCACACCCCTTGTTCCTAGGTGTGGCACTTTCCAATTGTCTGTATTAAAACACCTTTTTCGTTGGTTGGTGGCAGAGTGCCCTTCTGAGGGAGTGTGAGCCCCCTCTCCTCTATGCATGTGTCAGGATCTGGAGGCCCTTAACCCTCTGGTGCCTATGAGCTTTTCCCTCTGCCTCCCATAAGTTTACTGGGATGTGGGGGGCCCTGCACCTCTAGGTGGTGTTTGAACCCCTCTCCCTGCCACACCCCATGTAAGACAAGAAGTGAGGGGGGTAAGTCCCTCCTGTGGATGTCTGCAGCCAGGTCTATACTAGGAAGTCAAATCAGTATAACTATGTTGCTCAGGGGTATGAAAAATCCATATTCTTGAGCAATGCAGTTATACCGACCTAACTCCGTGTGTGCACAGCGTTGCAGTGATGGGAGAGCTTCTCCCACTGATATAGCTACCACCTCTCAGGGAGGCAGATTAACTATGCCACTAGGAGAAGCCTTCCCATCAGTGTAGGTAGCATCTTCAATAAGCACTCTAGCTGCACAGCTGCATCTCTGCAGCGTTTCAAGTGTAGACCTGCCGTAAGCCTCTCTCCATGTTCCCTTTCATGTGAGCTATGATCTGGGGGTAAGGGTTGGGGTAGTGCCCCTCTGCAGGGATCAGAGCCCCTCACTCTGCCCACCATATGAGCCGGGTCTGGGGAATCCCTACATCTTTTGGTGTGGTGCTCAGAGGCATATTAGGAGTATGCACCAAGAACACACTGCTGAAGAGTGGGATGAGGAGTTGAGAGCAGGAATACATACCATGGATTTTCCAGCACCAGTGAGGAGCAAGATAACACCCATTGAGATGAATGGAGTAATTTACTCCTCTCAGAGCTATTGTTTCATGCTGTGTCATCTATACTACCTATTCTTTCCATTCTCCCTTTGTCCTTCCTAAAAAGTTCCCCTTGTAGCATTAGCCTGTGCTGAGGATCTGGGTATAGCACAGAAATTGCTGATGACTGATTTAATAAATATTATAGGGCATGCCAGCTCTGCTACAGATCTTTCCGTGTAAAGGATAATTATTTTATGTGCTTTAATATATGCATGCTTGTCCAGATTGTTTTGAAATGTTCAGTGCATTATGGGAGTGTGGAATACCATTGGTAAGCCCAATGTGGGGTTATTGAGCACAGGATTCACAAAATACAGCTTCCCCCAAGAAACAGCATTTCATAAAGTTCACAGATTCTTCAAATATTTTTATGCACACCTGGCTTCTCAAATGGTAATAGGCTTAATGGGATGGGAAGGGGAGGGTAAGCTGGAAATAGCGGTGGGAGGGGCTACATGTTGCAAGGGATTGTGGGGGATAGAGAAGGAGAGAGACACAACAGTCTCCTTTCACATGATTAAAGTTACTGTAACCACCTTGTCCTAAAAGAATCAGGTAGGTTATTGGGACACAGACCATGTCTGAGATTTCTTTCACCAGCCCTGTTAAAAACTGTGTACTACAAATATGTCCAAGCATGGCCATTATCCCTATTCAATTACAACAAAGTGTATTGGGGAAGACAGGGCAGTTAGGCATCAGAAGGCAACATTGTGGCCTTGTGGAGAAAACAGTAGACTGGGACTGAGAAGTTCTAGGCTTTATTCCTGGTTTTGCCACTGGCTTTCTGCAGGTGACTTTGGCCAAATCATTTTTATCTCTCTGGCCTTCACTTTCCCATTTGCACAATTGGAAGGATGATGTTTCTCTCTCAGACGTACCAATGAAAAAAGCTAAGTATAATCATCATTTCCTGGCCTTTGCACTGTACTGACGACAAGTTATCTACCTGCCCTATACTCAGACGCTTCACCTGCTTCACAGAATGAACACCACTTCTACTGCATTTTATAGCCTCTTCAGCTCTTTATACAGCTCTTCACTCTCATGCACATACTATCCAACACTGCATTTTCACTTTCCCTCATTAAACTCATAGGCCACTCCCACCTCACTGCTGACAGTCCCCATGGCAAGAAGAACCCTCTACCCCCCAGTGACACTACCAACAGAACACAGCCCTGAAATGAGGTACATTGGATCTCCCAAAGCATACAGGCACCTCTTTTGTTTGATCATACACAAGTGGGGGTCAGGGAGAAGGGCCCATGTGAACCCCAGAAGGCCATGGCCCCTCGTACCTCTTTATAGCACAATCACAGCTCTTCCACACAGCTCCATCTAATGCTCCATACACTGTTTTGATGAAGGTATTTTAGTGCTTGTAGGCCCAGAATGTATTCAGCTGATTTTTAGAGCTTGTTAGACTTTTGGAACGTTTTTCAAAAGCATCTGTTTACAATAATGTAGGTCTGGGATCAGGCACCTGACGATGCAGATGGGGGCCTAGTGGGTTGTTCAAAACAGGTTAGGCACCAGGGGCTAGCTCCACAAAAATACAGAGGTGGGCTTGGCTGCTACTTTCGCTTTAGATACCTAAATCTGACACTTAGATGCTGCCGATCCTCAAACCCCCACACAGCTACGGCCTAAAGCCCCTCCACACCTAAATTTCTGAGGTTGAAATCTTCCAGGGGCCTAAAAATCTGCTCCTGGGCACGCTCACACCTGCCTCAGACAAGGCACCCAGCTCCCTAGTTCCGACCGAAGCCCCAGCACGCTCCTCACACGACGTGTTCCCTGGCCTGTCTCGCAGGTGGGCCCAGTTCGACAGACCATTGAGCTTTGGTTGCTGCGGGCTCAGCAGAAATTGTCTGCAGTCTGCGCTCAGCAGGATTTAAATAACTCCATAGAGACGGGACAATGAGCTTCGTCCTGCAGACTCTCCGTTGGCTTGGCAGCAGCCATGACTCCTTCTGGGGAGAGGAGCTGCCTCTAGATTTCCTCCTCAGCCTCAGCCTGGAGCAAGAGTTGAACGGTCCCCTCCCGGGCACAGACTGGAGCTTGCTGACCTGGAGCGAGACCCTAGGCAGTGCTGCAGCTCCTGGAGGCTGGGGTGAAACTCACCCACTCCAGCTACAGCGTAAAAGAACTACGACCTGGATCCACAAAGGACCCTCACAGCACCAAACTTTTAGGCAGCTAAAAGTCACTAGAATCCAGAAAGCCCAAGTTAGACGCCCAGGCTCCCTGTACAATCAATGGGAAGAAGGAGGTGCCTGAAAGTAGGACCCACAAAACCCAGCGTGCGAGGCACCTCCACACCAACGCTAACCAACGGGAAAGACCGATGGGAGGGGTGTGTCCTAAGCCCCACCCCTCCTTGGATCTCAGGTTACGAGGTCTGGCTTGGAGAGAGGTACCTTTGTCTGCTTGGGAGCCCCTCAGCTGGAGTTAGGTGCTCAGGTCATTCTGTGCAAAATAATCCAGCAGAGGAGGAAGAGGTCATGGTGCTGCTGGCTCCCTTGCGGCATTTAAAGTACTCGACCAGGATGTGGGAATTCAGGGTTAAAATCCCCTCCACAAAGATCCCTGTAAGCTGTGCGGACGTGCAGTTCCATCTTTAGCCACCCTGGTCCTGCGCTGGGACCTGGAGCCGGCAGCAGCATTGCCATACCCTGTCCATGTGCAGATTGAATTTTGTGATGTGTCCCACCTCCCCTCCATCCTGGTGCACACAACAAAATTCACTCCGCACACGGACATCAAACATGAGAGGAAACACTGTTCCTGACTCTCAACCTCTCTGTCACATCTTGAATTTCATACACTGTTGGATCAGAATAACGTGCTCTCAGGTGAGCTACAGACCAACAGTTGTTCATAGGAATTATTCAGCAGGTATTTTACAAGACCGAGAACATGAGAGGAAATCATGACCTGCTAAGAGACAATTAACGGAGAGAAGCAGTAAAATTAATCCCATACATTGGATTGGTTGTGACTTATTTGCTTGATTTGAAAAGAGACCAAAAGGACCTGAGTCTCCTTGCTGTCGATAGCCCCCTGCTTGGCCAATCAGCATGGAGATGCTGAGGGGTGGGAGGCTGAGAGGTCTCACCAGATGTCCCACAGGATGGCCCAGGTCACCATCAGAGGGGATCACTCTCAGATCGAGACCCCCCTTTTTTGAGGACCCCCACAATGAGAGCAACCCCCCCTCCCTCGCTCACACTTCACACACACCCCTCCTTGGTAGAGGGAAGGAAGCAGGGAAAAAAGAAGCAAGAGAAGAGGAGAAATGAAGGAGGAAAGAGGAAAAGGGAAACCAAAAAGGATAAAACCCAGTGCCCCCAGTGATTCCAAGCGTCAAAGCGCTCGGTAGGAAATCACATTCTACCCCCTTAAGCCAGTGTTTTCTGTGCCGAGAATTCTGCCTGCAGCAGGTGCATCAGACCCAACAGGTTCCAAACCTCTCGCAGCCTCCGACCTTATCAAAGGAAAGTTCGTTTTCTGGCACAATCAGTGGTGGAAAAGGAGAAAACTCCACAGAGGCTCCTCCTCATGCTACGAGGTGAATCCTAATTCTCTCCCCGTCCTCGAGGGGAGACCGGGAGAAGGAGATGTGCGGCAGCAAAGGCGGGGGGGTCTCAGCGACTGCCCTGGCCCTGCACCTCGGCCCTGCCCCACTGATGTCGGGGTCTCTCTGTGAGGTCACCCCCTCCCCACCACCTTTGCCCAATGGGCTGAGGTCCTGCAAAAGGCCTTGGTGATGTCACCGCCCCCCCACCCCTCCCCTCCCAGCTGATGTCCTGCCCCTGCCCAGCCTCTTGGAGCTTGGAGTTGTTGCCCCCGGATCTCCGCACTCAATGACTGGTGAGTCGGGGGATAGAGCCGGCTATACAATAAACCACCAGTTTTTCATAAATTAGTCGACTTAAGGCCAGAAGGGACCATTGGAGCATCTAAGATGACGCCCTGCATCTCCCAGCCCTCCTGTGTATCACAAGAGCTGCTTTTGCACTAAAGCACCTTCCTGAAAGGCATCTAGTCTTCACTGGAAGACATCAAGAGATGGAGAATCCATCACTTCTCTTGGCAGTTTGTTCCAGTGATGAGTCGCCCTCCCTCTTACAAATCTCTGCCTTGTTCTACGGAGAATTTTTCTGATTTCTGCTTCCAGCCATTGGTTCTTGTTCTGCCTTTCTTTGCAAGACTAAGGAGCCCTTTAAATACTTGGTGTTTTCTCTCAGCGAAGGCACTGCAGGCTGCCATCAGCTCACCTCTCCATCTTTTTAAAAACTAAACAGACTGAGTTTTTCAATCCCTCCTTATAAGTCTTCTCCAGCCCTCAAATATGGCTCTTTTCTGCACCCTCTCCAGTTTTTTTTAACGTTATTTTTGAAATGTGGACACCAGAATGGGATGCAGTATTCCAGTGTCAGTCTCCCCATTGCTGAATCAGCTCCCTTTCCATCCTCTCTTTATCTATCCATGGATGGCGTCACGGACTCACAGGACTTGTGCTCTCTCTCAGCCTCGTACAGTCCTTGGGAGGAACCCCCTTCCGTGTGACAGCCCTTCTCGGAGATCCACTCTCTCGAGGGTTAAGCCGTAGGCCCTTCCGCCTCCTGCAACCACTCTTCTCTGAGCCTTGAGCATGCCTGTCTGCCGTGGGCCCCCTCAGGGAGTCCCCTCACTCTGGACCCCTGGGGCCTCTACTCCCAGAGGGAAGAAAGCAACCCCGATCTCGAGACTGCCGTGACTCTCAGACAGCGTAAAAGAGAGGGGTTTATTGAGCGTCTGAACACAGCACAGGAAACTCTCAGGGCCTCAGGCCTAATCTCCCTCTGCACAGTCCATCTAGGTCTCTCCTGCACCCGTGTAGGCTCTGGCTGTTTTCTCTCCCCAGTCCAGAAGCCCCCTCCTTCCAGCTAAGCGTCCGATATCACCTTCCCACAAGCCTGTGTCCTTTGTCTTCTGTCCCAGGTGAACAGGCTGCCTGGATCTCCTCTATCTCAGCCTCTCCTCTCCTCCCTCTTTTCTTTCCCCCTGGCTGGAAGCAGTCACTGGGTCTTCTCTCCTCAGCCCATTGTTCTACTACTGGCCCGACCTGGCTGTGACTTCCAAGCTGGGCCTCCCGCTCACCAGTCGCTGGGGTATCCGTTCTCCAGGCCTTTCCCTGAGGGCCCAACTGACAGGAGAGATCACCGCTGGTCCTCTGTAACAACAAACTACCTCTCCCACCAGTCCCACGTCGTTAAACAAACAGCACCCAGGGAAACTGAGGCATGCAAACCATTGAAAAACCAAGAAAATCCCCCCGTCATCACTGATGGCTTTGGCCCTGTTCCCCACAGCATCGCACCAGGAGCGGATGTTGAGTGGCTTGCCCGGTATGACACCTAAATCCTTGACAGAGTCACGGCTTCCCAGAGTACAGTTCCCCCTCGGTGGCCTGCCTGCTCTGTCCTGCTGCCCCCTCCCACTGCGCCAAGAGGGGACCTGGTGACTGGAGCTGCTGTGGTTGTGTGAGAGCGCCGGGCTGAGAGACCGAAGGGCACCTCTGTTCTGGAACAGAGGGGTCTGGCCGGTAGGCGCAGTCACCCCCGGTTTGGGGCACAGAAGGGGCTGTGGCTGGCAGCAGCTTGAAGCCCGTCCCCCAGCTGTGCTAGGCACTGTTCGAATGAGTGCAACGTCCCTGGTCTCTCTCCCCAACAGAAGCGGGTCCAATAAACCATATGACCTCCCCGGCCTGGTCTCTCGGTGTTTTCTGCTCCCACGGGCGTGGCTGGGAAGGGCCACAGGGCTCAGCAGGCTCAGGGAGAAACCTCAGCCCCACTGGAGACAGGAGGGGAGCAAACCTCACAATCTGTGTGGTCACTGCAGGTCTGTGCAACTGCCCCCCACTGACTCAGTGGCAGTCTGTGGGGGAGGTCTAGAGTGGCCAGGTGTCCTGATTTTAGAGGGACAGTCCCGATTTTTGGGTCTTTTTCTTATATAGGCTCCGATTACCTCCCACCCCCGTCCCGATTTTTCACACTTGCTGTCTGGTCACCCGAGGGAGGTCTGGCAGCCCCCTCCCCAGCCACAGTCCGTGCGTGCCCAGCAGTCTGTGTGTGTCTCAGCAGCCCCCTGCTCACTCCCACGTGGAGCCCAGATCGGGCTGAGCTGGGCCTCTGATTTGTTTGATCCCTGAAGGGTTTTCTGGGCACTAACTGGGACCCCAAGTTTCTCCTACTTTGAGGAAATCCCTGTGAAAACTCACCTTTTCCGGGTGTCTGTTTCACACCCTCTGCCAGAGACGTTCCCCATTCTTTCTCCAGTTCAGCTGGCAGCAGGTCTCGTGCGAGGGGCGGGGGAGAGCTGAGATTTCAGGCTGCCGTCTTATGGCGGGATTGCTGCGATTAACTGGCTGAACGTGCTAATTCTGAGGACGAAACGGGGAAAGGGGCAGAGACCGAGAGTCAGGGAGTGAAATGGAGAAAATACAGGAAGCATTTCGAGCAAGGGCGAAGTGGAATGACCAGAATCCAGAATATTCTCTGCACCCCTTGTCTAACTCTGGGCCTGATTGTCTTCCGCATTGACGGCCCTGTCCCTGTCTCCGGCCGTGTCTGGAGGGCTTTATGCCCCTGTCCAGCCCCTTCACACTGCCAGGAAGGGAGAGCTGTTATGGAATCTTAGCCCAAAGAGGAACCAGGCCTGTGTCACCTTCATCCTGGGTTTCAGATGACCCCGAGAAGTTGGGGGGCCACCGGCGCCTAGAGGATGGCCCTGCCACAGAGGCCCCGCCCCCGGTCATCCTCCTCCCCCGAGGCCCCGCCCACCCACTGTTCACTCCTCTGGCCCCCGAGGTCCCCCTACCTGCCCCTCGCTCCTCTCCGCCTCTTCCCCCAGGACTCCACTCACCCCCTGCTTGCTCCTCTCCGCCCCTTTCCCCAAAGGGGGGCTACCGGGGGGCCATGGGGCCAGGCACCCGTCCCTTTTCTCTGTCTTCGGTGAGCGGGGGGCAGGGGGGTCCTTGGGGAAGGAGGTGGAGCAGGACAGGAAGAGGCACGAGAAGACGGGACCGTGGGGGAAAAGGCCGAGGGGGGGTGGGGAGCAGGTTTTGGGGGAAGAGGCGGAGGGGGGATGGGAAGAGGCAGAGCAAGAGCAGGGCATCGGGTTAAGAGGCAGAGGGGAGCGGGGTGTAGGTGGGGCCCCCACTTCTCTGGAGCTTCGCTTCCAGAGCTCGAAAGATGACCACGGGCCCAATGGCCTCCGGAGGGGAGACCCGCCCCACATCCCCAGCGTTTCCCCCCCTCATGGATGGCCTTTTGGGGGAGGCTCAGCCTCCCCTGGCCTCTTGTACGGGCTGCCCGTGCTCAGCTCCTGCCACGCTCTGGAGAGGAGCAGCACCCAGGGGTGGGGCTGAGCCAGGGGGTGCTGGGTGAGGGGCAGAGGCCTCGGGACCTGAGACTGCAGGGACACAGCATGAGGCACCATCCCAGGCATCCCCATGAAAGGAGCAGAAGAGGGTTTACCTGGGGTGGGGAGTGTATGGAGAGCGTCTCAGGGTCGGTGGAGATATATTGCCCTGGTGAGCAAGCGTGGCTAAAACACAGGCCTCGCTGTGAGCAGGATTTGAACCTGCGCAGGGAAACCCGAATGGATTTCGAGTCCAACGCCTTAACCGCTCGGCCCTCACAGCTGTGAGTGACGTGGCCCCCAGCGGCAGTCTCTACTGGAGCGGCTGGAAGCCGACGGGAGGGAGCTCTCCACCCTCAACGAGCAGCCGTAGCCATGTTGGCAGGAGAAGCTCTCCCAGCACCATAGCACTCTCCACACCGGCGCTTAGGTCCGTGTAACTTGTGTCACTTGGGGGGTGGCTTATTCACTCCCCGAGCCACATACGTTCTACTGACACAAGGGGGAGTGTAGACGCAGCCTTAGCAGAGACGCGATTAAGATCCACTTCCTGGACACTACAGTGCTAATAAGCAATGGTCACATAAACACCACCCTATACCGGAAACCTACTGACCGCTATTCCTACCTACATGCCTCCAGCTTTCACCCTGACCACACCACACGATCCATCGTCTACAGCCAAGCTCTGCGATACAACCGCATTTCCTCCAACCCCTCTGACAAACACCTACAAGATCTCTATCAAGCCTTCTTACAACTACAATACCCACCTGCGAAGTGAAGAAACAGATTGACAGAGCCAGAAGAGTACCCAAAAGTCTCCTACTACAGGACAGGCCCAACAAAGAAAATAACAGAACGCCACTAGCCGTCACCTTCAGCCCCCAACTAAAACCCCTCCAATGCATTATTAAGGATCTACAACCTATCCTGAAGGATGACCCAACACTCTCACAAATCTTGGGAGACAGGCCAGTCCTTGCCTACAGACAGCCCCCCAACCTGAAGCAAATACTCACCAACAACCACACACCACACAACAGAACCACTAACCCAGGAACCTATCCTTGCAACAAAGCCCGTTGCCACTGTGCCCACATATCTATTCAGGGGACACCATCACAGGGCCTAATCACATCAGCCACGCTATCAGAGGCTGGTTCACCTGCACATCTACCAATGTGATATATGCCATCATGTGCCAGCAATGCCCCTCTGCCATGTACATTGGCCAAACTGGACAGTCTCTACGTAAAAGAATATATGGACACAAATCAGATGTCAAGAATTATAACATTCATAAACCAGTCGGAGAACACTTCAATCTCTCTGGTCACGCGATTACAGACATGAAAGTTGCGATATTACAACAAAAAAACTTCAAATCCAGACTCCAGCGAGAGACTGTTGAACTGGAATTCATTTGCAAATTGGATACAATTAACTTAGGCTTGAATAGACACTGGGAGTGGCTAAGTCATTCTGCAAGGTAACCTATTTCCCCTTCTTTTTTCCTACCTCCCCCCCTTCCTCAGACTTTCTTGTTAAACCCTGGATTTGTGCTGGAAATGGCCCACCTTGATTATCATACACATTGTAAGGAGAGTGATCACTTTAGATAAGCTATTACCAGCAGGAGAGTGGGGTGGGGGGAGAGAAAACCTTTTGTAGTGGTAAACACCCATTTTTTCATGCTTTGTGCGTATGAAAAGATCTTGTGTACTTTCCACAGTATGCATCCGATGAAGTGAGCTGTAGCTCACGAAAGCTTATGCTCAAATAAATTGGTTAGTCTCTAAGGTGCCACAAGTCCTCCTTTTCTTTTTACTGATAAAGTTTGTGGATGATACCAGGATGGGAGTTGTTGCAAGTGCTCTGGAGGATAGGATTAAAATTCAAAATGATCTGGACAAACTGGAGAAATGGTCTGAAGTTCACAGGCTGAAATTCAATAAGGACAAATGCAAAGTACTCCCCTTAGGACAGAACAATCAGCTGCACACATACAGAGCAGGACGTGACAGCCTAGGAAGGAGTACTGCGGAAGGGGATCTGGGGGTCATAGTGGACCACAAGCTAAATATGAGTCAACAGTGTAACACTTGCAAAAAAAACAAACCTGATCCTGGGCAGGATTAGCAGGAGTGTTGTAAGCAAGATACAAGACGTAATTCTTCTGCTCTACTCCATGCTGATGTGGCCTTAGCTAAAGTATTGTGTCTAAGTCGGGGCACCACATTTCGGGAAGGATGTGGACAAATTGGAGAAGGTCCAGAGGAGAGTAACAAAAATGATTAAAGGTCTAGAACAGGGGTTCTCAACCTTTTTCTTTCTGAGGCCACCCACAACATGCCATTAAAATCTCCAGGGCCCAGTGTGGGAGGGGGAGACTCTGGGCTGGGGAAAGGGGGGAAAACAAGGGCATAGGTATAGTTTGACTTCTGTTTTGGGTGGGCAGGGGCCAGTGAGGCTCAAGCCAGCTCCGATGGTGGGGTCTGGGGGGGGGTATGCTACATCCACCCCCTGACTCACCTCAGCAGGCCACCCGCCTGTCTGGACTTGGGGGGCCTACAACCAAAAATTATAACTCAAAGGTGGGGGGGCTCAGCTCAAAAAGTTTGAGGTGCAGGGAGAGGGATAGCTAGGGGCTGTGTGCAGGGGGGTAGCTCAGGGAGCAGGGAGGGAGGTAGCTAGGGCTGTGTGTGGGCAGAGGGTAGCTCAGGGTGCAGGGACGAGGTAGCTAGGGGCTGTGTGCTCTCAGGGCTCCCCTGCGCTCCCTGTACCCTGAGGGCTCTGCCAGCCACAAAGCAGCCGGGTCCCCCCGCCCAGGCAGCTCTTACCAGCTGCATGAGCAAAGGGGAGCAGCTTCAACCCCCTGCAGCAGCAGGAGACGAGGCAACGCTGCGGCTGCCTGCTCCATGGCACCAGTCAGAGCAGCAGCTGTCCCACGCTGCCGGACTCTGGCTTCCCACCTCCGACCTAGCCGGGGTGGAGAGAGGGGGTGGTGGAGGGGGGGTGCGGAGCTACCCCAGGACTGCCCTGCTCTTGCACTGTAGTTTGGGGGGGGGGGTGTAACACCCCTGTGTTCCCCCAACTCTGCCCATGGGCTCAGGGCTTCTGTCCCTTGGGGAGCACCGGGGCTCGGGGCTCCAGAATTCAGCCCTGCTGCTCCCGGCTTCAGCCCTGCGGGAGGTGCTGGGGTTCGGGCTTTGGATTTTAGCCACGGGGCCCTGCGGCCCCCCTGAAACGGTTCATGGACCCCCAGTAGGCCACGAACCCCCTGTTGAGAACCGCTGGTCTAGAAAACATGATCTATGAGAAAAGGTTGAAAGAACTGGGTTTGTTTAGTCTGGAGAAGAGAAGACTGAGAGGGGACATGAGAACAGTTTTCAAGTACATAAAAGGTTGTTACAAGGAGGAGGGAGAAAAATTGTTCTTGTGAATCTCTGAGGACAGGACAAGAAGGAATGGGCTGAAATTGCTGCGAGGGAGGTTTAGGTTGGACGTTAGGAAAAACTTCCTGCCAGCATAGTTAAGCACTGGAACAAATTACCTAGGGAGGTTGTGGAATCTCTGTCATTGTAGGTTCTTAGCAGGATCGACAGTCACCGCTCAGGGATGGTCTAGATGAGGGGTAGTCAATTATTTTTTGTCAAGGTCCAAATTCTTCATCAATGTACAGTCGGGGCCAGACTGCAGAGAAAATCATTTAAAAAAAAAATAATAACGATAATATGTAAATAAAAAGTTTGTGGGGTCCGTTCAAAAGCGTCTGGCAACCCGGATTTGGCCCGTGGTTCGCCTGTTGACAGCCCCTGGTCTAGATAATACAGGAGAATTACGGAGACCTCGGGAATGGAGGTTGTTGGTAACTTTGCCCAAGCCGTTATGGGCTGCTCCTCAGGGCGGAGTGCTGGGAACGGGGGCTCACACTCTGCAGCGGCTGCCCGGCAAGTTTCTGATTCTCGCCCCCTGATGGCAAGGGTGATGCGTGAGGCACCCGGGGGTGCTTTGGCACCAGTGGGTGCGCAGTGCAGGCCGGGGCCCTTTCAAACGCAGCCGCTCCTCCAGAGCGCGGCAGGCGGGCAGGAGTTCGGGCTCCAGCAGCTGACGCTCTCGGCCAGGTTCCAGCAGCAGCTCAGGGAGCTTCTTTCCTGGACTGAGACTAAGGTTGCAGGCTTGTCCCCCTCCCAGCCAGAGGCGGGAAACAGCCCCTGTGGCTAGTGCAGACCCCAGCACTCCTTCTCGGGAGCTCACAGCTGTGCCTGTGAACCTCAGCGTCTTCATCTGTACGTGGCTGGCCTTCCGCGTGGCAAGTAGTGGGTGGGGGTGGGGACAGGCAGCCCCGATGTGCCTAACTGGACGATGCCATGCCGGCCAGCACAGTATTTGTTGGGTTTTTTTGTTTTTTGTCTCCGCTGCTGCCTGACTGCGTACTTCTGGGGCCACATGGTGTCTGGCTGACGGGTCCGTCTGTAACTCTGGTGTTCGTATTTTTGAGGTTCTACTGTACTTAGTCCTGCCTTGAGTGCAGGGGACGGGACTAGGACGGTCCTTCCAGTTCTGTGATTCCATGGACAGGACTAATGTGAGTTTTTTAATCTGACATCCTACATTGCACCAACAATATGATTTTACCCAGTAATTCCCGCAGTGGAGGGAATATTCATCCCTACTATTTAAGAGAACACAAAGAATCCACTGATCAAGTTCCAGATCTCCGCTGTATAGTGGTGTGCAGTGAGCCCCGTGTAGCTGAGCTCCTTGGCAGTAGGAAGTATGCATCCCCTGTCAGTGCTCCTGAAATGCTACCCCACACCTTTGCAGTCCAAGACTAGGTCTTTTAAGGAATGCTCTACAGCCACCAAGAAGGGGCCAGGCTTTACCTGAGAGCTAGGTTCATACCGAACCCTGCCTCTGTCAGACATCTTTTACTTCCAAAATCTCCTCCTGGACGATTTAGGCATATAAGCATCACTCCTGATCCCTTCCCAGAACCCCACCCCTGAATGCTACATGCACGTAAAGCAAATGTTGACAGATTATCTGTTTTGGTCATGAGCCAGAAACAGAGCTAATACTCTGACTCTGCAGCTCTCGCCAGAAAACCATGGCAAGAGAGTTTATTTGTAAATGGGAAGAAATAATCTGCATTTTTAAAGTTCTTTGGGACAGTGATAAAAGTCATTTTAGACATGCAAAGTACTATGAACTTGGCCCTCTCACACTTCGATGCTTCTGTAGGCTGTACTCATTGCACACAGTGAGGGCTCCTGGCTGCCCTCCATTCCCCTCCGCCCCATGTGCCACCCTCCCATCCTCTCTGTTTCACAGATTCCCTGCATCTGCTCACCCCTCTTTCATGTCACAGGCTCTGTCCCATGTTTCTTCATCTCCCCCAGGCGGGGGCTCTGTGTGCCCTCCGACCTTCCCCTACCACACAGAACTTCTGTATGCCTCCTCTCCCCAGACCAGGGTCCCCTTTTCTCCCCACCATTCTTTCTTTTCTTTCTGTCTGAGAGATAAGTCATTGGGGGTGTCACCATTTTAAAATTATTTTGGGAAGATGATTGTTCAGCTTTGTAGTTGAGATTCCTCCAACATGGGAGTGACTGTTGAGTGTAGGACCTCTCTTCGTTCAGCCAGTTATTACTAGACAATGTTGCCTCCCCTAATTATCAAAGCTTTACTACTGAGTCACCTGTCTTTATTGGCAGTAACATTCTAATTAATATTTACTCCATTTAACTGTATGGTGATTGCCCAACCACTGTCTAACTCTTGCTTTGGTATAACTCGATTAAAGGGATGATAAACAATTTATTTCTGAATACTCCCTTGAGCCTGATCATGCAGTCCTTTTGGGAGAGGGATGCAGAGATCCAGCTTTATAAACCAGACTTCTCTGTCTTTTATTCCTGTAACACTAGAAAAAATTTTGTTTTTTTAAACAGGAGAATAAACCATCCCTCATTCAGACTGGTCCAGAAGCAACCCTGCAGACCCACCTCCTTGTATTTGAGGCCGAGAAATCCAGAAAAGAAAACCGTGTTGTGTGTTTAGAAATGAGAAAGGAACTCTTTCCGAAGCTACATACAAATGAACTTTTAAATTTGAGGAGACAGAATAAAAACTGGTCCCAGTTACCAGGGAAATCATGTCTTGTTTATACTAATCTGGAATATATATGGGGATGGGCATTACATAAAATCAAATTTTGCATACTACAAATCTGTAAAATGCAAAAGGTGTGTTTAATAGAATTTTCTATATCGTTTCATTAATTTTTTTAGATAAAGAAAAAATATTAAAAATCATCAGTATTTTTTTCTGTCTTGGTTTCCTTTAAAGGACACGAAGCTTATTCTTACAGCAGCGCTTCACTTAACCCTTAAGTACATTCTGACCTGAGAAACCAGCAGTTAGGAGGTACAATGGCAAAGGTTTTGAGAGCATGGAAGTGAGTTTAACTCAGCATTTCTCACATGCGGCCACCAGGGGCTTTTTGTGCAGGCCTAACAGCCTCCTGGGCAGTGGTGGAGAGGCCAAAGCATCAGCCTCTCCCCTTCCCTCCCTGGTGCTCCTGCATGAGCCACCATGCACCGCCTCTCGAGACAGGTGGGGCACAATGCTGCAGGAGCCAGGTGAGTTCTTGACTCACCTGTGGGGTGGGCAGGGCACGTTGGGGCTTGGGCTTCAGCCCTGGGTGAGAACCTGGCCGCAGGGCTTCAGCTGCACGGCTCGAGCCCCGGGCTCTGACCCAGGCTCCGGCCACGTGACCTTGGCCCTGGGCGCTAACCCCGGCTGTGCAGCAGCAAGTGCTGGCTCCGGGCTCTGGCACCGACCCCCAGCCCTCACCCCGCTCCCTAACCCCAGCCCCAGCCCCAGGGTGGTGGGTGTTGATCCACACCTCCAGCTGCTCAGCAGCAGCCGCCACCAACCCTGGGCTCCAGCCGCTCGCTCTGGACCCTGGGGGTGCTGCCTCCCAGCTCCAGCCATATGGCAGCAGGGCTCACCATTCTCCCCGACGCCTCCTCGAACCCCCATTTATCGCCCCCAGTCCCCACTGCCTTCCCTGGTTCCACCTCTATCCCCCCCATAGCTCCAGACCCCTGCTGCCTCCCTCTCCAAACCCGGGGCTTGCTGAGAAAAGCGAAACGAAGAAACATGCAAGTATCACTTTTCACAGCACACTGACTAGCTACCTGGGAGGCTGTGAAAAGTGATACTTGTATGTTTGTTAATATCACTTTTCACAAACTCCCAGCTAGCTACTGAGTGTGCTGCGAAAAGCAATATTCAACATACAAATATAATTTTTCATATTATTTGTGAGTCTGAAAAAACCCTACATAAATAAATTACAAGGATTTGGACACGCGTATGTGCATATTTATTTGTTTTTCCTACAGTTACGTATTTTAGGGAAAAGTGTCAGTGCGGCCACAAGCAAGAATTGGTGGGTCACAGTCCGAGGCCACCAAAAAATGTGTTCGGAGAACCCCTGGTTTAAATGTACTAATAGGCAAAATCCAAACCAGCCATGTCTGCCTGAACCTTTTCAGGCAGGACTTCAGGTATCACCCAAAAGATCTTATTTTTCTTTGGTTCCATGTATACATTTGCTCAGATTTTACTTCTCCATTAAAAATGTAACCAATTCCCAGCTGCCTGGCAAGTGAGAGCTGGCTGAGTTTCCATGCTTCTCCCCGCACCCTTATGGGTGTGCTGCCAAGGGAGCAACACACAGGCCTGCAATGAATCTCAAGTCCCTCTGACTTGCCTAGCTCTTCTCAGCCATTTCTCTTGCTGTGAGCTGCCCTCCTTTTGAGCCCCACCAACTTCCTCACATGCAGGAACAGCAGCAGATTGCCATCTTGGAGCAACAGCTGAGGAAGGCGACTTTTCTGTCAGCACTAGAGTGGTCTATTGTATTGTGCTCTTCTTAAATAAGCAGGATACTGTCATCGTCCAGTGAGCGTGTCTCAGCTTTGTTACGTCGAGTGCTTTAAAAGGGGTGATGCGCTGCACTGTGTGGGCTGAGAAAGGTCTCATGTGCTCCCCATCATCAATTCTGAGATTTGCACTGATTGGCATTAAGGCTTTTGGGGTGATGGTTCTATGACTCAAACTCAGTGGCTTTGTTTGGTCTACCAGAGTCTGAGGTTGGTGATCTTCGGGGATGGTACAAGCCTTACCTAAGACATTTAAGCGAGTTAGAATGTGGATGGAAGACGAGAGACTGAATGATGTGCGAGTTCCTCCCAGTAACAGGGATGTTTGTCATGTCATGTCTGCCTCTGAACATAGCTCAATTCTTATTGTGCTTAACACGCTGGAATATGAATGGCTGCTATGGGTGGCTGATAATCTATGAACATCATGTAGTAATTCCTGGATTTTTAAATTATTGTTTTAGCTGGACGCATGTATAATGTTTGATCAAATACTGTTCAGGGAGAAAGGTATAAAACCATCCAAGTATTTGCTATGTTTAGAGTGGTCATGTTCTGTGGGATACCTTCTGGAAGAACAGTAGTGTGATTAAGTAATTCGTGTCACATTCTGTGCTGCACCCCTGCACCGAAGAAAGGATTTTCTGCCGCTTCCACTATTTGCGGCTTCATTGGGTGAAAATAAAGAAGCAACAGTGGCCAGGTCTGAGTGTCCCTCCTCTAACAAAAATCTTGAAATAGTTCACTGTAAAATTAAAAACCAACTGTGGCTTGTCTTAAGTAATTGTAAGGTGACGTTTGGAAGGAAGCCTCCAGGTGCATCCTCACCTGTTCGTTGATCCAGCACAACTTCCTATACATTAGACTCTTACGACAGTCAGTAACGCTCTCTCTACCTCCACAATAGAGCTATTTAGAAAACGGGAGTTTGTATTCAGTTTGTATGAATGCTGTAATCTGGAAGGCCCAGATCCACAAAGGTATTTTCGTTCTTGACTTCCATTGGATTTCAGTGGAATTTAGGAGCCTAAATTTTACCTTGGTGGATCTGGGCCTAAGTAATTGCAGTTTGACAAACATGAAAGATTAATAATTTGTGCAAAATAAGAAGTAATTAACAAATGAGGACAATCAGAATCCTTGTCTGAGGACTCCTAAAGCTTCAAAATACTTTAATGTTCGTATGAAATAATTCACATCCACTATTATTTCTTTGCCTGTAGTAAATATATTGTCCTTTTTAGTTGGCACACTGTTCTGATCGTTGTCTGTACAGTAATCTTTTGAGTAATTCAGTTCAGTTAGATGTTATCAGTCACCTGGAGTTTCTTCCTCAGAAGCTGTTATGGCTTTCAAGGCTCTTCTCTTCCTTAATCTTTCTGCATTTGTGACTGTCATAGGATGCAATGGGAAAAATCCAGAAAGACCTGAAAGAAAGATTATTTATGTTTATAGCTGGAGTTGCAATATGACTGTTCTAGACGCACAGATTCAAAGGCTAAAAGGGAGCGCTGTGATTATCTCGTCTGACATCCTATATAACACATGTTATAGAACTTCCCCAAAATAATTCTTAGCATATATATTTCAGAAAAACATCCAATCTCAAGTTAAATTGTCAGTGATGGAGAATTCACGACAACCCTGGGTCAACTGTTCCAATAGTTAATGAGACTTTTAAGAAGTGAGAGTAATTGTCTGTCTCACTAACCCTCTAGTGGCTTGAAGTGCCTTTTACTGCTGTCTTGGCCAGCTCAGCGTCTCCATAAATGAGACCCGTTCCCATTTCCTCAAAAAGAACAGGAGTACTTGTGACACCTTAGAGACTAACAAATTATAGCTCATCTTAATTAGCCTCTTGCAGTTTGTATGGCAACTCCCACCTTTTCATGATTCTCTGTATGTGTATATATCTTCTTACTATCTGTTCCATTCTGTTCATCTGATGAAGTGAGCTGTAGCCCATGAAAGCTTATGCTTAATTGAATTTGTTAGTCTCTAAGGTGCCGCAAGTCCTCCCGTTCTTTTTCCGGATACAGACTAACAAGGCTGCTACTCTGAAACATCCCATTTCCTGTGGCCAAAAGAAGGGGGATTGCATATATACATATTCTCAAGGATTCATGCAAAGAAATGAAGGAAGAGTCTTTGGTACTCCAAGTATGCGGAGGATCACCAAGGAAAACCTATTGTCTTTTAAGAGAAATAAGCAAATAGGTGAGATTGGAAAACACACTGAGTTACCTAGAAGTTTTTCAACCGGTTTTGTGACATGTGCTCAAGAAAACTGCTGTAACCTTCCCTTACGCAGCAACAATAGATTATTCCTCATGATGGAATCGAAGTCTGTACCTTGCCAGGAGACTGAGGTCTTAAAGCAATTTATTTACAATAAAGATGACAGATTTGCTCTACCAACCCTTAAGAGAGTTCAGCGGTGAAGGCTGCACATTCTCCACTAACTGGGATTGATTTAGAGGGATGCAGAAACTGGGGTCTGTCAGTACAACATGGTGTGCACGCAACCCTTAACAAGCCCTGTCTGCACTTACCAAGGTGCACCATGATGACCCTTGAAAGCACCTGAAAGAGGAAAAAGACCATGAAGGAATCCCCTGCCACTCCCAAACACAGAACAAGGGGCTAGCCCACTGCAGCTGTGCCGCTGTAAATGCTATAGGGTAGACATAGCCTGAGTTGACAGAGACGAGAACCTGAAAGTTATACACCGGACCCTCGCTAGAACACGCGTCTATATAACACAAATTCTGATAGAACGTGGTTGCGGATCCCAAATTTAGTAACCGTCATTAACTTTCATTGTAACGTGGTCCCCACTGTGAGGCAGTACCCGCTCGAATGCGGGATTTGGCATGGATCCCAAATCCCACATTCTAGTGAGGGTCCAGTGTAGTTTGAAAATCCTGAGGGAAACATGGGAGTTTAGTTGCAAGCCCTGCCCTGGCCCCTGTAGATTCTGTCTCTCATGACCCATGTGCCATGGCGATCCTGGGAATGGAAGTTTCAAAGCACCTGCCCCCACTCCCACTTTTATGCTTTGGGGTTTAGGTAACTTTCAACCTCTTAGGAGCACAGGCAAAACGAAAAGATTTTTTTTCCCCCCTGGTAGCCCTGCGAGGCATCAGCCTCACTGCCGCACCCTGCCTGCTTTTCTGTTTCAATAGCTTTGTTGCTAGGGCAATGCCAACAAGTGCCACATGAGTACATAAAATCACTTGTCATTTTAAGGTAAGAATTAGTTTCCCCATTATATTGGTGTTCTGAGGATTTGGTATTATTTTATATATGTACGTTAAGGCTGTCAATCAGTTATCTCACACGATTAACTCAAAAAATCAATCGCGATTAATCACACTTATAACAATAGAATACCATTTGCAATTTATTATATATTTTTTGATACATTTTCAATACTGATTTCAATTACAACACAGAACACAAAGTGCAGAGTGCTCACTTTATTATTTTTTTATTACAAATATATGCTCTGTAAAAATGATAAAACAAAAAAAATAGTATTTTTCAATTCACCTCATACAAGTACTGAAGTGCAAACTCTTTATTGTGAAAGTGTAACAAATGCAGTTGGGTTTTTTCTGATTGCATAACTGCACTCAAAAACAAAACAGTTTAAAACTTTAGCGCCTACAAATCCACTCAGTCCTACTTCTTATTCTGCCAATCGCCAAGACAAAAGTTTGTTTACAACTGACAGGAGATACTGTTGCCTGCTTCTTATTTACAATGTCACCTGAAAGTGAGAACAGGTGTTCCCATGGCACTTTTGTAGCCGGCGTTGCAAGATATGCCAGATATGCTAAACATTCGTATGCCCCTTCATGCTTCGGCCACCATTCCAGAGGACATATTTCCATGCTGATGATGCTCGTTAAAAAAATAATACATCAATTAAATTTGTGACTGTACTCCTTGGGGGGAGAATTGTAGGTCTCCTGCTCTATTTTACCTGCATTCTGCATGTTACTGCAGTCTTGGAAGATGACCCAGCACATATTCGTTTTAAGAACACTTTCACAGCATATTTGACAAAACACAAAGAAGGTACCAATGTGAGATTTCTAAAAACAGCAACAGCGCTCGGCCCAAGGTTTAAGAATCTTTACAATTTTTTTGTTTTTTACAGAGCAAATATTTGTAATCAAAAATAAATATAAATTGAGGACTGTACACTTCGTATTGTGTTGTAATTAAAATTAATATATTTGAAAATGTAAGCATGCCTAATATTTAAAGTAAATGGTATTCTATTGTTGTACAACCGCACAGTTAATCGTGATTTTTTTTAATCGCTTGACAGCCCCAATATATGTGTGTGTGTGTCTATATGTACACACACTATGAAAATTACTTGATTGGGTTGCAGTAATTGTTATTCTTGGATATTAACTAGTTCAGGGATTCCTCAAATCTTGCTGCTAATTGCCCACGGTTTAAGAAATAGCCGAGAACTCCCGGTTCACAGGACGTGTGTGAGGGTCTCTGTGTGTGGGGGGGGTGTCTCTGGGTCTCTGTGGGGGGTGTGTGGGGGGGTCTCTGTCTCTGGGTCTCTGTGTGGGGGGGGTCTCTGGGTCCCTGTGGGGGGTGTGTGGGGGGGTCTCTGTCTCTGGGTCTCTGTGTGGGGGGGGTCTCTGGGTCTGTGTGGGGGGGTCTCTCTGTGGGTCTCTGGGTGTGGGTCGGGAATTCAAAGCCGCTGGTTTTATGCTGCGGCCCCCCCCCGTGGCTGGCCCCGCTCCCGCCGCCGGCTCAGGGCGGCCTCGACCCCGGCCCCCTCTCGCGGCCGGCGCGCGGCTACCTGGCGGAGGGGCGGCGCTGCCAGGCCCGGCCGGGCTCCTCCCCCCGCTCCCGCGCACGCCGGCTGAACCCCCCGGATCCGGGCCTCACGGGCCGCCGTAGCGCGGCAGCAGGTCGAGTCCCGCCGGCGCTGTCGGGACCGAGCCGTAGCGCGCCTGCGCCGTGCGCGCCCGTCTCTCGCGGCCGCTTTTCCCATCGGCCCCCGCGGGAAGTCGCTGCGTGGGGACTACTCCCGTCAGCCACCGCGCGGCCCCTGGCACGCTGGGAGACGCAGCGTGCACACGAACGTCACCCCGCAGGCTCCGCCCCGCCCCGTCGCTGTCGCGCCGAGATGATGTCACAGCGCGCGACGCTCCCCCCACCTTCGGAACGGGCCGCGCGGCCGGGGCGGGGGGGCGAAGCCGGGCCCCGCGGGTGACCCTCCATTTCCCATCAGGCATCGCGGTGCACACGCCGTGGCCGCGGCCCGACCCGGCCGTCCCGCTCTCCGGGCGAGGCCCGCTCGGTGCTGGGCTCCCGGGGCTCCGCGCCCCCAGCAGCGCTCCCCGCCGAGCGCCCCGGGGCCCAGCTGCCGGCCGCGGAACGGACTCATCCGGCTGGCCGCAGCGCCACGGGGCGCCGGGGGGACAGCTCCCGTCCCGGTGCCCGGGGCCCCTGCGAGCGCCCGGGGGCTGAGTTCCCCCCCTGCGCCCGGGGGCGCTGCGCACGCTCCCCGCCTGGCCCCCGGACCCGGGGCGGCCGCTGGGGGGCGGGGAGCCCGTTACTTCTTAGTCAGGCCCAGATGCCTTGGGCGAGGCATCGTCAAGGTCCAGACTTCGGAGAAAACAATAAAAACTAGTAACAATCCTGATCTAATAAAACAATCAAAAGATTTCAGGATCTGCTGGAAAGCAGCTGGTGGCCCAGCTTTGGCCCGCTGTCTGCCTGTTGGCTGCCCCTGTAATAACCCCCCTGCTTTTACAATGCTGGTTGAGAGTCACTCCGGGGGAAGGAAGTGGGGTACATGGCTCCCTGGGGGCCTACAAGTCTCCCTTGGGTGTCCAACTCAGGTGGACTTGCTGACGTGAAGCAGGGGTGCTGAGGGCTCTGAGACTCAGCGTCAGGAGGCGGTGAAGCCAGGTGACTTTCCTCACTGGAAGAAGTGTGACCTTAAGGGGGTTGCCACACTAAAGAGCTCCTCCCAGGGACTGTTCAAGAGCACCAGACCTATGGCAGGGAAACAGCCTGGAGAATGGGATTTTCAAAAGGGCTGAAGCAGGTTAGGCAAGTCCATAGGAGTTAGGTGCTTTGGAGGTTCCCACCAGACACCTAAATACCATTGAAAGTGTGGCCCAAGGTGCTTAAACACTAGGGCCCTGAGGCTCAGCTGGTGTCAGTCAGGGAGGCTGAGAATCCGTGATAACATCTCCTGTTAACCAAGAGCCCCTGCGCTCAGCCAGGGAGAGAGCAGGAGACAGCACTGGGCGCACAGATTCATGATTATGAATTATCTGCTCTCCTGAAATCTTCGCCTTTGGGCTCTGCTCTGAGCAGCCAGGGAAGCTGGGACCCCAAGGGCTCTCCCAGGATCTGGGCCCCTCTGGGCTGGGCAGTCACAGTGCTCTGAATGAAGCTCTGATCCACGAGTAATAGGGGCACACAGGAACTGATAATAACCCAGCCTGCTGGGCCAAATCCCTCCCCCTGCCCTGCTCAAATACAATGAGAGAAACCCCCAGCAGCGCCCCTTACCCAGGAATCCCGTCACAGCCCCCTGGAGATTGTTCTCTCGAGGGAAATCCCGGATTCTCTTTTCCAGCTCAGGGGACTTGGGCACCGGATGCGGAGACATGGCCTTCTCATCCCTGCAGAGACATGAGCGTGTTTATTCCTCCCATTCCTTTGCTCTAAGTTCCTGCCCCCCAGAGCCAGATGGGGAGTGGGTGGGAGCTGGGCCACAGGCAGGGCTAACGGGGCCGTGACCTCTGCTGCCCAGGGAATTTACTGCCTGCACGATCTGCCGGGGGGCCGGCCTGGAGACTGGGGGCCTCTCGCCATCCAGAGAGAAAACCCAGCCCAGGCAGGGCCAGCTCCCCTCACACCTGGCCCAGCCCCACGTTCCCCACAAGGGCCTGGAGGGGCTTCTCCCAGGGATTAGCGAGGGGCCCATTCTCCAGGCCCAGCTTCTCCTCAGCTTCTCCTCTCAGCCTCCAAGGGGCCTGGTCACTCCCCGTGGGTTGGGGGTTCTGGGACCGGGACACTGCTCCACGAGGGCCTGGGCTGGGACACTCAGCTCTTTCCCCACAGGCCCTTCGGCCCCCCTCACACGGGACAGGCTTTGCGCCATGACAGAGCTGGGGCCAGGTCCCAGCTGGGCCCTTGGGGTGACAGGCTCTCAGCCCCATTCATGATCCCCCAAGCCAGCCTGGTCCCAGGGAGGGTTCTCCAGCCCAGAGCTGTGGGGCACTCCCCTTCCCAGGGTGGATCACACAGACACAGCGGCAGCAGCCCCAGGGCTATGGGGATGGAGGGGGGCTGGATCCAGAGGGTGAGACCGTCCCACGGTCGGGATGCTGGGTCTGCTGCCTGGGCTCTGAGCCCTGGTCTACACTAGGACTTTAGGTCGAATTTAGCAGCTTTAAATCGATGTAAACCTGCACCTGTCCACACGATGAAGCCCTTTATTTCGACTTAAAGGGCTCTTAAAATCGATTTCCTTACTCCACCCCTGACAAGTGGATTAGCGCTTAAATCGGCCTTGCCGGGTTGAATTTGGGGTACTGTGGACACAATTCGACGGTATTGGCCTCCGGGAGCTATCCCAGAGTGCTCCATTGTGACTGCTCTGGACAGCACTCTCAACTCAGATGCACCATTGTTTGCCGTTGCTCTGACGGAGGGAGGGGCGACTGAGGACACGGCTTACAGGGTTGGCTTCAGGGAGCTAAAATCAACAAAGGGGGTGGTTTTACATGAAGGAGTATTTCAGGCAGGACTTCACGGAGGGTTCCAATAAGAAATGGTGCACCTAAGTTATTGTTCTTATAGGAACAAGGAGGTTAGTCTGGCCTCTGATTGATACATGGCTAGATTTACCTCGCTGCACCTTCTCTGTGAGTGACTGCAGTGTGACCTAGAGGAATGAGTCCCCTAGACAGGGGAGGAGGCAAATGAGTACAAAACAAATCTGGTCTATTTCTTGTTTTGATCCACTCCGTCTATCTTTTACATCTTTGGCTGACAGCAGATGGTGCAGAAGGACTGCATGCCATCCACTTCTCATGGCTGCCCGGCAGAAGATGATGCAATAGGACTGCTAGCCATCCTCATCGCTTGCCTGCCCGGCAGAAGATGATGCAATAGGACTGCTAGCAATCTGTATCGCCTGCCTGCTCACCATAAGATGGTTCAATAGGACTGACTGCAGGCCTAAAGAGAATGACCGGATCAAGTCACTCCAAATTTAGTCCCTGCGCCCATGGTCTGCCCAGGCGCTCCTGATCGACCTCACACAGGCGACCAGGAGCACCTCGGACACGACGATGACGGCTACCAGTGCTATTGCACCATCTGCTGCCACAAGGCAATGGGTTGCTGCTGCTGTGTAGCAATGCCGTACCGCGTCTGCCAGCACCCAGGAGACATACGGTGACGGTGAGCTGAGCGGCTCCAGGCTTGCCGTGGTATGGCGTCTGCACAGGTAACTCAGGAAAAAAGGCGCGAAACCATTGTCTGCCCTTGCTTTCACGGAGGGAGGGAGGGAGGGAACGGAGGCCTGACAATATATGCCCAGAACCACCCGTGACAATGTTTTAGCCCCATCAGGGATAGGGATCTCAACCCAGAATTCCAGTGGGCAGCGGAGACTGCGGGAACTGGGGGGTAGCGACCCACAGTGCAACGCTCCGGAAGTCGACGCTGGCCTCGGCCCTGTGGAAGCGCTCCGCCGAGTGAATGCACTTAATGCACTCAGAGCATTTTCTGTGGGGACGCACACTCTCGACTATATAAAACCGATTTCCAAAACACCGACTTCTATAAATTCGACCTAATTCCATACCCTGACCGTGGGGGCAGACGGAGCCCGGGTGTATCTGCTCACAGCACTTCTGACACCCCAGAGGGGAAGGAGAGACAGAGCAGAGAGTCAGTGGCCATGGCCCAGCCGGCCCCCTGCCCCAGACGGGTCACTCTGCTCCCCCAGCCCGGCCCCACAGGCTGCTCCCCCAGTGGGGTGGAGACTCTGAAGGGCTGTGCTAGAGGGAGCAGAGCCCCGTTCACACCAGATGTTCCGCAGGGACGGGACGGCCGGGTCCTCTGTGCTGAGCCCAGGGCTGGAACAGCCTTTCACCAGCCTCCCCCACCTCCCCGACAGCCCAAACTCCTGTCTCTCTGCAGCCCTGGGCCCCTGGCCCTGCAGACGCCCCGGGCCGTGCTCCCTGCACAGAGTTACCCTCTCAGCCCGAGTGACTCAGGGGCCGTCCCCTCCCTGCACTGGGCTCTGGGTGCATCTGACCCTGTCTCACCTGCAGCAATTCCAGCACCGGCTGCTGACGCTTCCCCTCCAGCTCCGTGATCAGGGCGCTGAGCCGGGAAATCTCCTCACCCAGGTGGGTGGCATTTTCCTCCCTCCTCCTCCCAATCTCCTCGCCCAGCTCTCCCAGCCGGACCAGGAGGAAGCGCTCCTGTTCAGCCAGAAACTGGTGCAGCCCCTCGCACTTGGACACCACCAGCGGCCGCTCCACTTCCGTCTGCCTCTGGGGTGCACAGAGAGACGCAGGGGCAGGGCAGGGACCCGGGGAGAGCGGGTGTCTTGGGAAATGGTACAAAGCCTTGTCCGGGCTCCCCAGAGCGTTTCATTCAATCTCTTTGACAGAGTAACTGTGGCTACACTAGAGCTTTTGCTAGTATAAAAATGTGACCCAAAATCACCAGCCCCCAGCCCGTCCCCACCACTGTCCCAGCACCAGAGTGAAGTGCAGACCAGGCCGTGGCAAATGGTGCTTCCCGAACTGCCCAATGGCATCACTGGGACGTCTGACACTCGAACCCTGGGATCAGCAAAAGTCTCCCCCTGCTCCGCCCCGACCCCTGCCACATCTGCGCCTGTTCAGTGTTTTACTGGCCTCTCCCTCCGCCCCCCTCCCAGCGCGAGAGAGCCAGAGCCAGAGGCTGCTCCCAGCTACCCTGGTGTAAACCCATTGACCCCAGTGGGAACTAACACCAGGGTCCCAGAGGAGTCTGACCTGAGCCCACTGACTTCGGTGGGCTCACTCCTGATGTACACCAGGTACCTGAGAGCAGAGTCTGCCCTGCACTGGTTAAAATGGCCCTGACCTGTCTCCCTGTAGCGACCCTGGAAACCCTTTAACCTTCTGAATGACCCAGACCCCAAGCAGCACAGAGACCCCCTGCTGCTGTTGCTGACACCCCTGTGCAAAGCGGCCGGGCAGGGCAGGGCACCTACCAGGAGCCTCTCCCTCTCCTTGTCCCAGTCGGATTTCAGGCCCAGGAGCTCTTCTGTCTCCTCCCACAGATGCTGCAGGCGGCTCAGGATTTGCTCCTGCAAACAGACAATGGCTCTGGGGGCTGGTTTGGGGTCACTGGTTTGGGCCCAGCGATAACATCGTCACTGAGCAGAGTGAGAGTGTGGGAGCAGGTCCCCCTTCTCCAACCCTCTGAAAAAGTGACCTCAGCTCCAAGGTAGCTCCCCGGCAGAGCTGCTGGGCCTGGCCCGCTCCGGCCCAGCACCATCATCTCCAGGCTGTTTCCCTGCCATAGGTCTGGTGCTCTTGAACAGTCCCTGGGAGGAGCTCTTTAGTGTGGCAACCCCCTTAAGGTCACACTTTTTCCAATGAGGAAAGTCACTTGGCTTCACCGCCTCCTGACTCTGAATCTCAGAGCCTTTAACACGCCTGCTTCACATCAGCAAGTCCACCTGAGTTGGACACCCAAGGGAGACTTGCAGGCTCCCAGGGAGCCATGTACCCCACTTCCTTACCCTGGAGTGACTCTCAACCTGCACTGTAAAAGCAGGGGGGGTTATTACAGGGGCAGTCAACAGGCAGACCGCGGGCCAAGTCTGGACCACCAGCTGCTTTCCAGCAGATCCTGAAATCTTTTTATTATTTTATTATGATCAAGATTGTTATTATTTTTTATTATTTTCTCTGAAGTCTGGACCTTGACTATGCCTTGACCAAGAAATTTGGACCTTTATAAAAAATAATTGACTCTCCCTATTTTTTGACATGTCTGGAACACAACGCAGACAGTGCTTAGTGAAGACAGAGAACGGAAAGGTCCATCTGGGTCAGTCCCAGAGCCCTCTGTCCCCTCTGGCGTCCGAGCCCACAAGCTGCTCTCCTGCCTCCAGCAGCCCACACCTAGAACCCCAGCCCAGTCCTTTGTCCTCCAGCTGGGCACACTTGGCTGGCTTCCCATGGAGGGTGGGCCGTCCATGGTCATTTATTGTGTGGTGCCAAATGTCCAGGCAATTGGAATGGCCATTGTCTTCTGGGACACTCCATGGGCATGGGGCCCCAGGCAGCCTGCTGTCCCTCATGCCTGTATCTCTGGGTCTCTACAAGTAACACCTTTCCGCCCTCCCCTCACCTACTTAACCATGGGTAAGGCTAAGATTTTGTCAGGGATATTTTTAGTAACAGTCAGGGCAGGTCACGGGCAATAAAGAAAAATTCACAGAAGCCCGTGACCTGTCCACGGGGAGTTCAGCTGCGGGGTCCCCACACCGCTCACAGTGGCTGGGCAGCTGTGGGGGCTCGCTTGGAGCTACGAGCTGAAGTCACAGAGGTCTCTGGAAGTCACGGATTCCGTGACTTCTGCAACCTCTGTGAAAAACTCATAGCCTTAACCATGTGTAACCCATGCCTGCTTGGTGTGACGCTCTGTCCCCCTTCAGCAGCACCTAGACCAACTAAAGATGTGTGAACCTCCTCCAGTCTTGGAGAGGAGAACAGGTCTTTTAGCTCACGCAGTAGAGGCTCGTCCATTAAGCTCCACAGGTCCCCCTCTTTGATCCCAGCTGACGACAACGGGGGGTCTGTGGGTGTTAAACATGCACCACATAGGGGACACTGAGGCACACACAATATTCATCCAAACTATTATGAAAAATTCCCACTGCACAACAATCCCGTTATTAGGCAGCTCCCTGGCTCTAACCCAGGGCTGGTCAGACACACGGGGGGGCTCTGTAGCTGCAGAGAACCTGCCCCTGTAACTCCAACCATGCAGATAACTGTTCCCTACCCTGTGCTCCTGGGCAGCCTCCTCCATGGGAACCACCGTGCGAGTGCGGTGCGCCCAGGATCAGTCACACACCAAGCAAAGAGGGGTTTGATCCTCCTCGCAGGAGAGTTTCAGAGCCTCCTGGTGCCTGTCACCCACTCTCTGCCCCTCGGGCTCTGGCCCCGCCTGCAGCCTCAGGCGTTTCACTAGCTCCGCCAGGTTCCCCAGCTGCCCGTGGGGATGCAGGTCTCTCTGCAGGGCGCTTTCTCTGCACTGGGGGCAGGAGAAGTTTGGCTCCTGCTTCCCCCAGCACTGGCTGAGGCAGGCCCGGCAGAAGTTCTGCCCACACTCAATGGTCACCGGGTCTGTGAAATACTCCAGGCAGATGGAGCAAGTCAGTTCGTCCTGAAAGCTCCCGGCCAGGTCCCCGGCAGCCATGGTCCAGCCGCACTTTCCTGAGCAGAGGAAGTAGCCAGCAGCCCTTGAAATCTTTTTTTTGAGTCGATTGCACAACCAGGAGCCAATCACCCTCACCGGCGGGAAATTTAAACAAAACCAAAACCAAAGCAGAAGCCTTGCCCCCAGAAAAGCCCCCAAACAAGGAACGAGCTACTTAAAGAAATGAAGAGGTGATTTAATTACATACACAAAGAAGCCAAGGCTGCTCCCCTGTTTCTACGTCCCAGGATCACATTAGCAATGGGAGTCGGTGTTCAGCTCTTTGTCCTCTGTGACACGTAAATCCTTCTCCTAGTCACTGCTTTCCAGGCTACCGTTCCGAGGCTCTAGGTGCGGCCACCCGTCTCCATTCCCAGCTCTAGGGCCTTGCTTTTGGCTGCATTTGTTTTACTAATCCCAGTTTACCAAACTATCCAGGCTGCTCCATACAACGGCCCCATCATTAGCATTATTTACCACTCCTCCAAGCTGTGTTAGCCACAGTGATTTTATACTTACTTCCAGATCGTTAATTAAAAAGTTGAGACGTGAGGGGGCTACAGCCAATCCCTGTGGGGCCTCATTAACAGCTCCCCCATTCAGTGATGATGCCCCATTGACAGGTACAAGGTCAGACTTGGGGTCACAGAGCAGGGGGATTATTTTACGACTGTTTTATAATGCACCTCATTTATTTATTCACAGGCTCCACCTACAGTGTCTGTCACTGTTGTATCTGGGCCCTTCTGGGACAAGTCTAGTCTCATTTACAATGGATCCACTCCAAAGTGAATCCAGGCCACCCCTCCCAGCCTGCCCACGAATGCTGTCTGTGGAGATCTATCCCAGGAAACAGCCTCACTCAGCCATGCTAGGGCTGGTGCCCTGATTTCTTGCCTTCTGTGGAAACACTCCCAATGGCCTTTCCCCTCCCGCTTCCCGCACATGCTGCCCCAGGCTGGGCAGATCCCAGCTGTCTAGGGTTTGACCCTGCTTCACCTGCAACCTTTCCTTTCAGGGGACTCAGGGCACTTCAGTAATTCAACAAATGCCCTTGCTTTATTAGCACTGTGTCCAGGCCCTACTCAGGTATCAGGCCCCATTGTGCCAGGTGCTGCATACATACAGAACAAACAGACAGTCTCTGTCCCAAAGAGCTGCAATCTCCCTGCTTCCCTTCTCCCTGCAGGAAACTCTCTTTGCTACATCTTGGACCTGCTCCCACTGCTCTCTGGGTGATTGGCACTTTCACTAGCTCAGGGCCTTAGAACATTTTCTATGTGTTTCTGAGCCTCCGAACCATTTAATAAAATCACATCTCTGGGTGAGTTATGGTTTTGCTCCTCCCCCACCAAATGGGAGCATCCTGAATGCAGCCAAACAGCTGTTTTGTGGTGGGCAGAAGGCCCTGGAAGAGTGGTGGAGGAGTTGGTCAGCGGGAGATGCTCTGTGTTGGGAGGGCAGAGCTTGGCTGCCGGTGGGTGCTAAGCACCCACTAATTTTTCCCCATGGCTGCTCCAGCCCCGGGACACCCATGCAGTCAGCGCCGATGATGCCCTCCCCCAAATCAAAAGTCCTCGAGATTTTGGGTGCATCTCTCCATGTTGTAAATGTTACCAGCTTCTGTGTGTGCGTGTCTCTCTGGGTGGGGGGGTCTGTGTGTGTTGATGCTTAAGTTGATTGTGAGGTCACGGATGCCAACAGCAAAGACTGTTCGGCCTCAGCATTCTTGCCCTGCCTTCAGTCTGCCAACTGCCTTGGTTGACAACGGTTGGTGACCCAAGGAGCTGCTGAGAGACGCGGACTATCCCTCTGTCAACAACTTCTTGCATCAGCTTTTTCCACAGGTTTTCGACAAAAGATGAGTTTTTACAGAAGGTAATTCCCAGATTCTTTTCCTGCTCCTTCGATCGCACATGACAGGTTGGTGCCTCCTTCCCCACGGGCAGGGGTGGCCGACCTGGGGCTCCGGGGCCGCATGCGGCTCGTCAGAGGTTAATACGCGGCTCCTTGCACAGTCCCGGACTCCGAGGCTGGAGCTACAGATGCCAACTTTCCAATTTGCTGTGGGGTGCTCACTGCTCAACCCCCTGCTCTGCCCCAGGTCCTGCCACCTCTCCACCCCTTCCCCCAAGGCCCCTGCCCCTTCCCCCAAGCCTGCCATGCCCTCGCTCCTGCCCCTTCCCCACCAGAGCCTCCTGCGCACTGCAGAACAGCCGATTGCGGCGGGCGGGAGGAGTGGGGAGGGAGGGGGAGGCGCTGACGGGGGGGGCTGCCGCTGGGCGGGAGGTGCTGGGGGCTGGAGGGGGTGGTGGATGGGGGGCTGCTGGCGTGTTACTGGGGCTCTTTGGCGATGTTCATTCGTCAATTCTGGCTCTTCTCAGGCTCAGGTTGGCCCCCCCCCCGTTGCAGGGACGGGTGGGGGCCAGCGTTGCAACAGTCAGGTCTCAGCATTCCATTTTGATTTGAATGTGGGCATCTCTCCCTTCTCCGTCTGCTTCAGCCCTTCCCGGTCTTTGGAGGCAGATTTCGAAGCTTTAACTTTCAGCAGACTAGTATGGGTGAATTTCCATGGCTATAACCTAAAGGGAAGATAAAAAACTGGTGTAGAATTTAGACTGATAGCTCCATCAATAGTATTTCCCTCGGAGTTGCCCCTAATGCACTCCTTGCCTTCAAGTAGTGAATAGAAACCGTCTGTCTCATGTCATGATTGTCTAATGTATGTGTAGTGAGACAAGATCGGTCTCAGAATTTACATGAATGAAAGACACATAAATGAGCTCAAATATGCAGAAGAAATAAATCTGAAGCTATTGAAAATGACCCAGCTCCACTCCCATCCCCTGGCTGCCATCTTGGTAGTTCTCTCAGAAATAATCTCATGGAGAGAGACTTCAAAACTCTCTGCAAATTCTACTATACCCCCATTGGGCTACATAAAATAGACGTGTCAAATCCCCCCTGCAATTCCTTTCCGGGAAAGGGGTTTAAATAAACTGCAGCCTCAATTTGTCATGGGTCTCGCTGTGATTTCTTTGTCATTGTTTGGGTGGCCTATTGTTCTGACTGGACGTTATAAATCGTGCGGGAAATTCTTCACTTAAAGGTTACTGGTTATTTTCCCCATGCGACTACAGTCCAGATTTTGAAATAGTTGAGAATAAATCAACATATTTGCAGCTGCTATTCCATCCTTCCAGACCCTCAAGCCTTCTAGATGACAATCCTTTGTTCCTTTTCCTGGCTTCTCTGGGAACAGAGGTGTCTTGGTTTTCAGCTTGGCCCTGTCTGTTCCCAGAGTCCCAACATTCTGTGCACAAAGGAGTGGGGTTAATAATGAAGCATTTTTGCAAGTAGGCCCCGGCAATGAGCAAAGAAAACAGAAATTGACCTTGGCTGTTTCCATGTCTGTCCATTGGCAGAGGGGACGTGAGATCCATGGGGTGAGAGTCAGGCTAGGAACTGGAGTCAGTGACTGGGCTAGGATGGGATTACGGATCTGGTGCATGGAGGTTTCTTGTTATAGAGCAAAAGGGGAGAAGCTGTGTTGTGCTGTGTCCAAGAAAGACTGTGACAAAGGTGGAACCGGGATCCTGGTGCCTCTCCCCAAGGAAACCTCAAAGCATCTCCTCTTGGAGAGGAGCAGCAATTTTCATCCTAGCCATTAAAGGCAACTTTAGGTTCATAAATTGACAGTTTCAAAGGCTCTAAGGCCAGGCCTGATCATCTAGTCTGACCTCCTGCATAACACGGGCCCTGGAACTTCCCCAGAAGAATTCCTCTTTCACCATGGTCCCAAGTGTCTTCACCTGGGGCTGGGTCTAGTCATGGGGGTAGAGCTCAGTGATATAGTGTTTGACTGCACATTAAGTGGTCCTTGGTTCAAATCGAAGTGCCCCCATTGAAGCCTTTGTTAATAAGCAGCAAATTTCAAACAAAAAAGGATTCAAAAATGAACTAGATAAATTCATGGAGGATCGGTCCATCAGTCGCTGTTAGCCAAGATGGGAAGGGATGGTGTCCCTAGCCTCTGTTTGCCAGAAGCCAGGAGTGAGTAACAGGAATGGATCACTTGATGATTCTCTGTTCATTCCCTCTGGGGCACCTGGCACTGGCCACTATCGGAAGACAGGATACAGGGCTAGATGGACCTTTCGTTTGAGCCAGTGTGGCCAGCCTTTTGTTGCTTATGTTCTTGGTTGTATGAACCAGTCCTGGCTATTAGAGGAGCAGATGGCTTCAAAAGACCGCTCTCTTGGATCTGGGAATCCTGGGCAGACTAATTCCCTTCCTTTAGAGTAGGACAGAAAAACCCATTTCCTCCGTCTTTCTATTCCAGGCTTCGTTCCTTTTTTCAAAGACTCACCTCTCGGGAGCACAGAGAGAGCCATGTGCACACGGTGGTCGTCCAACCGGCAGCCATGGAGGCATGCTCTGCCATCAGCCAGCAAGAACAGGCCTTGCCAGAGAAGCCCACGAGAAGCAAATGCTCGTGGAAGATCCTGTCAGGCATGAAAAGACTCTGTGTCTGTAGCCAGTCTGACAACTCGATGGCAGATAGCGATGAGGAGAGAACAGTTTCCTCTCCAAGAAGGTGGACGTGCTTTTCCCTGAAGAAGGAGAAGAAGAAGAAGAAGAAGAAAGCAGCCAAGAACCAGGTGGCGTCAGAGGAGGAGAAGCTGCAGGAGAAGCAAGACCAAGTTGAACTGGATCTTACAGGTGAGGATACAAATCACATGGTTAGCAAGGAGCATGTGAGGAATACTCTCACCAGTCACTCTACAAGCCTTATGGAAGCGGGGGAACGGTCCCGCTATTGTGGGGAACTTTCCTGGCTTCTGCACTACTCCGGTGAAGTGGGCTAGAGGAAGGATCTGAGTCCTCGCTCCCACTTCCTTTCCCCAGAGGCCTCCCTGCCCTGGAGGACTCCCCTTCCACTCTCCTGTCTGGCAGAGTCCTCGTAACCCCGACAAGGCTGGGCCCAGGATTCCTGGGGGGGCTCGACCCCCAACCTTGCTGTGGCCACCTAGGACAGGGGCTCGGGAGTCCCCACTCCGGGGTGCTCTCTCTGCACTGGGCGCTTCCCTGACCCACTGATCATTACATACGATTTAAAGCAAATACAGTTTATTTAATCAGCAATTAATGTAAAAAAGAATAAGGAAAAATGGGAAAGATGAAAGGAAAACACATCACCCCGCTCTGTGGCAGGGAACGTCACAAACCATGTCTCTGGAACGTCAGAGCCGTTCACAGTTGGTTCCTTGTAGGTCCCAGGCCCCTTCTCCGGCCCTGGCTGTGGTGCAGGGATGCTGCAGGTTGGACACTTGCTCTGGTGGTGACCACACCCCTCCAGCCTTTGGGGAGTGGGACCCTCCTTCCCGCCGGCTTCAGATCCCCCTCCCAGACTGGCCTGCAAGGACCCTCGGCTGGGGGTGTCTCTCTGCGCTGGGTCCTTTGCCAGGGTCCCCCCTTGGCTGGCCCCAGTTGCTCTCCGCACCCAGCTCCAGACTGCTCCAGCTCCAGCCCCAGCCCCACTCTTCGAGCTCCGGCTCCACCCTGCCTCAGCACGGATGCTGCTGCTCTGCCTCCAGCCCCCGGGGCTGCTTCTCCGGCCCCGCTGGCTCTGTGGCTGCAGCCCTGCTCCCAGCCCAGGGTCTGCTCTCCCTGGGCTGTCTCTCTGCCCCGCTGGCTGGCCCGCCTCTGCTCCCCAGCTCAGCTCGGGCCCCTGCTCTCTCCTTAGCTCGGCCCCACGCTGCTGAGCCAGGCAATTCCAGCTCACGTGGAGGACGGGGACCTTTCTGACCCCCTGACTCCGTCATTAGCCTGCCAGCCCTGTCAATCAGGCTGACCTGGAGCACTGGCCTCTCCCCATGGCCCCTGAGGACTGTCAGTATCAGAGTCCTGGTTTCCCATCCACCCTTCCCCTTCCTTTTGGGACTGGGACATAGCCAACCAAAAACCCCACTGAGTTTGAGTAAGGGGCCAACAGTCCCCTTACACTTCCACATCAGGGCCGTCTCATGGGACAGTGATGGGTACCTCAGACTCTGGAATCCATTTAGTGCCAGATCCTCTTGGAGAGGGTGGCAGAGGTCCATCGCTGAGGTGGGGAGAGCTGATAATATCAGGTCACCCCCTCTTGGGTTCTGGCCCTGTGCGGTGGGGAGTACTAACATTACTCCAGGCTGTAAGGGGAACAGAGAGGCTGGACGTTGTAGGAAATCATTTCTTTTCTCAGAGTAACAGCCGTGTTAGTCTGTATTCGCAGAAAGAAAAGGAGTACTTGTGGCACCTTAGAGACTAACGAATTTATTTGAGCATGAGCTTTCGTGAGCTACAGCTCACTTCATCAGATGCATACCGTGGAAACTGCAGCAGACTCTATATATACACAGAGAATATGAAACAATACCTCCTCCCACCCCACTGTCCTGCTGGTAATAGCTTATCTAAAAGCCATTTCCAGCACAAATCCAGGTTTTCTCACCCTCCACCCCCCCACACAAATTCACTCTCCTGCTGGTGATAGCCCATCCAAAGTGACAACTCTTTACACAATGTGCATGATAATGAAGTTAGGCCATTTCCTGCACAAATCCAGGTTCTCTCACTCCCTCACCCCCCTCCAAAAACCCACCCCCATACACACACAAACTCACTCTCCTGCTGGTAATAGCTCATCCAAACTGGCCACTCTCCAAGTTTAAATCCAAGTTAAACCAGAACATCGGGGGGGGGGGGGTAGGAAAAAACAAGAGGAAATAGGCTACCTTGCATAATGACTTAGCCACTCCCAGTCTCTATTTAAGCCTAATTAGGCTTAAATAGAGACTGGGAGTGGCTAAGTCATTATGCAAGGTAGCCTATTTCCTCTTGTTTTTTCCTACCCCCCCCCCCCCCGATGTTCTGGTTTAACTTGGATTTAAACTTGGAGAGTGGCCAGTTTGGATGAGCTATTACCAGCAGGAGAGTGAGTTTGTGTGTGTATGGGGGTGGGTTTTTGGAGGGGGGTGAGGGAGTGAGAGAACCTGGATTTGTGCAGGAAATGGCCTAACTTCATTATCATGCACATTGTGTAAAGAGTTGTCACTTTGGATGGGCTATCACCAGCAGGAGAGTGAATTTGTGTGGGGGGGTGGAGGGTGAGAAAACCTGGATTTGTGCTGGAAATGGCTTTTAGATAAGCTATTACCAGCAGGACAGTGGGGTGGGAGGAGGTATTGTTTCATATTCTCTGTGTATATATAGAGTCTGCTGCAGTTTCCACGGTATGCATCTGATGAAGTGAGCTGTAGCTCACGAAAGCTCATGCTCAAATAAATTCGTTAGTCTCTAAGGTGCCACAAGTACTCCTTTTATTTCTTTTCTCCTGGATGTTAGGGGGCTTATTCCTTCACCCACTTACTTCCCTGGTCCTTCTCACATGAACAGAGAGCAACAATACCCGAAGTCCAAAGGTGCAAACAATTCGATGTTTATTGGGGTGAACTTCCAGCAAGCATGATTACAGTTTCCTTCCTTAGTATCCTCCTTCCCAACTCTGACACCACAGAGCCTTACACCTGTGTCCCTGTTCCCATTCCTACCCTTAGCCAAACATGATTCCAACTTCCTTACTCCCATTCCCTGTCCCCATTTCCCCCTTTAGCAAAACTTGATTCCAATTTTCTTACCCCCATTCCCTTTTCCCATCTCCCCCTTTAGCAAAACATGATTCCAATTTTCTTACCCCCATTCCCTGTTCCCATCTCACACACCCACATGCCCACCCCCACCCACACCCACTCACTTCCTCATTGACTACAGATTATATAGTAAAACTTGAGTTCTGCTTAGCTATACCTTAACCAATCATTTTCCTGAAATTTAACTAACCAATCCTAACATATTGTAACATGATTATGTAACCAATTATATCCCACCACCTTAATTAGTTTACACCCAGCAAAATTAATTATACAGCAGACAGGAACAATCACAGAACCAGAGAGATTATACAGACAAACAATAGCATCTGATGAAGTGAGCTGTAGCTCACGAAAGCTCATGCTCAAATAAATTGGTTAGTCTCTAAGGTGCCACAAGTCCTCCTTTTCTTTTTGTGAATACAGACTAACACAGCTGTTACTCTGAAACCTGTCAATAGCAAAGTGGGAACTATAATGACAAAACAATACAGAAGTGAGGATTTCACATCCCAGCTATTGATAAGTGAGTTCTTGCCAGACAGGATGCTATCAAACTAGGTTTCCTTTTACATTTTCTAGGCACTTCCCTTTCTCTGGAGGTGACAGGAATACAATCCTGTCCTGATAGTGCCTAACAGCCCAATAGCACCTTATTTCAATGTGACTAGGTTGGAATGTGAGGATGGGACCGGTCGCATCCCAGCTTATGGCTGCCTCTGCTGCTTAGCCAAAGGCCTGAGCCTAAGCACAGGGCCACAAACTGTCACAGTAAGAGAAGGCCCTTACACCGGCAGACAGTGATTTCTTTCTTTTATACCTCTAGAACTAGCCAAGAGATAAGAATACACCTGAATTCTTAGAGTCTAGGCCTTTACAGACAGGCCTGAATATCTATATCCTAACACTGGATCGGGTCCCTTTCATCGGGAAAATGCTCCCGTGGTCTCAGCAGGTCACAGCTGGGAACCGTACCAGAGCTGAGTCATTGCTTCTTGGGGGGTTAAATGCAAAATGAGGCCTGTTGTCCGTCACTGACGGGAAAGGTGGGCAAGGGGAGAGGAAGAGTAGAAAAGAAAAGAAACCGGCCCCGAGGTAAGAAGAAGTCTTGTTTGGTAAAAGCCCCCGGCTAAGAGTCAGGAGATCGGAGTTCTCTGCTCAGCTCTGCCAACAAGCTTCAGTCTGAGCCAGGGCAATTCGCTTCAGGGCTCTGTGCCCAGCTTCCACCCTCTGGAAACCAGGGAGAAGACATGGAAAAGCAAAAGGTTAAGAATGTTTCTTTCTGCTGCAGGGATGAAGAAGGAGCCGTCGGAGACGAAGGAGAAGTGGGAAAAAGGGAGCCCAGAAGAGCAGGAAGAAGAGCGCGCTCCCACCTCCTCATTAACGAGCATCTCCCCTAGGACGATGGTAATGACGCTGTGTGGCTGTGCTCATGGAAAGCACCCCTTGCTGTGTGTGTTCATATCTCCCGGAGCTGGGATCTCTGACAGGAGAACGACCTGCCCCTTGCTCAGGGGGCTGAAAAGGAAGACTCTTGAAGTGTGATCAACTCCAGCCAGTCTTTACGAGTTTCTCTGGGTTGTCGAAGGAAGCCCAGTTTGACAAGGGGGTTTAGGCACCTCAAGAAGCCCAGGGGTGCTTCGTGGGATTGGCAGACGTGCCTGGCTCAGGTGCCTGATTCTGAGGCACTTCCCATGGCCCACAGGCACGGCTGAAAGTCAGAACAGGCCCATCCCTGCCCTTGTCGGGGTGACCCGCATATCTCCTGGCTGTGGGGTTCTGGCCCATCTCGTGGCACCAGGACCACTTCGAGACAGAACCGATGAGTCTGCTCTCCAGCCTGAGCTAACAGCCGCATGGGTTTTAGCTCATGTGGAAGGGGCTCCTGCATTGAGATCCCAGGTTCGATCCCGCCTGCCAACATCTGGCTCCGTCCGAGTTACAAAGGCACCTCGACGCCCTTGTGACTCTTGCTGTCAGTGACAGAGCACCCTGCAGCGCATACAAAAGTCTGCAATTCTGGGAGCTTCTGAGGTGCCGGGGGGCTGGAGTGTGGAGGCGAGTCGGCCACTCCGGTGTGCTGTGCTGCGTCCTCAGCTGCGGGCATCCAGGACAGACGGTGCTAATCCAGCACCACGCAGGCTAGCCGCAGCAATCCCCAGGGGCTGCCCTGAGACACCAGGGCAAAGGCCTCCAGCACCCCAGGCCCTGGGTTGAGGTGACCCTGGAACCGGGCCCCCAGGAGTAACATTGTGCCAAGTGAGTTCTGACCCACAGGAGCCTGGCCCCGGAGGCCCACGGTTTGGGGTTCTCCTCAGCCAGGCAGACTCGCTCCTTCAGTCTCAGCTACTTTCTCTCCTGCCGGCGATTCCTGCCTGTTTCCTGGCAGCGCCTCACGCTGCGGGGTGGGGAAGGAAGAGGGCGTTTCCCTTTGGGCCCTATTCTCACTCCTTTCCTCGCAGACACTGTGGGCTGCCAGAGTTGCTGAGCCAATCTCCTCAGGCGCTTGGGGTGGGATGGGACATGGGGCAGGTTCTCCAGTGACCCCTCGGCGACACTCAAGGAGCAACTCGAATGGGCTTTGCAGGACATTGAGGCTTTCTCAGCAAAAGCTGGGCGTCCTGGGAGGAGGGGCTAGAGAGGGAGGAAATGGGGTGGCCTTTGGGGTCCCCGCACTGCCCGAGAACCTCCCGTCTCTTCTCAGGAGAGGGGGACAGAGCATGGACGAAAGGCTGAGGAAACCTTGGCACCTGGGGAGGCTTTTTAAGAAACGGGCTCAGCCGGAGTCTCCAGGCTCCCTCGGCGCTGGCAGCCTCCCCCGGGGACAGACTGTTCCCGGGCAGCTGCCCGAGGGAAAAACTCAGTCCCCATAGGCTTTGTCCCTGTTCATTGCAGACCCTCGGGGAGCACCCTTCCTCAGACCCGCTCCACGCCCTGCTGATGAGAGCCGTGCAGGGTCTGACAACACCCACTCTGCAGAGATTTAGAGCCGCAGAGGAAGAGCTGAGGGCCATCGTATCTCTCCACGGAGACAAGATGGAGAGAGTAAGAGACGCCCGCAGTGGGGCAGGGGGATGCTGCGCAGAGTGGGGGACGGGAGAATTGCCTCTCCTAGGAAACCGTTCCTGGGACACATTAGCATGGTGCTTTGAAGGTTGGCTCAGCCCCTTGCCATTCAGCGCTTGGCCGCGGGGATCCGCAGCGTCAGGTTTTGAAGTGTTCTCTGCCCGAAGGAGCTCTGACACTTCCCTGAGGACGCCCAGCCACACTGAAGGTGTGTGACAGCCCCAGCCCTGGCAAGGCAGCACTCACCTAGTCTGCTGACGAGCCTCCACATTAGGCTGCAGGAGCAGACATGGTTTCCTCAGACATGCTGCAGGGCCTTGTTTTCCAGCTGAAGTATCAGGAAGAATTTGGCTTTCCACTTCTCTCTCTGTCTCTCCCAAGCTTTCATCCTGTTGCCCACCCCGCTAGCAGAACAGGTCAACCGAATCCTCCACCCAGGGTTGTAGCTTCTGCTCCTTGTTCGAGAGAGGCAAGAGCCATGACCAATTCCTCATGGAAGAGCCCTCGGGGGTGGCTTGTCCCTTTAGGGTCTGTCTACCCTGTGTTGCAAACTCTGCAGCAGGAGCCTGAAAGCCTCCTGGGCCTATGGACTTGGGCTCCCAGGGCTGGCTCCCATTGTGGGACCAAAAGGGGAATGCAGACTCTTCTGGGCTTGGGCTGGACTTTGATCTCTGAAGCCCAGGGAGGAGGGGAGCTTAAGAGCCTGGGCTCCAGCCCAAGTCACCACGTCTACACTGCTGTTCTTGGTGCCAGAGCCTGAGCCCGAGGGGAGAGAGCCGGCTTTAAGATTTGTTAGGGCAGGTTTTACAATCCCTCAGCACAGAGGTTCTCCTTAGGGCTGGGGCCTGGAGCCGGCTCGCCCCATCCAACCAGCCCGGCCTGCCATCTCTAGGATGGGCTCTGGGGTCTGGAGCAGTGGTTCTCAACCTGCGGCCCAATCAGCGTAGAGCTGCGCCTCATGGGACATCCTCAGGGCCAAACAGGTAGGATTGGATGTGGCCCACAATGGAAACTAGGTTGAGACCCCTGGTCTGGAGGAACTGATTGTGCTAGAAAGAGCAACAGGAAGCTGCAGAGACTGAGGAAAGGCTCCTGCAGGGAAGCCTTTGAGAGCAGGGCTGAGAGCAGTTTGCCATGGCAGGGAAGGCCCTGGGACATCAGGGGAGTTTGGGCTGTGCCCCCTGTTAGGTTTTGGGGAAGGCTTTTGTGTGTGTTTCTGAGCTTTAAGGTGCTAAACCAGACCTGCGGAAGACTGGGGTTCCTGGACTTGTCAAAGCCTCTTTCTTCAGATTAGGGAGGAGCCAAGATGGGAAACTGAGGTCAGAGGCGGCTTGCAGGGCTGCCAGGAGGGGTTCTCTGGGAGGAGGCCACTCTTTGATTAATCCATCCCTCAACTTCCTGGCATTCTTTCAGGTTGGAGACGTCGTCGGAGGGATCTTACTCTGGCTCGACAACGTTTGTGATCCCAGAGCCAGAAAGGCAGCGCTGAGGGCCACGGCCTTGCTGGCTCGCTCCCACCCCCAGGACGTGGTTCTGACCTGTGTGGCTCACACGCTGTCATCGCACAGGTAGGGAGCTGCTCTGTTATCACCTCAGCCTGTTATTTCTCTTCCTGCTCCCACTGACAGGCCACAGGCCGGGAAGGGTCCGTGGGGCTCACACAGTTGGAGGGAGTTTCCTGCTGTGCAGAGAGCTGTCCATGCTTACTAAGAGGAGATGGCCAGGCCCAGCCGCTGAGGAGCCAACCCCTCCTCCTGCACTCCCCGGGATGGAGACGTGCCAGTTTTCTGGAGAATTCCAGCATTGTCCTGATTTCTATGGGTCACCCACTTCCTCTCAGATCCAGTACAGGGCCAATAAATGACTTTGGGGCTCACTCAACATCCCTCGCTCATGAAGTCTGGCTGCTCCTTAGTGCATGAGAGAAGGCAGAGACGGAAATGGCCCATGAGCCCCATCTGTCTATCCTCTGCAGACCAGGGCAGGATTGTTACCTGTCGTCAGATCCCTAGTTATTCCATGGCTGAGGAATAGGTCAAAAAATACACTCATTCTTCTGGAGCTGTGCAGCAGAGGTAAATCTCTGAAGACAGAAATTTCCAGGGCTTATTGTTGCAAAAAAGACAAAAAATCATCCACACATGACCAGAGCGTAAATGCAGTGCAGCCTGCCTGAGTCTGCAGACAGCCGGCAATAATAGCTCTGAGAGGGGTGAGTGCCTCTTTTCATCTCAATATGTTGGAAACTCTGAGTCCTGCTGGTTATTGCTGGTCACTTTGCAGAGTCATCCATCTGAGGTGTTTAGAACACAATCCCCATGTCCCTAGGGGCCGTGAAACCCAACTTGGACCCTAGCCAGAGGTCACAACTCCGGCTTTCCTCGGCATCTTCTGCAATGCTGTTCTGCACTGCCCAGAGACAAATCTGTGTCACATGGGAGAGCAAATTGAAGAGCAGCATGAAAGAAATTGAATTTCTTGCCGAGCCTCAGCCTCAGCGTTGAATAAATACAACATTCTCTGAAGGGACTTGCCCAGCCTCAGCCTCCCCACACCAATCGGTGTTTCCACTGAGAGATGCCTTTCCTGCCTACATTGCAAGCCTCTCCCTGGGGAGGGCGAGAGGTGGCCAGGCAGGGAAGGTCTGACTTCTGTTTCTGACTCTGCAGATGTGTCCTTGAGCTGTGGAAGGCCTTGGGTGAAGAACCCCAGCTCACCAGGGAGGTGCTGCGGCAGCTGCTGGACAAGCTCCAGCAGAGACGCCGGGAGGAGAAGAGCGGCCATGTGTCCCTGCCTGTAAGTGAGATTTGAGATGTCACTTTGCGAACGCACCACCGCAGGGAGGATGGTGCATCTTTGTGTGTGTGTGTGTGTCTGTGTGTGAGCTTCGCCCCTTCTGAGCTTCAGGCCACAGCTCCACTACACAGCTCAGCTGACCTAACCTCCCTCGGCTCACAGCCGCCACAGCAAGCCCATCCCTTGGGTGGGGCTGCACTTTGCTGCTTGTGTCAGCCAGGGCCGGCTCCGGGTGCCAGCAAAGGAAGCAGGGACCTGGGGCAGCCAATAGAAAGTTGGGGCGGCACGTCCGGGTCTTTGGCGGTAATTCGGCAGCGGGTCCTTCATTCCCTCTCTTCCTCTTCAGCGCCACTTCGGGGGCAGCTCAATCGGGTTTTCTTTTCTTTCTCTTCTCCGCTTGGGGCCGCCAAAAAGCTGGAGCCAGCCCTGGTGCCAGCAGCGCACGTCCTCACCAGAAGCGCTTGTCGCGATTCCTCGGTCAGGGTGTGGCATTGCGGGGAGGCTCCTGAGGGTCAGTTGACGTAAACGACGCAGTGTCCACGCTGACACTGCATCGACCGAACTGCATTGACTTGGACTCTCTGCCCCTTGGGGACGTGGAGTTATGAACTTGGCCCCCAGGGGCAGTTCTGCCAATGGGAAGGAAATTCCATAGTTAGGGTGATGCTGGGTAAGTGGCCTTGTGTTGACCTAACTCTGTCGTGTAGATCAGACCTTCGTGTGTCCTGGCCACCTCCAATCAAACCAAAGAGGTGTAAATAAAGTTTCCCCCAGGTAAAAGTTACAGATCTTAAGTGGTTTCTCTGCTGATACCCTGGCTCCGTCGTCTTCTGCTTTAGATGGCCCTTTAGTGAGCAGGTGCAGTTCGGGCGTCTCTTGGAAGTATCCAGGTTTCTGGCTTTGTAAACTGTGGCTAGAAACCTTCCCAGCATGGGATCTTGAGATGTCCAGTACGTTGGACTGGGCCAGAAACACTGGGCCTATGAGAACGCATCTCCTCAGGATGATTTCAGCCCGTCCAGTCACGGCTGGAAAGCCAAAGCGCAGGGTCTGCACCATTAAGAGAAATAACGGGGAATAACGTCACCCAGACTCTTCTGATCTTTCCATAGGGTTCCATCCTGCTTCCGTTCCAGCAATGGGGGAAGGTTTAGGAGCTTCCAAATGTCTCCTCCCCTCTCAGGAGCCAATCCTCTTTTGTAACACGCTGGAGAGGAAATGAGACATGACAAAAGGAGAGTCGCAAATGGCAATGGGGGCAGGGGGCAGATTGGGATAGTTGAGTGAAATTCTTTCCCCCCTCCAGGCCATGAAGACCGTTTACGAGGTCCTTTTCCTATGGGGATACCGAGAAGCCATCCTGGAAATGTATCCCCAGCTGCTCATCCTCTGCGTCAGGCAAGTGCAGTATGTGATGGATCTGCGCTTGCCAGGGACCTACATGGCCAGCGAGACATCCAGCCCCGAGGAGGGATCCAGCTGCCTCAGTCTCCTAAGGTAATGACTGAAAGGAAAAGGAAGAACAGATTTGTTCTGCTAAACACCTGGGGTCCGTTCATGGCCATCGGTGGTTCGGGTGCTGTCGTTGGCCCAGGCTCAGTTGGGTGCAGGTCTCTCTTGAGGGAAAAGGGTTGAGAGCCGTGTGTTCTTGTGAGTCACACTCGCTCATCTGACGCCGTCCACAGGCCAACTGCTTTCCCCACACAGTCAGGCAGCAGCCATGTTTGTGCATCCATCCACCTGTGCCACCCGCCAAAGGGTCAGTGCTTTCATCACTGTCTGCTGAGCAAATCTGGGGGCCTCCGTCCCCGAACGCAGACAGAGCCACACCGGGAGCACATGGGGCCAGGCCCTGCAGGATCTCAGCCTCACAGGCAGGCAGGAGGAAGAGGGACCCGTTCATCTGGTTCTGTGGGCACAGTGAGGGGCTTCCATCTACACGGGAAAACCAGAGCGCCGGAAGACACCTCAGGTGGTGTAAACTGACATCGCTTTGCTCGCTTAAACCAACTAAGGACCCGACCCCACATGCCAGCTTGAGTCCTGTTACCTGTCACAGTAAAGAGTCAAGTATTCAGCCATAGGGAGTGATGACACCAATCATCTTAAGAAGCTACATTGTCACTAATTGGTTAGAAACTCAATGAAACTGCAGTGTAGACAGGGCCCATTGGGCAGGGAAGCACCATGATATCACTCTGGATCTATCCTCGGGGAGGCTAGCTACTGCTGACCACGCTGTGTTTCCCAGGGCTCGTGCAGATTTGCCATGCCTGGGGCTGATCTCGTTGCCTGAGACTGGTATTTTCTCCTCTTTAGCACATCAGTGGAGGCTGTGAAGACTCTTTTCTCCATGCCCGGCTACTGGAAGGAATTTGCCATCATCCAGTTTCAGCAGGGTTGGGACACGATAGCCTCCCGATATTACTACTCACAGGGTGTTGGCCTGATTGCAAGGTAGGAGCCCAAAGTTTCCTCCTCACTGGGTCTCTCTTGGGAATGGGATTTCCATGTGAAATATTCCTCTGTTCCAGGCTGCCAGCTCAGCCCAGCAACTGGAGAGGAACTCTCTCTCCCCCTTGAAAATCACAAGGGACTTTCTGTTCCATGTTCCAGAGCCATGATTGAGTGTGAGAACCCTCAGCTCCCTGCAGTTTTCAGAGAGGCAATCACCATCATCCAGAGTGAGAGGGAGGAGGAGCAGAGAACAATTGCCATGGCTTTCTGTATTGAGGTGAGATACATTAGTTGATAGGCACAAGGGCGCTTTCTGGAGAGCAGCTCAGGCCAGTAAGCTCTGGGCCACATTGTCAGCAGCTCAGCAGCCTTACCGCCAGCTAGCTCCTCTCTGCACAAGGATGGTTGTGGGGCATGGCAAAGAGAGGGAGGGAGAGACAGGGTGAGATTGCTCCTGGCTGGATGTGCCTCGATGGGATTATGGGACAAGAGGAGAGGTTTCTCCAGTGCCCCAAGACCATGCTTCTCTCCTCACCTTTTCCTGAGGTTGTGCTTTTCTTCTGTCCCAGGGGTCTCTGCATGGCGCTCAATGAGGCCTGGAGATGCCCCTTTCCCTGGGGGTTGATTTGTGAGCTGTGCATGAGTCCAACTTTTGGGAATGAACCAACTGAAACAGCAGCAACTGGCTCCCTACGCACCAGAGACTTTGGGTGGGAGTAAGTGGCCCTTTGGTAAAGACGACTGTCCAGGGAAGAGACCCCACAGGAAGACCTCTGTTCCTCAACCTGATGTTGATTTGCCTCTTTGCAGTTTCTCCAGAGTCCTTCCATTGACACAGTGCTGACAAAATCAGAGCTCCGGGCGCAGCTCATGGAATGGACCAAGGACACAAATCCCGTCATATGTAAGCTCAGTCTACGAGGCCTTGGCAGTATTGTGTTCCAGCCAGAAAAGGTAAGAGGCGTGGATTGCCCAGGGGACCAAGGAAGCCGATGTCTCTCAAATAGCTCGGAAACGAGAGCCAGATCCCCACATAAACCTTGTTGTTTAACACACAGCCCTCAAATGGTGGAGGTGCTTTCCTGAGCAAATCAAGGCATGACGTGCTCCCTGCTCCCATGAGCGGAGCCCTGATTGCAGATGGGATGCAATGGGGGAGGTGGGGTGAGCAACGACAAAGGTTACAGTGAGCAGCTGGCACAGAGTGACAGGAGAACGACTTTCTGCCCCGTTGGGGGGCTCTGCCATCCGTGGTTTCTCCTAGGCGGGAGTGGTGCAGCACGTGCTCCAGGCTTTCACCCCGGAAAGTAATGAGTTGCCTTCTTCATTCCTGCAGGTGAGATGGTTACAGGCCCAGCTGCCAGGAACCGTTGCCAGGTTTTGTGACCGGGATGGAGGGTGTGTCAAGGAGGCCATGCACAAAGCTCAAGACATCATCTACCTCCTCAAGAGGGAGGGGCTTGGCTCCATCTCCCAGGACATTGCAGTCAGCCTTCGCCCCTTCATTGATGACGTAAGACTTGGAACCCCAGGAGAAGCCCATTCCCCCCGCTCCACCTGTCTCTTATGCCCTTGTCTCTCTCTCCCCATCTCCTTGGCTCCCGCCCCTCAGGCCTGCCATGGAGCCTCCAAGGAGCGCCCCCGCCATGGGTGGGGAATGTCCTGCTTAGCCACCTCCCTGTCAGAGCTCTTCTCGCCAAAGCTCAGTCTCAGCGCCATGCTCCCAGCCCCTGCTGCAGCCTGGCCTGGGGGAGAGGGGGCCTGGCCCTGGGCAGATGCCCAGCTGTCTGGAGAACACAGGCCCCCAAAGAGGTGGAGATTCTCAGCAGGAAAGAGGTGGGTCGGGAATGGCCCGGCTCTCGGGGGCACCGAAGAGCAAAAGAAATGCTGTGTTTTGTAGCAGCGAATCCCTGCAAGGCTCCAGCAGCGGCTTCTCCCCTTCCCCAGACCAGTCTCCAGCAGACTTCCCTCCCTCTCCCCAAACCTTCTCGGGTTCTGGGATTCTAGGCTCTCCAGACAGAAACTGCCTCTGGGACACCCTGGGGCTGCGCTGTCCTGCCCAGGGTCTCAGGCCTGCACAAGATGTCTATGGCGCTGGCCTGGTGTCCGCCCTGCTCCCCCCACCCAAGTCAGTTCACACGGGGGAACCGGAGCAGCGGGCGGATTATGACTCTGTCGCGTTCTGCTCTGATACTGCCTGGCTTTAACCGGGCGTCCCCACCCCCTGTGTGTCATTGCCAGGAGAGGGGCAGTGTGCGCTCAGCTGCCATTTCACTGCTTGGCAACGTGGTGAGCAGGGTGCAGGACCCGGACAAAGCCCTCGTGCAGCAGGAAATCATCCACTGCTTGCTCCCGCTGCTGCTGCATCTTGCAGACCAGGAGGAGAGTGTGACACTGGTAAGTGCCACGGTCATTATTTCCTTCAGAGCAAAGAGCCAGAATCCCCTGGGGCCCCCACTCCAGTCATCGCCAGAGCCCCTTGCCCAAGCAGAGTCTTCTCCTCCCGGCTTCACTCCCTGCTGGAGCCTCATGCTTCATCCATCCTCACAGCACACAGCACAAGGGGTGGAGAAGGTCCAGTGTCCCCCACACTATCCCTCTCTCAGTGAGAACCCTCTTGGTCTCCCCTTCTCTTGCAGCGATGTAAACTGACGCTCTTCCGCTGCGCAGTGTTTCTCGGCTGGGCTCATTTGAAGAGGCTGTTCCGCAGCACGGTCTGGGATGGCTCCTCACAGCTCTTGAAGAGTGTCGGGAAGTGCCTGGTAGGTGAATTCCTTGTGCCTTGAGAGGGGTGAATGGGGACTTGAGAGAGACCTTTCTAACCCCACAGCCTGAGGACCCATCCGCTTCGGTCGGGCTGCAAGACGCTATTTCAGGCTCTCTGCTGGTTCATTTCTGCAGGAGTTACAATCCGTTCCCATTGTTGACAGTTTCCTCCACAACTGTCAGACCTCCAAACTTTTGTCTTTTCAAATGAAAGCGGAGGTTCTGGAGAACACAACAGTGACTTCAGAGAGGTGCTGCTCTGGTGTATGGGTTCGTATTGGCGGTTGCCATGGCCTGGCTATATGCTTTGGCTTTCCTGGACTATTCGCTGTGGGGAGAACCTGCCATTTGTATATTGTGCATTTCTTCCTTCTTTCTTTCCAGATGCAGAACAACAAGAGCCACATCCCCAAATTCCTGTTCCAGGCCCTAGACTACCTGGAAAGCTCACAGACAACAATACGACACTCTGCAGCCTTGTTCATTGGTAAGCAGAGCAAATTCACTTCAGCTTTCTTAAATGTTTCCTTCAAAGCCCTTTTCTAGACAGCTGCTCTGTTCCCTCCAACAGCACCAGAATCCTAAAACGGGGTGTGTGTGTGTGTGAGAGAGAGAGAATTAACATGTATTCCAAGATGAAGGGAGCAACTTAGCTGTATCGACTGCACCAACTTCCCCTGCCCACAGCAGCTCTTTGGCTGCACCTAGGGGAGATTGAATTCACATCATGCTGGTTTGATGTGAATTCAGTCTCCTTTAGAAATCAGCTTCTCAGTAACTGCTGGGCATCTGATGCTTTATCTAATGTGCTTTGTGAACAGATGTAAGAAATGTATTTAATTTTCCAAAGGGCTGTCTTGGGGAAATGGCTGCATCTTCAGCAGTTTTCAGCGAAGGATTTGAAAAGTAATGAGATCCATTGTATTCATTGTATGTCTAGGAAATACTATCCACCATTACTGTGATTTGTTGTCTGAAACAGTGAATGAAGATGGCATCATCCGCCTGTATGAAGGTAAGGAAATATCTCTGTGTGTTTGTGCCTCTGTGGGAAGTACAGGGGTGCAGCACAGGGCCCGAACACAGGTTTGAATGTGGACACAGGTCCCTCTCTGTCTAAGGACAGCGTTTAAGGAAGAAGGATGGTCATGCGAGCGTCATCGAGCTACCACAATATGTGTATGGGAGCAGGGGAATTCCATCTCTAGCTCCTAGTATAGACGTTGCCTTAAAGCTGTGTGGGGAAAGTGTCTTCATAAAGGTCTGAAAGTCAGTAATGGAAGGCCTGACAGTATTGAAAAGAGCCGTAGTTATTAAGGATGATGATGATGATGACAATTACCCTTATCACCTGCCCTCCCTGTAATGGAGTGATTGCAGGCCAGGGAGATTCCCTCCGAGATTGGTCATCAGCTCATAGGAAATCCCATGAGGGCACATGGGAAACACTTCTCCCTGTGACCTCTTGAGGAATGAAGGCACAGGGCCACAAAAGATTGCAGTAGACATTAGGAGCCTAAATCCCTTTGTGGATCTCGGCCTAAATGTTGGATGGTTTAATGTCGCTGCGGCTGTCACTTTCCTGTTCCATCGAAAGAACAAGTGCCCCCAACCATCTGTGTGTAGGGGTGTGTGTACGGGTGTAGGCCGGCGGAGGGGGAAGTGACAAGAATGGGGTCTCCTCTCTGTGCAGGGCTATTTTGGGAGGAGCGGAGTTGTTGTTCTTGTGCCCTTAGACTCTTGGGGAGCTAATAGCAGGGGGCGATGGCCATCGGGAGTGGAGATTTCCTAGGCACCAGGCACATCAGCACCAGAGGCTTTTCAACCCGTTTCCTCTTGGTTTCAGCTTTTCAGGAAGTGCCTTTGAAATCTGACAGGACCACGTGGTACATCCTCAACAGACATTATAAATGGTTGCAGAAGCTTGTAAATCTCGTGTCGGGTTCTGCATTTGACTAGGGAACCGGGACCGACACAGAAGAGCTCTTTGTCCTGCTATGGTACGTACACCAGGCGCTTATCAACTTTTTGGTGTCCCTAGCCTCTGTTTGCCAGCAGCTAGGAATGGGTGACAGGGCATAGAGCACTGGATGATTCCTGTCTGTTCACTCCCTCTGGGGCACCTGGCAGTGGCCACTGTCAGAAGACAGGATACTGGGCTAGATGGACCTTTGCTCTGACCCAGTCTGGCCTTTCTCATGTTCTTATGTTTGGAACCGGGGCTGAACAACGAGGTGGATATTGGCAGATGACAAGATTATGCAGATTAATCAGCCTAGAGGAGACTTTGAAGAAGTTCAAAGGGATCTAATCAAGCCATGTGACTGGGCAGCACAATGGCAGATGAAAACCAGCGCTGACCAGGGCAGGGCCATACACATGGAAAGCAGTGCGGTGAACGACTCCTCCATATCGCTGGGGTCAGAAGCCAAAGCACGGCTGGTTGGGCCCAGTGGTTGGAGCAGGGGCGCTGGGGCCCAGTGCTCAGAGTGGTGGAGGTCGAGCCCAGGGGAGCCAAGGGTTGGAGCTGGAGTCAGGAGTCAAGAGCAGGATTGGAACAGGCTGGGGAGTAGGGCCAGGGCCGGATTAACGATTCCCGGCCCATGGGAGCTGCGGGGGGACGCGCGGGGGGAGGGCAGAGCCGACAGGCAAGAGCAGCCCCCGGGACAGAGGTTCCCGGTGCAGTGCTCGTCGCGGCGACGTGGCTGCGGGGGGACAGGAAGAGCAGCGCGCGGAGCCGCCTCGCCCCCACCCCAGCCAGGCAGAGCCGGCCCGGCTGGAACGCAGCACACAGGGGCTTTAGAGGCTGCAGCTCGGGCCCCCCTTAGCCCTGCTCATTTCCTGAGTGCACCATTGCCCCACTTCTGCCCCATTCCCACACACTGTTACAGGGCAGCACCCTGGAGCTGATCTCAGACATCTCTCTCCCTGGAATGAAGTCACTGCAGAGTCAGGACAACCCCACCTTTGGGCACCATGTGGGACATCTCACCCCACCGCACAGAGCCCGACATTCACACAGCTTCTCGCATGTGGTTCCCTCACTCATCAGTGCCAGGCGGAGAGAGGAGAAATTCTCCCAGACTCCCTTTAACCATTGCCAGCCCCCAGGGTAGCGGAGGTTGCCGGGGGTTGGGTGCTCTCTTTAAGAAATGCCAGCTCTCCGGGAAGCTGCAAATGAACATTAGCAAAGTGGGGTGGTTTTGTGCTGTGGAAAACCACCCTGCTTGAAGGTTTTGTTTTTCTAATTTGTGCTCCTGCCCTTTCTCCCTCTTCCAGACATCTAGAGGCCAACAGGAGCCAACTGAGCCCACCACTGATCCCATCTCTTGTGAGATGGCAAAGCAGCTGTTGCACGGGAAGGAGGAGACAGAAGAGGCCGAGCAGCGTGTGCCAGGGTGTACCAGCCCCACGTAACCCCACAGTCTAGGCGGAGGAAGCCAAGCCCCTCCCCAGCCCTGCCGGACACGCTACAACTGGAGCACCAGTGTGAAAGGGAGCAGCTCAGCTCACGCTAGGCAGAGCGCCGAAAATGGAGGATGCACCCTGTAGGCTCCAGTCCAGAAGCAGCTGAAGCCCCGAGGCGCCGAGACCCAGCCGCACCCCCAGGTGCCTGCAGACGTGCAAGGGAGATCGGAGTGTCTGGGAGTTTCCCACGCCGGGAGCCCAGAGACCCCCAGTCCGCGGCCTAGAGACTTCTCCTCTGAAGTAACCTGGGTGAACGAGCCATTGTCATGCTGAGTGACGTCAGCATGTTCTGGTTGGATCCCCACTGACTCAACGGCCAACACATTGGCCACGGACAAGGCCCTGGGCTAGGGCAAGGGGGAGTAAGGAGAGTCTGGGTCCCCCTGCCCTGGCTGCCATTCATCCTCGGGTGGCTGCCCACGTCCCCATTGCGCCACTAGCCTGCACAGCCGTTGACTCTGGTCGTTGGGCCACACAGCCCCGACGGAGAGGACAGCCGCACGGACTCTGGCCATTGGGCCACACAGCCCCGACGGAGAGGGCGGCCGCACGAACTCTGGTCGTTGGGCCACACAGCCGCGATGGAGAGGGCGGCCGCACGGACTCTGGTCGTTGGGCCACACAGCCCTGGATGGAGAGGACAGCCGCATGGACTCTGGTCGTTGGGCACACAGCCCCGACGGAGAGGGCGGCCGCACGGACTCTGGTCGTTGGGCCACACAGCCCCGACGGAGAGGGCGGCCGCACGGACTCTGGTCGCTGGGCCACACAGCCCCGACGGAGAGGGCGGCCGCACGGACTCTGGTCGTTGGGCCACACAGCCCTGGATGGAGCGGGCGGCCGCATGGACTCTGGTCGTTGGGCCACACAGCCCTGGATGGAGCGGGCGGCCGCATGGACTCTGGTCGTTGGGCCACACAGCCCTGAGTCAGAGGGCAGCCATTTTGGCTCTGGCCATAAGGCCAAACCACCCTGAGTCTAAGGACAGTTATTTAGTTTCACCCATGGGACCTCGCCCCTTTACCCCTAAGGCATCGCCCGTCTGTCACCATAAGACCCACACCATGATATAAGACTTTCGGGGTCAGGATGCAAATATGAGTAGAAGCAAGGAGTAGCATGTGACCCCTCTAAGAGCTCCTGCCACTCCTCTACCAATCTGGGGGTGTTTTATCTCCATCCATCTGCCTCAGGAATGGATTTGACCAATGGGGGAAAGTTCTGGGGCAGAGTGACCCATCTGGAAGTGGGTCACGTGACCCCTCCGAGAACTCCTCCCAGTTGGGGTGAGCCTCCGCCCCTTAGGACCAGCCAGAGAGGGGATTTCACCAAACAGGGTAAGTGCCGTGGTGTGGTGACCTGCCCGTAAGAGGGGCCCATCACCGCTCCATGAAATCCCCCCACCGTCCTCTACTAATCGGTCAGGGTTTCACACACCCCATAGGCCATCCCAGAAGGGTAACGTACCGATCAGAATAGGCAGTGCCCGAAGGTCTAGGCCAGAAGCCGCCGATCTCTGGAGCTCCATGTTTGCATGGCTGGCAGCATCCTCCTGGAAGTCGCAACACAACACTGCGTGGAAGAGCCCGTCTCGTTCCAAGGATGTCTTTTGCAGAAATCGTGGCCTAGGCCTTCGGGCTAAACCTGTTCTGGATTGGTACACGTTTACCTTCTGAGATGGCCTAAGGTGGGAGAGAAACCCTCGCCAATTGGTAGAGGGCGGTTTGAGGACTTTTTAGGGACCACAGGATCCTGTTGCGGGCAGCTCTCTCCACTATGGCACTTCCCCTATTTGGTCAAATCCCCTCTCGGGGTGGTCCTACAGAGCTGACGTCCACTTCAGTTGTAGAGGACAGAGGGAGGAGTTCTCAGAGGGGAGATACAACCCCCTTCTGGATGGGTCACCCTGCCCCGCAACGTCCCCTGATTGGTCAAATGCATTCTCTGGGTGTGTAAAATGGTGTTTGCCCCTGCCAAATTTTCGTAAAAGAAGGGAAGAAAGGCATGTACGTTTTGTGTTATCTATAAGGTGGCCATCTTGGACTTGGCAAAAGAATCTGGTGACCTTTTGTCATTGGCTATATTCATTTGGGTTGGGAAGCACACTCCCACGCACGGATTGAATCCGCGTAGATAGGGTCTAACATCCAGGCAGAGACGACGCAAAGAGGGATAGGGAGGGTTTTTAGTTAGGTCTACTCACCCGGTCCTGTGTCCATCATCGAAGTCTGTCCCTGACGTCCAATGTCAAGAGAGCAGAAGCTGTCCATCGCTCTCCCTGCAAGAGAAGGTAGAAAGCACATCAACATTTCCTCGTGGGTGTAATTGTTTGTGAGAGTGGAGCATTTCCAGAGTTAAAGTTTTGTTACTCCACCCCTTCTCTAGCCTATCCTAGTCCTTTCCCCCATCGTAAATAAAGTCTTGTTTGTGTGGTTACCACTCCGTGGCCTTATTTTCGTGTGCTAAGGCAAGCTCTGACAGATGGGATTACAGAGGGGACTATGTGGGAAGACTTTACTGTAAGATTCCCCGCATCTTCTGAATGGGGTTTGTGTTCTGCCCTCTTTAAAGGAAGGAAAAATCCTGACAGGTGATCCTAGGGGGCTGAAACCCACCGTGGTGAGTTAGTAATCTGTCCTATTCACCACTCTAGGATGGAGTCTGGGATGCAGGCTCTGGGATGGAGTTTGGGTGCTGGGTGCAGGCTCCAGGCTGGGGCACAGGGTGGGGGTGCAGGATGGGTGGAGGGGTGCAGGCTCTGGAAGGGAGTTTGGGGATGGGAGGGGCTGCGGAGGGAGGGGCTGCAGGCTGTGGAACGGAGTTTGGTTGTAGGCTCTGGGCTGGGGGAAGGGGTGGGGGTGTAGGAGGAAGTTTGGGTGCAGGAGAGGGTGTGTGGGAAGAGGGTGGGGGTACAGGCTCTGGGCTGGGGCAGGGAGAACCGCAATTAACTCATGCAATTAACTCAAAAAAATTAATCACAATTAAAAAAATTGAAACTGCAATTAATCATGATTAATTTTTTAATTGTGATTTTTTTTAGGTATGATTGATCACCCTGTTAAACATTGAATACCAACTGAAATGTATTAAAGATTTTGGTTGTTTTTCTCCTTTTTTCAAATATACCGATGTCCATGACAACACAGAATACAGGGCTCACTTTCTAGGATGATGGTTTACAAATATTTACACTGTCAAAGTAATAAAAGAAAGAGCATTTTTCAGTTCCCCTCATAAAAGTGCAGCAGTGCAAGCTCTTGGCCGTGAAAGTGCAACTTACAAATGTAGATTTTTTGTTTTGTTCCAGAACTGCACCCAAAAGGAAAACAGTGTCAACGTTTCGCGCCTACAAGGCCACCGGACGTTGAGAAGAGGCGTTCGCATGGCACTTTTGTAGCCAGCATTGCATGGTAGTTATGTGCCAGGCATGCTAAACATTCGTATGCCCCTGCATGCTTTTGCCACCAGTCCAGAGGACGTGCTTCCATGCTCATGATACTCGTTAAAAAAAAGTAATGTGTGAATTAAATCGGTGACTCAGCTCCTTGGGGGAGAATTGTCTTCTCCTGCTCTCTTTTACCTGCACTCTGCCACAGATTTCATCTCCTAGCCATCTCGGATGATGACCCAACACGTGGTGTTCGTTTTAAGAACACTTTCACTGCAGATCTGACAAAAGGCAAAGAAGGACCAATGTGAGATTTCTAAAGATAGCCACAGGACTTGACCCAAGAGTTAAGAGTCTGAAATTGGACTCCAAAATTTGAGCGGGATGAGGCGTGGCGCATGCTTTCAGAAGTCTGAAAAGAGCAACACGCCAATGTGGAAACGACAAGATCCAAACCATCGAACAAGAAAATGAACCTTCCGCTGGTGACATCTCAATCTGTCCTCAACATGGACGCATGACCTCTGGAACGGTGGTTGAAACGCGAAGGGACGTATGATTCTTCAGCACATCTGGCCTGTCAATATCCTGCGATGCCAGCTACAACAGTGCCCTGTGAATGCCTGGTCTCCCTTTTAGGTGACACTGTCAACGAGAAGTGGGCAACATTAGCTCCTGCAAATGTCAACAAACCCCTGTTTGTCTGAGCGATTGGCTGAACAAGTAGCAGGACTGAGAGGGCTTGTGGCCTTTCAAGTTTTTCATTGTTTTATTTTTGAATGCAGTTATTCCATTTCTGTTACGTGTGAAAAATGCAGATTTTTCTTCCCCATAATTACAGCACTTACTCCTAGACGACATTTGCTGACTGGCTTTATCAAGAATCATTAAAAATGGGTCTTCACACATTTAGCACTGACTGTCAGCCCCTGCCATGTTGTGATACCAATCAAAGCACAATACACTGTTTTGATGAAAGTATTTTTGCGCTTGTAGGCCCGGAATGTATTCAGCTGATTTTTAGAGCCCGTTAGACTTTTGGTATGTTTTTCAAAAGCATCTGTTTAAAATAATGTAGGTCTGGGATCGGGCACCTGACAACACAGATGGGGGCCTAGTGGGCTGTTCAAAACAGGTTGTCACCAGGGGCTAGCTCCAAAAAATACTGAGCTGGGCTTGGCTGCTACTTTCACTTTAGCTCCCTAAATCTGACACTGAGATGCCGCCAATCCTCAACCCCCGCCCAGCTACAGCCTAAATGTAAGGGGACTGTTGCCCCCTTACTAACAGTCAGTGGGGGTGTTTTGGTTGGCTCGCTCCCAGTGCTAAAAGGGGAAGGGTCAATGGGAAACCAGGACCCTGAGACTGATAGTCCCCAGGAACAATGGGGAGAGGCCAACGCTCCAGGTCAGCCTGAATGACAGGGCGAGAAGGCTAATGAGGGAGTCAGGAGGCCAGGGGGGTCCCGTCCTCCGTCCTCCGTCCTCCGTGTGAGCTGGATTTGCCTGGGTCAGACAGACAGAGTGGGGCCGAGCTAAGGAGAAAGCAGGGGCCTGAGCTGAGCTAGGGAGCGGAGCTGTGCCGATCCAGAGGGACCAGTAAAGCAGCCCAGAGAGAGCAGACCTGTCGTGGGAGCAACCAGAGCCAGAGGGGCCAGAGAAGCAGCCCAGGGAGCTGGGGGCAGAGCAGCAGCCGTGCAGAGACTGAGTGGTGGGGCTGGGGCTGGAGCAGTCCGGAGCTGGGCGCGGTGAGCAGCTGGGGAGAGCGAGGGGGACCCTGGGCAGCGGGCCCCGAACAGGGAGAGGCCTCAGCCAAGGGGCTCTGCAGGCCAGGCTTGGATCGTAATCCCGACAGGGCGGGGGTGACGCTGGGAAGAAGGGTCCTGCCACTTCGAGCCTGAGAGCGTGTGGCCACCACCAGAGCGAGTGTCCGACCCGCAGCATCCCCGCAGCACGGCCAGGGCCGGAGAAGGGGCCTGGGACTCACAAGAAGCAGACTGTGAACTGCCCTGACGTTCCAGAGACCCTGTTTGTGATGTTCCCTGCCACAGAGCGGGGTGATGTGTTTCCTTTCACCTTTCCCATTTTCCCTTATTCTTTTTAAAATTAATTGCTGATTAAATAAACTGTATTTGCTTTAAATCGTATGTAATGATCAGTGGGTCAGGGAAGCGCCCAGTGCAGAGAATACCCTGGAGTGGGGACACCCGAGCCCCTGTCCTAGCTGACCACCGCAGGGTTGGGGGTCGAGCCCCCCAGGAATCCTGGGCCCAGCCTTGTTGGGGTTACGAGGACTCTGCCAGACAGGAGAGTGGAAGGGGAGTCCTCGAGGGCAGGGAGGCCACTGGGTAAAGGGAGTGGGAGCGAGGACTCAGATCCTTTCGCTAGCCCACTTCACCGGGGTCGTGCAGAAGCCGGGAAAGTTCCCCACAAGAGCGGGACTATTCCCCCGCTTACAGGAAGAAGGAGGTGCCTGAAAGTAGGACCCACAAAACCCAGCGTGCGAGGCATCTCCACACCGACGCTAACCAACGGGAAAAGCCGATGGGAGGGGCGTGTCCTGAGCCCCCTCCGCCTCTCTGGATCTCAGGTTACGAGGTCTGGCTTGGAGAGAGGTACCTCAACTGGCTCCCGCCCGCCCAGCTTTCCCCCACCCCCTGCCCTGCCCTGCCCTGCCCCGGCCGTACCTGGTTCCAGCCCGGCCCTGCCGCGGGGTGGGACCAATACTGCTGCCAAGGCCATCCCGAGGGGGGTGCGGGCCAGGGGCAACCCCCCCTCCGCCCCAGACCCCGCCCCGCTCCACCCCTTCCCCCAAGACCCTGCCTCCTTCCGCCCCTGAAGCAGCAAGATTAATCCCATACCTTGCATTGATTGTGACTTATTTGCCTGATTTGAAACGAGACCAAAAGGACCTGAGTCTCCTCGCTGTCGATAGCCCCCCGCTCGGCCAACCAACCCTGAGACTCTGAGGGGCGGGCGGCTGAGAGGTCTCACCAGAGGTCCCACAGGACGGCCAGGTCACCATCAGAGCGGATCGCTCTCATATCCAGACCCACCTCTTTGTGAGGACTTCCCGCGATGAGAGCAACTCCCCCTTGCCCACCCTCCACACACACCCCTCCTTGGGAGAGAGAGGGAAACAGGGGGAAAAGAAGCAAGAGAAGAGGAGAAAGGAGGGAGGAAAGAGGAAAAGGGAAACCAAAAAGGATAAACCCCAAGGTCCCCAGTGATTCCAAGCGTCAAAGCGCTCGGTAGGAAATCACATTCTGCCCCCTTAAGCCAGTGTTTTCTGTGCCGAGAATTCTGCCTGCAGCAGGTGCATCAGACCCAACAGGTTCCAAACCTCTCGCAGCCTCCGACCTTGTCCAAGGGAAGTTCGTTTTCTGGCACAATCAGCTGTCGGAAAGGAGAAAACTCCACAGAGGCTCCTCCTCATGCTACGACGTGAATCCTAATTCTCTCCCCGTCCTCGAGGGGAGACCGGGAGAAGGAGACGTGCGGCAGCAAAGCCGGGGGGGTCTCAGCGACTGCCCTGGCCCTGCACCTCGGCCCTGCCCCGCTGATGTCGGGGTCTCTCTGCGAGGTCACCCCCTCCCCACCACCTTTGTCCAATGGGCTGAGGTCCTGCAAAAGGCCTTTGTGATGTTACTGCCCCCCCACCCCTCCCCTCCCAGCTGATGTCCTGCCCCTGCCCAGCCTCTTGGAGCTTGGAGTTGTTGCCCCCGGATCTCCGCACTCAATGACTGATGAGTCTGGGGATGGAGCCGGCTATACAATAAACCACCAGTTTTTCATAAATTAGTCGACTTAAGGCCAGAAGGGACCATTGGAGCATCTAATATGATGCCCTGCATCTCCCAGCCCTCCCGTGTATCACAAGAGCTGCTTTTGCACTAAAGCACCTTCCCGAAGGGCATCTAGTCTTCACTGGAAGACATCAAGAGATGGAGAATCCATCACTTCTCTTGGCAGTTTGTTCCAGTGATGAGTCGCCCTCCCTCTTACAAATCTCTGCCTTGTTCTAGGGAGAATTTTTCTGATTTCTGCTTCCAGCCATTGGTTCTTGTTCTGCCTTTCTTTGCAAGACTAAAGAGCCCTTTAAATACTTGGTGTTTTCTCTCAGCGAAGGCACTGCAGGCTGCCATCAGCTCACCTCTCCATCTTTTTAAAAACTAAACAGACTGAGTTTTTCAATCCCTCCTTATAAGTCTTCTCCATCCCTCAAATATGGCTCTTTTCTGCACCCTCTCCAGTTTTTTGAACGTTATTTTTGAAATGTGGACACCAGAACGGGATGCAGTATTCCAGTGTCAGTCTCCCCGCTGCTGAATCACCTCCCTTTCCATCCTCTCTTTATCTATCCATGGATGGCGTCACGGACTCACAGGACTTGTGCTCTCTCTCAGCCTCGTACAGTCCTTGGGAGAAACCCCCTTCAGTGTGACAGCCCTTCTCGGAGATCCACTCTCTCAAGGGTTAAGCCGTAGGCCCTTCCGCCTCCTGCAACCCCTCTTCTCTGAGCCTTGAGCATGCCTGTCTGCCGTGGGCCCCCTCAGGAAATCCCCTCACTCTGGACCCCTGGGGCATCTACTCCCAGAGGGAAGAACGCAACCCCGATCCCGAGACTGCCGTGACTCTCAGCCAGCGCAAAAGAGAGGGGTTTATTGAGCATCTGAACACAGCACAGGAAACTCTCAGGGCCTCAGGCCTAACCTCCCTCTGCACAGTCCATCTAGGTCTCTCCTGCACCCGTGTGGGCTCTGGCTGTTTTCTCTCCCCAGTCCAGAAGCCCTCTCCTTCCAGCTAAGCGTCCGATATCACCTTCCCACAAGCCTGTGTCCTTTGTCTTCTGTCCCAGATGAACAGGCTGCCTGGGTCTCCTCTATCTCAGCCTCTCCTCTCCTCCCTCTTTTCTTTCCCCCTGGCTGGAAGCAGTCACCGGGTCTTCTCTCCTCAGCCCATTGTCCTACTACTGGCCCGACCTGGCTGTGACTTCCAAGCTGGGCCTCCCGCTCACCAGTTGCTGGGGTATCCATTCTCCAGGCCTTTGCCTGAGGGCCCAACTGACAGGAGAGATCACCGCTGGTCCTCTGTAACAACAAACTTCCTCTCCCACCAGTGCCACCTCGTTAAACAAACAGCACCCAGGGAAACTGAGGCATGCAAACCATTGAAAAACCAAGAAAATCCCCCCGTCATCACCGATGGCTTTGGCCCTGTTCCCCACAGCATCGCAACGGGAGCGGATGTTGAGCGGCTTGCCCGGTATGACACCTAAATCCTTGACAGAGTCACGGCTTCCCAGAGTACAGTTCCCCCTCGGTGGCCTGCCTGCTCTGTCCTGCTGCCCCCTCCCACTGCGCCAAGAGGGGACCTGGTGACAGGAGCTGCTGTGGTTGTGTGAGAGCGCCGGGCTGAGAGACCAAAGGGCACCTCCGTTCTGGAACAGAGGGGTCTGGCCGGTAGGCGCAGTCGCCCCCGGTTTGGGGCACAGAAGGGGCTGTGGCTGGCAGCAGCTTGAAGCCCGTCCCCCAGCTGCGCTAGGCACTGTTTGAATGAGTGCAACGTCCGTGTTACATACGGGCTCCTGGGGCTCGGTCGGAAGCACTGAACTGCCTCAGAGTTCTCTGTTTGCAAGGTCGGTGCCAGGAGATTAGAGAGACAAGGCGGGGAGGGGATCTCTTTCATTCTCCAACTTCTGCTGGGGAGAGACCAGCCTTTGAGCTCCACAGAGCTCGTCCTCAGGCTCTGGTCTCTCTCCCCAACAGAAGCAGGTCCAATAAACCATATGACCTCCCCGGCCTGGTCTCTCGGTGTTTTCTTCTCCCACGGGCGTGGCTGGGGAGGGCCACAGGGCTCAGCAGGCTCAGGGAGAAACCTCAGCCCCACTGGAGACAGGAGGGGAGCAAACCTCACAATCCATGTGGTTCCTGCAGGTCTGTGCAACTGCCCCCTCCTCTCTCAGTGGCAGTCTGTGGGGGAGGTCTAGGGTGGCCAGATGTCCCGATTTTAGAGGGACAGTCCCGATTTTTGGGTCTTTTTCTTATATAGGTTCCGATTACCTCCCACCCCCGTCCCGATTTTTCACACTTGCTGTCTGGTCACCCGAGGGAGGTCTGGCAGCCCCCTCCTTAGCCACAGTCCGTGCGTGCCCAGCAGTCTGTGTGTGTCACAGCAGCCCCCTGCTCACTCCCACGTGGAGCCCAGATCGGGCTGAGCTGGGCCTCTGCTTTGTTTGATCCCTGAAGGGTTTTCTGGGCACTAACTGGGACCCCCGGTTTCTCCTACTTTGAGGAAATCCCTGTGTAACCCTTCTGCCCGTCAGAGTTGGCAGCAACAAGGGCCGGGTTCAATATCTAGGGGATCCATTCCAATAACACAATGCAAACCGGCTCGAGCCCCCACCCAGTGACCTGGGACAAATATATATCACCTCCGCTGGGCGCCTCCAAGAGGCAATACTTCCCCTCTCGCAAGCACATAGTCTGAGTGTAGCAAAAGCCTTTTAATAACAGAGAGAAACAATGTGGCATTATGTTGGGGAAACACCACCAACAGGATTCATAACACAACCCATGAGCAAAAAAAAACCCCACCCCAGGCAAATTGGGGCATGCCCTTTTCCCTTTGGTTCTTGAGTCCAGCAACCCCAAATCACCCAAAGTCCCAAAAGTCCAATGCCTCAAAAGTCTCTGTCCCTGGTCAGGGCAGCCCCAGAGTTCGAAAGTTTATCTGCGGAGCTTTACCTCCCAACCTGGGTGGAAATGGGACAGGGGTAAGAGGCACCTTACATGATCTGAAGCTGACCGCCCCATAGCTCCATAGCGGCACTCCGCTCCGCCAGCCGCCCCACAAACTCCTTCGCTCTGCTCCACGGCCCACAAGCAGCTCCTGCCATCCACACGCTGCTCCGCGTCGAACTGCTTCACCAGCCGTCCCGCAAACTGCTCCACAATATATCTTCAGGCTCCCCCACTCCTTAACACAACACTCAGTGATTTCAGCTCTTAGGTGAATTCAGCTTGTAGTAGAGGAGCCACAGTGCTGGTGCACTGTCAGCCCAAAGTGAGCTCAGCAGCCTACAACTAGACTTCCAATGAAATCAAAATTAGCTCTGATATTCCACAGTGGAGAGAGAAGGAAGTGCAATTAACATGTAAGGCCCTCACCAAGGGGCCAATAGCACCAAGTATTATTACTTGTCCCCAGCCTCTCTCCATTCACACAGTTTTGGAACCCATGACCCTTGCCTAGTGAGTGCTACTTAGTTGATGGTGAATCCCTCCATCATAACAAAAGGCCACGTACAGTTCCAAGCACAGTTCCCATAATCAGGGTAATAACAATTTATTCTTCCTGTCCCAATAACAGAGACACTGGGGATCCCACAGCAGCCAAAGTGACCATTTGGGCAGCTATGGTCTCATTCTAGGCGTGGTGGGTGTGCCTATGCAAATGACATCGGCCCCTGAAGTTCTTTTCCACAACTTGCCACACCTCACCACCAGATGTCAGGGTGGAGCTCATCCTGACACTGCTTACACCTGTGAAAACTCACCTTTTCCGGGTGTCTGTTTCACACCCTCTGCCAGAGACGTACCCCATTCTTTCTCCAGTTCAGCTGGCAGCAGGTCTCATGCGAGGGGTGGGGGAGAGCTGAGATTTCAGGCTGCCGTCTTATGGCGGGATTGCTGCGATTAACTGGCTGAATGTGCTAATTCTGAGGACGAGACGGGGAAAGGGGCAGAGACCGAGAGTCAGGGAGTGAAATGGAGAAAATAGAGGAAGCATTTCGAGCAAGGGCGAAGTGCAATGACCAGAATCCAGAATATTCTCTGCACCCCTTGTCTAACTCTGGGCCTGATTCTCTTCCGCATTGACGGCCCTTTCCCTGTCTCCGGCCGTGTCTGGAGGGCTTTATGCCCCTGTCCAGCCCCTTCACACTGCCAGGAAGGGAGAGCTGTTATGGAATCTTACCCCAAAGAGGAACCAGGCCTGTGTCACCTTCATCCTGGGTTTCAGATGACCCCGAGAAGTTGGGGGGCCACCGGGGCCTAGAGCATGGCCCTGCCACAGAGGCCCCGCCCCCGGTCATCCTCTTCCCCCGAGGCCCCGCCCACCCACTGTTCACTCCTCTGGCCCCCGAGGTCCCCCTACCTGCCCCTCGCTCCTCTCCGCCTCTTCCCCCAAGACTCCACTCACCCTCTGCTTGCTCCTCTCTGCCCCTTTCCCCAAAGGGGGGCTACTGGGGGGGCATGGGGCCAGGCACCCGTCCCTTTTCTCTGTCTCTGGTGAGCGGAGGGCAGGGGGGTCCTTGGGGAAGGAGGTGGAGCAGGACAGGAAGAGGCACGAGAAGACGGGGCAGTGGGGGAAAAGGCCGAGGGGGGGTGGGGAGCAGGTTTTGGGGGAAGAGGCGGAGGGGGAATGGGAAGAGGCAGAGCAAGAGCAGGGCATCGGGCTAAGAGGCAGAGGGGAGTGGGGTGCAGGCGGGGCCCCCACTTCTCTGGAGCTTCGCTTCCAGCGCTCGAAAGATGACCACGGGCCCACGGACCTCCGGAGGGGAGACCCGCCCCACATCCCCAGCGTTTCCGCCCCACATGGACGGCCTTTTGGGGGAGGCTCAGCCTCCCCTGGCCTCTTATACGGGCTGCCCGTGCTCAGCTCCTTCCACGCTCTGGAGAGGAGCAGCACCCAGGGGTGGGGCTGAGCCGGGGGGCGCTGGGTGAGGGGCAGAGGCCTCGGGAGCTGAGACCGCAGGGACACAGCATGAGGCACCATCCCTCAATGAGCAGCCGTAGCCATATTGGCAGGAGAAGTTCTCCCAGCACCATAGCACTGTCCACACCTGCGCTTAGGTCCGTGTAACTTGTGTCACTCGGGGGGTGGCTTATTCACTCCCCAAGCCACATACGTTCTACCGACACAAGGGGGAGTGTAGACGCAGCCTTAGCAGAGACGCGATTAAGATCCACTTCCTGGACACTACAGTGCTAATAAGCGATGGTCACATAAACACCACCCTATACCGGAAACCTACTGACCGCTATTCCTACCTACATGCCTCCAGCTTTCACCCTGACCACACCACACGATCCATCGTCTACAGCCAAGCTCTGCGATACAACCGCATTTGCTCCAACCCCTCAGACAGAGACAAACACCTACAAGATCTCTATCAAGCCTTCTTACAACTACAGTACCCACCTGCGGAAGTGAAGAAACAGATTGACAGAGCCAGAAGAGTACCCAAAAGTCTCCTACTACAGGACAGGCCCAACAAAGAAAATAACAGAACGCCACTAGCCGTCACCTTCAGCCCCCAACTAAAACCCCTCCAATGCATTATTAAGGATCTACAACCTATCCTGAAGGATGACCCAACACTCTCACAAATCTTGGGAGACAGGCCAGTCCTTGCCTACAGACAGTCCCCCAACCTGAAGCAAATACTCACCAACAACCATACACCACACAACAGAACCACTAACCCAGGAACCTATCTTTGCAACAAAGCCCGTTGCCACTGTGCCCACATATCTATTCAGGGGACACCATCACACGGCCAAATCACATCAGCCACGCTATCAGAGGCTTGTTCACCTGCACATCCACCAATGTGATATATGCCATCATGTGCCAACAATGTCCCTCTGCCATGTACATTGTCCAAACTGGACAGTCTCTACGTAAAAGAATATATGGACACAAATCAGATGTCAAGAATTATAACATTCATAAACCAGTTGGAGAATACTTCAGTCTCTCTGGTCACGCGATTACAGACATGAAAGTTGCGATATTACAACAAAAAAACTTCAAAACCAGATTCCAGCGAGAGACTGTTGAACTGGAATTCATTTGCTTCAGCCCTTTTGAAAATCCCATTCTCCAGGCTGTTTCCCTGCCATAGGTCTGGTGCTCTTGAACAGTCCCTGGGAGGAGCTCTTTAGTGTGGCAACCCCCTTAAGGTCACACTTTTTCCAATGAGGAAAGTCACTTGGCTTCACCGCCTCCTGACTCTGAATCTCAGAGCCTTCAACACCCCTGCTTCACATCAGCAAGTCCACCTGAGTTGGACACCCAAGGGAGACTTGCAGGCTCCCAGGGAGCCATGTACCCCACTTCCTTACCCTGGAGTGACTCTCAACCTGCACTGTAAAAGCAGGGGAGGGTTATTACAGGGGCAGTCAACAGGCAGACCGCGGGGCAAAGCTGGACCACCAGCTGCTTTCCAGCAGATCCTGAAATTTTTGATTGTTTTATTACGAGCAGGATTGTTATTATTTTTTATTATTTTCTCTGAAGTCTGGACCTGGACTATGCCTTGACCAAGAAATTTGGACCTTTATAAAAAATAATTGACTCTCCCTGTTTTTTGACATGTCTGGAACACAACACAGACAGTGCTTAGTGAAGACAGAGAACGGAAAGGTCCATCTGGGTCAGTCCCAGAGCCCTCTGTCCCCTCTGTCGTCCGAGCCCACAAGCTCCTCTCCTGCCTCCAGCTGCCCACACTTAGAACCCCAGCCTAGTCCTTTGTCCTCCAGCTGGGCACACTTGGCTGGCTTCCCATGGAGGGTGGGCCGCCCATGGTCATTTATTGTTTGGTGCCAAATGTCCAGGCAATTGGAATGGCCATTGTCTTCTGGGACACTCCATGGGCATGGGGCCCCAGGCAGCCAGCTGTCCCTCATGCCTGTATCTCTGGGTCTCTACAAGTAACACCTTTCCGCCCTCCCCTCACCTACTTAACCATGGGTAAGGCTAAGATTTTGTCAGGGATATTTTTAGTAAAAGTCAGGGCAGGTCACGGGCAATAAAGAAAAATTCACAGAAGCCCGTGACCTGTCCACGGGGAGTTCAGCTGCGGGGTCCCCACACCGCTCACAGTGGCTGGGCAGCTGTGGGGGCTCGCTTGGAGCTACGAGCTGAAGTCACAGAGGTCTCTGGAAGTCACGGATTCCGTGACTTCTGCAACCTCTGTGAAAAACTCATAGCCTTAGCCATGTGTAACCCATGCCTGCTTGGTGTGACGCTCTGTCCCCCTTCAGCAGCACCTAGACCAACTAAAGATGTGTGAACCTCCTACAGTCTTGGAGAGGAGAACAGGTCTTTTAGCTCACGCAGTAGAGGCTCGTCCATTAAGCTCCACAGGTCCCCCTCTTTGATCCCAGCTGAGGACAATGGGGGTCTGTGGGTGTTAAACATGCACCACATAGGGGACACTGAGGCACACACAATATTCATCCAAACTATTATGAAAAATTCCCACTGCACAACAATCCCGTTATTAGGCAGCTCCCTGGCTCTAACCCAGGGCTGGTCAGACACACGGGGGGCTCTGTAGCTGCAGAGAACCTGCCCCTGTAACTCCAACCATGCAGATAACTGTTCCCTACCCTGTGCTCCTGGGCAGCCTCCTCCATGGGAACCACCGTGCGATTGCGGTGCGCCCAGGATTGGTCACACACCAAGCAAAGGGGGGGCTGATCCTCCTCGCAGGAGAGTTTCAGAGCCTCCTGGTGCCTGTCACCCACTCTCTGCCCCTCGGGCTCTGGCCCCGCCTGCAGCCTCAGGCGTTTCACTAGCTCCGCCAGGTTCCCCAGCTGCCCGTGGGGACGCAGGTCTCTCTGCAGGGCGCTTTCTCTGCACTGGGGGCAGGAGAAGTTTGGCTCCAGCTCCCCCCAGCACTGGCTGAGGCAGGCCCGGCAGAAGTTCTGCCCACACTCAATGGTCACCGGGTCTGTGAAATACTCCAGGCAGATGGAGCAAGTCACTTTGTCCTGCAAGCTCCCAGCCAGGTCCCCGGCAGCCATGGTCCAGCCGCACTTTCCTGAGCAGAGGAAGTAGCCAGCAGCCCTTGAAATCTTTTTTTTGAGTTGATTGCACAACCAGCAGCCAATCGCCCTCACTGGCGGGAAATTTAAACAAAACCAAAACCAAAGCAGAAGCCGCGCCCCCAGAAAAGCCCCCAAACAAGCAACGAGATACTTAAAGAAATGAAGAGATGATTTAATTACATACACAAAGAAGCCAAGGCTGCTCCCCTGTTTCTACGTCCCAGGATCACATTCGCAATGGGAGTCGGTGTTCAGCTCTTTGTCCTCTGTGACACGTAAATCCTTCTCCTAGTCACTGCTTTCCAGGCTACCATTCCCGAGGGTCTAGGTGCGGCCACCCGTCTCCATTCCCAGCTCTAGGGCCTTGCTTTTGGCTGCATTTGTTTTACTAATCCCAGGTTACCAAACTATCCAGGCTGCTCCATACAACGGCCCCATCATTAGCATATTTACCACTCCTCCAAGCTGTGTTAGCCACAGTGATTTTATACTTACTTCCAGATCGTTAATTAAAAAGTTGAGAGGTGAGGGGGCTACAGCCAATCCCTGTGGGGCCTCATTAACAGCTCCCCCATTCAGTGATGATGCCCCATTGACAGGTACAAGGTCAGACTTGGGGTCACAGAGCAGGGGGATTATTTTACGACTGTTTTATAATGCACCTCATTTATTTATTCACAGGCTCCACCTACAGTGTCTGTCACTGTTGTATCTGGGCCCTTCTGGGACAAGTCTAGTCTCATTTACACTGGATCCACTCCAAAGTGAATCCAGGCCATCCCTCCCAGCCTGCCCATGAATGCTGTCTGTGGAGATCTATCCCAGGAAACAGCCTCACTCAGCCATGCTAGGGCTGGTGCCCTGATTTCTTGGCTTCTGTGGAAACACTCCCAATGGCCTTTCCCCTCCCCCTTCCCGCACATGCTGCCCCAGGCTGGGCAGATCCCATCTGTCTAGGGTTTGCCCCTGCTTCACCTGCAACCTTTCCTCTCAGGGGACTCAGCGCACTTCAGTAATTCAACAAATGCCCTTGCTTTATTAGCACTGTGTCCAGGCCCTACTCAGGTATCAGGCCCCATTGTGCCAGGTGCTGCATACATACAGAATAAACAGACAGTCTCTGTCCCAAAGAGCTGCAATCTCCCTGCTTCCCTTCTCCCTGCAGGAAACTCTCTTTGCTACATCTTGGACCTGCTCCCACTGCTCTCTGGGTGATTGGCACTTTCACTAGCTCAGGGCCTTAGAACATTTTCTACGTGTTTCTGAGCCTCCGAACCATTTAATAAAATCACATCTCTGGGTGAGATATGGTTTTGCTCCTCCCCCACCAAATGGGAGCATCCTGAATGCAGCCAAACAGCTGTTTTGTGGTGGGCAGAAGGCCCTGGAAGAGTGGTGGAGGAGTTGGTCAGCGGGAGATGCTCTGTGTTGGGAGGGCAGAGCTTGGCTGCCGGTGGGTGCTAAGCACCCACTAATTTTTCCCCATGGCTGCTCCAGCCCCGGGGCACCCATGCAGTCAGCGCCGATGATGCCCTCCCCCAAATCAAAAGTCCTCGAGATTTTGGGTGCATCTCTCCATGTTGTAGATGTTACCAGCTTCTGTGTGTGCGTGTCTCTCTGGGTGGGGGGGTCTGTGTGTGTTGATGCTTAAGTTGATTGTGAGGTCACGGATGCCAACAGCAAAGACTGTTCGGCCTCAGCATTCTTGCCCTGCCTTCAGTCTGCCAACTGCCTTGGTTGACAACGGCTGGTGACCCAAGGAGCTGCTGAGAGACGCGGACTATCCCTCTGTCAACAACTTCTTGCATCAGCTTTTTCCACAGGTTTTCGACAAAAGATGAGTTTTTACAGAAGGTAATTCCCACATTCTTTTCCTGCTCCTTCGATCGCACATGACAGGTTGGTGCCTCCTTCCCCTCGGGCAGGGGTGGCCGACCTGGGGCTCCGGGGCCGCATGCGGCTCGTCAGAGGTTAATACGCGGCTCCTTGTACAGGCCCGGACTCCGAGGCTGGAGCTACAGATGCCAACTTTCCAATTTGCTGTGGGGTGCTCACTGCTCAACCCCCTGCTCTGCCCCAGGTCCTGCCACCTCTCCACCCCTTCCCCCAAGGCCCCTGCCCCTTCCCCCAAGCCTGCCATGCCCTCGCTCCTGCCCCTTCCCCACCAGAGCCTCCTGCGCACTGCAGAACAGCCGATTGCGGCGGGCGGGAGGAGTGGGGAGGGAGGGGGAGGCGCTGACGGGGGGGGGCTGCCGCTGGGCGGGAGGTGCTGGGGGCTGGAGGGGGTGGTGGATGGGGGGCTGCTGGCGTGTTACTGGGGCTCTTTGGCGATGTTCATTAGTCAATTCTGGCTCTTCTCAGGTTCAGCTTGCCCCCCCCCGTTGCAGGGACGGGTGGGGGCCAGCGTTGCAACAGTCAGGTCTCAGCGTTCTGTTTTGATTTGAATGTGGGCATCTCTCCCTTCTCCGTCTGCTTCAGCTTGTCACGGTCTTTGGAGGCAGATTTCGAAGCTTTTATCTTTCAGCAGACTAGTATGGGTGAATTTCCATGGCTATAACCTAAAGGGAAGATAAAAAACTGGTGTAGAATTTAGACTGATAGCTCCATCAATAGTATTTCCCTCGGAGTTGCCCCTAATGCACTCCTTGCCTTCAAGTAGTGAATAGAAACCGTCTGTCTCATGTCATGATTGTCTAATGTATGTGTAGTGAGACAAGATCGGTCTCAGAATTTACATGATTCAAAGACACATAAATGAGCTCAAATATGCAGAAGAAATAAATCTGAAGCTATTGAAAGTGACCCAGCTCCACTCCCATCCCCTGGCTGCCATCTTGGTAGTTCTCTCAGAAATAATCTCATGGAGAGAGACTTCAAAACTCTCTACAAATTCTACTATTCCCCCATTGGGCTACATAAAATAGACGTGTCAAATCCCCCCTGCAATTCCTTTCCGGGAAAGGGGTTTAAATAAACTGCAGCCTCAATTTGTCATGGGTCTCGCTGTGATTTCTTTGTCATTGTTTGGGTGGCCTATTGTTCTGACTGGACGTTATAAATCGTGTGGGAAATTCTTCACTTAAAGGTTACTGGTTATTTTCCCCATGCGACTACAGTCCAGATTTTGAAATAGTTGAGAATAAATCAACATATTTGCAGCTGCTAATCCATCCTTCCAGACCCTCAAGCCTTCTAGATGACAATCCTTTGTTCCTTTTCCTGGCTTCTCTGGGAACAGAGGTGTCTTGGTTTTCAGCTTGGCCCTGTCTGTTCCCAGAGTCCCAACATTCTGTGTGCAAAGGAGTGGGGTTAATAATGAAGCATTTTTGCAAGTAGGCCCCGGCAATGAGCAAAGAAAACAGAAATTGACCTTGGCTGTTTCCATGTCTGTCCATTGGCAGAGGGGACGTGAGCTCCATGGGGTGAGAGTCAGGCTAGGAACTGGAGTCAGTGACTGGGCTAGGATGGGATTACGGATCTGGTGCATGGAGGTTTCTTGTTATAGAGCAAAAGGGGAGAAGCTGTGTTGTGCTGTGTCCAAGAAAGACTGTGACAAAGGTGGAACCGGGATCCTGGTGCCTCTCCCCAAGGAAACCTCAAAGCATCTCCTCTTGGAGAGGAGCAGCAATTTTCATCCTAGCCATTAAAGGCAACTTTAGGTTCATAAATTGACAGTTTCAAAGGCTCTAAGGCCAGGCCTGATCATCTAGTCTGACCTCCTGCATAACACGGGCCCTGGAACTTCCCCAGAAGAATTCCTCTTTCACCATGGTCCCAAGTGTCTTCACCTGGGGCTGGGTCTAGTCATGGGGGTAGAGCTCAGTGATATAGTGTTTGACTGCACATTAAGTGGTCCTTGGTTCAAATCGAAGTGCCCCCATTGAAGCCTTTGTTAATAAGCAGCAAATTTCAAACAAAAAAGGATTCAAAAATGAACTAGATAAATTCATGGAGGATCGGTCCATCAATCGCTGTTAGCCAAGATGGGAAGGGATGGTGTCCCTACCCTCTGTTTGCCAGAAGCCAGGAGTGAGTAACAGGAATGGATCACTTGATGATTCTCTGTTCATTCCCTCTGGGGCACCTGGCACTGGCCACTGTTGGAAGACAGGATACAGGGCTAGATGGACCTTTCGTTTGAGCCAGTGTGGCCAGCCTTTTGTTGCTTATGTTCTTGGTTGTATGAACCACTCCTGGCTATTAGAGGAGCAGATGGCTTCAAAAGACCACTCTCTTGGATCTGGGAATCCTGGGCAGACTAATTCCCTTCCTTTAGAGTAGGACAGAAAAAGCCATTTCCTCCGTCTTTCTATTCCAGGCTTCGTTCCTTTTTTCAAAGACTCACCTCTCGGGAGCACAGAGAGAGCCATGTGCACACGGTGGTCGTCCAACCGGCAGCCATGGAGGCATGCTCTGCCATCAGCCAGCAAGAACAGGCCTTGCCAGAGAAGCCCACGAGAAGCAAATGCTCGTGGAAGATCCTGTCAGGCATGAAAAGACTCTGTGTCTGTAGCCAGTCTGACAACTCGATGGCAGATAGCGATGAGGAGAGAACAGTTTCCTCTCCAAGAAGGTGGACGTGCTTTTCCCTGAAGAAGGAGAAGAAGAAGAAGAAGAAGAAAGCAGCCAAGAACCAGGTGGCGTCAGAGGAGGAGAAGCTGCAGGAGAAGCAAGACCAAGTTGAACTGGATCTTACAGGTGAGGATACAAATCACATGGTTAGCAAGGAGCATGTGAGGAATACTCTCACCAGTCACTCTACAAGCCTTATGGAAGCGGGGGAACGGTCCCGCTATTGTGGGGAACTTTCCTGGCTTCTGCACTACTCCGGTGAAGTGGGCTAGAGGAAGGATCTGAGTCCTCGCTCCCACTTCCTTTCCCCAGAGGCCTCCCTGCCCTTGAGGACTCCCCTTCCACTCTCCTGTCTGGCAGAGTCCTCGTAACCCCGACAAGGCTGGGCCCAGGATTCCTGGGGGGGCTCGACCCTCAACCTTGCTGTGGCCACCTAGGACAGGGGCTCAGGAGTCCCCACTCCGGGGTGCTCTCTCTGCACTGGGCGCTTCCTGACCCACTGATCATTACATACGATTTAAAGCAAATACAGTTTATTTAATCAGCAATTAATGTAAAAAAGAATAAGGAAAAATGGGAAAGATGAAAGGAAAACACATCACCCCGCTCTGTGGCAGGGAACGTCACAAACCATGTCTCTGGAACATCAGGGCCGTTCACAGTTGGTTCCTTGTAGGTCCCAGGCCCCTTCTCCGGCCCTGGCTGTGGTGCAGGGATGCTGCAGGTCGGACACTTGCTCTGGTGGTGACCACACCCCTCCGGGCTTTGGGGAGTGGGACCCTCCTTCCCGTCGGGTTCTGATCCCCCTCCCAGTCTGGCCTGCAAGGACCCTCGGCTGGGGGTGTCTCTCTGCGCTGGGTCCTTTGCCAGGGTCCCCCCTTGGCTGGCCCCAGTTGCTCTCCACACCCAGCTCCAGACTGCTCCAGCTCCAGCCCCAGCCCCACTGTTCGAGCTCCGGCTCCACCCTGCCTCAGCACGGATGCTGCTGCTCTGCCTCCAGCCCCCGGGGCTGCTTCTCCGGCCCCGCTGGCTTTGTGGCTGCAGCCCTGCTCCCAGCCCAGGGTCTGCTCTCCCTGGGCTGTGTCTCTGCCCCGCTGGCTGGCCTGCCTCTGCTCCCCAGCTCAGCTCGGGCCCCTGCTCTCTCCTTAGCTCGGCCCCACGCTGCCTGAGCCAGGCAATTCCAGCTCACGTGGAGGACGGGGACCTTTCTGACCCCCTGACTCCGTCATTAGCCTGCCCGCCCTGTCAATCAGGCTGACCTGGAGCGTTGGCCTTTCCCCATGGCCCCTGAGGACTGTCAGTATCAGAGTCCTGGTTTCCCATCCACCCTTCCCCTTCCTTTTGGGACTGGGACATAGCCAACCAAAAACCCCACTGAGTTTGAGTAAGGGGCCAACAGTCCCCTTACACTTCCACATCAGGGCCGTCTCATGGGACAGTGATGGGTACCTCAGACTCTGGCATCCATTTAGTGCCGGATCCTCTTGGAGAGGGTGGCAGAGGTCCATCGCTGAGGTGGGGAGAGCTGATAATATCAGGTCACCCCCTCTTGGGTTCTGGCCCTGTGCGGTGGGGAGTACTAACATTACTCCAGGCTGTAAGGGGAACAGAGAGGCTGGACGTTGTAGGAAATCATTTCTTTTCTCCTGGATGTTAGGGGGCTTATTCCTTCACCCACTTACTTCCCTGGTCCTTCTCACATGAACAGAGAGCAACAATACCCGAAGTCCAAAGGTGCAAACAATTCGATGTTTATTGGGGTGAACTTCCAGCAAGCATGATTCCAGTTTCCTTCCTTAGTATCCTCCTTCCCAACTCTGACACCACAGAGCCTTACACCTGTGTCCATGTTCCCATTCCTACCCTTAGCCAAACATGATTCCAACTTCCTTACTCCCATTCCCTGTCCCCATTTCCCCCTTTAGCAAAACTTGATTCCAATTTTCTTACCCCCATTCCCTTTTCCCATCTCCCCCTTTAGCAAAATATGATTCCAATTTTCTTACCCCCATTCCCTGTTCCCATTTCACACACCCACATGCCCACCCCCACCCACACCCACTCACTTCCTCATTGACTACAGATTATATAGTAAAACTTGAGTTCTGCTTAGCTATACCTTAACCAATCATTTTCCTGAAATTTAACTAACCAATCCTAACATATTGTAACATGATTATGTAACCAATTATATCCCACCACCTTAATTAGTTTACACCCAGCAAAATTAATTATACAGCAGACAGGAACAATCACAGAACCAGAGAGATTATACAGACAAACAATAGCATCTGATGAAGTGAGCTGTAGCTCACGAAAGCTCATGCTCAAATAAATTGGTTAGTCTCTAAGGTGCCACAAGTACTCCTTTTCTTTTTGCGAATACAGACTAACACGGCTGTTACTCTGAAACCTGTCAATAGCAAAGTGGGAACTATAATGACAAAACAATACAGAAGTGAGGATTTCACATCCCAGCTATTGATAAGTGAGTTCTTGCCAGACAGGATGCTATCAAACTAGGTTTCCTTTTACATTTTCTAGGCACTTCCCTTTCTCTGGAGGTGATAGGAATACAATCCTGTCCTGATAGTGCCTAACAGAACCAATAGCACCTTCTTTCAATGTGACTAGGTTGGAATGTGAGGATGTGACCGGTCGCTTCCCAGCTTATGGCTGCCTCTGCTGCTTAGCCAAAGGCCTGAACCTAAGCACAGGGCCACAAACTGTCACAGTAAGAGAAGGCCCTTACACCGGCAGACAGTGATTTCTTTCTTTTATACCTCTAGAACTAGCCAAGCGATAAGAATACACCGAAATTCTTAGAGTCTAGGCCTTTACAGACAGGCCTGAATATCTATATCCTAACACTGGATCGGGTCCCTTTCATCGGGAAAATGCTCCCATGGTCTCAGCAGGTCACAGCTGGGAACCGTACCAGAGCTGAGTCATTGCTTCTTGGGGGGTTAAATGCAAAATGAGGCCTGTTGTCCGTCACTGACGGGAAAGGTGGGCAAGGGGAGAGGAAGAGTAGAAAAGAAAAGAAACCGGCCCCGAGGTAAGAAGAAGTCCTGTTTGGTAAAAGCCCCCAGCTAAGAGTCAGGAGATCGGAGTTCTCTGCTCAGCTCTGCCAACAAGCTTCAGTCTGAGCCGGGGCAATTCGCTTCTGGGCTCTCTGCCCAGCTTCCACCCTCTGGAAACCAGGGAGAAGACATGGAAAAGCAAAAGGTTAAGAATGTTTCTTTCTGCTGCAGGGATGAAGAAGGAGCCGTCGGAGACGAAGGAGAAGTGGGAAAAAGGGAGCCCAGAAGAGCAGGAAGAAGAGCGCGCTCCCGTCTCCTCATTAACGAGCATCTCCCCTAGGACGATGGTAATGACGCTGTGTGGCTGTGCTCATGGAAAGCACCCCTTGCTGTGTGTGTTCATATCTCCCGGAGCTGGGATCTCTGACAGGAGAACGACCTGCCCCTTGCTCAGGGGGCTGAAAAGGAAGACTCTTGAAGTGTGATCAACTCCAGCCAGTCTTTACGAGTTTCTCTGGGTTGTCGAAGGAGGCCCAGTTTGACATGGGGGTTTAGGCACCTTCAAGAAGTCCAGGGGTGCTTCATGGGATTGGCAGACGTGCCTGGCTCAGGTGCCTGATTCTGAGACACTTCCCATGGCCCACAGGCACGGCTGAAAGTCAGACCAGGCCCATCCCTGCCCTTGTCGGGGTGACCCGCATATCTCCTGGCTGTGGGGTTCTGGCCCATCTCGTGGCACCAGACCACTTCGAGACAGAACCGATGAGTCTGCTCTCCAGCCTGAGCTAACAGCCGCATGGGTTTTAGCTCATGTGGTAGGGGCTCCTGCATTGAGATCCCAGGTTCGATCCCGCCTGCCAACATCTGGCTCCGTCCGAGTCACAAAGGCACCTCGACGCCCTTGTGACTCTTGCTGTCAGGGACAGAGCACCCTGCAGCGCATACAAAAGTCTGCAATTCTGGGAGCTCCTGAGGTGCCGGGGGGCTGGAGTGTGGAGGCGAGTCGGCCACTCCGGTGTGCTCTGCTGCGTCCTCAGCTGCGGGCATCCAGGACAGATGGTGCTAATCCAGCGCCACGCAGGCCAGCCCCAGCAATCCCCAGGGGCTGCCCTGAGACACCAGGGCAAAGCCTCCAGCACCCAAGGCCCTGGGTTGAGGTGACCCTGGAACCGGGCCCCCTGGAGTAACATTGTGCCCAGTGAGTTCTGACCCACAGGAGCCTGGCCCCGGAGGCCCACAGTTTGGGGTTCTCCTCAGCCAGGCAGACTCGCTCCTTCAGTCTCAGCTACTTTCTCTCCTGCCGGCGATTCCTGCCTGTTTCCTGGCAGCGCCTCACGCTGCGGGGTGGGGAAGGAAGAGGGCCTTTCCCTTTGGGCCCTATTCTCACTCCTTTCCTCGCAGACACTGTGGGCTGCCAGAGTTGCTGAGCCAATCTCCTCAGGCACTCGGGGTGGGATGGGACATGGGGCAGGTTCTCCAGTGACCCCTCGGCGACACTCAAGGAGCAACTCGAATGGGCTTTGCAGGACATTGAGGCTTTCTCAGCAAAAGCTGGGCGTCCTGGGAAGAGGGGCTAGAGAGGGAGGAAATGGGGTGGCCCTTGGGGTCCCCGCGCTGCCCAAGAGCCTCCCGTCTCTTCTCAGGAGAGGGGGACAGAGCGTGGACGAAAGGGTGAGGAAACCTTGGCACCTGGGGAGGCTTTTTAAGAAACGGGCTCAGCCGGAGTCTCCAGGCTCCCTCGGCGCTGGCAGCCTCCCCCGGGGACAGACTGTTCCCGGGCAGCTGCCCGAGGGAAAAACTCAGTCCCCATAGGCTTTGTCCCTGTTCATTGCAGACCCTCGGGGAGCAACCTTCCTCAGACCCGCTCCACGCCCTGCTGATGACAGCCGTGCAGGGTCTGACAACACCCACCCTGCAGAGATTTAGAGCCGCAGAGGAAGAGCTGAGGGCCATCGTATCTCTCCACGGAGACAAGATGGAGAGAGTAAGAGACGCCCGCAGTGGGGCAGGGGGATGCTGCGCAGAGTGGGGGACGGGAGAATTGCCTCTCCTAGGAAACCGTTCCTGGGACACACTAGCATGGTGCTTTGAAGGTTGGCTCAGCCCCTTGCCATTCAGCGCTTGGCCGCGGGGATCCGCGGCGTCAGGTTTTGAAGTGTTCTCTGCCCGAAGGAGCTCTGACACTTCCCTGAGGACGCCCAGCCACACTGAAGGTGTGTGACAGCCCCAGCCCTGGCAAGGCAGCACTCACCTAGTCTGCTGACGAGCCTCCACATTAGGCTGCAGGAGCAGACATGGTTTCCTCAGACATGCTGCAGGGCCTTGTTTTCCAGCTGAAGTATCAGGAAGAATTTGGCTTTCCACTTCTCTCTCTGTCTCTCCCAAGCTTTCATCCTGTTGCCCACCCCGCTAGCAGAACAGGTCAACTGAATCCTCCACCCAGGGTTGTAGCTTCTGCTCCTTGTTCGAGAGAGGCAAGAGCCATGACCAATTCCTCATGGAAGAGCCCTCGGGGGTGGCTTGTCCCTTTAGGGTCTGTCTACCCTGTGTTGCAAACTCTGCAGCAGGAGCCTGAAAGCCTCCTGGGCCTATGGACTTGGGCTCCCAGGGCTGGCTCCCATTGTGGGACCAAAACAGGAATGCAGACTTTTCTGGGCGTGGGCTGGATCTTGATCTCTGAAGCCCAGGGAGGAGGGGAGCTTCAGAGCCTGGGCTCCAGCCCAAGTCACCATGTCTACACTGCTGCTCTTGGTGCCATAGCCTGAGCCCGAGGGTAGAGAGCCGGCTTTAAGATTTGTTAGGGCAGGTTTTACAATCCCGCAGCACAGAGGTTCTCCTTAGGGCTGGGGCCTGGAGCTGGCTCGCCCCATCCAACTAGCCCGGCCTGCCATCTCTAGGATGGGCTCTGGGGTCTGGAGCAGTGGTTCTCAGCCTGCGGCCCAATCAGCACAGAGCTGCGCCCCATGGGACATCCTCAGGGCCAAACAGGTAGGATTGGATGTGGCCCACAATGGAAACTAGGTTGAGACCCCTGGTCTGGAGGAACTGATTGTGCTAGAAAGAGCAACAGGAAGCTGCAGAGACTGAGGAAAGGCTCCTGCAGGGAAGCCTTTGAGAGCAGGGCTGAGAGCAGTTTGCCATGGCAGGGAAGGCCCTGGGACATCAGGGGAGTTTGGGCTGTGCCCCCTGTTAGGTTTTGGGGAAGGCTTTTGTGTGTGTTTCTGAGCTTTAAGGTGCTAAATCAGACCTGCGGAAGACTGGGGTTCCTGGACTTGTCAAAGCCTCTTTCTTCAGATTAGGGAGGAGCCAAGATGGGAAACTGAGGTCAGAGGCGGCTTGCAGGGCTGCCAGGAGGGCTTCCCTGGGAGGAGGCCACTCTTTGATTAATCCATCCTCAACTTCCTGGCATTCTTCCAGGTTGGAGACGTCGTGGGAGGGATCTTAATCTGGCTCGACAACGTCTGTGATCCCAGAGCCAGAAAAGCAGCGCTGAGGGCCACGGCTTTGCTGGCTCGCTCCCACCCCCAGGACGTGGTTCTGACCTGTGTGGCTCACACACTGTCATCGCACAGGTAGGGAGCTGCTCTGTTACCACCTCAGTCTGTTATTTCTCTTCCTGCTCCCACTGACAGGCCACAGGCCGGGAAGGGTCCGTGGGGCTCACACAGTTGGAGGGAGTTTCCTGCTGTGCAGAGAGCTGTCCATGCTTACTAAGAGGAGATGGCCAGGCCCAGCCGCTGAGGAGCCAACCCCTCCTCCTGCACTCCCCGGGATGGAGACGTGCCAGTTTTCTGGAGAATTCCAGCATTGTCCTGATTTCTATGGGTCACCCACTTCCTCTCAGATCCAGTACAGGGCCAATAAATGACTTTGGGGCTCACTCAGCATCCCTCGCTCATGAAGTCTGGCTGCTCCTTAGTGCATGAGAGAAGGCAGAGACGGAAATGGCCCATGAGCCCCATCTGTCTATCCTCTGCAGACCAGGGCAGGATTGTTACCTGTCGTCAGATCCCTAGTTATTCCATGGCTGAGGAATAGGTCAAAAAATACACTCATTCTTCTGGAGCTGTGCAGCAGAGGTAAATCTCTGAAGACAGAAATTTCCAGGGCTTATTGTTCCAAAAAAGACAAAAAATCATCCACACATGACCAGAGCGTAAATGCAGTGCAGCCTGCCTGAGTCTGCAGACAGCCGGCAATAATAGCTCTGAGAGGGGTGAGTGCCTCTTTTCATCTCAATATGTTGTAAACTCTGAGTCCTGCTGGTTATTGCTGGTCACTTTGCAGAGTCATCCATCTGAGGTGTTTAGAACACAATCCCCATGTCCCTAGGGGCCGTGAAACCCAACTTGGACCCTAGCCAGAGGTCACAACTCCGGCTTTCCTCGGCATCTTCTGCAATGCTGTTCTGCACTGCCCAGAGACAAATCTGTGTCACATGGGAGAGCAAATTGAAGAGCAGCATGAAAGAAATTGAATTTCTTGCCGAGCCTCAGCCTCAGCGTTGAATAAATACAACATTCTCTGAAGGGACTTGCCCAGCCTCAGCCTCCCCACACCAATCGGTGTTTCCACTGAGAGATGCCTTTCCTGCCTACATTGCAAGCCTCTCCCTGGGGAGGGCGAGAGGTGGCCAGGCAGGGAAGGTCTGACTTCTGTTTCTGACTCTGCAGATGTGCCCTTGAGCTGTGGAAGGCCTTGGGTGAAGAACCCCAGCTCACCAGGGAGGTGCTGCGGCAGCTGCTGGACAAGCTCCAGCAGAGACGCCGGGAGGAGAAGAGCGGCTATGTGTCCCTGGCTGTAAGTGAGATTTGAGATGTCACTTTGCGAACGCACCACCGCAGGGAGGATGGTGCATCTTTGTGTGTGTGTGTGTGTCTGTGTGTGAGCTTCGCCCCTTCTGAGCTTCAGGCCACAGCTCCACTACACAGCTCAGCTGACCTAACCTCCCTCGGCTCACAGCCGCCACAGCAAGCCCATCCCTTGGGTGGGGCTGCACTTTGCTGCTTGTGTCAGCCAGGGCCGGCTCCGGGGGCCAGCAAAGGAAGCAGGGACCTGGGGCAGCCAATAGAAAGTTGGGGCGGCACGTCCGGGTCTTTGGCGGTAATTCGGCAGCGGGTCCTTCATTCCCTCTCTTCCTCTTCAGCGCCACTTCGGGGGCAGCTCAATCGCGTTTTTCTTTTCTTTCTCTTCTCCGCTTGGGGCCGCCAAAAAGCTGGAGCCAGCCCTGGTGCCAGCAGCGCACGTCCTCACCAGAAGCGCTTGTCGCGATTCCTCGGTCAGGGTGGGGCATTGCGGGAAGGCTCCTGAGGGTCAGTTGAAGTAAACAACGCGGTGTCCACGCTGACACTGCATCGACCGAACTGCATTGACTTGGACTCTCTGCCCCTTGTGGACGTGGAGTTATGAACTTGGCCCCCGGGGCAGTTCTGCCAATGGGAAGGAAATTCCATAGTTAGGGTGATGCTGGGTAAGTGGCCTTGTGTTGACCTAACTCTGTCGTGTAGATCAGACCTTCGTGTGTCCTGGCCACCTCCAATCAAACCAAAGAGGTGTAAATAAAGTTTCCCCCAGGTAAAAGTTACAGATCTTAAGTGGTTTATCTGCTGGTACCCTGGCTCCGTCGTCTTCTGCTTTAGATGGCCCTTTAGTGAGCAGGTGCAGTTCGGGCGTCTATTGGAAGTATCCAGGTTTCTGGCTTTGTAAACTGTGGCTAGAAACCTTCCCAGCATGGGATCTTGAGATGTCCAGTACGTTGGACTGGGCCAGAAACACTGGGCCTATGAGAACGCATCTCCTCAGGATGATTTCAGCCCGTCCAGTCACGGCTGGAAAGCCAAAGCGCAGGGTCTGCACCATTAAGAGAAATAACGGGGAATAACGTCACCCAGACACTTCTGATCTTTCCATAGGGTTCCATCCTGCTTCCGTTCCAGCAATGGGGGAAGGTTTAGGAGCTTCCAAATGTCTCCTCCCCTCTCAGGAGCCAATCCTCTTTTGTAACACGCTGGAGAGGAAATGAGACATGACAAAAGGACAGTCGCAAATGGCAATGGGGGCAGGGGGCAGATTGGGATAGTTGAGTGAAATTCTTTCCCCCCTCCAGGCCATGAAGACCATTTACGAGGTCCTTTTCCTATGGGGATACCGAGAAGCCATCCTGGAAATGTATCCCCAGCTGCTCATCCTCTGCGTCAGGCAAGTGCAGTATGTGATGGATCTGCGCTTGCCAGGGACCTACATGGCCAGCGAGACATCCAGCCCCGAGGAGGGATCCAGCTGCCTCAGTCTTCTAAGGTAATGACTGAAAGGAAAAGGAAGAACAGATTTGTTCTGCTAAACACCTGGGGTCCGTTCATGGCCATCGGTGGTTCGGGTGCTGTCGTTGGCCCAGGCTCAGTTGGGTGCAGGTCTCTCTTGAGGGAAAAGGGTTGAGAGCCGTGTGTTCTTGTGAGTCACACTCGCTCATCTGACGCCGTCCACAGGCCAGCTGCTTTCCCCACACACTCAGGCAGCAGCCATGTTTGTGCATCCATCCACCTGTGCCACCCGCCAAAGGGTCAGTGCTTTCATCACTGTCTGCTGAGCAAATCTGGGGGCCTCCGTCCCCGAACGCAGACAGAGCCACACCGGGAGCACATGGGGCCAGGCCCTGCAGGATCTCAGCCTCACAGGCAGGCAGGAGGAAGAGGGACCAGTTCATCTGGTTCTGTGGGCACAGTGAGGGGCTTCCATCTACACGGGAAAACCAGAGCGCCGGAAGACACCTCAGGTGGTGTAAACTGACATCGCTTTGCTCGCTTACACCAACTAAGGACCCGACCCCACATGCCAGCTTGAGTCCTGTTACCTGTCACAGTAAAGAGTCAAGTATTCAGCCATAGGGAGTGATGACACCAATCATCTTAAGAAGCTACATTGTCACTAATTGGTTAGAAACTCAATGAAACTGCAGTGTAGACAGGGCCCATTGGGCAGGGAAGCACCATGATATCACTCTGGATCTATCCTCGGGGAGGCTAGCTACTGCTGACCACGCTGTGTTTCCCAGGGCTCGTGCAGATTTGCCATGCCTGGGGCTGATCTCGTTGCCTGAGACTGGTATTTTCTCCTCTTTAGCACATCAGTGGAGGCTGTGAAGACTCTTTTCTCCATGCCCGGCTACTGGAAGGAATTTGCCATCATCCAGTTTCAGCAGGGTTGGGACACGATAGCCTCCCGATATTACTACTCACAGGGTGTTGGCCTGATTGCAAGGTAGGAGCCCAAAGTTTCCTCCTCACTGGGTCTCTCTTGGGAATGGGATTTCCGTGTGAAATATTCCTCTGTTCCAGGCTGCCAGCTCAGCCCAGCAACTGGAGAGGAACTCTCTCTCCCCCTTGAAAATCACAAGGGACTTTCTGTTCCATGTTCCAGAGCCATGATCGAGTGTGACAACCCTCAGCTCCCTGCAGTTTTCAGAGAGGCAATCACCATCATCCAGAGTGAGAGGGAGGAGGAGCAGAGAACAATTGCCATGGCTTTCTGCATTGAGGTGAGATACATTAGTTGATAGGCACAAGGGCGCTTTCTGGAGAGCAGCTCAGGCCAGTAAGCTCTGGGGCACATTGTCAGCAGCTCAGCAGCCTTAGCGCCAGCTAGCTCCTCTCTGCACAAGGATGGTTGTGGGGCATGGCAAAGAGAGGGAGGGAGAGACAGGGTGAGATTGCTCCTGGCTGGATGTGCCTCGATGGGATTATGGGACAAGAGGAGAGGTTTCTCCAGTGCCCCAAGACCATGCTTCTCTCCTCACCTTTTCCTGAGGTTGTGCTTTTCTTCTGTCCCAGGGGTCTCTGCATGGCGCTCAATGAGGCCTGGAGATGCCCCTTTCCCTGGGGGTTGATTTGTGAGCTGTGCATGAGTCCAACTTTTGGGAATGAACCAACTGAAACAGCAGCAACTGGCTCCCTACGCACCAGAGACTTTGGGTGGGAGTAAGTGGCCCTTTGGTAAAGATGACTGTCCAGGGAAGAGACCCCACAGGAAGACCTCTGTTCCTCAACCTGATATTGATTTGCCTCTTTGCAGTTTCTCCAGAGTCCTTCCATTGACACAGCGCTGACAAAATCAGAGCTCCGGGCGCAGCTCATGGAATGGACCAAAGACACAAATCCCGTCATATGTAAGCTGAGTCTGTGAGGCCTTGGCAGTATTGTGTTCCAGCCAGAAAAGGTAAGAGGCGTGGATTGCCCAGGGGACCAAGGAAGCCGATGTCTCTCAAATAGCTCGGAAACGAGAGCCAGATCCCCACATAAACCTTGTTGTTTAACACACAGCCCTCAAATGGTGGAGGTACTTTCCTGAGCAAATCAAGGCATGACGTGCTCCCTGCTCCCATGAGCGGAGCCCTGATTGCAGATGGGATGCAATGGGGGAGGTGGGGTGAGCAACGACAAAGGTTACAGTGAGCAGCTGGCACAGAGTGACAGGAGAACGACTTTCTGCCCCGTTGGGGGGCTCTGCCATCCGTGGTTTCTCCTAGGCGGGAGTGGTGCAGCACGTGCTCCAGGCTGTCACCCCGGAAAGTAATGAGTTGCCTTCTTCATTCCTGCAGGTGAGATGGTTACAGGCCCAGCTGCCAGGAACCGTTGCCAGGTTTTGTGACCGGGATGGAGGGTGTGTCAAGGAGGCCATGCACAAAGCTCAAGACATCATCTACCTCCTCAAGAGGGAGGGGCTTGGCTCCATCTCCCAAGACATTGCAGTCAGCCTTCGCCCCTTCATTGATGACGTAAGACTTGGAACCCCAGGAGAAGCCCATGCCCCCCCCTCCACCTGTCTCTGATGCCCTTGTCTCTCTCTCCCCATCTCCTTGGCTCCCGCCCCTCAGGCCTGCCATGGAGCCTCCAAGGAGCGCCCCCGCCATGGGTGGGGAATCTCCTGCTGAGCCACCTCCCTGTCAGAGCTCTTCTCGCCAAAGCTCAGTCTCAGCGCCATGCTCCCAGCCCCTGCTGCAGCCTGGCCTGGGGGAGAGGGGGCCTGGCCCTGGGAAGAAGACCAGCTGTCTGGAGAACACAGGCCCCCAAAGAGGTGGAGATTCTCAGCAGGAAAGAGGTGGGTCGGGAATGGCCCGGCTCTCGGGGGCACCGAAGAGCAAAAGAAATGCTGTGTTTTGTAGCAGCGAATCCCTGCAAGGCTCCAGCAGCGGCTTCTCCCCTTCCCCAGACCAGTCTCCAGCAGACTTCCCTCCCTCTCCCCAAATCTTCTCGGGTTCTGGGATTCTAGGCTCTCCAGACAGAAACTGCCTCTGGGACACCCTGGGGCTGCGCTGTCCTGCCCAGGGTCTGAGGCCTGCACAAGATGTCTATGGCGCTGGCCTGGTGTCCGCCCTGCTCCCCCCACCCAAGTCAGTTCACACGGGGGAACCGGAGCAGCGGGCGGATTATGACTCTGTCGCGTTCTGCTCTGATACTGCCTGGCTTTAACCGGGCGTCCCCACCCCCTGTGTGTCATTGCCAGGAGAGGGGCAGTGTGCGCTCAGCTGCCATTTCACTGCTTGGCAACGTGGTGAGCAGGGTGCAGGACCCGGACAAAGCCCTCGTGCAGCAGGAAATCATCCACTGCTTGCTCCCGCTGCTGCTGCATCTTGCAGACCAGGAGGAGAGTGTGACACTGGTAAGTGCCACGATCATTATTTCCTTCAGAGCAAAGAGCCAGAATCCCCAGGGGCCCCCACTCCAGTCATCGCCAGAGCCCCTTGCCCAAGCAGAGTCTTCTCCTCCCGGCTTCACTCCCTGCTGGAGCCTCGTGCCTCATCCATCCTCACAGCACACAGCACAAGGGGTGGAGAAGGTCCAGTGTCCCCCACACTATCCCTCTCTCAGTGAGAACCCTCTTGGTCTCCCCTTCTCTTGCAGCGATGTAAACTGACGCTCTTCCGCTGCGCAGTGTTTCTCGGCTGGGCTCATCTGAAGAGGCTGTTCCGCAGCATGGCCTGGGATGGCTCCTCACAGCTCTTGAAGAGTGTCGGGAAGTGCCTGGTAGGTGAATTCCTTGTGCCTTGAGAGGGGTGAATGGGGACTTGAGAGAGACCTTTCTAACCCCACAACCTGAGGACCCATCCGCTTCGGTCGGGCTGCAGGACTCCCTTCCAGGCTCTCTGCTGGTTCATTTCTGCAGGAGTTACAATCTGTTCCCATTGTTGACAGTTTCCTCCACAACTGTCAGACCTCCAAACTTTTGTCTTTTCAAATGAAAGCGGAGGTTCTGGAGAACACAACAGTGACTTCAGAGAGGTGCTGCTCTGGTGTATGGGTTCGTATTGGCGGTTGCCATGGCCTGGCTATATGCTTTGGCTTTCCTGGATTATTCGCTGTGGGGAGAATATGCCATTTGTATATTGTGCATTTCTTCCTTCTTTCTTTCCAGATGCAGAACAACAAGAGCCACATCCCCAAATTCCTGTTCCAGGCCCTAGACTACCTGGAAAGCTCACAGACAACAATACGACACTCTGCAGCCTTGTTCATTGGTAAGCAGAGCAAATTCACTTCAGCTTTCTTAAATGTTTCCTTCAAAGCCCTTTTCTAGACAGCTGCTCTGTTCCCTCCAACAGCACCAGAATCCTAAAACGGGGTGTGTGTGAGAGAGAGAGAATTAACATGTATTCCAAGATGAAGGGAGCAACTTAGCTGTATCGACTGCACCAACTTCCCCTGCCCACAGCAGCTCTTTGGCTGCACCTAGGGGAGATTGAATTCACATCATGCTGGTTTGATGTGAATTCAGTCTCCTTTAGAAATCAGCTTCTCAGTAACTGCTGGGCATCTGATGCTTTATCTAATGTGCTTTGTGAACAGATGTAAGAAATGTATTTAATTTTCCAAAGGGCTGTCTTGGGGAAATGGCTGCATCTTCAGCAGTTTTCAGCGAAGGATTTGAAAAGTAATGAGATCCATTGTATTCATTGTATGTCTAGGAAATACTATCCACCATTACTGTGATTTGTTGTCTGAAACAGTGAATGAAGATGGCATCATCCGCCTGTATGAAGGTAAGGAAATATCTCTGTGTGTTTGTGCCTCTGTGGGAAGTACAGGGGTGCAGCACAGGGCCCAAACACAGGTTTGAATGTGGACACAGGTCCCTCTCTGTCTAAGGACAGCGTTTAAGGAAGAAGGATGGTCATGCGAGCGTCATCGAGCTACCACAATATGTGTATGGGAGCAGGGGAATTCCATCTCTAGCTCCTAGTATAGACGTTGCCTTAAAGCTGTGTGGGGAAAGTGTCTTCATAAAGGTCTGAAAGTCTGTAATGGAAGGCTTGACAGAACTGAAAAGAGCCGTTGTTATTAAGGATGATGATGATGACAATTATCCTCATCACCTGCCCTCCCTGTACTGGAGTGATTGCAGGCCAGGGAGATTCCCTCCGAGATTGGTTATCAGCTCATAGGAAATCCCATGAGGGCACATGGGAAACACTTCTCCCTGTGACCTCTTGAGGAATGAAGGCACAGGGCCACAAAAGATTTCAGTAGACATTAGGAGCCTAAATCCCTTTGTGGATCTCGGCCTAAATGTTGGATGGTTTAATGTCGCTGCGGCTGTCACTTTCCTGTTCCATCGAAAGAACAAGTGCCCCCAACCGTCTGTGTGTAGGGGTGTGTGTACGGGTGTAGGCCGGCGGAGGGGGAAGTGACAAGAATGGGGTCTCCTCTCTGTGCAGGGCTATTTTGGGAGGAGCAGAGTTGTTGTTCTTGTGCCCTTAGACTCTTGGGGAGCTAATAGCAGGGGGCGTTGGCCATCGGGAATGGAGATTTCCTAGGCACCAGGCACATCAGCACCAGAGGCTTTTCAACCTGTTTCCTCTTGGTTTCAGCTTTTCAGGAAGTGCCTTTGAAATCTGACAGGACCACATGGTACATCCTCAACAGACATTATAAATGGTTGCAGAAGCTTGTAAATCTCGTGTCGGGTTCTGCATTTGACTAGGGAACCGGGACCGACACAGAAGAGCTCTTTGTCCTGCTATGGTACGTACAGCAGACGCTTATCAACTTTTTGGTGTCTCTAGCCTCTGTTTGCCAGCAGCTAGGAATGGGTGACAGGGCATAGAGCACTGGATGATTCCTGTCTGTTCACTCCCTCTGGGGCACCTGGCAGTGGCCACTGTCGGAAGACAGGATACTGGGCTAGATGGACCTTTGCTCTGACCCAGTCTGGCCTTTCTCATGTTCTTATGTTTGGAACCGGGGCTGAACAACGAGGTGGATATTGGCAGATGACACAAGATTATGCAGATTAATCAGCCTAGAGGAGACTTTGAAGAAGTTCAAAGGGATGTAATCAAGCCATGTGACTGGGCAGCACAATGGCAGATGAAAACCAGCGCTGACCAGGGCAGGGCCATACACATGGAAAGCAGTGCGGTGAACGACTCCTCCATATCGCTGGGGTCAGAAGCCAAAGCACGGCTGGTTGGGCCCAGTGGTTGGAGCAGGGGCGCTGGGGCCCAGTGCTCAGAGTGGTGGAGGTCGAGCCGAGGGGAGCCAAGGGTTGGAGCTGGAGTCAGGAGTGAAGAGCAGGATTGGAACAGGCTGGGGAGTAGGGCCAGGGCCGGATTAACGATTCCCGGCCCATGGGAGCTGCGGGGGGATGTGCGGGGAGAGGGCAGAGCCGACAGGCAAAAGCAGCCCCCGGGACAGAGGTTCCCGGTGCGGTGCTCGTCGCGGCGACGTGGCTGCCGGGGGACAGGAAGAGCAGCGCGCGGAGCCGCCTCGCCCCCACCCCAGCCAGGCAGAGCCGGCCCGGCTGGAACGGAGCACACAGGGGCTTTAGAGGCTGCAGCTCGGGCCCCCCTTAGCCCTGCTCCTTTCCTGAGTGCACCATTGCCCCACTTCTGCCCCATTCCCACACACTGTTACAGGGCAGCACCCTGGAGCTGATCTCTGACATCTCTCTCCCTGGAATGAAGTCACTGCAGAGTCAGGACAACCCCACCTTTGGGCACCATGTGGGACATCTCACCCCACCGCACAGAGCCCGACATTCACACAGCTTCTCGCATGTGGTTCCCTCACTCATCAGAGCCAGGCGGAGAGAGGAGAAATTCTCCCAGACTCCCTTTAACCATTGCCAGCCCCCAGGATAGCGGAGGTTGCGGGGGGTTGCGTGCTCTCTTTAAGAAATGCCAGCTCTCCGGGAAGCTGCAAATGAACATTAGCAAACTGGGGTGGTTTTGTGCAGTGGAAAACCACCCTGCTTGAAGGTTTTGTTTTTCTAATTTGTGCTCCTGCCCTTTCTCCCTCTTCCAGACATCTAGAGGCCAACAGGAGCCAACTGAGCCCACCACTGATCCCATCTCTTGTGAGATGGCAAAGCAGCTGTTGCACGGGAAGGAGGAGACAGAAGAGGCCGAGCAGCGTGTGCCAGGGTGTACCAGCCCCACGTAACCCACAGTCTAGGCGGAGGAAGCCAAGCCCCTCCCCAGCCCTGCCGGACACGCTACAACTGGAGCACCAGTGTGAAAGGGAGCAGCTCAGCTCACGCTAGGCAGAGCGCCGAAAATGGAGGATGCACATTGTAGGCTCCAGTCCAGAAGCAGCTGAAGCCCCGAGGCGCCAAGACCCAGCCGCACCCCCGGCTGCCTGCAGATGTACAAGGGAGATCGGAGTGTCTGGGAGTTTCCCACGCCGGGAGCCCAGAGACCCCCAGTCCGCGGCCTAGAGACTTCTCCTCTGAAGTAACCTGGGTGAACGAGCCATTGTCATGCTGAGTGACGTCAGCATGTTCTGGTTGGATCCCCACTGACTCAACGGCCAACACATTGGCCACGGACAAGGCCCTGGGCTAGGGCAAGGGGGAGTAAGGAGAGTCTGGGTTCCCCTGCCCTGGCTGCCATTCATCCTCGGGTGGCTGCCCACGTCCCCATTGCGCCACGAGACTGCACAGCCCAAAGAGGAGGGGCAACCATCTTGTCTCTGAACTCTCAGCCAAACAGCCCTGCACTGAAGGGCAGCCGTTGACTCTGGTCGTTGGGCCACACAGCCCTGGACGGAGAGGGCGGCCGCACGGACAATGGTCGTTGGGCCACACAGCCCCGACGGAGAGGGCGGCCGCACGGACTCTGGTCGTTGGGCCACACAGCCCCGACGGAGAGGGCGGCCGCACGGACTCTGGTCGTTGGGCCACACAGCCCCGACGGAGAGGGCGGCCGCACGGACTCTGGTCGTTGGGCCACACAGCCCCGACGGAGCGGGCGGCCGCACGGACTCTGGTCGTTGGGCCACACAGCCCCGACGGAGAGGGCGGCCGCACGGACTCTGGTCGTTGGGCCACACAGCCCCGACGGAGAGGGCGGCCGCACGGACTCTGGGCGTTGGGCCACACAGCCCTGAGTTGGAGGGCAGCCATTTTGGCTCTGGCCATAAGGCCAAACCACCCTGAGGCTAAGGACAGTTATTTAGTTTCACCCATGGGACCTCGCACCTTCACCCCTTAGGCATCGCCCGTCTGTCACCATAAGACCCACACCATGATATAAGACTTTCGGGGTCAGGATGCAAATATGAGTAGAAGCAAGGAGTAGCATGTGACCCCTCTAAGAGCTCCTGCCACTCCTCTACCAATCTGGGGCTGTTTTATCTCCATCCATCTGCCTCAGGAATGGATTTGACCAATGGGGGAAAGTTATGGGGCAGAGTGACCCATCCGGAAGTGGGTCACGTGACCCCTCCGAGAACTCCTCCCAGTTGGGGTGAGCCTCAGCCCCTTAGGACCAGCCAGAGAGGGGATTTCACCAAACAGGGTAAGTGCCGTGGTGGGGTGACCTGCCCTCAAGAGGGGCCCATCACCGCTCCATGAAATCCCCCCACCGTCCTCTACTAATCGGTCAGGGTTTCACACACCCCATAGGCCATCCCAGAAGGGAAACGTACCGATCAGAATAGGCAGTGCCCGAAGGTCTAGGCCAGAAGCCGCCGATCTCTGGAGCTCCATGTTTGCGTGGCTGGCAGCATCCTCCTGGAAGTCGCAACACAACACTGCGTGGAAGAGCCCGTCTCGTTCCAAGGATGTCTTTTGCAGAAATCGTGGCCTAGGCCTTCGGGCTAAACCTGTTCTGGATTGGGACACGTTTCCCTTCTGAGATGACCTAAGGTGGGAGTGAAACCCTCGCCAATTGGTAGAGGGCGGTGTGGGGACTTTTTAGGGTCCACAGGATCCTGTTGCGGGCAGCTCACTCCACTATGGCACTTCCCGTATTTGGTCAAATCCCCTCTCGGGGTGGCCCTACAGGGCAGACGCCCACTTCAGTTGTAGAGGACAGAGGGAGGAGTTCTCAGAGGGGAGATACAACCCCCTTCTGGATGGGTCACCCTGCCCCGCAACGTCCCCTGATTGGTCAAATGCATTCTCTGGGTGTGTAAAATGGTGTTTGCCCCTGCCAAATTTTCGTAAAAGAAGGGAAGAAAGGCATGTACGTTTTGTGTTATCTATAAGGTGTCCATCTTGGACTTGGCAAAAGAATTTGGTGACCTTTTGCCATTGGCTATATTATTTTGGGTTGGGAAGCACACTCCCACGCACGGATTGAATCCGCGTAGATAGGGTCTAACATCCAGGCAGAGACGACGCAAAGAGGGATAGGGAGGGTTTTTAGTTAGGTCTACTCACCCGGTCCTGTGTCCATCATCGAAGTCTGTCCCTGACGTCCAATGTCAAGAGAGCAGAAGCTGTCCATCGCTCTCCCTGCAAGAGAAGGTAGAAAGCACATCAACATTTCCTCGTGGGTGTAATTGTTTGTGAGAGTGGAGCATTTCCAGAGTTAAAGTTTTGTTATTCCACCCCTTCTCTAGCCTATCCTAGTCCTTTCCCCCATCGTAAATAAAGTCTTGTTTGTGTGGTTACCACTCCGTGGCCTTATTTTCGTGTGCTAAGGCAAGCTCTGACAGACGGGATTACAGAGGGGACTATGTGGGAAGACTTTACTGTAAGATTCCCCGCATCTTCTGAATGGGGTTTGGGTTCTGCCCTCTTTAAAGGAAGGAAAAATCCTGACAGGTGATCCTAGGGGGCTGAAACCCTCTGTGATGAGTTAGTAATCTGTCCTGTTCACCACTCTAGGATGGAGTCTGGGATGCAGGCTCTGGGATGGAGTTTGGGTGCTGGATGCAGGCTCCGGGCTGGGGCACAGGGTGGGGGTGCAGGATGGGTGGAGGGGTGCAGGCTCTGGAAGGGAGTTTGGGGATGGGAGGGGCTGCGGAGGGAGGGGCTGCAGGCTGTGGAACGGAGTTTGGTTGTAGGCTCTGGGCTGGGGGAAGGGGTGGGGGTGTAGGAGGAAGTTTGGGAGCAGGAGAGGGTGTGTGGGAAGAGAGTGGGGGTGCAGGCTTTGGGCTGGGGCAGGGAGAACCGCAATTAACTCATGCAATTAACTCAAAAAATTAATCGCAATTAAAAAAATTAAAACTGCAATTAATCATGATTAATTTTTTAATTATGATTTTTTTTAGGTATGATTGATCACCCTGTTAAACATTGAATACCAACTGAAATGTATTAAAAATTTTGGTTGTTTTTCTCCTTTTTTCAAATATACTGATGTCCATGACAACACAGAATACAGGGCTCACTTTCTAGGATGATGGTTTACAAATATTTACACTGTCAAAGTAATAAAAGAAAGAGCATTTTTCAGTTCCCCTCATAAAAGTGCAGCAGTGCAAGCTCTTGGCCGTGAAAGTGCAACTTACAAATGTAGATTTTTTGTTTTGTTCTAGAACTGCACCCAAAAGGAAAACAGTGTCAATGTTTCGCGCCTACAAGGCCACCGGACGTTGAGAAGAGGCGTTCACATGGCACTTTTGTAGTCAGCATTGCATGGTAGTTATGTGCCAGGCATGCTAAACATTCGTATGCCCCTGCATGCTTTTGCCACCAGTCCAGAGGACATGCTTCCATGCTGATGATACTCGTTAAAAAAAAGTAATGTGTGAATTAAATCGGTGACTCAGCTCCTTGGGGGAGAATTGTCTTCTCCTGCTCTCTTTTACCTGCACTCTGCCACAGATTTCATCTCCTAGCCATCTCGGATGATGACCCAACACGTGGTGTTCGTTTTAAGAACACTTTCACTGCAGATCTGACAAAAGGCGAAGAAGGACCAATGTGAGATTTCTAAAGATAGCCACAGGACTTGACCCAAGAGTTAAGAGTCTGAAATTGGACTCCAAAATTTGAGCGGGATGAGGCGTGGCGCATACTTTCTGAAGTCTGAAAAGAGCAACACGCCAATGTGGAAACGACAAGATCCAAACCATCGAACAAGAAAATGAACCTTCCGCTGGTGACATCTCAATCTGTCCTCAACATGGACGCATGACCTCTGGAACGGTGGTTGAAACGCGAAGGGACGTATGATTCTTCAGCACATCTGGCCTGTCAATATCCTGCGATGCCAGCTACAACAGTGCCCTGTCAATGCCTGGTCTCCCTTTTAGGTGACACTGTCAACGAGAAGTGGGCAACATTAGCTCCTGCAAATGTCAACAAACCCCTGTTTGTCTGAGCGATTGGCTGAACAAGTAGCAGGACTGAGAGGGCTTGTGGCCTTTCAAGTTTTTCATCATTTTATTTTTGAATGCAGTTATTCCACTTCTGTTACGTGTGAAAAATGCAGATTTTTCTTCCCCATAATTACAGCACTTACTCCTAGACGACATTTGCTGACTGGCTTTATCAAGAATCATTAAAAATGGGTCTTCACACATTTAGCACTGACTGTCAGCCCCTGCCATGTTGTGATACCGTTCAAAGCACAAGACACTGTTTTGATGAAGGTATTTTAGTGCTTGTAGGCCCAGAATGTATTCAGCTGATTTTTAGAGCCTGTTAGACTTTTGGTATGTTTTTCAAAAGCATCTGTTTAAAATAATGTAGTTCTGGGATCGGGCACCTGACAACACAGATGGGGGCCGAGTGGGCTGTTCAAAACAGGTTAGGCACCAGGGGCTAGCTCCATAAAAATACTGAGCTGGGCTTGGCTGCTACTTTCACTTTAGCTCCCTAAATCTGACACTGAGATGCTGCCGATCCTCAACCCCCCACAGCTACAGCCTAAATGTAAGGGGACTGTTGCCCCCTTACTAACAGTCAGTGGGGGTGTTTTGATTGGCTAGCTCCCAGTACTAAAAGGGGAAGGGTCGATGGGAAACCAGGACCCTGAGACTGATAGTCCCCAGGAACAATGGGGAGAGGCCAATGCTCCAGGTCAGCCTGAATGTCAGGGCGAGAAGGCTAATGAGGGAGTCAGGAGGCCAGGGGGGTCCCGTCCTCCGTGTGAGCTGGATTTGCCTGCGTCAGACAGACAGAGTGGGGCCGAGCTAAGGAGAAAGCAGGGGCCCGAGCTGAGCTGGGGAGCGGAGCTGTGCCGATCCAGAGGGACCAGTAAAGCAGCCCAGAGAGAGCAGACCTGTCGTGGGAGCAACCAGAGCCAGAGGGGCCAGAGAAGCAGCCCAGGGAGCTGGGGGCAGAGCAGCAGCCGTGCAGAGACCGAGTGGTGGGGCTGGGGCTGGAGCAGTCCGGAGCTGGGCGCGGTGAGCAGCTGGGGAGAGCGAGGGGGACCCTGGGCAGCGGGCCCCGCACAGGGAGACGCCTCAGCCAAGGGGCTCTGCAGGCCAGGCTTGGATTGTAACCCCGACAGGGCGGGGGCCACAATGGGAAGAAGGGTCCTGCCACTTCGAGCCTGAGAGCGTGTGGCCACCGCCAGAGCGAGTGTCCGACCCGCAGCATCCCCGCAGCACGGCCAGGGCAGGAGAAGGGGCCTGGGACTCACAAGGAGCAGACTGTGAACTGCCCTGACGTTCCAGAGATGCTGTTTGTGATATTCCCTGCCACAGAGCGGGGTGATGTGTTTCCTTTCACCTTTCCCATTTTCCCTTATTCTTTTTTAAAATTAATTGTTGATTAAATAACTTGCATTTGCTTTAAATTATATGTAATGATTAGTGGGTCAGAGAAGTGCCCAGTACAGAGAGTACCCCGGAGTGGGGACACCCGAGCCCCTGTCCTAGGTGACCACCGCAGGGTTGGGGGTCGAGACCCCCAGGAATCCTGGGTCCAGCCTTGTCGGGGTTCTGAGGACTCTGCCAGACAGGAGAGTGGAAGGGGAGTCCTCCAGGGTAGGGAGGCCTCTGGGGAAAGGGAGTGGGAGCGAGGACTCAGATCCTTTCGCGAGCCCACTTCACCGGGGTCGTGCAGAAGCCAGGACAGTTCCCCACAAGAGCGGGACTATTCCCCCGCTTAGAGGAAGAAGGAGGTGCCTGAAAGTAGGACCCACAAAACCCAGCGTGCGAGGCATCTCCACACCGACACTAACCAACGGGAAAGGCCGATGGGACGGGTGTGTCCTGAGCCCCCCCTGCCTCTCTGGATCTCAGGTTACGAGGTCTGGCTTGGAGAGAGGTACCTCCCCTGGCTCCCGCCCGCCCAGCTTTCCCCCACCCCCTGCCCTGCCCTGCCCTGCCCTGCCCCGGCCGTACCTGGTTCCAGCCCGGCCCTGCCGCGGGGTGGGACCAATACTGCTGCCAAGGCCGTCCTGAGGGGGGTGCGGGCTCGGGGCAACCCCCACTCCTCCCCAGACCCCACCCCGCTCCACCCCTTCCCCCAAGACCCTGCCTCCTTCCGCCCCTGAAGCAGCAAGATTAATCCCATACATTGCATTGATTGTGACTTATTTGCCTGATTTGAAACGAGACCAAAAGGACCTGAGTCTCCTCGCTGTCGATAGCCCCCCTCTCGGCCAACCAGCCCTGAGACTCTGAGGGGCGGGCGGCTGAGAGGTCTCACCAGAGGTCCCAGAGGACGGCCAGGTCACCATCAGAGCGGATCGCTCTCAGATCCAGACCCACCTCTTTGTGAGGACCGCCCGCGATGAGAGCAACCCCCACTTGCCCACCCTCCACACACACCCCTCCTTGGGAGAGAGAGGGAAACAGGGAAAAAAGAAGCAAGAGAAGAGGAGAAAGGAGGGAGGAAAGAGGAGAAGGGAAACCCAAAAGTATAAACCCCAAGGTCCCCAGTGATTCCAAGCGTCAAAGCGCTCGGTAGGAAATCACATTCTGCCCCCTTAAGCCAGTGTTTTTTGTGCCGAGAATTCTGCCTGCAGCAGGTGCATCAGACCCAACAGGTTCCAAACCTCTCGCAGCCTCCGACCTTGTCCAAGGGACGTTTGTTTTCTGGCACAATCAGCTGTCGGAAAGGAGAAAACTCCACAGAGGCTCCTCCTCATGCTACGACATGAATCCTAATTCTCTCCCCGTCCTCGAGGGGAGACCGGGAGAAGGAGACGTGTGGCAGCAAAGCCGGGGGGGTCTCAGCGACTGCCCTGGCCCTGCACCTCGGCCCTGCCCCGCTGATGTCGGGGTCTCTCTGCGAGGTCATCCCCTCCCCACCACCTTTGTCCAATGGGCTGAGGTCCTGCAAAAGGCCTTTGTGATGTTACTGTCCCCCCACCCCTCCCCTCCCAGCTGATGTCCTGCCCCTGCCCTGCCTCTTGGAGCTTGGAGTTGTTGCCCCCGGATCTCCGCACTCAATGACTGATGAGTCTGGGGATGGAGCCGGCTATACAATAAACCACCAGTTTTTCATAAATTAGTCGACTTAAGGCCAGAAGGGACCATTGGAGCATCCAATCTGATGCCCTGCATCTCCCAGCCCTCCCGTGTATCACAAGAGCTGCTTTTGCACTAAAGCACCTTCCCGAAGGGCATCTAGTCTTCACTGGAAGACATCAAGAGATGGAGAATCCATCACTTCTCTTGGCAGTTTGTTCCAGTGATGAGTCGCCCTCCCTCTTACAAATCTCTGCCTTGTTCTAAGGAGAATTTTTCTGATTTCTGCTTCCAGCCATTGGTTCTTGTTCTGCCTTTCTTTGCAAGACTAAAGAGCCCTTTAAATACTTGGTGTTTTCTCTCAGCGAAGGCACTGCAGGGTGCCATCAGCTCACCTCTCCATCTTTTTAAAAACTAAACAGACTGAGTTTTTCAATCCCTCCTTATAAGTCTTCTCCATCCATCAAATATGGCTCTTTTCTGCACCCTCTCCAGTTTTTTTTAACGTTATTTTTGAAATGTGGACACCAGAACGGGATGCAGTATTCCAGTGTCAGTCTCCCCGCTGCTGAATCACCTCCCTTTCCATCCTCTCTTTATCTATCCATGGATGGCGTCACGGACTCACAGGACTTGTGCTCTCTCTCAGCCTCGTACAGTCCTTGGGAGAAACCCCCTACAGTGTGACAGCCCTTCTCGGAGATCCACTCTCTCAAGGGTTAAGCCGTAGGCCCTTCCGCCTCCTGCAACCCCTCTTCTCTGAGCCTTGAGCATGCCTGTCTGCCGTGGGCCCCCTCAGGGAGTCCCCTCACTCTGGACCCCTGGGGCATCTACTCCCAGAGGGAAGAACGCAACCCCGATCCCGAGACTGCCGTGACTCTCAGCCAGCGTAAAAGAGAGGGGTTTATTGAGCATCTGAACACAGCACAGGAAACTCTCAGGGCCTCAGGCCTAACCTCCCTCTGCACAGTCCATCTAGGTCTCTCCTGCACCCGTGTGGGCTCTGGCTGTTTTCTCTCCCCAGTCCAGAAGCCCCCTCCTTCCAGCTAAGCGTCCGATATCACCTTCCCACAAGCCTGTGTCCTTTGTCTTCTGTCCCAGGTGAACAGGCTGCCTGGGTCTCCTCTATCTCAGCCTCTCCTCTCCTCCCTCTTTTCTTTCCCCCTGGCTGGAAGCAGTCACCGGGTCTTCTCTCCTCAGCCCATTGTCCTACTACTGGCCCGACCTGGCTGTGACTTCCAAGCTGGGCCTCCCGCTCACCAGTCGCTGGGGTATCCATTCTCCAGGCCTTTGCCTGAGGGCCCAACTGACAGGAGAGATCACCGCTGGTCCTCTGTAACAACAAACTTCCTCTCCCACCAGTGCCACCTCGTTAAACAAACAGCACCCAGGGAAACTGAGGCATGCAAACCATTGAAAAACGAAGAAAATCCCCCCGTCATCACCGATGGCTTTGGCCCTGTTCCCCACAGCATCGCAACGGGAGCGGATGTTGAGCGGCTTGCCCGGTATGACACCTAAATCCTTGACAGAGTCACGGCTTCCCGGAGTACAGTTCCCCCTCGGTGGCCTGCCTGCTCTGTCCTGCTGCCCCCTCCCACTGCGCCAAGAGGGGACCTGGTGACTGGAGCTGCTGTGGTTGTGTGAGAGCCCCGGGCTGAGAGACCAAAGGGCGCCTCCGTTCTGGAACAGAGGGGTCTGGCCGGTAGGCGCAGTCGCCCCCGGTTTGGGGCACAGAAGGGGCTGTGGCTGGCAGCAGCTTGAAGCCCGTCCCCCAGCTGCGCTAGGCACTGTTTGAATGAGTGCAACGTCCGTGTTACATTCGGGCTCCTGGGGCTCGGTCGGAAGCACTGAACTGCCTCAGAGTTCTCTGTTTGCAAGGTCGGTGCCAGGAGATTAGAGAGACAAGGCGGGGAGGGGATCTCTTTCATTCTCCAACTTCTGCTGGGGAGAGACCAGCCTTTGAGCTCCACAGAGCTCGTCCTCAGGCTCTGGTCTCTCTCCCCAACAGAAGCAGGTCCAATAAACCATATGACCTCCCCGGCCTGGTCTCTCGGTGTTTTCTTCTCCCACGGGCGTGGCTGGGGAGGGCCACAGGGCTCAGCAGGCTCAGGGAGAAACCTCAGCCCCACTGGAGACAGGAGGGGAGCAAACCTCACAATCCATGTGGTCACTGCAGGTCTGTGCAACTGCCCCCTCCTCTCTCAGTGGCAGTCTGTGGGGGAGGTCTAGGGTGGCCAGATGTCCCGATTTTAGAGGGACAGTCCCGATTTTTGGGTCTTTTTCTTATATAGGTTCCGATTACCTCCCACCCCCGTCCCGATTTTTCACACTTGCTGTCTGGTCACCCGAGGGAGGTCTGGCAGCCCCCTCCTTAGCCACAGTCCGTGCGTGCCCAGCAGTCTGTGTGTGTCACAGCAGCCCCCTGCTCACTCCCACGTGGAGCCCAGATCGGGCTGAGCTGGGCCTCTGCTTTGTTTGATCCCTGAAGGGTTTTCTGGGCACTAACTGGGACCTCCGGTTTCTCCTACTTTGAGGAAATCCCTGTGTAACCCTTCTGCCCGTCAGAGTTGGCAGCAACAAGGGCCGGGTTCAATATCTAGGGGATCCATTCCAATAACACAATGCAAACCGGCTCGAGCCCCCACCCAGTGACCTGGGACAAATATATACCACCCCCGCTGGGCGCCTCCAAGAGGCAATACTTCCCCTCTCGCAAGCACATAGTCTGAGTGTAGCAAAAGCCTTTTAATAACAGAGAGAAACAATGTGGCATTATGTTGGGGAAACACCACCAACAGGATTCATAACACAACCCATGAGCAAAAAAAACCCCCACCCCAGGCAAATTGGGGCATGCCCTTTTCCCTTTGGTTCTTGAGTCCAGCAACCCCAAATCACCCAAAGTCCCAAAAGTCCAATGCCCCAAAAGTCTCTGTCCCTGGTCAGGGCAGCCCCAGAGTTCGAAAGTTTATCTGCGGAGCTTTACCTCCCAACCTGGGTGGAAATGGGACAGGGGTAAGAGGCACCTTACATGATCTGAAGCTGACCACCCCATAGCGGCGCTCCGCTCCGCCAGCCGCCCCACAAACTCCTTTGCTCTGCTCCACGGCCCACAAGCAGCTCCTGACATCCACACGCTGCTCCGCGTCAAACTGCTTCACCAGCCGTCCCACAAACTGCTCCACAATATATCTTCAGGCTCCCCCACTACTTAACACAACACTCAGTGATTTCAGCTCTTAGGTGAATTCAGCTTGTAGTAGGGGAGCCCCAGTGCTGGTGCACTGTCAGCCCAAAGTGAGCTCAGCAGCCTATAACTAGACTTCTAATGAAATCAAAATTAGCTCTGATATTCCCCAGTGAAGAGAGAAAAAAGTGCAATTAGTACGTAAGGCCCTCACCAAAGGACCAACGCCACCAAGTATTATTACTTGTCCCCAACCTCTCTCCATTCACACAGTTTTGGAACCCATGACCCTTGCCTAGCGAGTGCTACTTAGTTGATGGTGAATCCCTCCATCATAACAAAAGGCCACGTACAGTTCCAAGCACAGTTCCCATAATCAGGGTAATAACAATTTATTCTTCCTGTCCCAATAACAGAGACACTGGGGATCCCACAGCAGCCAAAGTGACCATTTGGGCAGCTATGGTCTCATTCTAGGCGTGGTGGGTGTGCCTATGCAAATGACATCGGCCCCTGAAGTTCTTTTCCACAACTTGCCACACCTCACCACCAGATGTCAGGGTGGAGCTCATCCTGACACTGCTTACACCTGTGAAAACTCACCTTTTCCGGGTGTCTGTTTCACACCCTCTGTCAGAGACGTACCCCATTCTTTCTCCAGTTCAGCTGGCAGCAGGTCTCGTGCGAGGGGTGGGGGAGAGCTGAGATTTCAGGCTGCCGTCTTATGGCGGGATTGCTGCGATTAACTGGCTGAATGTGCTAATTCTGAGGACGAAACGGGGAAAGGGGCAGAGACCGAGAGTCAGGGAGTGAAATGGAGAAAATACAGGAAGCATTTCGAGCAAGGGCGAAGTGCAATGACCAGAATCCAGAATATTCTCTGCACCCCTTGTCTAACTCTGGGCCTGATTCTCTTCCGCATTGACGGCCCTTTCCCTGTCTCCGGCCGTGTCTGGAGGGCTTTATGCCCCTGTGCAGCCCCTTCACACTGCCAGGAAGGGAGAGCTGTTATGGAATCTTAGCCCAAAGAGGAACCAGGCCTGTGTCACCTTCATCCTGGGTTTCAGATGACCCCGAGAAGTTGGGGGGCCACCGGGGCCTAGAGCATGGCCCTGCCACAGAGGCCCCGCCCCCGGTCATCCTCTTCCCCCGAGGCCCCGCCCACCCACTGTTCACTCCTCTGGCCCCCGAGGTCCCCCTACCTGCCCCTCGCTCCTCTCCGCCTCTTCCCCCAAGACTCCACTCACCCTCTGCTTGCTCCTCTCTGCCCCTTTCCCCGAAGGGGGGCTACCGGGGGGCCATGGGGCCAGGCACCCGTCCCTTTTCTCTGTCTCTGGTGAGCGGGGGGCAGGGGGGTCCTTGGGGAAGGAGGTGGAGCAGGACAGGAAGAGGCACGAGAAGACGGGGCAGTGGGGGAAAAGGCCGAGGGGGGGTGGGGAGCAGGTTTTGGGGGAAGAGGCGGAGGGGGAATGGGAAGAGGCAGAGCAAGAGCAGGGCATCGGGCTAAGAGGCAGAGGGGAGTGGGGTGCAGGCGGGGCCCCCACTTCTCTGGAGCTTCGCTTCCAGCGCTCGAAAGATGACCACGGGCCCACGGGCCTCTGGAGGGGAGACCCGCCCCACATCCCCAGCGTTTCCCCCCCACATGGACGGCCTTTTGGGGGAGGCTCAGCCTCCCCTGGCCTCTTATACGGGCTGCCCGTGCTCAGCTCCTTCCACGCTCTGGAGAGGAGCAGCACCCAGGGGTGGGGCTGAGACGGGGGGCGCTGGGTGAGGGGCAGAGGCCTCGGGAGCTGAGACCGCAGGGACACAGCATGAGGCACCATCCCAGGCATCCCCATGAAAGGAGCAGAACAGGGTTTACCTGGGGTGGGGAGTGTATGGAGAGCGTCTCAGGGCCGGTGGAGATGTATTGCCCTGGTGAGCAAGTGTGGGTAAAACACAGGCCTCGCTGTGAGCAGGATTTGAACCTGCGCAGGGAAACCCGAATGGATTTCGAGTCCAACGCCTTAACCGCTCGGCCCTCACAGCTGTGAGTGACGTGGCCCCCAGCGGCAGTCTCTACTGGAGCGGCTGGAAGCCGACGGGAGGGAGCTCTCCACCCTCAACGAGCAGACGTAGCCATGTTGGCAGGAGAAGCTCTCCCAGCACCATAGCACTGTCCACACCTGCGCTTAGGTCCGTGTAACTTGTGTCACTCGGGGGGTGGCTTATTCACTCCCCGAGCCACATACGTTCTACCGACACAAGGGGGAGTGTAGACGCAGCCTTAGCAGAGACGCGATTAAGATCCACTTCCTGGACACTACAGTGCTAATAAGCGATGGTCACATAAACACCACCCTATACCGGAAACCTACTGACCGCTATTCCTACCTACATGCCTCCAGCTTTCACCCTGACCACACCACACGATCCATCGTCTACAGCCAAGCTCTGCGATACAACCGCATTTGCTCCAACCCCTCAGACAGAGACAAACACCTACAAGATCTCTATCAAGCTTTCTTACAACTACAATACCCACCTGCGGAGGTGAAGAAACAGATTGACAGAGCCAGAAGAGTACCCAAAAGTCTCCTACTACAGGACAGGCCCAACAAAGAAAATAACAGAACGCCACTAGCCGTCACCTTCAGCCCCCAACTAAAACCCCTCCAATGCATTATTAAGGATCTACAACCTATCCTGAAGGATGACCCAACACTCTCACAAATCTTGGGAGACAGGCCAGTCCTTGCCTACAGACAGTCCCCCAACCTGAAGCAAATACTCACCAACAACCATACACCACACAACAGAACCACTAACCCAGGAACCTATCCTTGCAACAAAGCCCGTTGCCAACTGTGCCCACATATCTATTCAGGGGACACCATCACAGGGCCTAATCACATCAGCCACACTATCAGAGGCTCGTTCACCTGCACATCTACCAATGTGATATATGCCATCATGTGCCAGCAATGCCCCTCTGCCATGTACATTGTCCAAACTGGACAGTCTCTACGTAAAAGAATATATGGACACAAATCAGATGTCAAGAATTATAACATTCATAAACCAGTTGGAGAATACTTCAGTCTCTCTGGTCACGCGATTACAGACATGAAAGTTGCGATATTACAACAAAAAAACTTCAAAACCAGACTCCAGCGAGAGACTGTTGAACTGGAATTCATTTGCAAATTGGATACAATTAACTTAGGCTTGAATAGAGACTGGGAGTGGCTAAGTCATTCTGCAAGGTAACCTATTTCCCCTTCTTTTTTCCTACACCTCCTCCCCTTCCTCAGACTTTGTTGTTAAACCCTGGATTTGTGCTGGAAATGGCCCACCTTGATTATCATACACATTGTAAGGAGAGTGATCACTTTAGATAAGCTATTACCAGCAGGAGAGTGGGGTGGGGGGAGAGAAAACCTTTTGTCATGGTAAACACCCATTTTTTCATAGAATCATAGAATCATAGAATATCAGGGTTGGAAGGGACCCCTGAAGGTCATCTAGTCCAACCCCCTGCTCGAAGCAGGACCAATTCCCAGTTAAATCATCCCAGCCATGGCTTTGTCAAGCCTGACCTTAAAAACTTCCAAGGAAGGAGATTCCACCACCTCCCTAGGCAACGCATTCCAGTGTTTCACCACCCTCATAGTGAAAAAGTTTTTCCTAATATCCAATCTAAACCTCCCCCACTGCAACTTGAGGCCTTTACTCCTCGTTCTGTCATCTGCTACCATTGAGAACAGTCTAGAGCCATCCTCTTTGGAACCCCCTTTCAGGTAGTTGAAAGCAGCTATCAAATCCCCCCTCATTCTTCTCTTCTGCAGGCTAAACAATCCCAGCTCCCTCAGCCTCTCCTCATAAGTCATGTGTTCTAGACCCCTAATCATTTTTGTTGCCCTTCGCTGGACTCTCTCCAATTTATCCACATCCTTCTTGTAGTGTGGGGCCCAAAACTGGACACAGTACTCCAGATGTGGCCTCACCAATGTCGAATAGAGGGGAACGATCACGTCCCTCGATCTGCTCGCTATGCCCCTACGTATACATCCCAAAATGCCATTGGCCTTCTTGGCAACAAGGGCACACTGCTGACTCATATCCAGCTTCTCGTCCACTGTCACCCCTAGGTCCTTTTCCGCAGAACTGCTGCCTAGCCATTCGGTCCCTAGTCTGTAGCGGTGCATTGGATTCTTCCGTCCTAAGTGCAGGACCCTGCACTTATCCTTATTGAACCTCATCAGATTTCTTTTGGCCCAATCCTCCAATTTGTCTAGGTCCTTCTGTATCCTATCCCTCCCCTCCAGCGTATCTACCACTCCTCCCAGTTTAGTATCGTCCGCAAATTTGCTGAGAGTGCAATCCACACCATCCTCCAGATCATTTATGAAGATATTGAACAAAACCGGCCCCAGGACCGACCCCTGGGGCACTCCACTTGACACCGGCTGCCAACTAGATATGGAGCCATTGATCACTACCCGTTGAGCCCGACAATCTAGCCAGCTTTCTACCCACCCTATAGTGCATTCATCCAGCCCATACTTCCTTAACTTGTTGACAAGAATACTGTGGGAGACCGTGTCAAAAGCTTTGCTAAAGTCAAGAAACAATACATCCACTGCTTTCCCTTCATCCACAGAACCAGTAATCTCATGATAAAAGGCGATTAGATTAGTCAGGCATGACCTTCCCTTGGTGAATCCATGCTGGCTGTTCCTGATCACTTTCCTTTCATGCAAGTACTTCAAGATTGATTCTTTGAGGACCTTTGTGTGTATAAAAAGATCTTGTGTACTTTCCACAATATGCATCCGATGAAGTGAGCTGTAGCTCACGAAAGCTTATGCTCAAATAAATTGGTTAGTCTCTAAGGTGCCACAAGTCCTCCTTTTCTTTTTACTGATAAAGTTTGTGGATGATACCAAGATGGGAGTTGTTGCAAGTGCTCTGGAGGATAGGATTAAAATTCAAAATGATTTGGGGAAACTGGAGAAATGGTCTGAAGTTCACAGGCTGAAATTCAATAAGGACAAATGCAAAGTACTCCCCTTACGACAGAACAATCAGCTGCACACATACAGAGCAGGACGTGACAGCCTAGGAAGGAGTACTGCGGAAGGGGATCTGGGGGTCATAGTGGACCACAAGCTAAATATGAGTCAACAGTGTAACACTTGCAAAAAAAGCAAACCTCATCCTGGGCAGGATTAGCAGGAGTGTTGTAAGCAAGATACAAGACGTAATTCTTCTGCTCTACTCCATGCTGATGTGGCCTCAGCTAAAGTATTGTGTCTAAGTCGGGGCGCCACATTTCGGGAAGGATGTGGACAAATTGGAGAAGGTCCAGAGGAGAGTAACAAAAATGATTAAAGGTCTAGAACAGGGGTTCTCAACCTTTTTCTTTCTGAGGCCACCCACAACATGCCATTAAAATCTCCAGGGCCCAGTGTGGGAGGGGGAGGCTCTGGGCTGGGGAAAGGGGGGAAAACAAGTTTGCATAGGTATAGTTTGACTTCTGTTTTGGGTGGGCAGGGGCCAGTGAGGCTCAAGCCAGCTCCGATGGCGGGGTCTGGGGGGGGGGTATGCTACATCCACCCCCTGACTCACCTCAGCAGGCCACCCGCCTGTCTGGACTTGGGGGGCCTACAACCAAAAATTATAACTCAAAGGTGGGGGGGTGCTCAGCTCAAAAAGTTTGAGGTGCAGGGAGAGGGATAGCTAGGGGCTGTGTGCAGGGGGGTAGCTCAGGGAGCAGGGAGGGAGGTAGCTAGGGCTGTGTGTGGGCAGAGGGTAGCTCAGGGTGCAGGGAGGAGGTAGCTAGGGGCTGTGTGTGGGCAGAGGGTAGCTCAGGGTGCAGGGACGAGGTAGCTAGGGGCTGTGTGCTCTCAGGGCTCCCCTGCGCTCCCTGTACCCTGAGGGCTCTGCCAGCCACAAAGCAGCCGGGTCCCCCCGCCCAGGCAGCTCTTACCAGCTGCATGAGCAAAGGGGAGCAGCTTCAACCCCCTGCAGCAGCAGGAGACGAGGCAACGCTGCGCCCGCCTGCTCCATGGCACCAGTCAGAGCAGCAGCTGTCCCACGCTGCCGGACTCTGGCTTCCCACCTCCGACCTAGCCAGGGGGTGGAGAGAGGAGGTGGTGGAGGGGGTGTGTGGAGCTACCCCAGGACTGCCCTGCTCTTGCACTGTAGTTTGGGGGGGGGGTAACACCCCTGTGTTCCCCCAACTCTGCCCATGGGCTCAGGGCTTCTGTCCCTTGGGGAGCACCGGGGCTCCAGAATTCAGCCCTGCTGCTCCCGGCTTCAGCCCTGCGGGAGGTGCTGGGGTTCGGGCTTTGGATTTTAGCCACGGGGCCCTGCGGCCCCCCTGAAAGGGTTCAAGGACCCCCAGTGGGCCACGAACCCCCTGTTGAGAACCGCTGGTCTAGAAAACATGATCTACGAGAAAAGGTTGAAAGAACTGGGTTTGTTTAGTCTGGAGAAGAGAAGACTGAGGGGGAACATGAGAACAGTTTTCAAGTACATAAAAGGTTGTTAGAAGGAGGAGGGAGAAAAATTGTTCTTGTGAATCTCTGAGGACAGGACAAGAAGCAATGGGCTGAAATTGCAGTGAGGGAGGTTTAGGTTGGACGTTAGGAAAAACTTCCTGCCAGCATAGTTAAGCACTGGAACAAATTACCTAGGGAGGTTGTGGAATCTCTGTCATTGTAGGTTCTTAGCAGGATCGACAATCACCGCTCAGGGATGGTCTAGATGAGGGGTAGTCAATTATTTTTTGTCAAGTCCAAATTCTTCATCAATGTACAGTCAGGGGCCAGACTGCAGAGAAAATCATTTAAAAAATAATTATAACGATAATATGTAAATAAAAAGTTTGTGGGGTCCGTTCAAAAGCGTCTGGCAACCCGGATTTCGCCCGTGGTTCGCCTGTTGACAGCCCCTGGTCTAGATAATACAGGAGAATTACGGAGACCTCGGGAATGGAGGTTGTTGGTAACTTTGCCCAAGCCGTTATGGGCTGCTCCTCAGGGCGGAGTGCTGGGAACGGGGGCTCACACTCTGCAGCGGCTGCCCGGCAAGTTTCTGATTCTCGCCCCCTGACTGCAAGGGTGATGCGTGAGGCACCCGGGGGCGCTTTGGCACCAGTGGGTGCGCAGTGCAGGCCGGGGCCCTTTCAAACGCAGCCGCTCCTCCAGAGCGCGGCAGGCGGGCAGGAGTTCGGGCTCCAGCAGCTGACGCTCTCGGCCAGGTTCCAGCAGCAGCTCAGGGAGCTTCTTTCCTGGACTGAGACTAAGGTTGCAGGCTTGTCCCTCTCCCAGCCAGAGGCGGGAAACAGCCCCTGTGGCTAGTGCAGACCCCAGCACTCCTTCTCGGGAGCTCACAGCTGTGCCTGTGAACCTCGGCGTCTTCACCTGTACGTGGCTGGCCTTCCGCGTGGCAAGTAGTGGGTGGGGGTGGGGACAGGCAGCCCCGATGTGCCTAACTGGACGATGCCATGCCGGCACAGCTCAGTATTTGTTGTTTTTTTTGTTTTTCGTCTCCGCTGCTGCCTGACTGCGTACTTCTGGGGCCACATGGTGTCTGGCTGACGGGTCCGTCTGTAACTCTGGTGTTCGTATTTTTGAGGTTCTACTGTACTTAGTCCTGCCTTGAGTGCAGGGGACGGGACTAGGACGGTCCTTCCAGTTCTGTGATTCCATGGACAGGACTAATGTGAGTTTTTTAATCTGACTTCCTGCATTACACCAACAATATGATTTTACCCAGCCATATGGCAGCAGGGCTCACCATTCTCCCCGACGCCTCCCCGAACCCCCATTTATCGCCTCCAGTCCCCACTGCCTTCCCTGGTTCCACCTCTATCCCCCCCGTTGCCCCAGACCCCTGCTGCCTCCCTCTCCAAACCTGGGGCTTGCTGAGAAAAGCGAAACAAAGAAACATGCAAGTATCACTTTTCACAGCACACTGACTAGCTACCTGGGAGGCTGTGAAAAGTGATACTTGTATGTTTGTTAATATCACTTTTCACAAACTCCCAGCTAGCTACTGAGTGTGCTGCGAAAAGCAATATTCAACATACAAATATAATTTTTCATATTATTTGTGAGTCTGAAAAAACCCTACATAAATAAATTACAAGGATTTGGACACGCGTATGTGCATATTTATTTGTTTTTCCTACAGTTACGTATTTTAGGGAAAAGTGTCAGTGCGGCCACCAGCAAGAATTGGTGGGTCACAGTCCGAGACCACCAAAAAATGTGTTCGGAGAACCCCTGGTTTAAATGTACTAATAGGCAAAATCCAAACCAGCCATGTCTGCCTGAACCTTTTCAGGCAGGACTTCAGGTATCACCCAAAAGATCTTATTTTTCTTTGGTTCCATGTATACATTTGCTCAGATTTTACTTCTCCATTAAAAATGTAACCAAGTCCCAGCTGCCTGGCAAGTGAGAGCTGGCTGAGTTTCCATGGTTCTCCCCGCACCCTTATGGGTGTGCTGCCAAGGGAGCAACACACAGGCCTGCAATGAATCTCAAGTGCCTCTGACTTGCCTAGCTCTTCTCAGCCATTTCTCTTGCTGTGAGCTGCCCTCCTTTTGAGCCCCATCAACTTCCTCACATGCAGGAACAGCAGCAGATTGCCATCTTGGAGCAACAGCTGAGGAAGGCGACTTTTCTGTCAGCACTAGAGTGGTCTATTGTATTGTGCTCTTCTTAAATAAGCAGGATACTGTGATCGTCCAGTGAGCGTGTCTCAGCTTTGTTACGTCGAGTGCTTTAAAAGGGGTGATGCGCTGCACTGTGTGGGCTGAGAAAGGTCTCATGTGCTCCCCATCATCAATTCTGAGATTTGCACTGATTGGCATTAAGGCTTTTGGGGTGATGGTTCTATGACTCAAACTCAGTGGCTTTGTTTGGTCTACCAGAGTCTGAGGTTGGTGATCTTCGGGGATGGTACAAGCCTTACCTAAGACATTTAAGCGAGTTAGAATGTGGATGGAAGACGAGAGACTGAATGATGTGCGAGTTCCTCCCAGTAACAGGGATGTTTGTCATGTCATGTCTGCCTCTGAACATAGCTCAATTCTTATTGTGCTTAACACGCTGGAATATGAATGGCTGCTATGGGTGGCTGATAATCTATGAACATCATGTAGTAATTCCTGGTTTTTTAAATTATTGTTTTAGCTGGACGCATGTATAATGTTTGATCAAATACTGTTCAGGGAGAAAGGTATAAAACCATCCAAGTATTTGCTATGTGTAGAGTGGTCATGTTCTGTGGGATACCTTCTGGAAGAACAGTAGTGTGGTTAAGTAATTCGTGTCACATTCTGTGCTGCACCCCTGCACCGAAAAAAGGATTTTCTGCCGCTTACACTATTTGCGGCTTCATTGGGTGAAAATAAAGAAGCAACAGTGGCCAGGTCTGAGTGTCCCTCCTCTAACAAAAATCTTGAAATAGTTCACTGTAAAATTCAAAACCAACTGTGGCTTGTCTTAGGTAACGATAAGGTGACGTTTAGAAGGGAGCCTCCAGGTGCATCCTCACCTGTTCCTTGATCCAGCACAACTTCCTATACATTAGACACTTACGACAGTCAGTAACGCTCTCTCTACCTCCACAATAGAGCTATTTAGAAAACGGGAGTTTGTATTCAGTTGGTATGAATGCTGTAATCGGGAAGGCCCAGATCCACAAAGGTATTTTCGTTCTTGACTTCCATTGGATTTCAGTGGAATTTAGGAGCCTAAATTTTACCTTGGTGGATCTGGGCCTAAGTAATTGCAGTTTGACAAACATGAAAGATTAATAATTTGTGCAAAATAAGAAGTAATTAACAAATGAGGACAATCAGAATCCTTGTCTGAGGACTCCTAAAGCTTCAAAATACTTTAATGTTCTTATGAAATAATTCACATCCACTATCATTTCTTTGCCTGTAGTAAATATATTGTCCTTTTTAGTTGGCACACTGTTCTGATCCTTGTCTGTACAGTAACCTTTTGAGTAATTCAGTTCAGTTAGATGTTATCAGTCACCTGGAGTTTCTTCCTCAGAAGCTGTTATGGCTTTCAAGGCTCTTCTCTTCCTTAATCTTTCTGCATTTGTGATTGTCATAGGATGCAATGGGAAAAATCCAGAAAGACCTGAAAGAAAGATGATTTATGTTTATAGCTGGAGTTGCAATATGACTGTTCTAGACGCACAGATTCAAAGGCTAAAAGGGAGCGCTGTGATTATCTCATCTGACTTCCTATATAACACATGCTATAGAAGTTCCCCAAAATAATTCTTAGCATATATATTTCAGAAAAACATCCAATCTCAAGTTAAATTGTCAGTGATGGAGAATTCACGACAACCCTGGGTCAACTGTTCCAATAGTTAATGAGACTTTTAAGAAGTGAGAGTAATTGTCTGTCTCACTAACCCTCTAGTGGCTTGAAGTGCCTTTTACTGCTGTCTTGGCCAGCTCAGCGTCTCCATAAATGAGACCCGTTCCCATTTCCTCAAAAAGAACAGGAGTACTTGTGACACCTTAGAGACTAACAAATTATAGCTCATCTTAATTAGCCTCTTGCAGTTTGTATGGCAACTCCCACCTTTTCATGCTTCTCTGTATGTGTATAGATCTTCTTACTATATGTTCCATTCTATTCATCTGATGAAGTGAGCTGTAGCCCATGAAAGCTTATGCTTAATTGAATTTGTTAGTCTCTAAGGTGCCGCAAGTCCTCCCGTTCTTTTTCCGGATACAGACTAACAAGGCTGCTACTCTGAAACATCCCATTTCCTGTGGCCAAAAGAAGGGTGATTGCATATATACATATTCTCAAGGATTCATGCAAAGAAATGAAGGAAGAGTCTTTGGTACTCCAAGTATGCAGAGGATCACCAAGGAAAACCTATTGTCTTTTAAGAGAAATAAGCAAATAGCTGAGATTGGAAAACACACTGAGTTACCTAGAAGTTTTTCAACCGGTTTTGTGACATGTGCTCAAGAAAACTGCTGTAACCTGCCCTTACGCAGCAACAATAGATTATTCTTCATGATGGAATCGAAGTCTGTACCTTGCCAGGAGATTGAGGTCTTAAAGCAATTTATTTACAAAAAAGATGACAGATTTGCTCTACCAACCCTTAAGAGAGTTCAGCGGTGAAGGCTGCACATTCTCCTCTAACTGTGATTGATTTAGAGGGATGCAGAAACTGGGGTCTGTCAGTACAACATGGTGTGCACGCAACCCTTAACAAGCCCTGTCTGCACTTACCAAGGTGCACCATGATGACCCTTGAAAGCACCTGAAAGAGGAAAAAGACCATGAAGGAATCCCCGCCACTCCCAAACACAGAACAAGGGGCTAGCCCACTGCAGCTGTGCCGCTGTAAATGCTATAGGGTAGACATAGCCTGAGTTGACAGAGACGAGAACCTGAAAGTTATACACCGGACCCTCGCTAGAACACGCGTCTATATAACACAAATTCTGATAGAACGTGGTTGCGTATCCCAAATTTAGTAACGGTCATTAACTTTCATTGTAACGTGGTCCCCACTGTAATGCAGTACGCGCTAGAATGCGGGATTTGGCATGGATCCCAAATCCCACATTCTAGTGAGGGTCCAGTGTAGTTTGAAAATCCTGAGGGAAACATGGGAGTTTAGTTGCAAGCCCTGCCCTGGCCCCTGTAGACTCTGTCTCTCATGACCCATTTGCCATGGCGATCCTGGGAATGGAAGTTTCAAAGCACCTGCCCCCACTCCCACTTTTATGCTTTGGGGTTTAGGTAACTTTCAACCTCTTAGGAGCACAGGCAAAATGAAAAGATTTTTTTTCCCCCCTGGTAGCCCTGCTAGGCATCAGCCTCACTGCCGCACCCTGCCTGCTTTTCTGTTTCAATAGCTTTGTTGCTAGGGCAATGCCAACAAGTGCCACATGAGTACATAAAATCACTTGTCATTTTAAGGTAAGAATTACTTTCCCCATTATATTGGTGTTCTGAGGATTTGGTATTATTTTATATATGTACGTTAAGGCTGTCAATCACAGTTATCTCACACGATTAACTCAAAAAAATCAATCGCGATTAATCACACTTATAACAATAGAATACCAACTGCAATTTATTATATATATTTTTGATACATTTTCAATACTGATTTCAATTACAACACAGAACACAAAGTGCAGAGTGCTCACTTTATATTATTATTTTTTTATTACAAATATATGCTCTGTAAAAATGATACAACAAAAAAAATAGTATTTTTCAATTCACCCCATACAAGTATTGAAGTGCAAACTCTTTATTGTGAAAGTGTAACAAATGCAGTTGGGTTTTTTCTGATTGCATAACTGCACTCAAAACAAAACAGTTGAAAACTTTAGCGCCTACAAGTCCACTCAGTCCTACTTCTTATTCTGCCAATCGCTAAGACAAAAGTTTGTTTACAACTGACAGGAGATACTGTTGCCTGCTTCTTATTTACAATGTCACCTGAAAGTGAGAACAGGCGTTCCCATGGCATTTTTGTAGCCGGCGTTGCAAGATATGCCAGATATGCTAAACATTCCTATGCCCCTTCATGCTTCGGCGACCATTCCAGAGGACATATTTCCATGCTGATGATGCTCGTTAAAAAAATAATACATCAATTAAATTTGTGACTGTATTCCTTGGGGGGAGAATTGGAGGTCTCCTGCTCTATTTTACCTGCATTCTGCATATGTTTCATGTTACTGCAGTCTTGGAAGATGACCCAGCACATATTCGTTTTAAGAACACTTTCACAGCAGATTTGACAAAACGCAAAGAAGGTACCAATGTGAGATTTCTAAAAACAGCAACAGCGCTCTGCCCAAGGTTTAAGAATCTTTACAATTTTTTTGTTTTTTTACAGAGCAAATATTTGTAATCAAAAATAAATATAAATTGAGGACTGTACACTACGTATTGTGTTGTAATTAAAATTAATATATTTGAAAATGTAAGCATGCCAAATATTTAAAGTAAATGGTATTCTATTGTTGAACAACCGCACAGTTAATCGTGATTTTTTTTAATCGCTTGACAGCCCCAATATATATATATATGTGTGTGTGTGTCTATATGTACACACACTATGAAAATTACTTGATTGGGTTCTAGTAATTGTTATTCTTGGATATTAACTAGTTCAGGGACTCCTCAAATCTTGCTGCTAATTGCCCGCGGTTTAAGAAATAGCCGAGAACTCCGGATTCACAGGACGTGTGTGCGGGTCTCTGTGTGTGTGTGGGGGTGTCTCTGTCTCTGGGTCTCTGTGTGTGGGGGGGGGTCTCTGTCTCTGGGTCTCTGTGTGTGGGGGGGGTCTCTGTCTCTGGGTCTCTGTGTGTGTGGGGGGTCTCTGGGTCTGTGCGGGGTGTGTGTGTGGGGGGTCTCTGTCTCTGGGTCTGTGTGGGGTGTGTGTGGGGGGGTCTCGGTCTCTGGGTCTGTGTGTCGGGGGTGTGGGGGGGTCTCTGGGTCTGTGTGGGGGGTGTCTCTGTCTCTGGGTCTCTGTGTGTGTGGGGGGGTGTCTCTGTCTCTGTGTGGGGTGTGTGGGGGGGTGTCTCTGTATCTGGGTCTGTGCGGGGTGTGTGTGTGGGGGGTCTCTGGGTCTGTGCGGGAGGGGTGTGTGGGGGGGGGTCTCTGTCTCTGGGTCTCTGTGTGGGGGGGGTCTCTGGGTCTGTGTGGGGTGTGTGTGTGGGGGGTCTCTGTCTCAGGGTCTCTGTGTGTGGGGGGGTCTCTGGGTCTGTGTGTCGGGGGTGTGGGGGGGGTCTCTGTCTCAGGGTCTCTGTGGGTGGGGGGGTCTCTGGGTCTGTGGGGGGGGTGTGGGGGGGTCTCTCTGTGGGTCTCTGGGTGGGGGGGGGTCGGGAATTCAAAGCCGCTGGTTTTATGCTGCGGCCCCCCCCGTGGCTGGCCCCGCTCCCGCCGACGGCTCAGGGCGGCCTCGACCCCGGCCCCCTCTCGCGGCCGGCGCGCGGCTACCTGGCGGAGGGGCGGCGCTGCCAGGCCCGGCCGGGCTCCTCCCCCCGCTCCCGCGCACGCCGGCTGAACCCCCCGGATCCGGGCCTCACGGGCCGCCGTAGCGCGGCAGCGGCTCGAGTCCCGCCGGCGCTGTCGGGACCGAGCCGTAGCGCGCCTGCGCCGTGCGCGCCCGTGTCTCGCGGCCGCTTTTCCCATCGGCCCCCGCGGGAAGTCGCTGCGTGGGGACTACTCCCGTCAGCCAGCGCGCGGCCCCGGGCACGCTGGGAGACGCAGCGTGCACACGAACGTCACCCCGCAGGCTCCGCTCCCGCCCTGTCGCTGTCGCGCCGAGATGATGTCACAACGCGCGACGCTCCCCCCACCTTCGGAACGGGTCGCGCGGCCGGGGCGGGGGGCGAAGCCGGGCCCCGCGGGTGACCCTCCATTTCCCATCAGGCATCGCGGTGCACACGCCGTGGCCGCGGCCCGACCCGGCCGTCCCGCTCTCCGGGCGAGGCCCGCTCGGTGCTGGGCTCCCGGGGCTCCGCGCCCCCAGCAGCGCTCCCCGCCGAGCGCCCCGGGGCCCAGCTGCCGGCCGCGGAACGGACTCGTCCGGCTGGCCGCAGCGCCACGGGGCGCCGGGGGGACAGCTCCCGTCCCGGTGCCCGGGGCCCCTGCGAGCGCCCGGGGGCTGAGTCCCCCCCCTGCGCCCGGGGGCGCTGTGCACGCTCCCCGCCTGGCCCCCGGACCCGGGGCGGCCGCTGGGGGGCGGGGAGCCCGTTACTTCTTAGTCAGGTCCAGATGCCTTGGTCGAGGCATCGTCAAGGTCCAGACTTCAGAGAAAACAATAAAAACTAGTAACAATCCTGATCTAATAAAACAATCAAAAGATTTCAGGATCTGCTGGAAAGCAGCGGGTGGCCCAGCTTTGGCCCGGGGTCTGCCTGTTGGCTGCCCCTATAATAACCCCCCTGCTTTTACAATGCTGGTTGAGAGTCACTCCGGGGGAAGGAAGTGGGTCCCTGGGGGCCTACAAGTCGCCCTTGGGTGTCCAGCTCAGGTGGACTTGCTGACGTGAAGCAGGGGTGCTGAAGGCTCTGAGACGCAGAGTCAGGAGGCGGTGAAGCCAGGTGACTTTCCTCCCTGGAAAAAGAAAAGGAGTACTTGTGGCACCTTAGAGACTAACCAATTTATTTCAGCATGAGCTTTCGTGAGCTACAGCTCACTTCATCGGATGCATACCGTGGAAACTGCAGCAGACTTTATGTACACAGAGAGAATATGAAACAATACCTCCTCCCACCCCACTGTTCTGCTGGTAATAGCTTATCTAAAGTGATCATCAAGTTGGGCCATTTCCAGCAGAAATCCAGGTTCTCTCACCCCCTCACCCCCCTCCCAAAAACCACACACACAAACTCACTATCCTGCTGGTAATAGCTCATCCAAAGTGACCACTCTCCCTACAATGTGCATGATAATCAAGGTGGGCCATTTCCAGCACAAATCCAGGTTTTCTCACCCCCCCCACCCGCATACACACACAAACTCACTCTCCTGCTGGTAATAGCTCATCCAAACTGACCACTCTCCAAGTTTAAATCCAAGTTAAACCAGAACATCTGGAGGGGGGTGGGTAGGAAAAAACAAGGGGAAATAGGCTACCTTGCATGATGACTTAGCCACTCCCTGCCTCTATTTAAGCCTAAATTAATAGTATCCAATTTGCAAATGAATTCCAATTCAGCAGTTTCTCGCTGGAGTCTGGATTTGAAGTTTTTTTGTTTTAAGATAGCGACCTTCATGTCTGTGATTGCGTGACCAGAGAGATTGAAGTGTTCTCCGACTGGTTTATGAATGTTATAATTCTTGACATCTGATTTGTGTCCATTTCACAGAATCACAGAATATCAGGGTTGGAAGGGACCTCAGGAGGTCATCTAGTCCAACCCCCTGCTCAAAGCAGGGCCAATCCCCAAGTAAATCATCCCAGCCAGGGCTTTGTCAAGCCTGACCTTGAAAACCTCTAAGGAAGGAGATTCCACCACCTCCCTCAGTGACCCATTCCAGTGCTTCACCACCCTCCTAGTGAAATAGTTTTTCTTAACATTGTCATACAGATAAAACTGCACAGGATCATTTCAGGGGACAAGACAAGATGTCACATTTACTATAACAACACAATTTGATTTAAGACTAATATCTAATACCTATGTACACACACACACACACACACACCAAATGTTCTGCAGCTGCTGATCGCCATATTTGGGGAAAGGAAGGAATTTTCCTCCAGGGCAGATTGGCAGAAGCCCTGGAGGTTTTTCGCCTTCCTCTGTAGCATGGGGCACGGGTCACTTGCTGGAGGATTCTCTGCTCCTTGAAGTCTTTAAACCACGATTTGAGGACTTCAATAGCTCAGACATAGGTGAGAGGTTTTTCGTAGGCGTGGGTGGGTGAGGTTCTGTGGCCTGCGTTGTGCAGGAGGTCGGACTAGATGATCATAATGGTCCCTTCTGACCTTAATATCTATGAATCTATAGGTACCAGTCCTGAATGTAGTTTGAGTTCGTGGCTCGGGTTCGTACCTCGTGGAGGCTAACTGGCCAGGAAAGCCAAGCACAAGGAAGGGCTGGGTCTCTGTTGGGCATGCACCGATGCCCTTCCATGTTGGCAACAGAACATTACCCTCTAAAGTCTGCCATCTCACCTATCCTTTTCATAGGCTTTAGTTTGAATCCAGAGTCTACAGGTCTTGCTGTGTCACGCTGCCTCTGGGTCCGGTGTGATTGATCACCCGTCAATTGCAGACATGACTTTCAGCCTAGGACCTGGCTTTGATGTTTCTTCAATTGTACTTTTGTTCTTTTCTTTTTAGGGTGGACTCTTCTTGCTTTGTCAGGGCTGTTGTCTGCATCTTCAGCTGTTGGTGTTCACTCTGCACTTGTCCTTGTTGAACCTCATCAGATTTCTTTTCACCCAATCCTCCAATTTGTCTAGGGCCCTCTGTATCCTATCCCTGCCCTCCAGTGTATCTACCACTCCTCCCAGTTTAGGGTTACCTGCAAACTTGCTGAGGATGCAATCCAGGCCATCCTCCAGATCATTAATGAAGATATTGAACAAAACCGGCCCCAGGACCGACCCTTGGGGCACTCCGCTAGATACCGGCTGCCAACTAGACATGGAGCCATTGATCACTACCTGTTGAGCCCGACAATCTAGCCAGCTTTCTATCCACCTTATAGTCCATTCATCCAGCCCATACTTCTTTAACTTGCTGGCAAGAATACTGTGGGAGACCGTGTCAAAAGCTTTGCTAAAGTCAAGGAATAACAAGTCCACGGCTTTTCCCTCATCCACAGAGCCAGTTATCTCATCATAGAAGGCAATTAGATTAGTCAGGCATGACTTGCCCTTAGTGAATCCATGCTGACTGTTCCTGACCACTTTCCTCTCCTCTAAGCGGTTCAGAATTGATTCCCTGAGGACATGCTCCATGATTTTTCCAGGGACTGAGGTGAGGCTGACTGGCCTGTAGTTCCCTGGATCCTCCTCCTTCCCTTTTTTAAAGATGGGCACTACATTAGCCTTTTTCCAGTCGTCCGGGACCTCCCCCGATCGCCATGAGTTTTCAAAGATAATGGCGGATGTGATTGCAGAGCCATCGGCCAACTCCTTTAACACTCTTGGATGCAGCGCATCCAGCCCCATGGACTTGTGCTCATCCAGCTTTTTTAAATAGTCCCAAACCACTTCTTTCTCCACAGAGGGCTGGTCACCTCTTCCCCATGCTGTGCTGCCCAGTGCAGTAGTCGGGGAGCTGACCTTGTTCATTTATTCTTTTACGTAGAGGCTGTCCAGTTTGACCAATGTAAATGGCAGAGGGGCATTGCTGGCACATGATGGCATACATCACATTGGTGGATGTGCAGGTGAACGAGCCTCTGATAGTGTGGCTGATGTGATTAGGCCCTGGGATGGTGTCCCCTGAATAGATATGTGGGCACAGTTGGCAACGGGCTTTGTTGCAAGGATAGGTTCCTGGGTTAGTGTTTCTGTTGTGTGGTATGTGGTTGTTGGTGAGTATTTGCTTCAGGTTGCGGGGCTGTCTGTAGGCAAGGACTGGCCTGTCTCCCAAGATTTGTGAGAGTGTTGGGTCATCCTTTAGGATAGGTTGTAGATCCTTAATAATGCGTTGGAGGGGTTTTAGTTGGGGGCTGAAGGTGACGGCTAGTGGCGTTCTGTTATTTTCTTTGTTAGGCCTGTCCTGTAGTAGGTAACTTCTGGGAACTCTTCTGGCTCTATCAATCTGTTTCTTTACTTCCGCAGGTGGGTATTGTAGTTGTAAGAAGGCTTGATAGAGATCTTGTAGGTGTTTGTCTCTGTCTGAGGGGTTGGAGCAAATGCGGTTGTATCGCAGAGCTTGGCTGTAGACGATGGATCGTGTGGTGTGGTCAGGGTGAAAGCTGGAGGCATGCAGGTAGGAATAGCGGTCAGTAGGTTTCCGGTATAGGGTGCTGTTTATGTGATCATTGTTTATGAGCACTGTCGTGTCCAGGAAGTGGATCTCTTGTGTGGACTGGACCAGGCTGAGGTTGATGGTGGGATGGAAATTGTTGAAATCATGGTGGAATTCCTCAAGGGCTTCTTTTCCATGGGTCCAGATGATGAAGATGTCATCAATATAGCACAAGTAGAGTAGGGGCTTTAGGGGACGAGAGCTGAGGAAGCGTTGTTCTAAATCAGCCATAAAAATGTTGGCATACTGTGGGGCCATGCGGGTACCCATAGCAGTGCCGCTGATCTGAAGGTATACATTGTCCCGAAATGTAAAATAGTTATGGTTAAGGACAAAGTCACAAAGTTCAGCCACCAGGTTTGCCATGACATTATCGGGGATAGTGTTCTTGACGGCTTGTAGTCCATCTTTGTGTGGAATGTTGGTGTAGAGGGCTTCTACATCCATAGTGGCCAGGATGGTTTTTTTCAGGAAGATCACCGATGGATTGAAGTTTCCTCAGGAAGTCAGTGATGTCTCGAAGGTAGCTGGGAGTGCTGGTAGCGTAGGGCCTGAGGAGGGAGTCTACATAGCCAGACAATCCTGCTGTCAGGGTGCCAATGCCTGAGATGATGGGGCGCCCAGGATTTCCAGGTTTATGGATCTTGGGTAGTAGATAGAATATCCCAGGTCGGGGTTCCAGGGGTGTGTCTGTGCGGATTTGATCTTGTGCTTTTTCAGGAAGTTTCTTGAGCAAATGCTGTAGTTGCTTTTGGTAACTCTCAGTGGGATCATAGGGTAATGGCTTGTAGAAACTCGTGTTGGAGAGCTGCCGAGCAGCCTCTTGTTCATATTCCGACCTATTCATGATGACGACAGCACCTCCTTTGTCAGCCTTTTTGATTATGATGTCAGAGTTGTTTCTGAGGCTGTGGATGGCATTGTGTTCCGCATGGCTGAGGTTATGGGGCAAGTGATGCTGCTTTTCCACAATTTCAGCCCGTGCACGTCGGCGGAAGCACTCTATGTAGAAGTCCAGTCTGCTGTTTCGACTTTCAGGAGGAGTCCACCTAGAATCCCTCTTTCTGTAGTGTTGGTAGGGAGACCTCTGTGGATTAGTATGTTGTTCAGAGGTATTTTGGAAATATTCCTTGAGTCAGAGACGTCGAAAATAGTATTCTAGGTCACCACCGAACTGTATCATGTTCGTGGGGGTGGAGGGGCAGAAGGAGAGGCCCCGAGACAGGACAGCTGCTTCTGCTGGGCTGAGAGTATAGTTGGATAGATTAACAATATTGCTAGGTGGGTTGAGGGAACCATTGCTGTGGCCCCTTGTGGCATGTAGTAGTTTAGAAAGTTTAGTGTCCTTTTTCTTTTGTAGAGAAGCAAAGTGTGCGCTGTAAATGGCTTGTCTAGTTTCAGTAAAATCCAGCCACGAGGAAGTTTGTGTGGAAGTTTGTTTTTTTATGAGAGTATCCATTTTTGAGAGCTCATTCTTAATCTTTCCCTGTTTGCTGTAGAGGATGTTGATCAGGTGATTCCGCAGTTTCTTTGAGAGCGTGTGGCACAAGCTGTCAGCATAGTCTGTGTGGTATGTAGATTGTAATGGATTTTTTACCTTCAGTCCTTTTGGTACGATGTCCATCTGTTTGCATTTGGAAAGGAAGATGATGTCTGTCTGTATCTGTACAAGTTTTTTCATGCAGTTGATAGATTTCCACTCCATACGGCTAAATGCAGTGCCTTGCATAATGACAGGTTTCAGAGTAACAGCCGAGTTAGTCTGTATTTGCAAAAAGAAAAGGAGGACTTGTGGCACCTTAGAGACTAACCAATTTATTTGAGCATGAGCTTTCGTGAGCTACAGCTCACTTCATCGGATGCATACCGTGGAAACTGCAGCAGACTTTATATACACACAGAGAATATGAAACAATACCTCCTCCCACCCCACTGTCCTGTTGGTAATAGCTTATCTAAAGTGATCATCAAGTTGGGCCATTTCCAGCACAAATCCAGGTTTTCTCACCCTCCACCCCCCCACACAAATTCACTCTCCTGCTGGTGATAGCCCATCCAAAGTGACAACTCTCTACACAATCTGCATGATAATCAAGGTGGGCCATTTCCAGCACAAATCTGGGGAGACAGGCCAGTCCTTGCCTACAGACAGCCCCCCAACCTGAAGCAAATACTCACCAACAACCACATACCACACAACAGAAACACTAACCCAGGAACCTATCCTTGCAACAAAGCCCGTTGCCAACTGTGCCCACATATCTATTCAAGGGACACCATCACAGGGCCTAATCACATCAGCCACACTATCAGAGGCTCGTTCACCTGCACATCTACCAATGTGATATATGCCATCATGTGCCAGCAATGCCCCTCTGCCATGTACATTGGTCAAACTGGACAGTCTCTACGTAAAAGAATAAATGGACACAAATCAGATGTCAAGAATTATAACATTCATAAACCAGTCGGAGAACACTTCAATCTCTCTGGTCACGCAATCACAGACATGAAGGTTGCTATCTTAAAACAAAAAAACTTCAAATCCAGACTCCAGCGAGAAACTGCTGAATTGGAATTCATTTGCAAATTGGATACTATTAATTTAGGCTTAAATAGAGGCTGGGAGTGGCTAAGTCATTATGCAAGGTAGCCTATTTCCCCTAGTTTTTTCCTATCCCCCTCCCCCCCAGATGTTCTGGTTTAACTTGGATTTAAACTTGGAGAGTGGTCAGTTTGGATGAGCTATTACCAGCAGGAGAGTGAGTTTGTGTGTGTATGGGGGTGGGAGGGATGTGAGAAAACCTGGATTTGTGCTGGAAATGGCCCACCTTGATTATCATGCACATTGTAGGGAGAGTGGTCACTTTGGATGAGCTATTACCAGCAGGATAGTGAGTTTGTGTGTGTGGTTTTTGGGAGGGGGGTGAGGGGGTGAGAGAACCTGGATTTGTGCTGGAAATGGCCCGACTTGATGATCACTTTAGATAAGCTATTACCAGCAGGACAGTGGGGTGGGAGGAGGTATTGTTTCATATTCTCTGTGTGTATATAAAGTCTGCTGCAGTTTCCACGGTATGCATCCGATGAAGTGAGCTGTAGCTCACGAAAGCTCATGCTCAAATAAATTGGTTAGTCTCTAAGGTGCCACAAGTACTCCTTTTCTTTTTACGAATAGAGACTAACACGGCTGTTACTCTGAAAACTGGAAAAAGTGTGACCTTAAGGGGTTGCCACACTAAAGAGCTCCTCCCAGGGACCGTTCAAGAGCACCAGACCTATGGCAGGGAAACAGCCTGGAGAATGGGATTTTCAAAAGGGCTGAAGCAGGTTAGGCAAGTCCGTAGGAGTTAGGTGCTTTGGAGGTTCCCACCAGACACCTAAATACCATTGAAAGTGTGGCCCAAGGTGCTTAAACACTAGGGCCCTGAGGCTCAGCTGGTGTCAGTCAGGGAGGCTGAGAATCCGTGATAACGTCTCCTGTTAACCAAGAGCATCAGCCCCTGCGCTCAGATTGCCAGGGAGAGAGCAGGAGACAGCACTGGACGCACAGATTCATGATTATGAATTATCTGCTCTCCTGAAATCTTCCCCTTTGGGCTCTGCTCTGAGCAGCCAGGGAAGCTGGGACCCCAAGGGCTCTCCCAGGATCTGGGCCCCTCTGGGCTGGGCAGTCACAGTGCTCTGAATGAAGCTCTGATCCACGAGTAATAGGGGCACACAGGAACTGATAATAACCCAACCTGCTGGGCCAAATCCCTCCCCCTGCCCTGCTCGAATACAATGAGGGAAACCCCCAGCAGCGCCCCTTACCCAGGAATCCCGTCACAGCCCCCTGGAGATTGTTCTCTCGAGGGAAATCCCGGATTCTCTTTTCCAGCTCAGGGGACTTGGGCACCGGATGCGGAGACATGGCCTTCTCATCCCTGCAGAGACATGAGCGTGTTTATTCCTCCCATTCCTTTGCTCTAAGTTCCTGCCCCCCAGAGCCAGATGGGGAGTGGGTGGGAGCTGGGCCACAGGCAGGGCTAACGGGGCCGTGACCTCTGCTGCCCAGGGAATTTACTGCCTGCAGGATCTGCCGGGGGGCCAGCCTGGAGACTGGGGGCCTCTCTCCATCCAGAGAGAAAACCCAGCCCAGGCAGGGCCAGCTCCCCTCACACCTGGCCCAGCCCCACGTTCCCCACAAGGGCCTGGAGGGGCTTCTCCCAGGGATGAGAGAGGGGCTCATTCTCCAGGCCCAGCTTCTTCTCAGCTTCTTCTCTCAGCCTCCAAGGGGCCTGGTCACTCCCTGTGGGGTGGGGGTTCCGGGACCGAGACACTGCCCCACGAGGGCCTGGGCTGGGACACTCAGCTCTTTCCCCACAGGCCCTTGGGCCCCCCTCACACGGGACAGGCTTTGGGCCATGACAGAGCTGGGGCCAGGTCCCAGCTGGGCCCTCGGGGTGACAGGCTCTCAGCCCCATTAATGATCCCCCAAGCCAGCCTAGTCCCAGGGAGGGTTCTCCAGCCCAGAGCTGTGGGGCACTCCCCTTCCCAGGGTGGCTCACACAGACACAGCGGCAGCAGCCCCAGGGCTATGGGGATGGAGGGGGGCTGGATCCAGAGGGTGAGACCATCCCACGGTCGGGATGCTGGGTCTGCTGCCTGGGCTCTGAGCCCTGGTCTACACTAGGACTTTAGAATTTAGGTCAAATTTAGCAGCTTTAAATCGATGTAAAGCTGCACCTGTCCACACGATGAAGCCCTTTATTTCGACTTAAAGGGCTCTTAAAATTGATTTCCTTACTCCACCCCTGACAAGTGGATAAGCGCTTAAATCGGCCTTGCTGGGTTGAATTTGGGGTACTGTGGACACAATTCGACGGTATTGGCCTCCGGGAGCTATCCCAGAGTGCTCCATTGTGACTGCTCTGGACAGCACTCTCAACTCAGATGCACGATTGTTTGCCGTTGCTCTGACGGAGGGAGGGGCGACTGAGGACACGGCTTACAGGGTTGGCTTCAGGGAGCTAAAATCAACAAAGTGGGTGGCTTTAAATCAAGGAGTATTTCAGGCAGGACTTCACGGAGGGTTCCAATAAGAAATGGTGCACCTAAGTTATTGTTCTTACTGGAACAAGGAGGTTAGTCTGGCCTCTGATTGATACATGGCTAGATTTACCTCGCTGCACCTTCTCTGAGAGTGACTGCAGTGTGACCTAGAGGAATGAGTCCCTTAGACGGGGTGTGTGGGGGGGGGGTGTTTCCAAATGAGTATAAAACAAATCTGGTCTATTTCTTGTTTTGATCCACTCCATCTATCTTTTACATCTTTGGCTGACAGCAGATGGTGCAGAAGGACTGCATGCCATCCACATCTCATGGCTGTTTGGCAGAAGATGGTACAATAGGACTGCTAGCCATCCTCATCGCTTGCCTGCCCGGCAGAAGATGATGCAATAGGACTGCTAGCAATCCGTATCGCCTGCCTGCTCACCATAAGATGGTTCAATAGGACTGACTGCAGGACTGAAGAGAATGACCGGATCAAGTCACTCCAAATTTAGTCCCTGCGCCCATGTCTCCCCAGGCGCTCCTGATCGACCTCACACAGGCGACCAGGAGCACCTCGGACATGACGAGGACTGCTACCAGTCCTATTGCACCGTCTGCAGCCACAAGGCAATGGGTTGCTGCTGCTGTGTAGCAATGCCGTACCGCGTCTGCCAGCACCCAGGAGACATACGGTGACGGTGAGCTGAGCGGCTCCAGGCCTGCCGTGGTATGGCGTCTGCACAGGTAACTCAGGAAAAAAGGCGCGAAACCATTGTCTGCCCTTGCTTTCACGCAGGGAGGGAGGGAGGGAACGGAGGCCTGACGATATGTGCCCAGAACCACCCGCGACAATGTTTTAGCCCCATCAGGCATTGGGATCTCAACCCAGAATTCCAGTGGGCAGCGGAGGCTGCGGGAACTGGGGGGTAGCGACCCACAGTGCCACGCTCCGGAAGTCGACGCTGGCCTCGGCCCTGTGGAAGCGCTCCGCCGAGTGAATGCCCTTAATGCACTTAGAGCATTTTCTGTGGGGACGCACACACTCGACTATATAAAACCGATTTCCAAAACACCGACTGCTATAAATTCGACCTAATTCCGTAGTGTAGACATACCCTGAGTCTTTTCCTAGAACAACGAGGCCTGGGGGCAGACGGAGCCCGGATGTATCTGCTCACAGCACTTCTGACACCTCAGAGGGGAAGGAGAGACAGAGCAGAGAGTCAGTGCCCATGGCCCAGCCGGCCCCCTGCCCCAGACGGGTCACTCTGCTCCCCCAGCCCGGCCCCACAGGCTGCTCCCCCAGTGGGGTGGAGACTCTGAAGGGCTGTGCTAGAGGGAGCAGAGCCCCGTTCACACCAGATGTTCCGCAGGGACGGGACGGCCGGGTCCTCTGTGCTGAGCCCAGGGCTGGAACAGCCTTTCACCAGCCTCCCCCCACCTCCCCGACAGCCCAAACTCCTGTCTCTCTGCAGCCCTGGGCCCCTGGCCCTGCAGACGCCCCGGGCCGTGCTCCCTGCACTGAGTTACCCTGTCAGCCCGAGTGACTCAGGGGCCGTCCCCTCCCTGCACTGGGCTCTGGGTGCATCCGACCCTGTCTCACCGGCAGCAATTCCAGCACCGGCTGCTGACGCTTCCCCTCCAGCTCCGTCATCAGGGCGCTGAGCCGGGAAATCTCCTCACCCAGGTGGGTGGCATTTTCCTCCCTCCTCCTCCCAATCTCCTCGTCCAGCTCTCCCAGCCGGGCCAGGAGGAGGCGCTCCTGTTCGGCCAGAAACTGGTGCAGCCCCTCGCACTTGGACACCACCAGCGGCCGCTCCACTTCCGTCTGCCTCTGGGGTGCACAGAGAGACGCAGGGGCAGGGCAGGGACACGGGGAGAGCGGGTGTCTTGGGAAATGGTACAAAGCCTTGTCCGGGCTCCCCAGAGCGTTTCATTCAATCTCTTTGCCAGAGTAACCGTGGCTACACTAGAGCTTTTGCTAGTATAAAAACGTGACCCAAAATCACCAGCCCCCAGCCCGTCCCCACCACTGTCCCAGCACCAGAGTGAAGTGCAGACCAGGCCGTGGCAAATGGTGCTTCCCAAACTGCCCAATGGCATCACTGGGACGTCTGACACTCGAACCCTGGGATCAGCAAAAGTCTCCCCCTGCTCCGCCCCGACCCCTGCCACATCTGCGCCTGTTCAGTGTTTTACTGGCCTCTCCCTCCGCCCCCCTCCCAGCGCTAGAGAGCCAGAGCCAGAGGCTGCTCCCAGCTACCCTGGTGTAAACCCATTGACCCCAGTGGGAACTAACACCAGGGTCCCAGAGGAGTCTGACCTGAGCCCACTGACTTCGGTGGGCTCACTCCTGATGTACACCAGGTACCTGAGAGCAGAGTCTGCCCTGCACTGGTTAAAATGGCCCTGACCTGTCTCCCCGTAGCGACCCTGGAAACTCTTTAACCTTCTGAATGACCCAGACCACAAGCAGCGCAGAGCCCCCCTGCTGCTGTTGCTGACACCCCTGTGCAAAGCGGCCGGGCAGGGCAGGGCACCTACCAGGAGCCTCTCCCTCTCCTTGTCCCAGTCGGATTTCAGGCCCAGGAGCTCTTCTGTCTCTTCCCACAGATGCTGCAGGCGGCTCGGGATTTGCTCCTGCAAACAGACAATGGCTCTGGGGGCTGGTTTGGGGTCACTGGTTTGGGCCCAGCGATAACATCGTCACTGAGCAGAGTGAGGCTGTGGGAGCAGGTCCCCCTTCTCCAACCCTCTGAAAAAGTGACCTCAGCTCCAAGGTAGCTGCCCGGCAGAGCTGCTGGGCCTGGCCCGCTCCGGCCCAGCACCATCATCTCCAGGCTGTTTCCCTGCCATAGGTCTGGTGCTCTTGAACAGTCCCTGGGAGGAGCTCTTTAGTGTGGCAACCCCCTTAAGGTCACACTTTTTCCAATGAGGAAAGTCACTTGGCTTCACCGCCTCCTGACTCTGAATCTCAGAGCCTTCAGCACCCCTGCTTCACATCAGCAAGTCCACCTGAGTTGGACACCCAAGCGAGACTTGCAGGCTCCCAGGGAGCCATGTACCCCCACTTTCTTACCCTGGAGTGACTCTCAACCTGCACTGTAAAAGCAGGGGGGGTATTACAGGGGCAGTCAACAGGCAGACCGCGGGGCAAAGCTGGACCACCAGCTGCTTTCCAGCAGATCCTGAAATTTTTGATTGTTTTATTACGAGCAGGATTGTTATTATTTTTTATTATTTTCTCTGAAGTCTGGACCTTGACTATGCCTTGACCAAGAAATTTGGACCTTTATAAAAAATAATTGACTCTCCCTGTTTTTTGACATGTCTGGAACACAACGCAGACAGTGCTTAGTGAAGACAGAGAACGGAAAGGTCCATCTGGGTCAGTCCCAGAGCCCTCTGTCCCCTCTGTCGTCCGAGCCCACAAGCTCCTCTCCTGCCTCCAGCTGCCCACACTTAGAACCCCAGCCTAGTCCTTTGTCCCCCAGCTGGGCACACTTGGCTGGCTTCCCATGGAGGGTGGGCCGTCCATGGTCATTTATTGTTTGGTGCCAAATGTCCAGGCAATTGGAATGGCCATTGTCTTCTGGGACACTCCATGGGCATGGGGCCCCAGGCAGCCAGCTGTCCCTCATGCCTGTATCTCTGGGTCTCTACAAGTAACACCTTTCCCCCCTCCCCTCACCTACTTAACCATGGGTAAGGCTAAGATTTTGTCAGGGATATTTTTAGGAAAAGTCAGGGCAGGTCACGGGCAATAAAGAAAAATTCACAGAAGCCCGTGACCTGTCCACGGGGAGTTCAGCTGCGGGGTCCCCACACCGCTCACAGTGGCTGGGCAGCTGTGGGGGCTCGCTTGGAGCTACGAGCTGAAGTCACAGAGGTCTCTGGAAGTCACGGATTCCGTGACTTCTGCAACCTCTGTGAAAAACTCATAGCCTTAGCCATGTGTAACCCATGCCTGCTTGGTGTGACGCTCTGTCCCCCTTCAGCAGCACCTAGACCAACTAAAGATGTGTGAACCTCCTCCAGTCTTGGAGAGGAGAACAGGTCTTTTAGCTCACGCAGTAGAGGCTCGTCCATTAAGCTCCACAGGTCCCCCTCTTTGATCCCAGCTGACGACAACAGGGGTCTGTGGGTGTTAAACATGCACCACATAGGGGACACTGAGGCACACACAATATTCATCCAAACTATTACGAAAAATTCCCACTGCACAACAATCCCGTTATTAGGCAGCTCCCTGGCTCTAACCCAGGGCTGGTCAGACACACGGGGGGGCTCTGTAGCTGCAGAGAAGCTGCCCCTGTAACTCCAACCATGCAGATAACTGTTCCCTACCCTGTGCTCCTGGGCAGCCTCCTCCATGGGAACCACCGTGCGAGTGAGGTGCGCCCAGGATCGGTCACACACCAAGCAAAGGGGGGGCTGATCCTCCTCGCAGGAGAGTTTCAGAGCCTCCTGGTGCCTGTCACCCACTCTCTGCCCCTCGGGCTCTGGCCCCGCCTGCAGCCTCAGGCGTTTCACTAGCTCCGCCAGGTTCCCCAGCTGCCCGTAGGGATGCAGGTCTCTCTGCAGGGTGCTTTCTCTGCACTGGAGGCAGGAGAAGTTTGGCTCCGGCTCCCCCCAGCACTGGCTGAGGCAGGCCCGGCAGAAGTTCTGCCCACACTCAATGGTCACCGGGTCTGTGAAATACTCCAGGCAGATGGAGCAAGTCACTTCGTCCTGCAAGCTCCCAGCTAGGTCCCCGGCAGCCATGGTCCAGCCGCACTTTCCTGAGCAGAGGAAGTAGCCAGCAGCCCTTGAAATCTTTTTTTTGAGTCGATTGCACAACCAGGAGCCAATCACCCTCACCGGCGGGAAATTTAAACAAAACCAAAACCAAAGCAGAAGCCGCGCCCCCAGAAAAGCCCCCAAACAAGCAACGAGCTACTTAAAGAAATGAAGAGGTGATTTAATTACATACACAAAGAAGCCAAGGCTGCTCCCCTGTTTCTACGTCCGAGGATCACATTAGCAATGGGAGTCGGTGTTCAGCTCTTTGTCCTCTGTGACACGTAAATCCTTCTCCTAGTCACTGCTTTCCAGGCGACCGTTCCCGAGGCTCTAGGTGCGGCCACCCGTCTCCATTCCCAGCTCTAGGGCCTTGCTTTTGGCTGCATTTGTTTTACTAATCCCAGGTTACCAAACTATCCAGGCTGCTCCGTACAACGGCCCCATCATTAGCATTATTTACCACTCCTCCAAGCTGTGTTAGCCACAGTGATTTTATACTTACTTCCAGATCGTTAATGAAAAAGTTGAGACGTGAGGGGGCTACAGCCAATCCCTGTGGGGCCTCATTAACAGCTCCCCCATTCAGTGATGATGCCCCATTGACAGGTACAAGGTCAGACTTGGGGTCACAGAGCAGGGGGATTATTTTACGACTGTTTTATAATGCACCTCATTTATTTATTCACAGGCTCCACCTACAGTGTCTGTCACTGTTGTATCTGGGCCCTTCTGGGACAAGTCTAGTCTCATTTACACTGGATCCACTCCAAAGTGAATCCAGGCCATCCCTCCCAGCCTGCCCACGAATGCTGTCTGTGGAGATCTATCCCAGGAAACAGCCTCACTCAGCCATGCTAGGGCTGGTGCCCGGATTTCTTGGCTTCTGTGGAAACACTCCCAATGGCCTTTCCCCTCCCCCTTCCCGCACATGCTGCCCCAGGCGGGACAGATCCCATCTGTCTAGGGTTTGCCCCTGCTTCACCTGCCACCTTTCCACTCAGGGGACTCAGGGCACTTCAGTAATTCAACAAATGCCCTTGCTTTATTAGCACTGTGTCCAGGCCCTACTCAGGTATCAGGCCCCATTGTGCCAGGTGCTGCATACATACAGAACAAACAGACAGTCTCTGTCCCAAAGAGCTGCAATCTCCCTGCTTCCCTTCTCCCTGCAGGAAACCCTCTTTGCTACATCTTGGACCTGCTCCCACTGCTCTCTGGGTGATTGGCACTTTCACTAGCTCAGGGCCTTAGAACATTTTCTATGTGTTTCTGAGCCTCCGAACCATTTAATAAAATCACATCTCTGGGTGAGTTATGGTTTTGCTCCTCCCCCACCAAATGAGAGCGTCCTGAATGCAGCCAAACAGCTGTTTTGTGGTGGGCAGAAGGCCCTGGAAGGGTGGGGGAGGAGTTGGTCAGCGGGAGATGCTCTGGGGAACGGCAGAGCTTGGCTGCCAGTGGGTGCTAAGCACCCACTAATTTTTACCCATGGCTGCTCCAGCCCCGGGGCACCCATGCAGTCAGCGCCGATGATGCCCTCCCCCAAATCAAAAGTCCTCGAGATTTTGGGTGCATCTCTCCATGTTGTAAATGTTACCAGCTTCTGTGTGTGCGTGTCTCTCTGGGTGGGGGGGTCTGTGTGTGTTGATGCTTAAGTTGATTGTGAGGTCACGGATGCCAACAGCAAAGACTGTTCGGCCTCAGCATTCTTGCCCTGCCTTCAGTCTGCCAACTGCCTTGGTTGACAACGGCTGGTGACCCAAGGAGCTGCTGAGAGACGCGGACTATCCCTCTGTCAACAACTTCTTGCATCAGCTTTTTCCACAGGTTTTCGACAAAAGATGAGTTTTTACAGAAGGTAATTCCCAGATTCTTTTCCTGCTCCTTCGATCGCACATGACAGGTTGGTGCCTCCTTCCCCACGGGCAGGGGTGGCTGACCTGGGGCTCCGGGGCCGCATGCGGCTCGTCAGAGGTTAATACGCGGCTCCTTGCACAGGCCCGGACTCCGAGGCTGGAGCTACAGATGCCAACTTTCCAATTTGCTGTGGGGTGCTCACTGCTCAACCCCCTGCTCTGCCCCAGGTCCTGCCACCTCTCCACCCCTTCCCCCAAGGCCCCTGCCCCTTCCCCCGAGACTGCCATGCCCTCGCTCCTGCCCCTTCCCCACCAGAGCCTCCTGCGCACTGCAGAACAGCCGATTGCGGCGGGCGGGAGGAGTGGGGAGGGAGGGGGAGGCGCTGACGGGCGGGGCTGCCGCTGGGCAGGAGGTGCTGGGGGCTGGAGGGGGTGGTGGATGGGGACTGCAGGTGTGTTACTGAGGCTCTTTAGCAATGTTCATCGGTCAATTCTGGCTCTTCTCAGGCTCAGCTTGGCCCCCCCGGGGCAGGGACGGGTGGGGGCCAGCGTTGCAACAGTCAGGTCTCAGCGTTCCGTTTTGATTTGAATGTGGGCATCTCTCCCTTCTCCGTCTGCTTCAGCCTTTCCCGGTCTTTGGAGGCAGATTTCGATGCTTTTATTTTTCAGCAGACTAGTATGGGTGAATTTCCATGGCTATAACCTAAAGGGAAGATAAAAAACTGGTGTAGAATTTAGACTGATAGCTCCATCAATAGTATTTCCCTCGGAGTTGCCCCTAATGCACTCCTTGCCTTCAAGTAGTGAATAGAAACCGTTTGTCTCATGTCATGATTGTCTAATGTATGTGTATTGAGACAAGATCGGTCTCAGAATTTACATGATTGAAACACACAGAAATGAGCTCAAATATGCAGAAGAAAGAAATCTGAAGCTATTGAAAGTGACCCAGCTCCACTCCCATCCCCTGGCTGCCATCTTGGTAGTTCTCTCAGAAATAATCTCATGGAGAGAGACTTCAAAACTCTCTACAAATTCTACTATACCCCCATTGGGCTACATAAAATAGATGTGTCAAATCCCCCCTGCAATTCCTTTCCAGGAAAGGGGTTTAAATAAACTGCAGCCTAAATTTGTCATGGGTCTCGCTGTGATTTCTTTGTCATTGTTTGGGTGGCCTATTGTTTTGATTGGACGTTATAAATCGTATGGGAAATTCTTCAATTAAAGTTTACTGGTTATTTTCCCCATGCGACTACAGTCCAGATTTTGAAATAGTTGAGAATAAGTCAACATATTTGCAACTGCTAATCCATCCTTCCAGACCCTCAAGCCTTCTAGATGACAATCCTTTGTTCCTTTTCCTGGCTTCTCTGGGAACAGAGGTGTCTTGGTTTTCAGCTTGGCCCTGTCTGTTCCCAGAGTCCCAACATTCTGTGCACAAAGGAGTGGGGTTAATAATGAAGCATTTTTGCAACTAGGCCCCGGCAATGAGCAAAGAAAACAGAAATTGACCTTGGCTGTTTCCATGTCTGTCCATTGGCAGAGGAGGCGTGAGCTCCATGGGGTGAGAGTCAGGCTAGGAACTGGAGCCAGTGACTGGGCTAGGACGGGATTACGGATCTGGTGCGTGGAGGTTTCTTGTTATAGAGCAAAAGGGGAGAAGCTGTGATGTGCTGTGTCCAAGAAAGACTGTGACAAAGGTGGAACGGGGATCCTGGTGCCTCTCCCCAAGGAAACCTCAAAGCATCTCCTCTTGGACAGGAGCAGCAATTTTCATCCTAGCCGTTAAAGGCAACTTGAGGTTCATAAATTCACAGTTTCAAAGGCTCTAAGGCCAGCCCTGATCATCTAGTCTGACCTCCTGCATAACACGGGCCCTGGAACTTCCCCAGAAGAATTCCTCTTTCACCATGGTCCCAAGTGTCTTCACCTGGGGCTGAGTCTAGTCATGGGGGTAGAGCTCAGTGATAGAGTGTTTGACTGCACATTAAGTGGTCCTTGGTTCAAATCGAAGTGCCCCCATTGAAGCCTTTGTTAATAAGCAGCAAATTTCAAAGAAACAAAGGATTCAAAAATGAACTAGATAAATTCATGGAGGATAGGTCCATTAATCACTGTTAGCCAAGATGGGAAGGGATGGTGTCCCTAGCCTCTGTTTGCCAGAAGCCAGGAGTGAGCAACAGGAATGGATCACTTGATGATTCTCTGTTCATTCCCTCTGGGGCACCTGGCACTGGCCACTGTCGGAAGACAGGATACAGGGCTAGATGAACCTTTCGTTTGACCCAGTGTGGCCAGTCTTTTGTTGCTTATATTCTTTTGTTGTATGAACCAGTCCTGACTATTAGAGGAGCAGATGGCTTCAAAAGACCACTCTCTTGGATCTGGGAATCCTGGGCAGACTAATTCCCTTCCTTTAGAGTAGGACAGAAAAACCCATTTCCTCCGTCTTTCTATTCCAGGCTTCGTTCCTTTTTTCAAATACTCACCTCTCGGGAGCACAGAGAGAGCCATGTGCACACGGTGTTCGTCCAACCGGCAGCCATGGAGGCATGCTCTGCCATCAGCCAGCAAGAACAGGCCTTGCCAGAGAAGCCCACGAGAAGCAAATGCTCGTGGAAGATCTTATCAGGCATGAAAAGACTCTTTGTCTGTAGCCAGTCTGACAACTCGATGGCAGATAGTGATGAGGAGAGAACAGTTTCCTCTCCAAGAAGGTGGACGTGCTTTTCCCTGAAGAAGGAGAAGAAGAAGAAGAAGAAGAAGAAGAAGAAAGCAGCCAAGAACCAGGTGGCGTCAGAGGAGGAGAAGCTGCAGGAGAAGCAAGACCAAGTTGAACTGGATCTTACAGGTGAGGATACAAACCACATGGTTAGCAAGGAGCATGTGAGGAATCCTCACACCAGTCACTCTACAAGCCTTATGGAAGTGGGGGAACGGTCCCGCTATTGTGGGGAACTTTCCTGGCTTCTGCACTACTCCGGTGAAATAGGCTAGAGGAAGGATCTGAGTCCTCGCTCCCACTTCCTTTCCCCAGAGGCCTCCCTGCCCTGGACTTTAATCAGCAATTAATGTAAAAAAGAATAAGGAAAAATGGGAAAGATGAAAGGAAAACACATCACCCCGCTCTGTGGCAGGGAACATCACAAACCAGGTCTCTGGAACGTCAGGGCCGTTCACAGTTGGTTCCTTGTAGGTCCCAGGCCCCTTCTCCGGCCCTGGCTGTGCTGCAGGGATGCTGCGGGTCGGACACTTGCTCTGGTGGTGACCAGACCCCTCTGGGCTTTGGGGGATGGGACCCTCCTTCCCGCCGGGTTCAGATCCCGCTCCCAGTCTGGCCTGCAAGGACCCTCGGCTGGGGGAGTCTCTCTGCGCTGGGCCCTTTGCCAGGGTCCCCCCTTGGCTGGCCCCAGTTGCTCTCCGCACCCAGCTCCAGACTGCTCCAGCTCCAGCCCCAGCCCCACTGTTCGAGCTCCGGCTCCACCCTGCCTCAGCACGGATGCTGCTGCTCTGCCTCCAGCCCCTGGGGATGCTTCTCCGGCCCCGCTGACTCTGTGGCTGCAGCCCTGCTCCCAGCCCAGGGTCTGCTCTCCCTGGGCTGTCTCTCTGCCCCGCTGGCTGGCCCACCGCTGCTCCCCAGCTCAGCTCGGGCCCCTGCTCTCTCCTTAGCTCGGCCCCACGCTGCTGAGCCAGGCAATTCCAGCTCACGTGGAGACAGGGACCTTTCTGACCCCCTGACTCCGTCATTAGCCTGCCTGCCCTGTCCATCAGGCTGACCTGGAGCGTTGGCCTCTCCCCATGGCCCCTGAGGCCTGTCAGTATTAGAGTCCTGCTTTCCCATCCACCCTTCCCCTTCCTTTTGGGACTGGGACCTAGCCAACCCAAAACCCCACTGAGTTTGCGAAAGGGGCCAACAGTCTCCTTACACTTCCACATCAGGGCCGTCTCATGGGACAGTGATGGGTACCTCAGACTCTGGAATCCATTCAGTGCCGGATCCTCTTGGAGAGGGTGGCAGAGGTCCATCGCTGAGGTGGGGAGAGCTGACAATGTCAGGTCACCCCCTCTTGGGTTCTGGCACTGTGGGGTGGGGAGTACTAACATTACTCCAGGCTGTAAGGGGAACAGAGAGGCTGGACGTTGGAGGAAATAATTTCTTTTCTCCTGGATCAGATCCCTTTCATCAGGAAAATACTCCCGAGGTCTCAGCAGGTCACAGCTGGGAACCGTACCAAAGCTGAGTCATTGCTTCTTGGGGGGTTAAATGCAAAATGAGGCCTGTTGCCCGTCACTGACGGGAAAGGTGGGCAAGGGGAGAGGAAGAGTAGAAAAGAAACGAAACCGGCCCTGAGGTAAGAAGAAGTCTTGTTTGGTTAAAGCCCCCGGCTAAGAGGCATGAGATCGGAGTTCTCTGCTCAGCTCTGCCAACAACCTTCAGTCTGAGCCGGGGCAATTCGCTTCAGGGCTCTGTGCCCAGCTTCCACCCTCTGGAAACCAGGGAGAAGACATGGAAAAGCAAAATGTTAAGAATGTTTCTTTCTGCTGCAGGGACGAAGAAGGAGCCGTCGGAGACGAAGGAGAAGTGGGAAAAAGGGAGCCCAGAAGAGCAGGAAGAAGAGCGCGCTCCCGTCTCCTCATTAACGAGCATCTCCCCTAGGACGATGGTAATGACGCTGTGTGGCTGTGCTCATGGAAAGCACCCCTTGCTGTGTGTGTTCATATCTCCCGGAGCTGGGATCTCTGACAGGAGAACGACCTGCCCCTTGCTCAGGGGGCTGAAAAGGAACACTCTTGAAGTGTGATCAATTCCAGCCAGTCTTTACGAGTTTCTCTGGGTTGTTGAAGGAGGCCCAGTTTGACAAGGGGGTTTAGGCACCTCAAGAAGTCTAGGGGTGCTTCATGGGATTGGCAGACGTGTCTGGCTCAGGTGCCTGATTCTGAGGCACTTCCCATGGCCCACAGGCACGGCTGAAAGTCAGACCAGGCCCATCCCTGCCCTTGTCGGGGTGACCCTCATATCTCCTGGCTGTGGGGTTCTGGACTATCTCGTGGCACCAGGACCACTTCGAGACAGAACTGATGAGTCTGCTCTCCAGCCTGAGCTAACAGCCGCATGGGTTTTAGCTCATGTGGTAGGGGCTCCTGCATTGAGATCCCAGGTTCGATCCCGCCTGCCAACATCTGGCTCCGTCCGAGTCACAAAGGCACCTCGACGCCCTTGTGACTCTTGCTGTCAGTGACAGAGCACCCCGCAGCGCGTACAAAAGTCTGCAATTCTGGGAGCTCCTGAGGTGCCGGGGGGCTGGAGTGTGGAGGCGAGTCGGCCACTCCGGTGTGCTGTGCTGCGTCCTCAGCTGCGGGCATCCAGGACAGACGGTGCTAATCCAGCGCCACGCAGGCCAGCCGCAGCAATCCCCAGGGGCCGCCCTGAGACACCAGGGCAAAGCCTCCAGCACCCCAGGCCCTGGGTTGAGGTGACCCTGGAACCGGGCCCCCAGGAGTAACATTGTGCCCAGTGAGTTCTGACCCACAGGAGCCTGGCCCCGGAGGCCCACGGTTTGGGGTTCTCCTCAGCCAGGCAGACTCGCTCCTTCAGTCTCAGCTACTTTCTCTCCTGCCGGCGATTCCTGCCTGTTTTCTGGCAGCGCCTCACGCTGCGGGGTGGGGAAGGAAGAGGGTGTTTCCCTTTGGGCCCTATTCTCACTCCTTTCCTCGCAAACACTGTGGGCTGCCAGAGTTGCTGAGCCAATCTCCTCAGGCGCTCGGGGTGGGATGGGACATGGGGCAGGTTCTCCAGTGACCCCTCGGCGACACTCAAGGAGCAACTCGAATGGGCTTTGCAGGACATTGAGGCTTTCTCAGCAACAGCTGGGCGTCCTGGGAGGAGGGGCTAGAGACGGAGGAAATGGGGTGGCCCTTGGGGTCCCCGCACTGCCCGAGAACCTCCCGTCTCTTCTCAGGAGAGGGGGACAGAGCGTGGACGAAACGCTGAGGAAACCTTGGCACCTGGGGAGGCTTTTTAAGAAACGGGCTCAGCCGGAGTCTCCAGGCTCCCTCGGCGCTGGCAGCCTCCCCCGGGGACAGACTGTTCCAGGGCAGCTGCCCGAGGGAAAAACTCAGTCCCCACAGGCTTTGTCCCTGTTCATTGCAGACCCTCGGGGAGCACCCTTCCTCAGACCCGCTCCACGCCCTGCTGATGACAGCCGTGCAGGGTCTGACAACACCCACCCTGCAGACATTTAGAGCCGCAGAGGAAGAGCTGAGGGCCATCGTATCTCTCCACGGAGACAAGATGGAGAGAGTAAGAGACGCCCGCAGTGGGGCAGGGGGATGCTGGGCAGAGTGGGGGACGGGAGAATCGCCTCTCCTAGGAAACCGTTCCTGGGACACACTGGCATGGTGCTTTGAAGGTTGGCTCAGCCCCTTGTCATTCAGCGCTTGGCCGCGGGGATCCGCGGCGTCAGGTTTTGAAGTGTTCTCTGCCCGAAGGAGCTCTGACACTTCCCTGAGGACGCCCAGCCACACTGAAGGTGTGTGACAGCCCCAGCCCTGGCAAGGCAGCACTCACCTAGTCTGCTGACGAGCCTCCACATTAGGCTCCAGGAGCAGACATGGTTTCCTCAGACATGCTGCAGGGCCTTGTTTTCCAGCTGAAGTATCAGGAAGAATTTGGCTTTGCACGTCTCTCTCTGTCTCTCCCAAGCTCTGATCCCGTTTCCCACCCCGCTAGCAGAACAGGTCACCAGAATCCCCCACCCAGGGCTGTAACTCCTGCTCCTTGTTCGAGAGAGGCAAGAGCCATGACCAATTCCTCATGGAAGAGCCCTCGGGGGGGCTTGTCCCTCTAGGGTCTGTCTAGCCTGTGCTGCAAACTCTGCAGCAGGAGCCTGAAAGCCTCCTGGCCCTATGGACTTGGGCTCCCAGGGCTGGCACTGTGGGGCCAAAAGAGGAATGCAGACTCTTCTGGGCTTGGGCTGGACTTTGATCTCTGAAGCCCAGGGAGGAGGGGAGCTTCAGAGCCTGGGCTCCAGCCCAAGTCACCACGTCTACACTGCTGTTCTTGGTGCCAGAGCCTGAGCCCGAGGGTAGAGAGCCGGCTTTAAGATTTGTTACGGCAGGTTTTACAATCCCGCAGCACAGAGGTTCTCCTTAGGGCTGGGGCCTGGAGGTGGCTCGCCCCATCCAACCGGCCCGGCCTGCCATCTCTAGGATGGGCTCTGGGGTCTGGAGCAGTGGTTCTCAGCCTGCGGCCCAATCAGCACAGAGCTGCGCCCCATGGGACATCCTCAGGGCCAAACAGGTAGGATTGGATGTGGCCCACAATGGAAACTAGCTTGAGACCCCTGGTCTGGAGGAACTGATTGTGCTAGAAAGAGCAACAGGAAGCTGCAGAGACTGAGGAACGGCTCCTGCAGGGAAGCCTTTGAGAGCAGGGCTGAGAGCAGTTTGCCATGGCAGGGAAGGCCCTGGGACATCAGGGGAGTTTGGGCTGTGCCCCCTGTTAGGTTTTGGGGAAGGCTTTTGTGTGTGTTTCTGAGCTTTAAGGTGCTAAACCAGACCTCAGGAAGACTGGGGTTCCTGGACTTGTCAAAGCCTCTTTCTTCAGATTAGGGAGGAGCCAAGATGGGAAACTGAGGTCAGAGGCGGCTTGCAGGGCTGCCAGGAGGGGTTCTCTGGGAGGAGGCCACTCTTTGATGAATCCATCCCTCAACTTCCTGGCATTCTTTCAGGTTGGAGACGTCGTGGGAGGGATCTTAATCTGGCTCCACAACGTTTGTGATCCCAGAGCCAGAAAAGCAGCGCTGAGGGCCACGGCCTTGCTGGCTCGCTCCCACCCCCAGGACGTGGTTCTGACCTGTGTGGCTCACACGCTGTCATCGCACAGGTAGGGAGCTGCTCTGTTATCACCTCAGCCTGTTATTTCTCTTCCTGCTCCCACTGACAGGCCACAGGCCGGGAAGGGTCCGTGGGGCTCACACAGTTGGAGGGAGTTTCCTGCTGTGCAGAGAGCTGTCCATGCTTACTAAGAGGAGATGGCCAGGCCCAGCCGCTGAGGAGCCAACCCCTCCTCCTGCACTCCCCGGGATGGAGACGTGCCAGTTTTCTGGAGAATTCCAGCATTGTCCTGATTTCTATGGGTCACCCACTTCCTCTCAGATCCAGTACAGGGCCAATAAATGACTTTGGGGCTCACTCAACATCCCTCGCTCATGAGGTCTGGCTGCTCCTTACTGCATGAGAGAAGGCAGAGACGGAAATGGCCCATGAGCCCCATCTGTCTATCCTCTGCAGACCAGGGCAGGATTGTTACCTGTCGTCAGATCCCTAGTTATTCCATGGCTGAGGAATAGGTCAAAAAATACACTCATTCTTCTGGAGCTGTGCAGCAGAGGTAAATCTCTGAAGACAGAAATTTCCAGGGCTTATTGTTGCAAAAAAGACAAAAAATCATCCACACATGACCAGTGCGTAAATGCAGTGCAGCCTGCCTGAGTCTGCAGACAGCCGGCAATAATAACTCTGAGAGGGGTGAGTGCCTCTTTTCATCTCAATATGTTGTAAACTCTGAGTCCTGCTGGTTATTGCTGGTCACTTTGCAGAGTCATCCATCTGAGGTGTTTAGAACACAATCCCCATGTCCCTCGGGGCCGTGAAACCCAACTTGGACCCTAGCCAGAGGTCACAACTCCGGCTTTCCTCGGCATCTTGTGCAATGCTGTTCTGCACTGCCCAGAGACAAATCTGTGTCACATGGGAGAGCAAATTGAAGAGCAGCATGAAAGAAATTGAATTTCTTGCCGAGCCTCAGCCTCAGCGTTGAATAAATACAACATTCTCTGAAGGGACTTGCCCAGCCTCAGCCTCCCCACACCAATCGGTGTTTCCACTGAGAGATGCCTTTCCTGCCTACATTGCAAGCCTCTCCCTGGGGAGGGCGAGAGGTGGCCAGGCAGGGAAGGTCTGACTTCTGTTTCGGACTCTGCAGATGTGCCCTTGAGCTGTGGAAGGCCTTGGGTGAAGAACCCCAGCTCACCAGGGAGGTGCTGCGGCAGCTGCTGGACAAGCTCCAGCAGAGACGCCGGGAGGAGAAGAGCGGCTATGTGTCCCTGGCTGTAAGTGAGATTTGAGATGTCACTTTGCGAACGCACCACCGCAGGGAGGATGGTGCATCTTTGTGTGTGTGTGTGTGTCTGTGTGTGAGCTTCGCCCCTTCTGAGCTTCAGGCCACAGCTCCACTACACAGCTCAGCTGACCTAACCTCCCTCGGCTCACAGCCGCCACAGCAAGCCCATCCCTTGGGTGGGGCTGCACTTTGCTGCTTGTGTCAGCCAGGGCCGGCTCCGGGTGCCAGCAAAGGAAGCAGGGACCTGGGGCAGCCAATAGAAAGTTGGGGCGGCACGTCCGGGTCTTTGGCAGTAATTCGGCAGCGGGTCCTTCATTCCCTCTCTTCCTCTTCAGCGCCACTTCGGGGGCAGCTCAATCGGGTTTTTCTTTTCTTTCTCTTCTCCGCTTGGGGCCGCCAAAAAGCTGGAGCCAGCCCTGGTGCCAGCAGCGCACGTCCTCACCAGAAGCGCTTGTCGCGATTCCTCGGTCAGGGTGGGGCATTGCAGGAAGGCTCCTGAGGGTCAGTTGACGTCAACGACGCGGTGTCCACGCTGACACTGCATCGACCGAACTGCATTGACTTGGACTCTCTGCCCCTTGTGGACGTGGAGTTATGAACTTGGCCCCCAGGGGCAGTTCTGCCAATGGGAAGGAAATTCCATAGTTAGGGTGATGCTGGGTAAGTGGCCTTGTGTTGACCTAACTCTGTCGTGTAGATCAGACCTTCGTGTGTCCTGGCCACCTCCAATCAAACCAAAGAGGTGTAAATAAAGTTTCCCCCAGGTAAAAGTTACAGATCTTAAGTGGTTTCTCTGCTGGTACCCTGGCTCCGTCGTCTTCTGCTTTAGATGGCCCTTTACTGAGCAGGTGCAGTTCGGGCGTCTCTTGGAAGTATCCAGGTTTCTGGCTTTGTAAACTGTGGCTAGAAACCTTCCCAGCATGGGATCTTGAGATGTCCAGTACGTTGGACTGGGCCAGAAACACTGGGCCTATGAGAACGCATCTCCTCAGGATGATTTCAGCCCGTCCAGTCATGGATGGAAAGCCAAAGCGCAGGGTCTGCACCATTAAGAGAAATAACGGGGAATAACGTCACCCAGACTCTTCTGATGTTTCCATAGGGTTCCATCCTGCTTCCGTTCCAGCAATGGGGGAAGGTTTAGGAGCTTCCAAATGTCTCCTCCCCTCTCAGGAGCCAATCCTCTTTTGTAACACGCTGGAGAGGAAATGAGACATGACAAAAGGACAGTCGCAAATGGCAATGGGGGAAGGGGGCAGATTGGGATAGTTGAGTGAAATTCTTTCCCCCCTCCAGGCCATGAAGACCATTTACGAGGTCCTTTTCCTATGGGGATACCGAGAAGCCATCCTGGAAATGTATCCCCAGCTGCTCATCCTCTGCGTCAGGCAAGTGCAGTATGTGATGGATCTGCGCTTGCCAGGGACCTACATGGCCAGCGAGACATCCAGCCCCGAGGAGGGATCCAGCTGCCTCAGTCTCCTAAGGTAATGACTGAAAGGAAAAGGAAGAACAGATTTGTTCTGCTAAACACCCGGGGTCCGTTCATGGCCATCGGTGGTTCGGGTGCTGTCGTTGGCCCAGGCTCAGTTGGGTGCAGGTCTCTCTTGAGGGAAAAGGGTTGAGAGCCGTGTGTTCTTGTGAGTCACACTCGCTCATCTGACGCCGTCCACAGGCCAGCTGCTTTCCCCACACACTCAGGCAGCAGCCATGTTTGTGCATCCATCCATCTGTGCCACCCGCCAAAGGGTCAGTGCTTTCATCACTGTCTGCTGAGCAAATCTGGGGGCCTCCGTCCCCGAACGCAGACAGAGCCACACAGGGAGCACATGGGGCCAGGCCCTGCAGGATCTCAGCCTCACAGGCAGGCAGGAGGAAGAGGGACCCGTTCAACTGGCTCTGTGGGCACAGTGAGGGGCTTCCATCTACACGGGAAAACCAGAGCGCCGGAAGACACCTCAGGTGGTGTAAACTGACATCGCTTTGCTCGCTTACACCAACTAAGGACCCGACCCCACATGCCAGCTTGAGTCCTGTTACCTGTCACAGTAAAGAGTCAAGTATTCAGCCATAGGGAGTGATGACACCAATCATCTTAAGAAGCTACATTGTCACTAATTGGTTAGAAACTCAATGAAACTGCAGTGTAGACAGGGCCCATTGGGCAGGGAAGCACCATGATATCACTCTGGATCTATCCTCGGAGAGGCTAGCTACTGCTGACCACGCTGTGTTTCCCAGGGCTCGTGCAGATTTGCCATGCCTGGGGCTGATCTCGTTGCCTGAGACTGGTATTTTCTCCTCTTTAGCACGTCAGTGGAGGCTGTGAAGACTCTTTTCTCCATGCCCGGCTACTGGAAGGAATTTGCCATCATCCAGTTTCAGCAGGGTTGGGACACGATAGCCTCCCGATATTACTACTCACAGGGTGTTGGCCTGATTGCAAGGTAGGAGCCCAAAGTTTCCTCCTCACTGGGTCTCTCTTGGGAATGGGATTTCCGTGTGAAATATTCCTCTGTTCCAGGCTGCCAGCTCAGCCTAGAAACTAGAGAGGAACTCTCTCTCCCCCTTGAAAATCACAAGGGACTTTCTGTTCCATGTTCCAGAGCCATGATCGAGTGTGAGAACCCTCAGCTCCCTGCAGTTTTCAGAGAGGCAATCACCATCATCCAGAGTGAGAGGGAGGAGGAGCAGAGAACAATTGCCATGGCTTTCTGTATTGAGGTGAGATACATTAGTTGATAGGCACAAGGGCGCTTTCTGGAGAGCAGCTCAGGCCAGTAAGCTCTGGGGCACATTGTCAGCAGGTCAGCAGCCTTAGCGCCAGCTAGCTCCTCTCTGCACAAGGATGGTTGTGGGGCATGGCAAAGAGAGGGAGGGAGAGACAGGGTGAGATTGCTCCTGGCTGGATGTGCCTCGATGGGATTATGGGACAAGAGGAGAGGTTTCTCCAGTGCCCCAAGACCATGCTTCTCTCCTCACCTTTTCCTGAGGTTGTGCTTTTCTTCTGTCCCAGGGGTCTCTGCATGGCGCTCAATGAGGCCTGGAGATGCCCCTTTCCCTGGGGGTTGATTTGTGAGCTGTGCATGAGTCCAACTTTTGGGAATGAACCAACTGAAACAGCAGCAACTGGCTCCCTACGCACCAGAGACTTTGGGTGGGAGTAAGTGGCCCTTTGGTAAAGACGACTGTCCAGGGAAGAGACCCCACAGGAAGACCTCTGTTCCTCAACCTGATGTTGATTTGCCTCTTTGCAGTTTCTCCAGAGTCCTTCCATTGACACAGTGCTGACAAAATCAGAGCTCCGGGCGCAGCTCATGGAATGGACCAAGGACACAAATCCCGTCATATGTAAGCTCAGTCTGCGAGGCCTTGGCAGTATTGTGTTCCAGCCAGAAAAGGTAAGAGGCGTGGATTGCCCAGGGGACCAAGGAAGCCGATGTCTCTCAAATAGCTCAGAAACGAGAGCCAGATCCCCACATAAACCTTGTTGTTTAACACACAGCCCTCAAATGGTGGAGGTGCTTTCCTGAGCAAATCAAGGCATGACGTGCTCCCTGCTCCCATGAGCGGAGCCCTGATTGCACATGGGATGCAATGGGGGAGGTGGGGTGAGCAACGACAAAGGTTACAGTGAGCAGCTGGCACAGAGTGACAGGAGAACGACTTTCTGCCCCGTTGGGGGGCTCTGCCATCCGTGGTTACTCCTAGACGGGAGTGGTCCAGCATGTGCTCCAGGCTGTCACCCCGGAAAGTAATGAGTTGCCTTCTTCATTCCTGCAGGTGAGATGGTTACAGGCCCAGCTGCCAGGAACCGTGGCCAGGTTTTGTGACCGGGATGGAGGGTGTGTCAAGGAGGCCATGCACAAAGCTCAAGACATCATCTATCTCCTTAAGAGGGAGGGGCTTGGCTCCATCTCCCAGGACATTGCAGTCAGCCTTCGCCCCTTCATTGATGACGTAAGACTTGGAACCCCAGGAGAAGCCCGTTCCCCCCCCTCCACCTGTCTCTGATGCCCTTGTCTCTCTCTCCCCATCTCCTTGGCTCCCGCCCCTCAGGCCTGCCATGGAGCCTCCAAGGAGCGCCCCCGCCATGGGTGGGGAATGTCCTGCTTAGCCACCTCCCTGTCAGAGCTCTTCTCGCCAAAGCTCAGTCTCAGCGCCATGCTCCCAGCCCCTGCTGCAGCCTGGCCTGGGGGAGAGGGGCCTGGCCCTGGGCAGATGCCCAGCTGTCTGGAGAACACAGGCCCCCAAAGAGGTGGAGATTCTCAGCAGGAAAGAGGTGGGTCGGGAATGGCCCGGCTCTCGGGGGCACCGAAGAGCAAAAGAAATGCTGTGTTTTGTAGCAGCGAATCCCTGCAAGGCTCCAGCAGCGGCTTCTCCCCTTCCCCAGACCAGTCTCCAGCAGACTTCCCTCCTTCTCCCCAAATCTTCTCGGGTTCTGGGATTCTAGGCTCTCCAGACAGAAACTGCCTCTGGGACACCCTGGGGCTGCGCTGTCCTGCCCAGGGTCTCAGGCCTGCACAAGATGTCTATGGCGCTGGCCTGGTGTCCGCCCTGCTCCCCCCACCCAAGTCAGTTCACACGGGGGAACCGGAGCAGCGGGCGGATTATGACTCTGTCGCGTTCTGCTCTGATACTGCCTGGCTTTAACCGGGCGTCCCCACCCCCTGTGTGTCATTGCCAGGAGAGGGGCAGTGTGCGCTCAGCTGCCATTTCACTGCTTGGCAACGTGGTGAGCAGGGTGCAGGACCCGGACAAAGCCCTCGTGCAGCAGGAAATCATCCACTGCTTGCTCCCGCTGCTGCTGCATCTTGCAGACCAGGAGGAGAGTGTGACACTGGTAAGTGCCACGGACATTATTTCCTTCAGAACAAAGAGCCAGAATCCCCTGGGGCCCCCACTCCAGTCATCGCCAGAGCCCCTTGCCCAAGCAGAGTCTTCTCCTCCCGGCTTCACTCCCTGCTGGAGCCTCGTGCCTCATCCATCCTCAGAGCACACAGCACAAGGGGTGGAGAAGGTCCAGTGTCCCCCACACTATCCCTCTCTCAGTGAGAACCCTCTTGGTCTCCCCTTCTCTTGCAGCGATGTAAACTGACGCTCTTCCGCTGCGCAGTGTTTCTCGGCTGGGCTCATTTGAAGAGGCTGTTCCGCAGCATGGCCTGGGATGGCTCCTCACAGCTCTTGAAGAGTGTCGGGAAGTGCCTGGTAGGTGAATTCCTTGTGCCTTGAGAGGGGTGAATGGGGACTTGAGAGAGACCTTTCTAACCCCACAGCCTGAGGACCCATCCACTTCGGTCGGGTTGCAAGACGCTATTCCAGGCTCTCTGCTGGTTCATTTCTGCAGGAGTTACAATCCGTTCCCATTGTTGACAGTTTCCTCCACAACTGTCAGACCTCCAAACTTTTGTCTTTTCAAATGAAAGTGGAGGTTCTGGAGAACACAACAGTGACTTCAGAGAGGTACTGCTCTGGTGTATGGGTTCGTATTGGCGGTTGCCATGGCCTGGCTATATGCTTTGGCTTTCCTGGACTATTCGCTGTGGGGAGAACATGTCATTTGTATATTGTGCATTTCTTCCTTCTTTCTTTCCAGATGCAGAACAACAAGAGCCACATCCCCAAATTCCTGTTCCAGGCCCTAGACTACCTGGAAAGCTCACAGACAACAATACGACACTCTGCAGCCTTGTTCATTGGTAAGCAGAGCAAATTCACTTCAGCTTTCTTAAATGTTTCCTTCAAAGCCCTTTTCTAGACAGCTGCTCTGTTCCCTCCAACAGCACCAGAATCCTAAAACGGGGGGTGTGTGTGTGTGAGAGAGAGAGAATTAACATGTATTCCAAGATGAAGGGAGCAACTTAGCTGTATCGACTGCACCAAATTCCCCTGCCCACAGCAGCTCTTTGGCTGCACCTAGGGGAGATTGAATTCACATCATGCTGGTTTGATGTGAATTCAGTCTCCTTTAGAAATCAGCTTCTCAGTAACTGCTGGGCATCTGATGCTTTATCTAATGTGCTTTGTGAACAGATGTAAGAAATGTATTTAATTTTCCGAAGGGCTGTCTTGGGCAAATGGCTGCATCTTCAGCAGTTTTCAGCGAAGGATTTGAAAAGTAATGAGATCCATTGTATTCATTGTATGTCTAGGAAATACTATCCACCATTACTGTGATTTGTTGTCTGAAACAGTGAATGAAGATGGCATCTCCCGCCTGTATGAAGGTAAGGAAATATCTCTGTGTGTTTGTGCCTCTGTGGGAAGTACAGGGGTGCAGCACAGGGCCCGAACACAGGTTTGAATGTGGACACAGGTCCCTCTCTGTCTAAGGACAGCGTTTAAGGAAGAAGGATGGTCATGCGAGCGTCATCGAGCTACCATAATATGTGTATGGGAGCAGGGGAATTCCATCTCTAGCTCCTAGTATAGACGTTGCCTTAAAGCTGTGTGGGGAAAGTGTCTTCATAAAGGTCTGAAAGTCTGTAATGGAAGGCCTGACAGTATTGAAAAGAGCCGTAGTTATTAAGGATGATGATGATGATGACAATTACCCTTATCACCTGCCCTCCCTGTAATGGAGTGATTGCAGGCCAGGGAGATTCCCTCCGAGATTGGTCATCAGCTCATAGGAAATCCCATGAGGGCACATGGGAAACACTTCTCCCTGTGACCTCTTGAGGAATGAAGGCACAGGGCCACAAAAGATTTCAGTAGACATTAGGAGCCTAAATCCCTTTGTGGATCTCGGCCTAAATGTTGGAGGGTTTAATGTCGCTGCGGCTGTCACTTTCCTGTTCCATCGAAAGAACAAGTGCCCCCAACCATCTGTGTGTAGGGGTGTGTGTACGGGTGTAGGCCGGCGGAGGGGGAAGTGACAAGAATGGGGTCTCCTCTCTGTGCAGGGCTATTTTGGGAGGAGCGGAGTTGTTGTTCTTGTGCCCTTAGACTCTTGGGGAGCTAATAGCAGGGGGCGTTGGCCATCGGGAGTGGAGATTTCCTAGGCACCAGGCACATCAGCACCAGAGGCTTTTCAACCCGTTTCCTCTTGGTTTCAGCTTTTCAGGAAGTGCCTTTGAAATCTGACAGGACCACGTGGTACATCCTCAACAGACATTATAAATGGTTGCAGAAGCTTGTAAATCTCGTGTCGGGTTCTGCATTTGACTAGGGAACCGGGACCGACACAGAAGAGCTCTTTGTCCTGCTATGGTACGTACACCAGGCGCTTATCAACTTTTTGGTGTCCCTAGCCTCTGTTTGCCAGCAGCTAGGAATGGGTGACAGGGCACAGAGCACTGGATGATTCCTGTCTGTTCACTCCCTCTGGGGCACCTGGCAGTGGCCACTGTCGGAAGACAGGATACTGGGCTAGATGGACCTTTGCTCTGACCCAGTCTGGCCTTTCTCATGTTCTTATGTTTGGAACCGGGGCTGAACAACGAGGTGGATATTGGCAGATGAGAAGATTATGCAGATTAATCAGCCTAGAGGAGACTTTGAAGAAGTTCAAAGGATCTAATCAAGCCATGTGACTGGGCAGCACAATGGCAGATGAAAACCAGCGCTGACCAGGGCAGGGCCATACACATGGAAAGCAGTGCGGTGAACGACTCCTCCATATCGCTGGGGTCAGAAGCCAAAGCACGGCTGGTTGGGCCCAGTGGTTGGAGCAGGGGCGCTGGGGCCCAGTGCTCAGAGTGGTGGAGGTCGAGCCGAGGGGAGCCAAGGGTTGGAGCCGGAGTCAGGAGTCAAGAGCAGGATTGGAACAGGCTGGGGAGTAGGGCCAGGGCCGGATTAATGATTCCCGGCCCATGGGAGCTGCGGGGGGACGCGCGGGGGGAGGGCAGAGCCGACAGGCAAGAGCAGCCCCCGGGACAGAGGTTCCCGGTGCGGTGCTCGTCGCGGCGACATGGCTGCGGGGGGACAGGAAGAGCAGCGCGCGGAGCCTCCTCGCCCCCACCCCAGCCAGGCAGAGCCGGCCCGGCTGGAACGCAGCACACAGGGGCTTTAGAGGCTGCAGCTCGGGCCCCCCTTAGCCCTGCTCCTTTCCTGAGTGCACCATTGCCCCACTTCTGCCCCATTGCCACCCTCTGTTACAGGGCAGCACCCTGGAGCTGATCTCTGACATCTCTCTCCCTGGAATGAAGTCACTGCAGAGCCAGGACAACCCCACCTTTGGGCACCATGTAGGACATCTCACCCCACCGCACAGAGCCCGACATTCACACAGCTTCTCACATGTGATTCCCTCACACATCAGTGCCAGGCGGAGAGAGGAGAAATTCTCCCAGACTCCCTTTAACCATTGCCAGCCCACAGGGTAGTGGCGGTTGCCGGGGGTTGGGTGCTCTCGTTAAGAAATGCCAGCTCTCCGGGAAGTTGCAAATGAACATTAGCAAAGTGGGGTGGTTTTGTGCTGTGGAAAACCACCGTGCTTGAAGGTTTTGTTTTTCTAATTTGTGCTCCTGCCCTTTCTCCCTCTTCCAGACATCTAGAGGCCAACAGGAGCCAACTGAGCCCACCACTGATCCCATCTCTTGTGAGATGGCAAAGCAGCTGTTGCACGGGAAGGAGGAGACAGAAGAGGCCGAGCAGCGTGTGCCGGGGTGTACCAGCCCCACATAACCCCACAGTCTAGGCGGAGGAAGCCAAGCCCCTCCCCAGCCCTGCCGGACACGCTACAACTGGAGCACCAGTGTGAAAGGGAGCAGCTCAGCTCACGCTAGGCAGAGTGCCGAAAATGGAGGATGCACCTTGTAGGCTCCAGTCCAGAAGCAGCTGAAGCCCCGAGGCGCCGAGACCCAGCCGCACCCCCGGGTGCCTGCAGACGTGCAAGGGAGATCGGAGTGTCTGGGAGTTTCCCACGCCGGGAGCCCAGAGACCCCCAGCCCGTGGCCTAGAGACTTCTCCTCTGAAGTAACCTGGGTGAACGAGCCATTGTCATGCTGAGTGACGTCAGCATGTTCTGGTTGGATCCCCACTGACTCAACGGCAAACACATTGGCCACGGACAAGGCCCTGGGCTAGGGCAAGGGGGAGTAAGGAGAGTCTGGGTCCCCCTGCCCTGGCTGCCATCCATCCTCGGGTGGCTGCCCACATCCCCATTGCGCCACTAGACTGCACAGCCGTTGACTCTGGTCGTTGGGCCACACAGCCCCGACGGAGAGGACAGCCGCACGGACTCTGGTCGTTGGGCCACACAGCCCCGACGGAGAGGGCAGCTGCACGGACTCTGGTCGTTGGGCCACACAGCCCTGGACGGAGAGGACAGCCGCACGGACTCTGGTCGTTGGGCCACACAGCCCCGGTCGGAGAGGGCGGCCGCACGGACTCTGGTCGTTGGGCCACACAGCCCTGACGGAGAGGGCGGCCGCACGGACTCTGGTCGTTGGGCCACACAGCCCCGACGGAGCGGGCGGCCGCACGGACTCTGGTCGTTGGGCCACACAGCCCCGACGGAGAGGGCGGCCGCACGGACTCTGGTCGTTGGGCCACACAGCCCCGACGGAGCGGGCGGCCGCATGGACTCTGGTCGTTGGGCCACACAGCCCCGGTCGGAGAGGGCGGCCGCACGGACTCTGGTCGTTGGGCCACACAGCCCTGGATGGAGCGGGCGGCCGCACGGACTCTGGGCATTGGGCCACACAGCCCTGAGTCAGAGGGCAGCCATTTTGGCTCTGGCCATAAGGCCAAACCACCCTGAGTCTAAGGATAGTTATTTAGTTTCACCCATGAGACCTCGCCCCTTTACCCCTAAGGCATCGCCCGTCTGTCACCATAAGACCCACACCATGATATAAGACTTTCGGGGTCAGGATGCAAATATGAGTAGAAGCAAGGAGTAGCATGTGACCCCTCTAAGAGCTCCTGCCACTCCTCTACCAATCTGGGGGTGTTTTATCTCCATCCACCTGCCTCAGGAATGGATTTGACCAATGGGGGAAAGTTCTGGGGCAGAGTGACCCATCTGGAAGTGGGTCACGTGACCCCTCCGAGAACTCCTCCCAGTTGGGGTGAGCCTCAGCCCCTTAGGACCAGCCAGAGAGGGGATTTCACCAAACAGGGTAAGTGCCGTGGTGGGGTGACCTGCCCGTAAGAGGGGCCCATCACCGCTCCATGAAATCCCCCCACCGTCCTCTACTAATCGGTCAGGGTTTCACACACCCCATAGGCCATCCCAGAAGGGTAACGTACCGATCAGAATAGGCAGTGCCCGAAGGTCTAGGCCAGAAGCCGCCGATCTCTGGAGCTCCATGTTTGCGTGGCTGGCAGCATCCTCCTGGAAGTCGCAACACAACACTGCGTGGAAGAGCCCGTCTCGTTCCAAGGATGTCTTTTGCAGAAATCGTGGCCTAGGCCTTCGGGCTAAACCTGTTCTGGATTGGTACACGTTTACCTTCTGAGATGGCCTAAGGTGGGAGAGAAACCCTCGCCAATTGGTAGAGGGCGGTGTGAGGACTTTTTAGGGACCACAGGATCCTGTTGCTGGCAGCTCACTCCACTATGGCACTTCCCCTATTTGGTCAAATCCCCTCTCGGGGTGGTCCTACAGAGCTGACGTCCACTTCAGTTGTAGAGGACAGAGGGAGGAGTTCTCAGAGGGGAGATACAACCCCCTTCTGGATGGGTCACCCTGCCCCGCAACGTCCCCTGATTGGTCAAATGCATTCTCTGGGTGTGTAAAATGGTGTTTGCCCCTGCCAAATTTTCGTAAAAGAAGGGAAGAAAGGCATGTACGTTTTGTGTTATCTATAAGGTGGCCATCTTGGATTTGCAAAAGAATCTGGTGACCTTTTGTCATTGGCTATATTCATTTGGGTTGGGAAGCACACTCCCTCGCACGGATTGAATCCGCGTAGATAGGGTCTAACATCCAGGCAGAGACGCCGCAAAGAGGGATAGGGAGGGTTTTTAGTTAGGTCTACTCACCCGGTCCTGTGTCCATCATCGAAGTCTGTCCCTGACGTCCAATGTCAAGAGAGCAGAAGCTGTCCATCGCTCTCCCTGCAAGAGAAGGTAGAAAGCACATCAACATTTCCTCGTGGGTGTAATTGTTTGTGAGAGTGGAGCATTTCCAGAGTTAAAGTTTTGTTACTCCACCCCTTCTCTAGCCTATCCTAGTCCTTTCCCCCATCATAAATAAAGTCTTGTTTGTGTGGTTACCACTCTGTGGCCTTATTTTCGTGTGCTAAGGCAAGCTCTGACAGACGGGATTACAGAGGGAACTATGTGGGAAGACTTTACTGTAAGATTCCCCGCATCTTCTGAATGGGGTTTGGGTTCTGCCCTCTTTAAAGGAAGGAAAAATCCTGGCAGGTGATCCTAGGGGGCTGAAACCCACTGTGATGAGTTAGTAATCTGTCCTGTTCACCACTCTAGGATGGAGTCTGGGATGCAGGCTCTGGGATGGAGTTTGGGTGCTGGGTGCAGGCTCCAGGCTGGGGCACAGGGTGGGGGTGCAGGATGGGTGGAGGGGTGCAGGCTCTGGAAGGGAGTTTGGGGATGGGAGGGGCTGCGGAGGGAGGGCCTGCAGGCTGTGGAACGGAGTTTGGTTGTAGGCTCTGGGCTGGGGGAAGGGGTGGGGGTGTAGGAGGAAGTTTGGGTGCAGGAGAGGGTGTGTGGGAAGAGGGTGGGGGTGCAGGCTCTAGGCTGGGGCAGGGAGAACCGCAATTAACTCATGCAATTAACTCAAAAAAATTAATCGCAATTAAAAAAATTAAAACTGCAATTAATATGATTAATTTTTTAATTGTGATTTTTTTTTAGGTATGATTGATCACCCTGTTAAACATTGAATACCAACTGAAATGTATTAAAGATTTTGGTTGTTTTTCTCCTTTTTTCAAATATACTGATGTCCATGACAACACAGAATACAGGGCTCACTTTCTAGGATGATGGTTTACAAATATTTACACTGTCAAAGTAATAAAAGAAAGAGCATTTTTCAGTTCCCCTCATAAAAGTGCAGCAGTGCAAGCTCTTGGCCCTGAAAGTGCAACTTACAAATGTAGATTTTTTGTTTTGTTCCAGAACTGCACCCAAAAGGAAAACAGTGTCAACGTTTCGCGCCTACAAGGCCACCGGACGTTGAGAAGAGGCGTTCGCATGGCACTTTTGTAGCCAGCATTGCATGGTAGTTATGTGCCAGGCATGCTAAACATTCGTATGCCCCTGCATGCTTTTGCCACCAGTCCAGAGGACATGCTTCCATGCTGATGATACTCGTTAAAAAAAAGTAATGTGTGAATTAAATCGGTGACTCAGCTCCTTGGGGGAGAATTGTCTTCTCCTGCTCTCTTTTACCTGCACTCTGCCACAGATTTCATCTCCTAGCCATCTCGGATGATGACCCAACACGTGGTGTTCGTTTTAAGAACACTTTCACTGCAGATCTGACAAAAGGCGAAGAAGGACCAATGTGAGATTTCTAAAGATAGCCACAGGACTTGACCCAAGAGTTAAGAGTCTGAAATTGGACTCCAAAATTTGAGCGGGATGAGGTGTGGCGCATACTTTCTGAAGTCTGAAAAGAGCAACACGCCAATGTGGAAACGACAAGATCCAAACCATCGAACAAGAAAATGAACCTTCCGCTGGTGACATCTCAATCTGTCCTCAACATGGACACATGACCTCTGGAACGGTGGTTGAAACGCGAAGGGACGTATGATTCTTCAGCACATCTGGCCTGTCAATATCCTGCGATGCCAGCTACAACAGTGCCCTGTGAATGCCTGGTCTCCCTTTTAGGTGACACTGTCAACGAGAAGTGGGCAACATTAGCTCCTGCAAATGTCAACAAACCTGTTTGTCTGAGCGATTGGCTGAACAAGTAGTAGGACTGAGTGGGCTTGTGGCCTTTCAAGTTTTTCATCATTTTATTTTTGAATGCAGTTATTCCACTTCTGTTACGTGTGAAAAATGCAGATTTTTCTTCCCCATAATTACAGCACTTACTCCTAGACGACATTTGCTGACTGGCTTTAGCAAGAATCATTAAAAATGGGTCTTCACACATTTAGCACTGACTGTCAGCCCCTGCCATGTCGTGATACCGTTCAAAGCACAAGACACTGTTTTGATGAAAGTATTTTAGTGCTTGTAGGTCCAGAATGTATTCAGCTGATTTTTAGAGCCTGTTAGACTTTTGGTACGTTTTTCAAAAGCATCTGTTTAAAATAATGTAGGTCTGGGATCGGGCACCTGACAACACAGATGGGGGCCTAGTGGGCTGTTCAAAACAGGTTAGGCACCAGGGGCTAGCTCCACAAAAATACTGAGGTGGGCTTGGCTGCTACTTTCACTTTAGCTCCCTAAATCTGACACTGAGATGCTGCCGATCCTCAACCCCCCGCAGCTACAGCCTAAATGTAAGGGGACTGTTGCCCCCTTACTAACAGTCAGTGGGGGTGTTTTGGTTTGCTCGCTCCCAGTACTAAAAGGGGAAGGGTCGATGGGAAACCAGGACCCTGAGACTGATAGTCCCCAGGAACAATGGGGAGAGGCCAATGCTCCAGGTCAGCCTGAATGACAGGGCAAGAAGGCTAATGAGGGAGTCAGGAGGCCAGGGGGGTCCCGTCCTCCGTGTGAGCTGGATTTGCCTGGGTCAGACAGACAGAGTGGGGTCGAGCTAAGGAGAAAGCAGGGTCCCGAGCTGAGCTGGGGAGCGGAGCTGTGCCGATCCAGAGGGACCAGTAAAGCAGCCCAGAGAGAGCAGACCTGTCGTGGGAACAACCAGAGCCAGAGGGGCCAGAGAAGCAGCCCAGGGAGCTGGGGGCAGAGCAGCAGCCGTGCAGAGACCGAGTGGTGGGGCTGGGGCTGGAGCAGTCCGGAGCTGGGTGTGATGAGCAGCTGGGGAGAGCGAGGGGGACCCTGGGCAGCAGGCCCCGCACAGGGAGACGCCTGAGCCAAGGGGCTCTGCAGGCCAGGCTTGGATCATAACCCCGACAGGGCGGGGGTGATGCTGGGAAGAAGGGTCCTGCCACTTCGAGCCTGAGAGCGTGTGGCCACCACCAGAGCGAGTGTCCGACCCGCAGCATCCCCGCAGCACGGCCAGGGCCGGAGAAGGGGCCTGGGACTCACAAGGAGCAGACTGTGAACTGCCCTGACGTTCCAGAGATGCTGTTTGTGATATTCCCTGCCACAGAGCGGGGTGATGTGTTTCCTTTCACCTTTCCCATTTTCCCTTATTCTTTTTTAAATTAATTGTTGATTAAATAACTTGCATTTGCTTTAAATTATATGTAATGATTAGTGGGTCAGAGAAGTGCCCAGTACAGAGAGTACCCCGGAGTAGGGACACCCGAGCCCCTGTCCTAGGTGACCACCGCAGGGTTGGGGGTCGAGACCCCCAGGAATCCTGGGTCCAGCCTTGTCGGGGTTACGAGGACTCTGCCAGACAGGAGAGTGGAAGGGGAGTCCTCCAGGGTAGGGAGGCCTCTGGGGAAAGGGAGTGGGAGCGAGGACTCAGATCCTTTCGCGAGCCCACTTCACCGGGGTCGTGCAGAAGCCAGGACAGTTCCCCACAAGAGCGGGACTATTCCCCCGCTTACAGGAAGAAGGAGGTGCCTGAAAGTAGGACCCACAAAACCCAGCGTGCGAGGCATCTCCACACCGACACTAACCAACGGGAAAGGCCGATGGGAGGGGTGTGTCCTGACCCCCCCCCCCGACTCTCTGGATCTCAGGTTACGAGGTCTGGCTTGGAGAGAGGTACCTCCCCTGACTCCCGCCCGCCCAGCTTTCCCCCACCCCCTGCCCTGCCCTGCCCTGCCCCGGCCGTACCTGGTTGCAGCCCGGCCCTGCCGCGGGGTGGGACCAATACTGCTGCCAAGGCCGTCCCAAGGGGGGTGCGGGCCCGGGGCAACCCCCACTCCTCCCCAGACCCCGTCCCGCTCCACCCCTTCCCCCAAGACCCTGGCTCCTTCCGCCCCTGAAGCAGCAAGATTAATCCCATACATTGCATTGATTGTGACTTATTTGCCTGATTTGAAACGAGACCAAAAGGACCTGAGTCTCCTCGCTGTCGATAGCCCCCGCTCGGCCAACCAGCCCTGAGACTCTGAGGGGCGGGCGGCTGAGAGGTCTCACCAGAGGTCCCACAGGACGGCCAGGTCACCATCAGAGCGGATCGCTCTCAGATCCAGACCCACCTCTTTGTGAGGACCTCCCGCGATGAGAGCAACCCCCCCTTGCCCACCCTCCACAGACACCCCTCCTTGGGAGAGAGAGGGAAACAGGGGAAAAAGACGCAAGAGAAGAGGAGAAAGGAGGGAGGAAAGAGGAAAAGGGAAACCCAAAAGGATAAACCCCAAGGTCCCCAGTGATTCCAAGCGTCAAAGCGCTCGGTAGGAAATCACATTCTGCCCCTTAAGACAGTGTTTTCTGTGCCGAGAATCCTGCTTCCAGCAGGTGCATCAGACCCAACAGGTTCCAAACCTCTCGCAGCCTCCGACCTTGTCCAAGGGACGTTCGTTTTCTGGCACAATCAGCTGTCGGAAAGGAGAAAACTCCACAGAGGCTCCTCCTCATGCTACGACGTGAATCCTAATTCTCTCCCCGTCCTCGAGGGGAGACCGGGAGAAGGAGACGTGCGGCAGCAAAGCCGGGGGGGTCTCAGCGACTGCCCTGGCCCTGCACCTCGGCCCTGCCCCACTGATGTCGGGGTCTCTCTGTGAGGTCACCCCCTCCCCACCACCTTTGCCCAATGTGCTGAGGTCCTGCAAAAGGCCTTTGTGGTGTCACCGCCCCCCCACCCCTCCCCTCCCAGCTGATGTCCTGCCCCTGCCCAGCCTCTTGGAGCTTGCAGTTGTTGCCCCCGGATCTCCGCACTCAATGACTGGTGAGTCGGGGGATGGAGCCGGCTATACAATAAACCACCAGTTTTTCATAAATTAGTCGACTTAAGGCCAGAAGGGACCATTGGAGCATCTAATATGACGCCCTGCATCTCCCAGCCCTCCCGTGTGTCACAAGAGCTGCTTTTTGATGAAAGCACCTTCCCGAAAGGCATCTAGTCTTCACTGGAAGACATCAAGAGATGGAGAATCCATCACTTCTCTTGCCAGTTTGTTCCAGTGATGAGTCGCCCTCCCTCTTACAAATCTCTGCCTTGTTCTAATGGTATTTTTCTGATTTCTGCTTCCAGCCATTGGTTCTTGTTCTGCCTTTCTTTGCAAGACTAAAGAGCCCTTTAAATACTTGGTGTTTTCTCTCAGCGAAGGCACTTGCAGGCTGCCATCAGCTCACCTCTCCATCTTTTTAAAAACTAAACAGACTGAGTTTTTCAATCCCTCCTTATAAGTCTTCTCCATCCCTCAAATATGGCTCTTTTCTGCACCCTCTCCAGTTTTTTTAACGTTATTTTTGAAATGTGGACACCAGAACGGGATGCAGTATTCCAGTGTCAGTCTCCCCGCTGCTGAATCACCTCCCTTTCCATCCTCTCTTTATGTATCCATGGATGGCGTCACGGACTCACAGGACTTGTGCTCTCTCTCAGCCTCGTACAGTCCTTGGGAGGAACCCCCTTCAGTGTGACAGCCCTTCTTGGAGATCCACTCTCTCAAGGGTTAAGCCGTAGGCCCTTCCGCCTCCTGGAACCCCTCTTCTCTGAGCCTTGAGCATGCCTGTCTGCCGTGGGCCCCCTCAGGGAGTCCCCTCACTCTGGACCCCTGGGGCCTCTACTCCCAGAGGGAAGAACGCAACCCCGATCCCGAGACTGCCGTGACTCTCAGCCAGCGTAAAAGAGAGGGGTTTACTGAGCATCTGAACACAGCACAGGAAAATTTCAGGGCCTCAGGCCTAACCTCCCTCTGCACAGTCCATCTAGGTCTCTCCTGCACCCGTGTGGGCTCTGGCTGTTTTCTCTCCCCAAGTCCAGAAGCCCGCTCCTTCCAGCTAAGCGTCCGATATCACCTTCCCACAAGCCTGTGTCCTCTGTCTTCTGTCCCAGGTGAACAGGCTGCCTGGGTCTCCTCTATCTCAGCCTCTCCTCTCCTCCCTCTTTTCTTTCCCCCTGGCTGGAAGCAGTCACCGGGTCTTCTCTCCTCAGCCCATTGTCCTACTACTGGCCCGACCTGGCTGTGACTTCCAAGCTGGGCCTCCCGCTCACCAGTCGCTGGGGTATCCATTCTCCAGGCCTTTGCCTGAGGGCCCAACTGACAGGAGAGATCACCGCTGGTCCTCTGTAACAGCAAACTACCTCTCCCACCAGTGCCACCTTGTTAAACAAACAGCACCCAGGGAAACTGAGTCCCACACACAGCATGCAAACCATTGAAAAACCAAGAAAATCCCCCCGTCATCACCGATGGCTTTGGCCCTGTTCCCCACAGCATCGCACCGGGAATGGATGTTGAGCGGCTTGCGCGGTATGACACCTAAATCCTTGACAGAGTCACGGCTTCCCGGAGTACAGTTCCCCCTCGGTGGCCTGCCTGCTCTGTCCTGCTGCCCCCTCCCACTGCGCCAAGAGGGGACCTGGTGACTGGAGCTGCTGTGGTTGTGTGAGAGCGCCGGGCTGAGAGACCAAAGGGCACCTCCGTCCTGGAACAGAGGGGTCTGGCCGGTAGGCGCAGTCGCCCCCGGTTTGGGGCACAGAAGGGGCTGTGGCTGGCAGCAGCTTGAAGCCCGTCCCCCAGCTGCGCTAGGCACTGTTTGAATGAGTGCAACGTCCGTGTTACATACGGGCTCCTGGGGCTCGGTCGGAAGCACTGAACTGCCTCAGAGTTCTCTGTTTGCAAGGTCGGTGCCAGGAGATTAGAGAGACAAGGCGGGGAGGGGATCTCTTTCATTCTCCAACTTCTGCTGGGGAGAGACAAGCCTTCGAGCTCCGCAGATCTTGTCCTCAGGCCCTGGTCTCTCTCTGTTAGCCGACGGCCAAGGATGTTTGGGGAGGAGCCAGCTATGCCCGTTTATACCATCCGTGACTTTAACCGCTAGGATGCACTGTCCCTTCGCGGCGGGCAGCCCGGGCTAGGCTGACGGATGCCCCAAGGTCCTAACCACCCGTGACTTTAACTGCTAGAGCTCAGAGCTCCTTCGCAGCGGGCAGCCAGGATTGACTGACAGGTGCCCCAAGAGTTTGCCCCGTGGAGGCGACACAACTCAACGCTAGGCTCTTAGTACTCTCACCTAATGGCCAGGCTTTAGAGCCAAAACGGCTGAGGTTCTTTAATTGTGTTGGCTGCTTTACAGTAAACCAGAGAAAACAAGTCAGGCTTATGCATAAATGGTTACCAAAATGTATTAAGCTAGATTCTAATCATGTGGTTACAAAATTGCTAGTGCCTACTTATTTAAATGTAGAGATGTTACACACACAAACAAGTTACAAAACTGAAGCCACAATCCCAAAGAAAGAAAACAAAGTATAGAGCTCTATTTCAAAATATGTGTACACTAAAGATAGGAGATCAGGTGTGGGTGCTTCTTACCCTCCTTGCATCTCTCGATTCCAGCGGTGCCAAGCCAGGATCGGTCACTCAATTCCGCGGAAAGACGAATAAGGGACAAGGCGTAGGGACCCTCTTAGCTGCAGAAGCCTTGGGAGGCTGTCACTTATCTGACCAGCAGATAGATAGTGAAAAGCACTCAAAACTCATGGTGCTGTAGGTCCCCTACTTATACCTCTGTACTCCTTTATTCTCTTTCTCCTTTCTTATGCCAAATTGAGGCTGGTCTGTCGGGGTGACGCCAGCTTTCGCAAGAGTAGTTTACACTTGCAAGGGAGAGAAACAATAAGTGTCGACTACTGGACATTTCTTTTATCAGGGTAAATATTTTCCCACCTAGGATGTTGGTGTGTGTGCATCACGCTATTTAGTAGGGGCTAAGAGCCATGTCTGTCACAGGGCCTCTGACAGGGCTGTCTGGCTACACTCTCCCCAACAGAACCGGGTCCAATAAACCATATGACCTCCCCGGCCTGGTCTTTCGGTGTTTTCTGCTCCCATGGGCGTGGCTGGGAAGGGCCACAGGGCTCAGCAGGCTCAGGGAGAAACCTCAGCCCCACTGGAGACAGGAGGGGAGCAAACCTCACAATCCGTGTGGTCACTGCAGGTCTGTGCAAATGCCCCCCACTCACTCAGTGGCAGTCTGTGGGGGAGGTCTAGGGTGGCCAGGTGTCCCGATTTTAGAGGGACAGTCCCGATTTTTGGGTCTTTTTCTTATATAGGCTCCGATTACCTCCCACCCCCGTCCCGATTTTTCACACTTGCTGTCTGGTCACCCGAGAGAGGTCTGGCAGCCCCCTCCCCAGCCACAGTCCATGCGTGCCCAGCAGTCCCTGTGAAAGCTCACCTTTTCTGGGTGTCTGTTTCACACCCTCTGCCAGAGACGGTCCCCATTCTTTCTCCAGTTCAGCTGGCAGCAGGTCTCGTGCGAGGGGTGGGGGAGAGCTGAGATTTCAGGCTGCCGTCTTATGGCGGGATTGCTGCGATTAACTGGCTGAACATGCTAATTCTGAGGACGAAACGGGGAAAGGGGCAGAGATCGAGAGTCAGGGAATGAAATGGAGAAAATAGAGGAAGCATTTCGAGCAAGGGCGAAGTGCAATGACCAGAATCCAGAATATTCTCTGCACCCCTTGTCTAACTCTGGGCCTGATTCTCTTCCGCATTGACGGCCCTTTCCCTGTCTCCGGCCGTGTCTGGAGGGCTTTATGCCCCTGTGCAGCCCCTTCACACTGCCAGGAAGGGAGAGGTGTTATGGAATCTTAGCCCAAAGAGGAACCAGGCCCTGTGTCACCTTCATCCTGGGTTTCAGATGACCCCGAGAAGTTGGGGGGCCACCGGGGTCTAGAGCATGGCCCTGCCACAGAGGCCCCGCCCCCAGTCATCCTCTTCCCCCGAGGCCCCGCCCACCCACTGTTCACTCCTCTGGCCCCCGAGGTCCCCCTACCTGCCCCTCGCTCCTCTCCGCCTCTTCCCCCAAGACTCCACTCACCCCCTGCTTGCTCCTCTCCGCCCCTTTCCCCGAAGGGGGGCTACCGGGGGGCCATGGGGCCAGGCACCCGTCCCTTTTCTCTGTCTTCGGTGAGCGGGGGGCAGTGGGGTCCTTGGGGAAGGAGGTGGAGCAGGACAGGAAGAGGCACGAGAAGACGGAGCCGCGGGGGAAAAGGCCGAGGGGGATGGGGCGCAGGTTTTGGGGGAAGAGGCGGAGGGGGGATGGGAAGAGGCAGAGCAAGAGCAGGGCATCGGGCTAAGAGGCAGAGGGGAGCGGGGTGTAGGTGGGGCCCCCACTTCTCTGGAGCTTCGCTTCCAGCGCTCGAAAGATGACCACGGGCCCAATGGCCTACGGATGGGAGACCCGCCCCACATCCCCAGCGTTTCCGCCCCACATGGACGGCCTTTTGGGTGAGGCTCAGTCTCCCGTGGCCTCTTGTACGGGCTGCCCGTGCTCAGCTGCTTCCACGCTCTGGAGAGGAGCAGCACCCAGGGGTGGGGCTGAGCCGGGGGGTGCTGGGTGAGGGGCAGAGGCCTCGGGAGCTGAGACCGCAGGGACACAGCATGAGGCACCATCCCAGGCATCCCCATGAAAGGAGCAGAACAGGGTTTACCTGGGGTGGGGAGTGTATGGAGAGCGTCTCAGGGTCGGTGGAGATGTATTGCCCTGGTGAGCAAGTGTGGCTAAAACACAGGCCTTGCTGTGAGCAGGATTTGAACCTGCGCAGGGAAACCCGAATGGATTTCGAGTCCAACGCCTTAACCGCTCGGCCCTCACAGCTGTGAGTGACGTGGCCCCCAGTGGCAGTCTCTACTGGAGCGGCTGGAAGCCGACGGGAGGGAGCTCTCCACCCTCAACGAGCAGCCGTAGCCATGTTGGCAGGAGAAGCTCTCCCAGCACCATAGCACTGTCCACACCGGCGCTTAGGTGTGTGTAACTTGTGTCACTGGGGGGGTGGCTTATTCACACCCCGAGCCACATACGTTCTACCGACACAAGGGGGAGTGTAGACGCAGCCTTAGCAGAGACACGATTAAGATCCACTTCCTGGACACTACAGTGCTAATAAACGATGGTCACATAAACACCTCCCTATACCGGAAACCTACTGACCGCTATTCCTACCTACATGCCTCCAGCTTTCACCCTGACCACACCACACGATCCATCGTCTACAGCCAAGCTCTGCGATACAACCGCATTTGCTCCAACCCCTCAGACAGAGACAAACACCTACAAGATCTCTATCAAGCCTTCTTACAACTACAGTACCCACCTGCGGAAGTGAAGAAACAGATTGACAGAGCCAGAAGAGTACCCAAAAGTCACCTACTACAGGACAGGCCTAACAAAGAAAATAACAGAACGCCACTAGCCGTCACCTTCAGCCCCCAACTAAAACCCCTCCAATGCATTATTAAGGATCTACAACCTATCCTGAAAGATGACCCAACACTCTCACAAATCTTGGGAGACAGGCCAGTCCTTGCCTACAGACAGCCCCCCAACCTGAAGCAAATACTCACCAGCAACCACACACCACACAACAGAACCACTAACCCAGGAACCTATCCTTGCAACAAAGCCCGTTGCCAACTGTGCCCACATATCTATTCAGGGGAAACCATCACACGGCCTAATCACATCAGCCACACTATCAGAGGCTCGTTCACCTGCACATCCACCAATGTGATATATGCCATCATGTGCCAGCAATGCCCCTCTGCCATGTGCATTGGCCAAACTGGACAGCCTCTACGTAAAAGAATATATGGACCCAAATCAGATGTCAAGAATTATAACATTCATAAACCAGTCGGAGAACACTTCAATCTCTCTGGTCACGCGATTACAGACATGAAAGTTGCGATATTACAACAAAAAAACTTCAAATCCAGACTCCAGCGAGAGACTGTTGAACTGGAATTCATTTGCAAATTGGATACAATTAACTTAGGCTTGAATAGAGACTGGGAGTGGCTAAGTCATTCTGCAAGGTAACCTATTTCCCCTTGTTTTTTCCTACCTCCCCCCCTTCCTCAGACTTTCTTGTTAAACCCTGGATTTGTGCTGGAAATGGCCCACCTTGATTATCATACACATTGTAAGGAGAGTGATCACTTTAGATAAGCTATTACCAGCAGGAGAGTGGGGTGGGGGGAGAGAAAACCTTTTGTAGTGGTAAACACCCATTTTTTCATGCTTTGTGTGTATAAAAAGATCTTGTGTACTTTCCACAGTATGCATCTGATGAAGTGAGCTGTAGGTCACGAAAGCTTATGCTCAAATAAATTGGTTAGTCTCTAAGGTGCCACAAGTCCTCCTTTTCTTTTTACTGATAAAGTTTGCGGATGATACCAAGATGGGAGGGGTTGCAAGTGCTCTGGAGGATAGGATTAAAATTCAAAATGATCTGCACAAACTGGAGAAATGGTCTGAAGTTCACAGGCTGAAATTCAATAAGGACAAATGCAAAGTACTCCCCTTAGGACAGAACAATCAGCTGCACACATACAGAGCAGGACATGACAGCCTAGGAAGGAGTACTGCGGAAGGGGATCTGGGGGTCATAGTGGACCACAAGCTAAATATGAGTCAACAGTGTAACACTTGCAAAAAAAGCAAACCTGATCCTGGGCAGGATTAGCAGGAGTGTTGTAAGCAAGATACAAGACGTAATTCTTCTGCTCTACTCCATGCTGATGTGGCCTCAGCTAAAGTATTGTGTCTAAGTCGGGGCGCCACATTTCGGGAAGGATGTGGACAAATTGGAGAAGGTCCAGAGGAGAGTAACAAAAATGATTAAAGGTCTAGAACAGGGGTTCTCAACCTTTTTCTTTCTGAGGCCACCCACAACAAGCCATTAAAATCTCCAGGGCCCAGTGTGGGAGGGGGAGGCTCTGGGCTGTGGAAAGGGGGGAAAACAAGTTTGCATAGGTATAGTTTGACTTCTGTTTTGGGTTGGCAGGGGCCAGTGAGGCTCAAGCCAGCTCCGACATCGGGGTCTGGGAAGGGTATGCTACATCCACCCCCTGACTCACCTCAGCAGGCCACCCGCCTGTCTGGACTTGGGGGGGGGCCTACAACCAAAAATTATAACTCAAAGGTGGGGGGGCTGAGCTCAAAAAGTTTGAGGTGCAGGGATAGGGATAGCTAGGGGCTGTGTGCAGGGGGGTAGCTCAGGGTGCAGGGAGGAGGTAGCTAGGGGCTGTGTGTGGGCAGAGGGTAGCTCAGGGTGCAGGGACGAGGTAGCTAGGGGCTGTGTGCTCTCAGGGCTCCCCTGCGCTCCCTGTACCCTGAGGGCTCTGGCAGCCACAAAGCAGCCGGGTTCCCCCGCCCAGGCAGCTCTTACCAGCTGCATGAGCAAAGGGGAGCAGCTTCAACCCCCTGCAGCAGCAGGAGACGAGGCAACGCTGCGGCTGCCTGCTCCATGGCACCAGTCAGAGCAGCAGCTGTCCCAAGCTGCTGGACTCTGGCTTCCCACCTCCTACCTAGCCAGGGGGTGGAGAGAGGAGGTGGTGGAGGGGGGGTGTGGAGCTACCCCAGGACTGCCCTGCTCTTGCACTGTAGTTTGGGGGGGGTGTAACACCCCTGTGTAACCCCAACTCTGCCCATGGGCTCAGGGCTTCTGTCCCTTGGGGAGCACCGGGGCTCGGGGCTCCAGAATTCAGCCCTGCTGCTCCCGGCTTCAGCCCTGCGGGAGGTGCTGGGGTTCGGGCTTTGGATTTTAGCCATGGGGCCCTGCGGCCCCCCTGAAAGGGTTCAAGGACCCCCAGTGGGCCACGAACCCCCTGTTCAGAACAGCTGGTCTAGAAAACATGATCTACGAGGAAAGGTTGAAAGAACTGGGTTTGTTTAGTCTGGAGAAGAGAAGACTGAGAGGGGACATGAGAACAGTTTTCAAGTACATAAAAGGTTGTTAGAAGGAGGAAGGAGAAAAATTGTTCTTGTGAATCTCTGAGGACAGGACAAGAAGAAATGGGCTGAAATTGCAGCGAGGGAGGTTTAGGTTGGACGTCAGGAAAAACTTCCTGCCAGCATAGTTAAGCACTGGAACAAATTACCTAGGGAGGTTGTGGAATCTCTGTCATTGTAGGTTCTTAGCAGGATCGACAGTCACCGCTCAGGGATGGTCTAGATGAGGGGTAGTCAATTATTTTTTGTCAAGGTCCAAATTCTTCATCAATGTACAGTCGGGGCCAGACTGCAGAGAAAATCATTTAAAAAATAATAATAATGATAACATGTAAATAAAAAGTTTGCGGGGTCCGTTCAAAAGCGTCTGGCAACCCGGATTTGGCCCGTGGTTCGCCTGTTGACAGCCCCTGGTCTAGATAATACAGGAGAATTACGGAGACCTCGGGAATGGAGGTTGTTGGTAACTTTGCCCAAGCCGTTATGGGCTGTTCCTCAGGGCGGAGTGCTGGGAACGGGGGCTCACACTCTGCAGCGGCTGCCCGGCAAGTTTCTGATTCTCGCCCCCTGACGGCAAGGGTGATGCGTGAGGCACCCGGGGGCGCTTTGGCACCAGTGGGTGCGCAGTGCAGGCCGGGGCCCTTTCAAACGCAGCCGCTCCTCCAGAGCGCGGCAGGCGGGCAGGAGTTCGAGCTCCAGCAGCTGACGCTCTCGGCCAGGTTCCAGCAGCAGCTCAGGGAGCTTCTTTCCTGGACTGAGACTAAGGTTGCAGGCTTGTCCCCTCCCAGCCAGAGGCGGGAAACAGCCCCTGTGGCTAGTGCAGACCCCAGCACTCCTTCTCGGGAGCTCACAGCTGTGCCTGTGAACCTCAGCGTCTTCACCTGTACGTGGCTGGCCTTCCGCGTGGCAAGTAGTGGGTGGGGGTGGGGACAGGCAGCCCCGATGTGCCTAACTGGACGATGCCATGCCGGCACAGCTCAGTATTTGTTGGGTTTTTTTGTTTTTCGTCTCCGCTGCTGCCTGACTGCGTACTTCTGGGGCCACATGGTGTCTGGCTGACGGGTCCGTCTGTAACTCTGGTGTTCGTATTTTTGAGGTTCTACTGTACTTAGTCCTGCCTTGAGTGCAGGGGATGGGACTAGGACGGTCCTTCCAGTTCTGTGATTCCATGGACAGGACTAATGTGAGTTTTTTAATCTGACTTCCTGCATTACACCAACAATATGATTTTACCCAGTAATTCCCACAGTGGAAGGAATATTCATCCCTACTATTTAAGAGAACACAAAGGATCCACTGATCAAGTTCCAGATCTCCGCTGTATAGTGGTGTGCAGTGAGCCCCGTGCAGCTGAGCTCCTTGGCAGTAGGAAGTGTGCATCCCCTGTCAGTGCTCCTGAAATGCTACCCCACACCTTTGCAGTCCAAGACTAGGTCTTTTCAGAAAGAATGCTCTACAGCCACCAAGAAGGGGCCAGGCTTTACCTGAGAGCTAGGTTCATACCGAACCCTGCCTCTGTCAGACATCTTTTACTTCCAAAATCTCCTCCTGGACGATTTAGGCATATAAGCATCACTCCTGATCCCTTCCCAGAACCCCACCCCTGAATGCTACATGCACGTAAAGCAAATGTTGACAGATTATCTGTTTTGGTCATGAGCCAGAAACAGAGCTAATACTCTGACTCTGCAGCTCTCGCCAGAAAACCATGGCAAGAGAGTTTATTTGTAAATGGGAAGAAATAATCTGCATTTTTAAAGTTCTTTGGGACAGTGATAAAAGTCATTTTAGACATGCAAAGTACTATGAACTTGGCCCTCTCACACTTCGATGCTTCTGTAGGCTGTACTCATTGCACACACTGAGGGCTCCTGGCTGCCCTCCATTCCCCTCCGCCCCATGTGCCACCCTCCCATCCTCTCTGTTTCACAGATTCCCTGCATCTGCTCACCCCTCTTTCATGTCACAGGCTCTGTCCCATGTTTCTTCATCTCCCCCAGGCTGGGGCTCTGTGTGCCCTCCGACCTTCCCCTACCACACAGAACTTCTGTATGCCTCCTCTCCCCAGACCAGGGTCCCCTTTTCTCCCCACCATTCTTTCTTTTCTTTCTGTCTGAGAGATAAGTCATTGGGGGTGTCACCATTTTAAAATTATTTTGGGAAGATGATTGTTCAGCTTTGTAGTTGAGATTCCTCCAACATGGGAGTGACTGTTGAGTGTAGGACCTCTCTTTGTTCAGCCAGTTATTACTAGACAATGTTGCCTCCCCTAATTATCAAAGCTTTACTACTGAGTCACCTGTCTTTATTGGCAGTAACATTCTAATTAATATTTACTCCATTTAACTGTATGGTGATTGCCCAACCACTGTCTAACTCTTGCTTTGGTATAACTCGATTAAAGGGATGATAAACAATTTATTTCTGAATACTCCCTTGAGCCTGATCATGCAGTCCTTTTGGGAGAGGGATGCAGAGATCCAGCTTTATAAACCTGACTTCTCTATCTTTTATTCCTGTAACACTAGAAATAATTTTGTTTTTTAAACAGGAGAATAAACCATCCCTCATTCAGACTGGTCCAGAAGCAACCCTGCAGACCCACCTCCTTGTATTTGAGGCCGAATAATCCAGAAAAGAAAACCCGAGTTGTGTGTTTAGAAATGAGAAAGGAACTCTTTCTGAAGCCTACATACAAATGAACTTTTAAATTTGAGGAGACAGAATAAAAACTGGTCCCAGTTACCAGGGAAATCATGTCTTGGTTTATACTAATCTGGAATATATATGGGGATGGGCACTACATAAAATCAAATTTTGCATACTACAAATCTGTAAAATGCAAAAGGTGTGTTTAATAGAATTTTCTATATTGTTTCATTAATTGTTTTAGATAAAGAAAAAATATTAAAAATCATCAGTATTTTTTTCTGTCTTGGTTTCCTTTAAAGGACACGAAGCTTATTCTTACAGCAGCGCTTCACTTAACTCTTAAGTACACTCTGACCTGAGCAACCAGCAGTTAGGAGGTACAATGGCAAAGGTTTTGACAGCATGGAAGTGAGTTTAACTCAGCATTTCTCGCATGCGGCCACCAGGGGCTTTTTGTGCAGGCCTAACAGCCTCCTGGGCAGTGGTGGAGAGGCCAAAGCATCAGCCTCTCCCCTTCCCTCCCTGGTGCTCCTGCATGAGCCACCATGCACCGCCTCTGGAGACAGGTGGGGCACAATGCTGCAGGAGCCAGGTGAGTTCTTGACTCACCTGTGGGGTGGGCAGGGCACGTTGGGGCTTGGGCTTCAGCCCTGGGTGAGAACCTGGCCGCAGGGCTTCAGCTGCACGGCTCGAGCCCCGGCCTCTGACCCAGGCTCCGGCCACGTGACCTTGGCCCTGGGCGCTAACCCCGGCTGTGCAGCAGCAAGTGCTGGCTCCGGGCTCTGGCACCGACCCCCAGCCCTCACCCCACTCCCTAACCCCAGCCCCAGCCCCAGCCCCAGGGTGGTGGGTGTTGATCCACACCTCCAGCTGCTCAGCAGCAGCCGCCACCAACCCTGGGCTCCAGCCGCTCGCTCTGGACCCTGGGGGTGCTGCCTCCCAGCTCCAGCCATATGGCAGCAGGGCTCACCATTCTCCCCGACGCCTCCCCGAACCCCCATTTATCGCCCCCAGCCCCCACTGCCTTCCCTGGTTCCACCTCTATCCCCCCCGTTGCCCCAGACCCCTGCTGCCTCCCTCTCCAAACCTGGGGCTTGCTGAGAAAAGCGAAACAAAGAAACATGCAAGTATCACTTTTCACAGCACACTGACTAGCTACCTGGGAGGCTGTGAAAAGTGATACTTGTATGTTTGTTAATATCACTTTTCACAAACTCCCAGCTAGCTACTGAGTGTGCTGCGAAAAGCAATATTCAACATACAAATATAATTTTTCATATTATTTGTGAGTCTGAAAAAACCCTACATAAATAAATTACAAGGATTTGGACACGCGTATGTGCATATTTATTTGTTTTCCTACAGTTACGTATTTTAGGGAAAAGTGTCAGTGCGGCCACCAGCAAGAATTGGTGGGTCACAGTTCGAGGCCACCAAAAAATGTGTTCGGAGAACCCCTGGTTTAAATGTACTAATAGGCAAAATCCAAACCAGCCATGTCTGCCTGAACCTTTTCAGGCAGGACTTCAGGTATCACCCAAAAGATCTTATTTTTCTTTGGTTCCATGTATACATTTGCTCAGATTTTACTTCTCCATTAAAAATGTAACCAATTCCCAGCTGCCTGGCAAGTGAGAGCTGGCTGAGTTTCCATGGTTCTCCCCGCACCCTTATGGGTGTGCTGCCAAGGGAGCAACACACAGGCCTGCAATGAATCTCAAGTGCCTCTGACTTGCCTAGCTCTTCTCAGCCATTTCTCTTGCTGTGAGCTGCCCTCCTTTTGAGCCCCACCAACTTCCTCACATGCAGGAACAGCAGCAGATTGCCATCTTGGAGCAACAGCTGAGGAAGGCGACTTTTCTGTCAGCACTAGAGTGGTCTATTGTATTGTGCTCTTCTTAAATAAGCAGGATACTGTGATCGTCCAGTGAGCGTCTCTCAGCTTTGTTACGTCGAGTGCTTTAAAAGGGGTGATGCGCTGCACTGTGTGGGCTGAGAAAGATCTCATGTGCTCCCCATCATCAATTCTGAGATTTGCACTGATTGGCATTAAGGCTTTTGGGGTGATGGTTCTATGACTCAAACTCAGTGGCTTTGTTTGGTCTACCAGAGTCTGAGGTTGGTGATCTTCGGGGATGGTACAAGCCTTACCTAAGACATTTAAGCGAGTTAGAATGTGGATGGAAGACGATAGAATGAATGATGTGCGAGTTCCTCCCAGTAACAGGGATAGCCGTCTGCCTCTGAACGTAGCTCAATTCTTATTGTGCTTAACACGCTGGAATATGAATGGCTGCTATGGGTGGCTGATAACCTATGAACATCATGTAGGTTTCAGAGTAACAGCCGTGTTAGTCTGTATTCGCAAAAAGAAAAGGAGTACTTGTGGCACCTTAGAGACTAACCAATTTATTTGAGCATGAGCTTTCGTGAGCTACAGCTCACTTCATCAGATGCATACCGTGGAAACTGCAGCAGACTTTATATATACACAGAGAATATGAAACAATACCTCCTCCCACCCCACTGTCCTGCTGGTAATAGCTTATCCAAAGTAATCATCAGGTTAGGCCATTTCCAGCACAAATCCAGGTTTTCTCACCCTCCATCCCCCACAAATTCACTCTCCTGCTGGTGATAGCCCATCCAAAGTGACAACTCTTTACACAATGTGCATGATAATGAAGTTAGGCCATTTCCTGCACAAATCCAGGTTCTCTCACTCCCTCACCCCCCTCCAAAAACCCACCCCCATACACACACAGACTCACTCTCCTGCTGGTAATAGCTCATCCAAACTGACCACTCTCCAAGTTTAAATCCAAGTTAAACCAGAACATCTGGGGGGGGCGGTGGGTGGGGGGGGAGGAAAAAACAAGAGGAAATAGGCTACCTTGCATAATGACTTAGCCACTCCCAGTCTCTATTTAAGCCTAAATTAATAGTTCCAATTTGCCCTCAGCACCCCTGCTTCACGTCAGCAAGTCCACCTGAGTTGGACACCCAAGGGCGACTTGTAAGCCCCCAGGGAGCCATGTACCCCCACTTTCTTACCCTGGAGTGACTCTCAACCAGCATTGTAAAAGCAGGGGAGGTTATTACAGGGGCAGTCAACAGGCAGACCGTGGGCCAAATCTGGACCACCAGATGCTTTTGAGCAGATCCTGAAATCTTTTTATTATTTTATTATGATCAAGATTGTTATTATTTTTTATTATTTTCTCTGAAGTCTGGACCTTGACTATGCCTTGACCAAGAAATTTGGACCTTTATAAAAAATAATTTACTCTCCCTGTTTTTTGACATGTCTGGAACACAACGCAGACAGTGCTTAGTGAAGACAGAGAACGGAAAGGTCCATCTGGGTCAGTCCCAGAGCCCTCTGTCCCCTCTGTCGTCCGAGCCCACAAGCTCCTCTCCTGCCTCCAGCTGCCCACACTTAGAACCCCAGCCCAGTCCTTTGTCCTCCAGCTGGGCACACTTGGCTGGCTTCCCATGGAGGGTGGGCCGTCCATGGTCATTTATTGTGTGGTGCCAAATGTCCAGGCAATTGGAATGGCCATTGTCTTCTGGGACACTCCATGGGCATGGGCCCCAGGCAGCCAGCTGTCCCTCATGCCTGTATCTCTGGGTCTCTACAAGTAACACCTTTCCCCCCTCCCCTCACCTACTTAACCATGGGTAAGGCTAAGATTTTGTCAGGGATATTTTTAGTAAAAGTCAGGGCAGGTCACGGGCAATAAAGAAAAATTCACAGAAGCCCGTGACCTGTCCACGGGGAGTTCAGCTGCGGGGTCCCCACACCGCTCACAGTGGCTGGGCAGCTGTGGGGGCTCGCTTGGAGCTACGAGCTGAAGTCACAGAGGTCTCTGGAAGTCACGGATTCCGTGACTTCTGCAACCTCTGTGAAAAACTCAGAGCCTTAACCATGTGTAACCCATGCCTGCTTGGTGTGACGCTCTGTCCCCCTTCAGCAGCACCTAGACCAACTAAAGATGTGTGAACCTCCTACAGTCTTGGAGAGGAGAACAGGTCTTTTAGCTCACGCAGTAGAGGCTCGTCCATTAAGCTCCACAGGTCCCCCTCTTTGATCCCAGCTGACAACAACGGGGGTCTGTGGGTGTTAAACATGCACCACATAGGGGACACTGAGGCACACACAATATTCATCCAAACTATTATGAAAAATTCCCACTGCACAACAATCCCGTTATTAGGCAGCTCCCTGGCTCTAACCCAGGACTGGTCAGACACACGGGGGGGCTCTGTAGCTGCAGAGAACCTGCCCCTGTAACTCCCAACCATGCAGATAACTGTTCCCTACCCTGTGCTCCTGGGCAGCCTCCTCCATGGGAACCACCGTGCGAGTGCGGTGCGCCCAGGATCGGTCACACACCAAGCAAAGGGGGGTTTGATCCTCCTCGCAGGAGAGTTTCAGAGCCTCCTGGTGCCTGTCATCCACTCTCTGCCCCTCGGGCTCTGGCCCCGCCTGCAGCCTCAGACGTTTCACTAGCTCTGCCAGGTTCCCCAGCTGCCCGTGGGGACGCAGGTCTCTCTGCAGGGCGGTTTCTCTGCACTGGGGGCAGGAGAAGTTTGGCTCCGTCTCCCCCCAGCACTGGCTGAGGCAGGCCCGGCAGAAGTTCTGCCCACACTCAATGGTCACTGGGTCTGTGAAATACTCCAGGCAGATGGAGCAAGTCACTTCTTCCTGGAAGCTCCCGGCCAGGTCCCCGGCAGCCATGGTCCAGCCGCACTTTCCTGAGCAGAGGAAGTAGCCAGCAGCCCTTGAAATCTTTTTTTTGAGTCGATTGCACAACCAGGAGCCAATCGCCCTCACTGGCGGGAAATTTAAATGTAAGCAGTGTCAGGATGAGCTCCACCCTGACATCTGGTGGTGAGGTGTGGCAAGTTGTGGAAAAGAACTTCAGGGGCCGATGTCATTTGCATAGGCACACCCACCACGCCTAGAATGAGACCATAGCTGCTCAAATGGTCACTTTGGCTGCTGTGGGATCCCCAGTGTCTCTGTTATTGGGGCAGGAAGAATAAATTGTTATTACCCTGATTATGGGAACTGTGCTTGGAACTGTACGTGGCCTTTTGTTATGATGGAGGGATTCACCATCAACTAAGTAGCACTCGCTAGGCAAGGGTCATGGGTTCCAAAACTGTGTGAATAAAGAGAGGCTGGGGACAAGTGTTAATACTTGGTGGCATGGGCCCCTTGGTGAGGACCTTCCATGCTAATTGCATTTCCTCCTCTCTCCACTGTGGAATATCAGAGCTAATTTTGATTTCATTAGAAGTCTAGTTATAGACTGCTGAGTTCACTTTGGGCTGACAGTGCACCAGCACTGGGGCTCCCCTACTACAAGCTGAATTCACCTGAGAGCTGAAATCACTGAGTGTTGTGTTAAGTAGTGGGGGAGCCTGAAGATATATTGTGGAGCAGTTTGCGGCACGGCTGGTGAAGCAGCTCGACGCGGAGCAGTGTGTGGATGGCAGGAGCTGCTTGTGGGTCGTGGAGCTGAGCGAAGGAGTTCGTGGGGCAGCTGGTGGAGCGGAGCGCAGCTGAGCGAAGGAGTTCGTGGGGCAGCTGGCGGAGCGGAGCGCAGCGGAGCGAAGGAGTCTGTGGGGCGGCTGGCGGAGCGGAGCGCCGCTATGGAGCTATGGGGCGGTCAGCTTCAGATCATGTAAGGTGCCTCTTACCCCCGTCCCATTTCCACCCAGGTTGGGAGGTAAAGCTCCGCAGATAAACTTTCGAACTCTGGGGCTGCCCTGACCAGGGACAGAGACTTTTGGGGCATTGGACTTTTGGGACTTTGGGTGATTTGGGGTTGCTGGACTCAAGAACCAAAGGGAAAAGGGCATGCCCCAATTTGCCTGGGGTGGGTTTTTTTTTGCTCATGGGTTGTGTTATGAATCCTGTTGGTGGTGTTTCCCCAACATAATGCCACATTGTTTCTCTCTGTTATTAAAAGGCTTTTGCTACACTCAGGCTATGTGCTTGCGAGAGGGGAAGTATTGCCTCTTGGAGGTGCCCAGCGGGGGTGGTATATATTTGTCCCAGGTCACTGGGTGGGGGCTCGAGCCGGTTTGCATTGTGTTATTGGAATGGATCCCCTAGATATTGAACCCGGCCCTTGTTGCTGCCAACTCTGACGGGCAGAAGGGTTACATAAACAAAACCAAAACCAAAGCAGAAGCCGTGTCCCCAGAAAAGCCCCCAAACAAGCAACGAGCTACTTAAAGCAATGAAGAGGTGATTTAATTACATACACAAAGAAGCCAAGGCTGCTCCCCTGTTTCTACGTCCGAGGATCACATTCGCAATGGGAGTCGGTGTTCAGCTCTTAGTCCTCTGTGACACGTAAATCCTTCTCCTAGTCACTGCTTTCCAGGCTACCGTTCCCGAGGCTCTAGGTGCGGCCACCCGTCTCCATTCCCAGCTCTAGGGCCTTGCTTTTGGCTGCATTTGTTTTACTAATCCCAGTTTACCAAACTATCCAGGCTGCTCCATACAACGGCCCCATCATTAGCATTATTTACCACTCCTCCAAGCTGTGTTAGCCACAGTGATTTTATACTTACTTCCAGATCGTTAATTAAAAAGTTGAGACGTGAGGGGGCTACAGCCAATCCCTGTGGGGCCTCATTAACAGCTCCTCCATTCAGTGATCATGCCCCATTGACAGGTACAAGGTCAGACTTGGGGTCACAGAGCAGGGGGATTATTTTACGACTGTTTTATAATGCACCTCATTTATTTATTCACAGGCTCCACCTACAGTGTCTGTCACTGTTGTATCTGGGCCCTTCTGGGACAAGTCGAGTCTCATTTACACTGGATCCACTCCAAAGTGAATCCAGGCCATCCCTCCCAGCCTGCCCACGAATGCTGTCTGTGGAGATCTATCCCAGGAAACAGCCTCACTCAGCCATGCTAGGGCTGGTGCCCTGATTTCTTGCCTTCTGTGGAAACACTCCCAATGGCCTTTCCCCTCCTTCCCGCACATGCTGCCCCAGGCTGGGCAGATCCCATCTGTCTAGGGTTTGCCCCGCTTCACCTGCCACCTTTCCACTCAGGGGACTCAGGGCACTTCAGTAATTCAACAAATGCCCTTGTTCTATTAGCACTGTGTCCAGGCCCTACTCAGGTATCAGGCCCCATTGTGCCAGGTGCTGTATACATACAGAACAAAGAGACAGTCTCTGTCCCAAAGAGCTGCAATCTCCCTGCTTCCCTTCTCCCTGCAGGAAACCCTCTTTACAACATCTGGGACCTGCTCCCACTGCTCTCTGGGTGATTGGCACTTTCACTAGCTCAGGGCCTTAGAACATTTTCTACGTGTTTCTGAGCCTCCGAACCATTTAATAAAAGCACATCTCTGGGTGAGTTATGGTTTTGCTCCTCCCCCACCAAATGGGAGTGTCCTGAATGCAGCCAAACAGCTGTTTTGTGGTGGGCAGAAGGCCCTGGAAGGGTGGGGGAGGAGTTGGTCAGCGGGAGATGCTCTGGGGGACGGCAGAGCTTGGCTGCCACTGGGCGCTAAGCACCCACTAATTTTTCCCCATGGGTGCTCCAGCCCCGGGGCACCCATGCAGTCAGCGGCGATGATGCCCTCCCCCAAATCAAAAGTCCTCGAGATTTTGGTTGCATCTCTCCATGTTGTAAATGTTACCAGCTTCTGTGTGTGCGTGTCTCTCTGGGTGGGGGGGTCTGTGTGTGTTGATGCTTAAGTTGATTGTGAGGTCACGGATGCCAACAGCAAAGACTGTTCGGCCTCAGCATTCTTGCCCTGCCTTCAGTCTGCCAACTGCCTTGGCTGACAACGGCTGGTGACCCAAGGAGCTGCTGAGAGACGCGGACTATCCCTCTGTCAACAACTTCTTGCATCAGCTTTTTCCACAGGTTTTCGACAAAAGATGAGTTTTTACAGAAGGTAATTCCCAGATTCTTTTCCTGCTCCTTCGATCGCACATGACAGGTTGGTGCCTCCTTCCCCACGGGCAGGGGTGGCCGACCTGGGGCTCCGGGGCCGCATGCGGCTCGTCAGAGGTTAAGACGCGGCTCCTTGCACAGGCCCGGACTCCGAGGCTGGAGCTGCAGATGCCAACTTTCCAATACGCTGTGGGGTGCTCACTGCTCAACCCCCTGCTCTGCCCCAGGTCCTGCCACCTCTCCATCCCTTCCCCCAAGGCCCCTGCCCCTTCCCCCAAGCCTGCCATGCCCTCGCTCCTGCCCCTTCCCCACCAGAGCCTCCTGCGCACTGCAGAACAGCTGATTGCGGCGGGCAGGAGGGAGGGGGAGGCGCTGACGGGCGGGGCTGCCGCTGGGCGGGAGGTGCTGGGGGCTGGAGGGGGTGGTGGATGGGGGGCTGCTAGCGTGTTACTGGGGCTCTTTGGCGATGTTCATTAGTCAATTCCTGCTCTTCTCAGGTTCAGCTTGGCCCCCCCGTTGCAGGGACGGGTGGGGGCCAGCGTTGCAACAGTCAGGTCTCAGCGTTCCGTTTTGATTTGAATGTGGGCATCTCTCCCTTCTCCGTCTGCTTCAGCCTGTCACGGTCTTTGGAGGCAGATTTCGATGCTTTTATCTTTCAGCAGACTAGTATGGGTGAATTTCCATGGCTATAACCTAAAGGGAAGATAAAAAACTGGTGTAGAATTTAGACTGATAGCTCCATCAATAGTATTTCCCTCGGAGTTGCCCCTAATGCACTCCTTGCCTTCAAGTAGTGAATAGAAACCGTCTGTCTCATGTCATGATTGTCTAATGTATGTGTATTGAGACAAGATAGGTCTCAGAATTTACATGATTGAAACACACAGAAATGAGCTCAAATATGCAGAAGAAAGAAATCTGAAGCTATTGAAAGTGACCCAGCTCCACTCCCATCCCCTGGCTGCCATCTTGGTAGTTCTCTCAGAAATAATCTCATGGAGAGAGACTTCAAAACTCTCTACAAATTCTACTATACCCCCATTGGGCTACATAAAATAGATGTGTCAAATCCCCCCTGCAATTCCTTTCCAGGAAAGGGGTTTAAATAAACTGCAGCCTAAATTTGTCATGGGTCTCGCTGTGATTTCTTTGTCATTGTTTGGGTGGCCTATTGTTTTGATTGGACGTTATAAATCGTATGGGAAATTCTTCAGTTAAAGTTTACTGGTTATTTTCCCCATGCGACTACAGTCCAGATTTTGAAATAGTTGAGAATAAGTCAACATATTTGCAACTGCTAATCCATCCTTCCAGACCCTCAAGCCTTCTAGATGACAATCCTTTGTTCCTTTTCCTGGCTTCTCTGGGAACAGAGGTGTCTTGGTTTTCAGCTTGGCCCTGTCTGTTCCCAGAGTCCCAACATTCTGTGCACAAAGGAGTGGGGTTAATAATGAAGCATTTTTGCAGCTAGGCCCCGGCAATGAGCAAAGAAAACAGAAATTGACCTTGGCTGTTTCCATGTCTGTCCATTGGCAGAGGAGGCGTGAGCTCCATGGGGTGAGAGTCAGGCTAGGAACTGGAGCCAGTGACTGGGCTAGGACGGGATTACGGATCTGGTGCATGGAGGTTTCTTGTTATAGAGCAAAAGGGGAGAAGCTGTGATGTGCTGTGTCCAAGAAAGACTGTGACAAAGGTGGAATGGGGATCCTGGTGCCTCTCCCCAAGGAAACCTCAAAGCATCTCCTCTTGGAGAGGAGCAGCAATTTTCATCCTAGCCGTTAAAGGCAACTTTAGGTTCATAAATTCACAGTTTCAAAGGCTCTAAGGCCAGCCCTGATCATCTAGTCTGACCTCCTGCATAACACGGGCCCTGGAACTTCCCCAGAAGAATTCCTCTTTCACCATGGTCCCAAGTGTCTTCACCTGGGGCTGAGTCTAGTCATGGGGGTAGAGCTCAGTGATAGAGTGTTTGACTGCACATTAAGTGGTCCTTGGTTCAAATCGAAGTGCCCCCATTGAAGCCTTTGTTAATAAGCAGCAAATTTCAAAGAAACAAAGGATTCAAAAATGAACTAGATAAATTCATGGAGGATAGGTCCATTAATCACTGTTAGCCAAGATGGGAAGGGATGGTGTCCCTAGCCTCTGTTTGCCAGAAGCCAGGAGTGAGCAACAGGAATGGATCACTTGATGATTCTCTGTTCATTCCCTCTGGGGCACCTGGCACTGGCCACTGTCGGAAGACAGGATACAGGGCTAGATGAACCTTTCGTTTGACCCAGTGTGGCCAGTCTTTTGTTGCTTATATTCTTTTGTTGTATGAACCAGTCCTGACTATTAGAGGAGCAGATGGCTTCAAAAGACCACTCTCTTGGATCTGGGAATCCTGGGCAGACTAATTCCCTTCCTTTAGAGTAGGACAGAAAAACCCATTTCCTCCGTCTTTCTATTCCAGGCTTCGTTCCTTTTTCCAAAGACTCACCTCTCGAGAGCACAGAGAGAGCCATGTGCACACAGTGTTCGTCCAACCGGCAGCCATGGAGGAATGCTCTGCCATCAGCCAGCAAGAACAGGCCTTGCCAGAGAAGCCCACGAGAAGCAAATGCTCGTGGAAGATCCTATCAGGCATGAAAAGACTCTGTGTCTGTAGCCAGTCTGACAACTCGATAGCAGATAGCGATGAGGAGAGAACAGTTTCCTCTCCAAGAAGGTGGACGTGCTTTTCCCTGAAGAAGGAGAAGAAGAAGAAGAAGAAGAAGAAAGCAGCCAAGAACCAGGTGGCGTCAGAGGAGGAGAAGCTGCAGGAGAAGCAAGACAAAGTTGAACTGGATCTTACAGGTGAGGATACAAACCACATGGTTAGCAAGGAGCATGTGAGGAATCCTCACACCAGTCACTCTACAAGCCTTATGGAAGCAGGGGAACGGTCCCGCTATTGTGGGGAACTTTCCTGGCTTCTGCACTACTCCGGTGAAATGGGCTAGAGGAAGGATCTGAGTCCTCGCTCCCACTTCCTTTCCCCAGAGGCCTCCCTGCCCTGGAGGACTCCCCTTCCACTCTCCTGTCTGGCAAAGTCCTCGTAACCCCAACAAGGCTGGGCCCAGGATTCCTGGGGGGCTCGACCCCCAACCTTGCTGTGGCCACCTAGGACAGGGGCTAGGGTGTCCCCACTCCGGGGTGCTCTCTCTGCACTGAGCGCTTCCCAGACCCACTGATCATTTCATACGATTTAAAGCAAATACAGTTTATTTAATCAGCAATTAATGTAAAAAAGAATAAGGAAAAATGGGAAAGATGAAAGGAAAAGACATCACCCCGCTCTGTGGCAGGGAACGTCACAAACCATGTCTCTGGAACATCAGGGCCGTTCACAGTTGGTTCCTTGTACGTCCCAGGCCCCTTCTCCGGCCCTGGCTGTGCCGCAGGGATGCAGCGGGTCGGACACTTGCTCTGGTGGTGACCACACCCCTCCGGGCTTTGGGGAGTGGGACCCTCCTTCCCGCCGGGTTCAGATCCCCCTCCCAGACTGGCCTGCAAGGACCCTCGACTGGGGGTGTCTCTCTGCGCTGGGCCCTTTGCCAGGGTCCCCCCTTGGCTGGCCCCAGTTACTCTCCGCACCCAGCTCCAGACTGCTCCAGCCCCAGCCCCAGCCCCACTGTTTGAGCTCTGGCTCCACCCTGCCTCAGCACGGATGCTGCTGCTCTGCCTCCAGCCCCCGGGGCTGCTTCTCCGGCCCCGCTGGCTCTGTGGCTGCAGCCCTGCTCCCAGCCCAGGGTCTGCTCTCCCTGGGCTGTCTCTCTGCCCCGCTGGCTGGCCCACCGCTGCTCCCCAGCTCAGCTCGGGCCCCTGCTCTCTCCTTAGCTCGGCCCCACGCTGCCTGAGCCAGGCAATTCCAGCTCACGCGGAGGACGGGGACCTTTCTGACCCCCTGACTCCGTCATTAGCCTGCCCGCCCTGTCAATCAGGCTGACCTGGAGCACTGGCCTCTCCCCATGGCCCCTGAGGACTGTCAGTATCAGAGTCCTGGTTTCCCATCCACCCTTCCCCTTCCTTTTGGGACTGGGACCTAGCCAACCAAAAACCCCACTGAGTTTGAGTAAGGGGCCAACAGTCCCCTTACACTTCCACATCAGGGCCGTCTCATGGGACAGTGATGGGTACCTCAGACTCTGGCATCCATTTAGTGCCGGATCCTCTTGGAGAGGGTGGCAGAGGTCCATCGCTGAGGTGGGGAGAGCTGAACAGAGAGGCTGGACGCTATAGGAAATCATTTCTTTTCTCCTGGATCGGGTCCCTTTCATCAGGAAAATGCTCCCGAGGTCTCAGCAGGTCACAGCTGGGAACCGTACCAGAGCTGAGTCATTGCTTCTTGGGGGGTTAAATACAAAATGAGGCCTGTTGCCCGTCACTGACGGGAAAGGTGGGCAAGGGGAGGGGAAGAGTAGAATAGAAAAGAAACTGGCCCCTAGGTAAGAGGAAGCCTTGTTTCGTAAAAGCCCCCAGCTAAGAGTCAGGAGATTGGAGTTCTCTGCTCAGCTCTGCCAACAACCTTCAGTCTGAGCCGGGGCAATTCGCTTCAGGGCTCTGTGCCCAGCTTCCACCCTCTGGAAACCAGGGAGAAGACATGGAAAAGCAAAATGTTAAGGATGTTTCTTTCTGCTGCAGGGATGAAGAAGGAGCCGTCGGAGACGAAGGAGAAGTGGGAAAAAGGGAGCCCAGAAGAGCAGGAAGAAGAGCGCGCTCCCGTCTCCTCATTAACGAGCGTCTCCCCTAGGACGATGGTAATGACGCTGTGTGGCTGTGCTCATGGAAAGCACCCCTTGCTGTGTGTGTTCATATCTCCCGGAGCTGGGATCTCTGACAGGAGAACGACCTGCCCCTTGCTCAGGGGGCTGAAAAGGAACATTCTTGAAGTGTGATCAACTCCAGCCAGTCTTTACGAGTTTCTCTGGGTTGTCGAAGGAGGCCCAGTTTGACAAGGGGGTTTAGGCACCTCAAGAAGCCCAGGGGTGCTTCGTGGGATTGGCAGACGTGCCTGGCTCAGGTGCCTGATTCTGAGGCACTTCCCATGGCCCACAGGCATGGCTGAAAGTCAGACCAGGCCCATCCCTGCCCTTGTCGGGGTGACCCGCATATCTCCTGGCTGTGGGGTTCTGGCCCATCTCGTGGCACCAGGACCACTTCGAGACAGAACCGATGAGTCTGCTCTCCAGCCTGAGCTAACAGCCGCATGGGTTTTAGCTCATGTGGTAGGGGCTCCTGCATTGAGATCCCAGGTTCGATCCCGCCTGCCAACATCTGGGCTCTGTCCGAGTTACAAAGGCACCTCGATGCCCTTGTGACTCTTGCTGTCAGTGACAGAGCACCCTGCAGCGCGTACAAAAGTCTGCAATTCTGGGAGCTCCTGAGGTGCCGGGGGGCTGGAGTGTGGAGGCGAGTCGTCCACTCCGGTGTGCTCTGCTGCGTCCTCAGCTGCGGGTATCCAGGACAGACGGTGCTAATCCAGCGCCATGCCGGCCAGCCGCAGCAATCCCCAGGGGCTGCCCTGGGACACCAGGGCAAAGGCCTCCAGCACTCCAGGCCCTGGGTTGAGGTGACCCTGGAACCGGGCCCCCAGGAGTAACATTGTGCCCAGTGAGTTCTGACCCACAGGAGCCTGGCCCCGGAGGCCCACGGTTTGGGGTTCTCCTCAGCTAGGCAGACTCGCTCCTTCAGTCTCAGCTACTTTCTCTCCTGCCGGCGATTCCTGCCTGTTTTCTGGCAGCGCCTCACGCTGCGGGGTGGGGAAGGAAGAGGGCGTTTCCCTTTGGGCCCTATTCTCACTCCTTTCCTCGCAGACACTGTGGGCTGCCAGAGTTGCTGAGCCAATCTCCTCAGGCGCTCGGGGTGGGATGGGACATGGGGCAGGTTCTCCAGTGACCCCTCGGCGACACTCAAGGAGCAACTCGAATGGGCTGTGCAGGACATTGAGGCTTTCTCAGCAACAGCTGGGCGTCCTGGGAGGAGGGGCTAGAGAGGGAGGAAATGGGGTGGCCCTTGGGGTCCCCGCACTGCCCGAGAACCTCCTGTCTCTTCTCAGGAGAGGGGGACAGAGCGTGGACGAAAGGCTGAGGAAACCTTGGCATCTGGGGAGGCTTTTTAAGAAACGGGCTCAGCCGGAGTCTCCAGGCTCCCTCGGCGCTGGCAGCCTCCCCCGGGGACAGACTGTTCCCGGGCAGCTGCCCGAGGGAAAAACTCAGTCCCCACAGGCTTTGTCCCTGTTCATTGCAGACCCTCGGGGAGCACCCTTCCTCAGACCCGCTCCACGCCCTGCTGATGACAGCCGTGCAGGGTCTGACAACACCCACCCTGCAGACATTTAGAGCCGCAGAGGAAGAGCTGAGGGCCATCGTATCTCTCCACGGAGACAAGATGGAGAGAGTAAGAGACGCCCGCAGTGGGGCAGGGGGATGCTGGGCAGAGTGGGGGACGGGAGAATCGCCTCTCCTAGGAAACCGTTCCTGGGACACACTGGCATGGTGCTTTGAAGGTTGGCTCAGCCCCTTGCCATTCAGCGCTTGGCCGCGGGGATCCGCGGTGTCAGGTTTTGAAGTGTTCTCTGCCCGAAGGAGCTCTGACACTTCCCTGAGGACGCCCAGCCACACTGAAGGTGTGTGACAGCCCCAGCCCTGGCAAGGCAGCACTCACCTAGTCTGCTGACGAGCCTCCACATTAGGCTCCAGGAGCAGACATGGTTTCCTCAGACATGCTGCAGGGCCTTGTTTTCCAGCTGAAGTATAAGGAAGAATTTGGCTTTGCACGTCTCTCTCTGTCTCTCCCAAGCTCTGATCCCGTTTCCCACCCCGCTAGCAGAACAGGTCACCAGAATCCCCCACCAAGGGCTGTAACTCCTGCTCCTTGTTCGAGAGAGGCAAGAGCCATGACCAATTCCTCATGGAAGAGCCCTCGGGGGGGCTTGTCCCTCTAGGGTCTGTCTAGCCTGTGCTGCAAACTCTGCAGCAGGAGCCTGAAAGCCTCCTGGCCCTATGGACTTGGGCTCCCAGGGCTGGCACTGTGGGGCCAAAAGAGGAATGCAGACTCTTCTGGGCTTGGGCTGGACTTTGATCTCTGAAGCCCAGGGAGGAGGGGAGCTTCAGAGCCTGGGCTCCAGCCCAAGTCACCACGTCTACACTGCTGTTCTTGGTGCCAGAGCCTGAGCCCGAGGGTAGAGAGCCGGCTTTAAGATTTGTTACGGCAGGTTTTACAATCCCGCAGCACAGAGGTTCTCCTTAGGGCTGGGGCCTGGAGCTGGCTCGCCCCATCCAACCAGCCCGGCCTGCCATCTCTAGGATGGGCTCTGGGGTCTGGAGCAGTGGTTCTCAGCCTGCGGCCCAATCAGCACAGAGCTGCGCCCCATGGGACATCCTCAGGGCCAAACAGGTAGGATTGGATGTGGCCCACAATGGAAACTAGGTTGAGACCCCTGGTCTGGAGGAACTGATTGTGCTAGAAAGAGCAACAGGAAGCTGCAGAGACTGAGGAAAGGCTCCTGCAGGGAAGCCTTTGAGAGCAGGGCGGAGAGCAGTTTGCCATGGCAGGGAAGGCCCTGGGACATCAGGGGAGTTTCGGCTGTGCCCCCTGTTAGGTTTTGGGGAAGGCTTTTGTGTGTGTTTCTGAGCTTTAAGGTGCTAAACCAGACCTCAGGAAGACTGGGGTTCCTGGACTTGTCAAAGCCTCTTTCTTCAGATTAGGGAGGAGCCAAGATGGGAAACTGAGGTCAGAGGCGGCTTGCAGAGCTGCCAGGAGGGGTTCTCTGGGAGGAGGCCACTCTTTGATTAATCCATCCCTCAACTTCCTGGCATTCTTTCAGGTTGGAGACGTCGTGGGAGGGATCTTAATCTGGCTCGACAACGTTTGTGATCCCAGAGCCAGAAAAGCAGCGCTGAGGGCCACGGCCTTGCTGGCTCGCTCCCACCCCCAGGACGTGGTTCTGACCTGTGTGGCTCACACGCTGTCATCGCACAGGTAGGGAGCTGCTCTGTTATCACCTCAGCCTGTTATTTCTCTTCCTGCTCCCACTGACAGGCCACAGACCGGGAAGGGTCCGTGGGGCTCACACAGTTGGAGGGAGTTTCCTGCTGTGCAGAGAGCTGTCCATGCTTACTAAGAGGAGATGGCCAGGCCCAGCCGCTGAGGAGCCAACCCCTCCTCCTGCACTCCCCGTGATGGAGACGTGCCAGTTTTCTGGAGAAATCCAGCATTGTCCTGATTTCTATGGGTCACCCACTTCCTCTCAGATCCAGTACAGGGCCAATAAATGACTTTGGTGCTCACTCAACATCCCTCGCTCATGAAGTCTGGCTGCTCCTTAGTGCATGAGAGAAGGCAGAGACGGAAATGGCCCATGAGCCCCATCTGTCTATCCTCTGCAGACCAGGGCAGGATTGTTACCTGTTGTCAGATCCCTAGTTATTCCATGGCTGAGGAATAGGTCAAAAAATACACTCATTCTTCTGGAGCTGTGCAGCAGAGGTAAATCTCTGAAGACAGAAATTTCCAGGGCTTATTGTTGCAAAAAAGACAAAAAATCATCCACACATGACCAGAGCGTAAATGCAGTGCAGCCTGCCTGAGTCTGCAGACAGCCGGCAATAATAGCTCTGAGAGGGGTGAGTGCCTCTTTTCATCTCAATATGTTGGAAACTCTGAGTCCTGCTGGTTATTGCTGGTCACTTTGCAGAGTCATCCATCTGAGGTGTTTAGAACACAATCCCCATGTCCCTAGGGGCCGTGAAACCCAACTTGGACCCTAGCCAGAGGTCACAACTCCGGCTTTCCTCGGCATCTTCTGCAATGCTGTTCTGCACTGCCCAGAGACAAATCTGTGTCACATGGGAGAGCAAATTGAAGAGCAGCATGAAAGAAATTGAATTTCTTGCCGAGCCTCAGCCTCAGCGTTGAATAAATACAACATTCTCTGAAGGGACTTGCCCAGCCTCAGCCTCCCCACACCAATCGGTGTTTCCACTGAGAGACGCCTTTCCTGCCTACATTGCAAGCCTCTCCCTGGGAAGGGCGAGAGGTGGCCAGGCAGGGAAGGTCTGACTTCTGTTTCTGTCTCTGCAGATGTGCCCTTGAGCTGTGGAAGGCCTTGGGTGAAGAACCCCAGCTCACCAGGGAGGTGCTGCGGCAGCTGCTGGACAAGCTCCAGCAGAGACGCCGGGAGGAGAAGAGCGGCCATGTGTCCCTGGCTGTAAGTGAGATTTGAGATGTCACTTTGCGAACGCACCACCGCAGGGAGGATGGTGCATCTTTGTGTGTGTGTGTGTGTCTGTGTGTGAGCTTCGCCCCTTCTGAGCTTCAGGCCACAGCTCCACTACACAGCTCAGCTGACCTAACCTCCCTCGGCTCACAGCCGCCACAGCAAGCCCATCCCTTGGGTGGGGCTGCACTTGGCTGCTTGTGTCAGCCAGGGCCGGCTCTGGGGGCCAGCAAAGGAAGCAGGGGCCTGGGGCAGCCAATAGAAAGTTGGGGCGGCACGTCCGGGTCTTTGGCGGTAATTCGGCAGCGGGTCCTTCATTCCCTCTCTTCCTCTTCAGCGCCACTTCGGGGGCAGCTCAGTCGGGTTTTTCTTTTCTTTCTCTTCTCCGCTTGGGGCCGCCAAAAAGCTGGAGCCAGCCCTGGTGCCAGCAGCGCACGTCCTCACCAGAAGCGCTTCTCGCGATTCCTCGGTCAGGGTGGGGCATTGCGGGAAGGCTCCTGAGGGTCAGTTGACGTAAACGACGCGGTGTCCACGCTGACACTGCATCGACCGAACTGCATTGACTTGGACTCTCTGCCCCTTCTGGACGTGGAGTTATGAACTTGGCCCCCAGGGGCAGTTCTGCCAATGGGGAGGAAATTCCATAGTTAGGGTGATGCTGGGTAAGTGGCCTTGTGTTGACCTAACTCTGTCGTGTAGATCAGACCTTCGTGTGTCCTGGCCACCTCCAATCAAACCAAAGAGGTGTAAATAAAGTTTCCCCCAGGTAAAAGTTACAGATCTTAAGTGGTTTCTCTGCTGGTACCCTGGCTCCGTCGTCTTCTGCTTTAGATGGCCCTTTAGTGAGCAGGTGCAGTTCGGGCGTCTCTTGGAAGTATCCAGGTTTCTGGCTTTGTAAACTGTGGCTAGAAACCTTCCCAGCATGGGATCTTGAGATGTCCAGTACGTTGGACTGGGCCAGAAACACTGGGCCTATGAGAACGCATCTCCTCAGGATGATTTCAGCCCATCCAGTCACGGCTGGAAAGCCAAAGCGCAGGGTCTGCACCATTAAGAGAAATAACGGGGAATAACGTCACCCAGACTCTTCTGATCTTTCCATAGGGTTCCATCCTGCTTCCGTTCCAGCAATGGGGTAAGGTTTAGGAGCTTCCAAATGTCTCCTCCCCTCTCAGGAGCCAATCCTCTTTTGTAACACGCTGGAGAGGAAATGAGACATGACAAAAGGACAGTCGCAAATGGCAATGGGGGCAGGGGGCAGATTGGGATAGTTGAGTGAAATTCTTTCCCCCCTCCAGGCCATGAAGACCATTTACGAGGTCCTTTTCCTATGGGGATACCGAGAAGCCATCCTGGAAATGTATCCCCAGCTGCTCATCCTCTGCGTCAGGCAAGTGCAGTATGTGATGGATCTGCGCTTGCCAGGGACCTACATGGCCAGCGAGACATCCAGCCCCGAGGAGGGATCCAGCTGCCTCAGTCTTCTAAGGTAATGACTGAAAGGAAAAGGAAGAACAGATTTGTTCTGCTAAACACCTGGGGTGCGTTCATGGCCATCGGTGGTTCGGGTGCTGTCGTTGGCCCAGGCTCAGTTGGGTGCAGGTCTCTCTTGAGGGAAAAGGGTTGAGAGCCGTGTGTTCTTGTGAGTCACACTCGCTCATCTGACGCCATCCACAGGCCAGCTGCTTTCCCCACACACTCAGGCAGCAACCATGTTTGTGCATCCATCCACCTGTGCCACCCGCCAAAGGGTCAGTGCTTTCATCACTGTCTGCTGAGCAAATCTGGGGGCCTCCGTCCCCGAATGCAGACAGAGCCACACCGGGAGCACATGGGGCCAGGCCCTGCAGGATCTCAGCCTCACAGGCAGGCAGGAGGAAGAGGGACCCGTTCAACTGGCTCTGTGGGCACAGTGAGGGGCTTCCATCTACACGGGAAAACCAGAGCGCCGGAAGACACCTCAGGTGGTGTAAACTGACATCGCTTTGCTCGCTTACACCAACTAAGGACCCGACCCCACATGCCAGCTTGAGTCCTGTTACCTGTCACAGTAAAGAGTCAAGTATTCAGCCATAGGGAGTGATGACACCAATCATCTTAAGAAGCTACATTGTCACTAATTGGTTAGAAACTCAATGAAACTGCAGTGTAGACAGGGCCCATTGGGCAGGGAAGCACCATGATATCATTCTGGATCTATCCTCGGGGAGGCTAGCTACTGCTGACCACGCTGTGTTTCCCAGGGCTCGTGCAGATTTGCCATGCCTGGGGCTGATCTCGTTGCCTGAGACTGGTATTTTCTCCTCTTTAGCACATCAGTGGAGGCTGTGAAGACTCTTTTCTCCATGCCCGGCTACTGGAAGGAATTTGCCATCATCCAGTTTCAGCAGGGTTGGGACACGATAGCCTCCCGATATTACTACTCACAGGGTGTTGGCCTGATTGCAAGGTAGGAGCCCAAAGTTTCCTCCTCACTGGGTCTCTCTTGGGAATGGGATTTCCGTGTGAAATATTCCTCTGTTCCAGGCTGCCAGCTCAGCCCAGCAACTGGAGAGGAACTCTCTCTCCCCCTTGAAAATCACAAGGGACTTTCTGTTCCATGTTCCAGAGCCATGATTGAGTGTGAGAACCCTCAGCTCCCTGCAGTTTTCAGAGAGGCAATCACCATCATCCAGAGTGAGAGGGAGGAGGAGCAGAGAACAATTGCCATGGCTTTCTGTATTGAGGTGAGATACATTAGTTGATAGGCACAAGGGGGCTTTCTGGAGAGCAGCTCAGGCCAGTAAGCTCTGGGGCACATTGTCAGCAGCTCAGCAGCCTTACCGCCAGCTAGCTCCTCTCTGCACAAGGATGGTTGTGGGGCATGGCAAAGAGAGGGAGGGAGAGACAGGGTGAGATTGCTCCTGGCTGGATGTGCCTCGATGGGATTATGGGACAAGAGGAGAGGTTTCTCCAGTGCCCCAAGACCATGCTTCTCTCCTCACCTTTTCCTGAGTTTCTGCTTTTCTTCTGTCCCAGGGGTCTCTGCATGGCGCTCAATGAGGCCTGGAGATGCCCCTTTCCCTGGGGGTTGATTTGTGAGCTGTGCATGAGTCCAACTTTTGGGAATGAACCAACTGAAACAGCAGCAACTGGCTCCCTACGCACCAGAGACTTTGGGTGGGAGTAAGTGGCCCTTTGGTAAAGACGACTGTCCAGGGAAGAGACCCCACAGGAAGACCTCTGTTCCTCAACCTGATGTTGATTTGCCTCTTTGCAGTTTCTCCAGAGTCCTTCCATTGACACAGTGCTGACAAAATCAGAGCTCCGGGCACAGCTCATGGAATGGACCAAGGACACAAATCCCGTCATATGTAAGCTCAGTCTACGAGGCCTTGGCAGTATTGTGTTCCAGCCAGAAAAGGTAAGAGGCGTGGATTGCCCAGGGGACCAAGGAAGCCGATGTCTCTCAAATAGCTCGGAAACGAGAGCCAGATCCCCACATAAACCTTGTTGTTTAACACACAGCCCTCAAATGGTGGAGGTGCTTTCCTGAGCAAATCAAGGCATGACGTGCTCCCTGCTCCCATGAGCGGAGCCCTGATTGCAGATGGGATGCAATGGGGGAGGTGGGGTGAGCAACGACAAAGGTTACAGTGAGCAGCTGGCACAGAGTGACAGGAGACCGACTTTCTGCCCCGTTGGGGGGCTCTGCCATCCGTGGTTTCTCCTAGGCGGGAGTGGTGCAGCACGTGCTCCAGGCTGTCACCCCGGAAAGTAATGAGTTGCCTTCTTCATTCCTGCAGGTGAGATGGTTACAGGCCCAGCTGCCAGGAACCGTTGTCAGGTTTTGTGACTGGGATGAGGGTGTGTCAAGGAGGCCATGCACAAAGCTCAAGACATCATCTACCTCCTCAAGAGGGAGGGGCTTGGCTCCATCTCCCAGGACATTGCAGTCAGCCTTCGCCCCTTCATTGATGACGTAAGACTTGGAACCCCAGGAGAAGCCCGTTCCCCCCCCTCCACCTGTCTCTGATGCCCTTGTCTCTCTCTCCCCATCTCCTTGGCTCCCGCCCCTCAGGCCTGCCATGGAGCCTCCAAGGAGCGCCCCCGCCATGGGTGGGGAATGTCCTGCTTAGCCACCTCCCTGTCAGAGCTCTTCTCGCCAAAGCTCAGTCTCAGCGCCATGCTCCCAGCCCCTGCTGCAGCCTGGCCTGGGGGAGAGGGGGCCTGGCCCTGGCAGATGCCCAGCTGTCTGGAGAACACAGGCCCCCAAAGAGGTGGAGATTCTCAGCAGGAAAGAGGTGGGTCGGGAATGGCCCGGCTCTCGGGGGCACCGAAGAGCAAAAGAAATGCTGTGTTTTGTAGCAGCGAATCCCTGCAAGGCTCCAGCAGCGGCTTCTCCCCTTCCCCAGACCAGTCTCCAGCAGACTTCCCTCCCTCTCCCCAAATCTTCTCGGGTTCTGGGATTCTAGGCTCTCCAGACAGAAACTGCCTCTGGGACACCCTGGGGCTGCGCTGTCCTGCCCAGGGTCTCAGGCCTGCACAAGATGTCTATGGCGCTGGCCTGGTGTCCGCCCTGCTCCCCCCACCCAAGTCAGTTCACACGGGGGAACCGGAGCAGCGGGCGGATTATGACTCTGTCGCGTTCTGCTCTGCTACTGCCTGGCTTTAACCGGGCGTCCCCACCCCCTGTGTGTCATTGCCAGGAGAGGGGCAGTGTGCGCTCAGCTGCCATTTCACTGCTTGGCAACGTGGTGAGCAGGGTGCAGGACCCGGACAAAGCCCTCGTGCAGCAGGAAATCATCCACTGCTTGCTCCCGCTGCTGCTGCATCTTGCAGACCAGGAGGAGAGTGTGACACTGGTAAGTGCCACGGTCATTATTTCCTTCAGAGCAAAGAGCCAGAATCCCCAGGGGCCCCCACTCCAGTCATCGCCAGAGCCCCTTGCCCAAGCAGAGTCTTCTCCTCCCAGCTTCACTCCCTGCTGGAGCCTCGTGCCTCATCCATCCTCACAGCACACAGCACAAGGGGTGGAGAAGGTCCAGTGTCCCCCACACTATCCCTCTCTCAGTGAGAACCCTCTTGGTCTCCCCTTCTGTTGCAGCGATGTAAACTGACGCTCTTCCGCTGCGCAGTGTTTCTCGGCTGGGCTCATTTGAAGAGGCTGTTCCGCAGCATGGCCTGGGATGGCTCCTCACAGCTCTTGAAGAGTGTCGGGAAGTGCCTGGTAGGTGAATTCCTTGTGCCTTGAGAGGGGTGAATGGGGACTTGAGAGAGACCTTTCTAACCCCACAGCCTGAGTACCCATCCGCTTCGGTCGGGTTGCAAGACGCTATTCCAGGCTCTCTGCTGGTTCATTTCTGCAGGAGTTACAATCCGTTCCCATTGTTGACATTTTTCTCCACAACTGTCAGACCTCCAAACTTTTGTCTTTTCAAATGAAAGCGGAGGTTCTGGAGAACACAACAGTGACTTCAGAGAGGTGCTGCTCTGGTGTATGGGTTCGTATTGGCGGTTGCCATGGCCTGGCTATATGCTTTGGCTTTCCTGGACTATTCGCTGTGGGGAGAACATGTCATTTGTATATTGTGCATTTCTTCCTTCTTTCTTTCCAGATGCAGAACAACAAGAGCCACATCCCCAAATTCCTGTTCCAGGCCCTAGACTACCTGGAAAGCTCACAGACAACAATACGACACTCTGCAGCCTTGTTCATTGGTAAGCAGAGCAAATTCACTTCAGCTTTTTTAAATGTTTCCTTCAAAGCCCTTTTCTAGACAGCTGCTCTGTTCCCTCCAACAGCACCAGAATCCTAAAACGGGGTGTGTGGGTGTGTGTGTGTGTGTGTGTGTGTGTTAGAGAGAGAGAGAAAGAGAGAGAGAGAGAGAATTAACATGTATTCCAAGATGAAGGGAGCAACTTAGCTGTATCGACTGCACCAATTTCCCCTGCCCACAACAGCTCTTTGGCTGCGCCTAAGGGAGATTGAATTCACATCATGCTGGTTTGATGTGAATTCAGTCTCCTTTAGAAATCAGCTTCTCAGTAACTGCTGGGCATCTGATGCTTTATCTAATTTGCTTTGTGAACAGATGTAAGGAATGTATTTAATTTTCCGAAGGGCTGTCTTGGGGAAATGGCTGCATCTTCAGCAGTTTTCAGCGAAGGATTTGAAAAGTAATGAGATCCATTGTATTCATTGTATGTCTAGGAAATACTATCCACCATTACTGTGATTTGTTGTCTGAAACAGTGAATGAAGATGGCATCTCCCGCCTGTATGAAGGTAAGGAAATACCTCTGTGTGTTTGTGCCTCTGTGGGAAGTACAGGGGTGCAGCACAGGGCCCAAACACAGGTTTGAATGTGGACACAGGTCCCTCTCTGTCTAAGGACAGTATTTAACGAAGAAGGATGGTCATGCGAGCGTCATCGAGGTTCCACAATATGTGTATGGGAGCAGGGGAATTCCATCTCTAGCTCCTTGTATAGACGTAACCTTAAAGCTGTGTGGGGAAAGTGTCTTCATAAAGGTCTGAAAGTCTGTAATGTAAGGCCTGACAGTATTGAAAAGAGCCGTTGTTATTAAGGATGATGATGATGATGACAATTACCCTCATCACCTGCCCTCCCTGTAATGGAGTGATTGCAGGCCAGGGAGATTCCCTCCGAGATTGGTCATCAGCTCATAGGAAATCCCATGAGGGCACATGGGAAACACTTCTCTCTGTGATCTCTTGAGGAATGAAGGCACAGGGCCACAAAAGATTTCAGTAGACATTAGGAGCCTAAATCCCTTTGTGGATCTCGGCCTAAATGTTGGATGGTTTAATGTTGCTGCGGCTGTCACTTTCCTGTTCCATCGAAAGAACAAGTGCCCCTAACCGTCTGTGGGTAGGGGTGTGTGTACGGGTGTAGGCCGGCGGAAGGGGAAGTGACAAGAATGGGGTCTCCTCTCTGTGCAGGGCTATTTTGGGAGGAGCGGAGTTGTTGTTCTTGTGCCCTTAGACTCTTGGGGAGCTAATAGCAGGGGGCGTTGGCCATCGGGAGTGGAGATTTCCTAGGCACCAGGCACATCAGCACCAGAGGCTTTTCAACCTGTTTCCTCTTGTTTTCAGCTTTTCAGGAAGTGCCTTTGAAATCTGACAGGACCACATGGTACATCCTCAACAGACATTATAAATGGTTGCAGAAGCTTGTAAATCTCGTGTCGGGTTCTGCATTTGACTAGGGAACCGGGACCGACACAGAAGAGCTCTTTGTCCTGCTATGGTACGTACAGCAGACGCTTATCAACTTTTTGGTGTCCCTAGCCTCTGTTTGCCAGCAGCTAGGAATGGGTGACAGGGCATAGAGCACTGGATGATTCCTGTCTGTTCACTCCCTCTGGGGCACTTGGCAGTGGCCACTGTCGGAAGACAGGATACTGGGCTAGATGGACCTTTGCTCTGACCCAGTCTGGCCTTTCTCATGTTCTTATGTTTGGAACCGGGGCTGAACAACGAGGTGGATATTGGCAGATGACACAAGATTATGCAGATTAATCAGCCTAGAGGAGACTTTGAAGAAGTTCAAAGGGATCTAATCAAGCCATGTGACTGGGCAGCACAATGGCAGATGAAAACCAGCGCTGACCAAGGCAGGGCCATACACATGGAAAGCAGTGAGGTGAACGACTCCTACATATCGCTGGGGTCAGAAGCCAAAGCACGGCTGGTTGGGCCCAGTGGTTGGAGCAGGGGCGCTGGGGCCCAGTGCTCAGAGTGGTGGAGGTCGAGCTGAGGGGAGCCAAGGGTTGGAGCTGGAGTCAGGAGTCAAGAGCAGGATTGGAACAGGCTGGGGAGAAGGGCCAGGGCCGGATTAACGATTCCCGGCCCATGGGAGCTGCGGGGGGACGCGCGGGGGGAGGGCAGAGCCGACAGGCAAGAGCAGCCCCCGGGACAGAGGTTCCCGGTGCAGTGCTCGTCGCGGCGACGTGGCTGCGGGGGGACAGGAAGAGTAGCGCGCGGAGCCGCCTCGCCCCCACCCCAGCCAGGCAGAGCCGGCCCGGCTGGAACGCAGCACACAGGGGCTTTAGAGGCTGCAGCTCGGGTCCCCCTTAGCCCTGCTCCTTTCCTGAGTGCACCACTGCCCCACTTCTGCCCCATTGCCACCCTCTGTTACAGGGCAGCACCCTGGAGCTGATCTCTGACATCTCTCTCCCTGGAATGAAGTCACTGCAGAGTCAGGACAACCCCACCTTTGGGCACCATGTGGGACATCTCACCCCACCGCACAGAGCCCGACATTCACACAGCTTCTCACATGTGATTCCCTCTCTCATCAGTGCCAGGCGGAGAGAGGAGAAATTCTCCCAGACTCCCTTTAACCATTGCCAGCCCCCAGGGTAGTGGCGGTTGCCGGGGGTTGGGTGCTCTCTTTAAGAAATGCCAGCTCTCCGGGAAGTTGCAAATGAACATTAGCAAAGTGGGGTGGTTTTGTGCTGTGGAAAACCACCCTGCTTGAAGGTTTTGTTTTTCTAATTTGTGCTCCTGCCCTTTCTCCCTCTTCCAGACATCTAGAGGCCAACAGGAGCCAACTGAGCCCACCACTGATCCCATCTCTTGTGAGATGGCAAAGCAGCTGTTGCACGGGAAGGAGGAGACAGAAGAGGCCGAGCAGCGTGTGCCGGGGTGTACCAGCCCCACATAACCCCACAGTCTAGGCGGAGGAAGCCAAGCCCCTCCCCAGCCCTGCCGGACACGCTACAACTGGAGCACCAGTGTGAAAGGGAGCAGCTCAGCTCACGCTAGGCAGAGCGCCGAAAATGGAGGATGCACCTTGTAGGATCCAGTCCAGAAGCAGCTGAAGCCCCGAGGCGCCGAGACCCAGCCGCACCCCCGGGTGCCTGCAGACGTGCAAGGGAGATCGGAGTGTCTGGGAGTTTCCCACGCCGGGAGCCCAGAGACCCCCAGCCCGTGGCCGAGAGACTTCTCCTCTGAAGTAACCGGGGTGAACGAGCCATTGTCATGCTGAGTGGCGTCAGCATGTTCTGGTTGGATCCCCACTGACTCAACGGCAAACACATTGGCCACGGACAAGGCCCTGGGCTAGGGCAAGGGGGAGTAAGGAGAGTCTGGGTCCCCCTGCCCTGGCTGCCATTCATCCTCGGGTGGCTGCCCACATCCCCATTGCGCCACTAGACTGCACGGCCCGAAGAGGAGGGGCAACCATCTTGTCTCTGTACACTGAAGGGCAGCCTTTGACTCTGGTCGTTGGGCCTCACAGTCCCGACGGAGAGGACAGCCGCACGGACTCTGGTCGTTGGGCCACACAGCCCTGGACGGAGCGGGCGGCCGCACGGACTCTGGTCGTTGGGCCACACAGCCCTGGACGGAGCGGGCGGCCGCACGGACTCTGGTCGTTGGGCCACACAGCCCTGGACGGAGAGGGCGGCCGCACGGACTCTGGTCGTTGGGCCACACAGCCCTGGACGGAGAGGGCGGCCGCACGGACTCTGGTCGTTGGGCCACACAGCCCTGGACGGAGAGGGCGGCCGCACGGACTCTGGTCGTTGGGCCACACAGCCCTGGACGGAGAGGGCGGCCGCACGGACTCTGGTCGTTGGGCCACACAGCCCTGGACGGAGAGGGCGGCCGCACGGACTCTGGTCGTTGGGCCACACAGCCTTGGACGGAGAGGGCGGCCGCACGGACTCTGGTCGTTGGGCCACACAGCCCCGACGGAGAGGGCGGCCGCACGGACACTGGTCGCTGGGCCACGCAGCCCTGGACGGAGAGGGCGGCCGCACGGACTCTGGGCGTTGGGCCACACAGCCCTGGACGGAGAGGGCGGCTGCACGGACTCTGGTCGTTGGGCCACACAGCCCTGAGTGGGAGGGCAGCCATTTTGGCTCTGGCCATAAGGCCAAACCACCCTGAGTCTAAGGACAGTTATTTAGTTTCACCCATGGGACCTCGCCCCTTTACCCCTAAGGCATCGCCCGTCTGTCACCATAAGACCCACACCATGATATAAGACTTTCGGGATCAGGATGCAAATATGAGTAGAAGCAAGGAGTAGCATGTGACCCCTCTAAGAGCTCCTGCCACTCCTCTACCAATCTGGGGGTGTTTTATCTCCATCCATCTGCCTCAGGAATGGATTTGACCAATGGGGGAAAGTTCTGGGGCAGAGTGACCCATCCGGAAGTGGGTCACGTGACCCCTCCGAGAACTCCTCCCAGTTGGGGTGAGCCTCAGCCCCTTAGGACCAGCCAGAGAGGGGATTTCACCAAACAGGGTAAGTGCTGTGGTGGGGTGACCTGCCCGTAAGAGGGGCCCATCACCGCTCCATGAAATCCCCCCACTGTCCTCTACTAATCGGTCAGGGTTTCACACACCCCATAGGCCATCCCAGAAGGGAAACGTACCGATCAGAATAGGCAGTGCCCGAAGGTCTAGGCCAGAAGCCGCCGATCTCTGGAGCTCCATGTTTGCGTGGCTGGCAGCATCCTCCTGGAAGTCGCAACACAACACTACGTGGAAGAGCCCGTCTCGTTCCAAGGATGTCTTTTGCAGAAATCGTGGCCTAGGCCTTCGGGCTAAACCTGTTCTGGATTGGTACACGTTTACCTTCTGAGATGGCCTAAGGTGGGAGAGAAACCCTCGCCAATTGGTAGAGGGCGGTGTGAGGACTTTTTTGGGACCACAGGATCCTGTTGCGGGCAGCTCACTCCACTATGGCACTTCCCCTATTTGGTCAAATCCCCTCTCGGGGTGGTCCTACAGAGCTGACGTCCACTTCAGTTGTAGAGGACAGAGGGAGGAGTTCTCAGAGGGGAGATACAACCCCCTTCTGGATGGGTCACCCTGCCCCGCAACGTCCCCTGATTGGTCAAATGCATTCTCTGGGTGTGTAAAATGGTGTTTGCCCCTGCCAAATTTTCGTAAAAGAAGGGAAGAAAGGCATGTACGTTTTGTGTTATCTATAAGGTGGCCATCTTGGACTTGGCAAAAGAATCTGGTGACCTTTTGTCATTGGCTATATTCATTTGGGTTGGGAAGCACACTCCCACGCACGGATTGAATCCGCGTAGATAGGGTCTAACATCCAGGCAGAGACGACGCAAAGAGGGATAGGGAGGGTTTTTAGTTAGGTCTACTCACCCGGTCCTGTGTCCATCATCGAAGTCTGTCCCTGACGTCCAATGTCAAGAGAGCAGAAGCTGTCCATCGCTCTCCCTGCAAGAGAAGGTAGAAAGCACATCAACATTTCCTCGTGGGTGTAATTGTTTGTGAGAGTGGAGCATTTCCAGAGTTAAAGTTTTGTTACTCCACCCCTTCTCTAGCCTATCCTAGTCCTTTCCCCCATCGTAAATAAAGTCTTGTTTGTGTGGTTACCACTCCGTGGCCCTATTTTCGTGTGCTAAGGCAAGCTCTGACAGATGGGATTACAGAGCGAACTATGTGGGAAGACTTTACTGTAAGATTCCCCGCATCTTCTGAATGGGGTTTGGGTTCTGCCCTCTTTAAAGGAAGGAAAAATCCTGGCAGGTGATCCTAGGGGGCTGAAACCCACTGTGATGAGTTAGTAATCTGTCCTATTCACCACTCTAGGATGGAGTCTGGGATGCAGGCTCTGGGATGGAGTTTGGGTGCTGGGTGCAGGCTCCGGGCTGGGGCACAGGGTGGGGGTGCAGGATGGGTGGAGGGGTGCAGGCTCTGGAAGGGAGTTTGGGGATGGGAGGGGCTGCGGAGGGAGGGGCTGCAGGCTGTGGAACGGAGTTTGGTTGTAGGCTCTGGGCTGGGGGAAGGGGTGGGGGTGTAGGAGGAAGTTTGGGTGCAGGAGAGGGTGTGTGGGAAGAGGGTGGAGGTGCAGGCTCTGGGCTGGGGCAGGGAGAACGGCAATTAACTCATGCAATTAACTCAAAAAAATTAATCACAATTAAAAAAATTAAAACTGCAATTAATCATGATTAATTTTTTAATTGTGATTTTTTTTAGGTATGATTGATCACCCTGTTAAACATTGAATACCAACTGAAATGTATTAAAGATTTTGGTTGTTTTTCTCCTTTTTTCAAATATACTGATGTCCATGACAACACAGAATACAGGGCTCACTTTCTAGGATGATGGTTTACAAATATTTACACTGTCCAAGTAATAAAAGAAAGAGCATTTTTCAGTTCCCATCATAAAAGTGCAGCAGTGCAAGCTCTTGGCCCTGAAAGTGCAACTTACAAATGTAGATTTTTTGTTTTGTTCCAGAACTGCACCCAAAAGGAAAACAGTGTCAACGTTTCGCGCCTACAAGGCCACCGGACGTTGAGAAGAGGCGTTCGCATGGCACTTTTGTAGCCAGCATTGCATGGTAGTTATGTGCCAGGCATGCTAAACATTTGTATGCCCCTGCATGCTTTTGCCACCAGTCCAGAGGACATGCTTCCATGCTGATGATACTCGTTAAAAAAAAGTAATGTGTGAATTAAATCGGTGACTCAGCTCCTTGGGGGAGAATTGTCTTCTCCTGCTCTCTTTTACCTGCACTCTGCCACAGATTTCATCTCCTAGCCATCTCGGATGATGACCCAACACGTGGTGTTCGTTTTAAGAACACTTTCACTGCAGATCTGACAAAAGGCGAAGAAGGACCAATGTGAGATTTCTAAAGATAGCCACAGGACTTGACCCAAGAGTTAAGAGTCTGAAATTGGACTCCAAAATTTGAGCGGGATGAGGCGTGGCGCATGCTTTCAGAAGTCTGAAAAGAGCAACACGCCAATGTGGAAACGACAAGATCCAAACCATCGAACAAGAAAATGAACCTTCCGCTGGTGACATCTCAATCTGTCCTCAACATGGACGCATGACCTCTGGAACGGTGGTTGAAACGCGAAGGGACGTATGATTCTTCAGCACATCTGGCCTGTCAATATCCTGCGATGCCAGCTACAACAGTGCCCTGTGAATGCCTGGTCTCCCTTTTAGGTGACACTGTCAACGAGAAGTGGGCAACATTAGCTCCTGCAAATGTCAACAAACCCCTGTTTGTCTGAGCGATTGGCTGAACAAGTAGCAGGACTGAGAGGGCTTGTGGCCTTTCAAATTTTTCATTGTTTTATTTTTGAATGCAGTTATTCCACTTCTGTTACATGTGAAAAATGCAGATTTTTCTTCCCCATAATTACAGCACTTACTCCTAGACGACATTTGCTGACTGGCTTTAGCAAGAATCATTAAAAATGGGTCTTCACACATTTAGCACTGACTGTCAGCCCCTGCCATGTTGTGATACCAATCAAAGCACAATACACTGTTTTGATGAAAGTATTTTTGCGCTTGTAGGCCCGGAATGTATTCAGCTGATTTTTAGAGCCCGTTAGACTTTTGGTACGTTTTTCAAAAGCATCTGTTTAAAATAATGTAGGTCTGGGATCGGGCACCTGACAACACAGATGGGGGCCTAGTGGGCTATTCAAAACAGGTTGTCACCAGGGGCTAGCTCCACAAAAATACTGAGCTGGGCTTGGCTGCTACTTTCACTTTAGCTCCCTAAATCTGACACTGAGATGCCGCCAATCCTCAACCCCCGCCCAGCTACAGCCTAAATGTAAGGGGACTGTTGCCCCCTTACTAACAGTCAGTGGGGGTGTTTTGGTTGGCTCGCTCCCAGTGCTAAAAGGGGAAGGGTCGATGGGAAACCAGGACCCTGAGACTGATAGTCCCCAGGAACAATGGGGAGAGGCCAACGCTCCAGGTCAGCCTGAATGACAGGGCGAGAAGGCTAATGAGGGAGTCAGGAGGCCAGGGGGGTCCCGTCCTCCGTCCTCCGTGTGAGCTGGATTTGCCTGGGTCAGACAGACAGAGTGGGTCCGAGCTAAGGAGAAAGCAGGGGCCCGAGCTGAGCTGGGGAGCGGAGCTGTGCCGATCCAGAGGGACCAGTAAAGCAGCCCAGAGAGAGCAGACCTGTCGTGGGAGCAACCAGAGCCAGAGGGGCCAGAGAAGCAGCCCAGGGAGCTGGGGGCAGAGCAGCAGCCGTGCAGAGACCGAGTGGTGGGGCTGGGGCTGGAGCAGTCCGGAGCTGGGTGCGGTGAGCAGCTGGGGAGAGCGAGGGGGACCCTGGGCAGCGGGCCCCGCACAGGGAGACGCCTCAGCCAAGGGGCTCTGCAGGCCAGGCTTGAATCGTAACCCCGACAGGGCGGGGGCCACACTGGGAAGAAGGGTCCTGCCACTTCGAGCCTGAGAGCGTGTGGCCACCACCAGAGCGAGTGTCCGACCCGCAGCATCCCCGCAGCACGGCCAGGGCCGGAGAAGGGGCCTGGGACTCACAAGGAGCAGACTGTGAACTGCCCTGACGTTCCAGAGACCCTGTTTGTGATGTTCCCTGCCACAGAGCGGGGTGATGTGTTTCCTTTCACCTTTCCCATTTTCCCTTATTCTTTTTAAAATTAATTGCTGATTAAATAAACTGTATTTGCTTTAAATCGTATGTAATGATCAGTGGGTCAGGGAAGCGCCCAGTGCAGAGAGTACCCTGGAGTGGGGACACCCGAGCCCCTGTCCTAGCTGACCACCGCAGGGTTGGGGGTCGAGCCCCCCAGGAATCCTGGGCCCAGCCTTGTCGGGGTTACGAGGACTGTGCCAGACAGGAGAGTGGAAGGGGAGTCCTCGAGGGCAGGGAGGCCACTGGATAAAGGGAGTGGGAGCGAGGACTCAGATCCTTTCGCTAGCCCACTTCACCAGGGTCGTGCAGAAGCCAGGAAAGTTCCCCACAAGAGCGGGACTATTCCCCCGCTTACAGGAAGAAGGAGGTGCCTGAAAGTAGGACCCACAAAACCCAGCGTGCGAGGCATCTCCACACCGACGCTAACCAACGGGAAAAGCCGATGGGAGGGGCGTGTCCTGAGCCCCCTCCGCCTCTCTGGATCTCAGGTTACGAGGTCTGGCTTGGAGAGAGGTACCTCAACTGGCTCCCGCCCGCCCAGCTTTCCCCCACCCCCTGCCCTGCCCTCCCCTGCCCCGGCCGTACCTGGTTCCAGCCCGGCCCTGCCGCGGGGTGGGACCAATACTGCTGCCAAGGCCATCCCGAGGGGGGTGCGGGCCAGGGGCAACCCCCCCTCCGCCCCAGACCTCGCCCCGCTCCACCCCTTCCCCCAAGACCCTGCCTCCTTCCGCCCCTGAAGCAGCAAGATTAATCCCATACCTTGCATTGATTGTGACTTATTTGCCTGATTTGAAACGAGACCAAAAGGACCTGAGTCTCCTCGCTGTCGATAGCCCCCCGCTCGGCCAACCAGCCCTGAGACTCTGAGGGGCGGGCGGCTGAGAGGTCTCACCAGAGGTCCCACAGGACGGCCAGGTCACCATCAGAGCGGATCGCTCTCATATCCAGACCCACCTCTTTGTGAGGACTTCCCGTGATGAGAGCAACTCCCCCTTGCCCACCCTCCACACACACCCCTCCTTGGGAGAGAGAGGGAAACAGGGGGAAAAGAAGCAAGAGAAGAGGAGAAAGGAGGGAGGAAAGAGGAAAAGGGAAACCAAAAAGGATAAACCCCAAGGTCCCCAGTGATTCCAAGCGTCAAAGCGCTCGGTAGGAAATCACATTCTGCCCCCTTAAGCCAGTGTTTTCTGTGCCGAGAATTCTGCCTGCAGCAGGTGCATCAGACCCAACAGGTTCCAAACCTCTCGCAGCCTCCGACCTTGTCCAAGGGAAGTTCGTTTTCTGGCACAATCAGTGGTCGGAAAGGAGAAAACTCCACAGAGGCTCCTCCTCATGCTACGACGTGAATCCTAATTCTCTCCCCGTCCTCGAGGGGAGACCGGGAGAAGGAGACGTGTGGCAGCAAAGCCGGGGGGTCTCAGCGACTGCCCTGGCCCTGCACCTCGGCCCTGCCCCGCTGATGTCGGGGTCTCTCTGCGAGGTCATCCCCTCCCCACCACCTTTGTCCAATGGGCTGAGGTCCTGCAAAAGGCCTTTGTGATGTTACTGCCCCCCCACCCCTCCCCTCCCAGCTGATGTCCTGCCCCTGCCCAGCCTCTTGGAGCTTGGAGTTGTTGCCCCCGGATCTCCGCACTCAATGACTGATGAGTCTGGGGATGGAGCCGGCTATACAATAAACCACCAGTTTTTCATAAATTAGTCGACTTAAGGCCAGAAGGGACCATTGGAGCATCTAAGATGACGCCCTGCATCTCCCAGCCCTCCTGTGTATCACAAGAGCTGCTTTTGCACTAAAGCACCTTCCCGAAGGGCATCTAGTCTTCACTGGAAGACATCAAGAGATGGAGAATCCATCACTTCTCTTGGCAGTTTGTTCCAGTGATGAGTCGCCCTCCCTCTTACAAATCTCTGCCTTGTTCTAAGGAGAATTTTTCTGATTTCTGCTTCCAGCCATTGGTTCTTGTTCTGCCTTTCTTTGCAAGACTAAAGAGCCCTTTAAATACTTGGTGTTTTCTCTCAGCGAAGGCACTGCAGGCTGCCATCAGCTCACCTCTCCATCTTTTTAAAAACTAAACAGACTGAGTTTTTCAATCCCTCCTTATAAGTCTTCTCCATCCCTCAAATATGGCTCTTTTCTGCACCCTCTCCAGTTTTTTTAACGTTATTTTTGAAATGTGGACACCAGAACGGGATGCAGTATTCCAGTGTCAGTCTCCCCGCTGCTGAATCACCTCCCTTTCCATCCTCTCTTTATCTATCCATGGATGGCGTCACGGACTCACAGGACTTGTGCTCTCTCTCAGCCTCGTACAGTCCTTGGGAGAAACCCCCTTCAGTGTGACAGCCCTTCTCGGAGATCCACTCTCTCAAGGGTTAAGCCGTAGGCCCTTCCGCCTCCTGCAACCCCTCTTCTCTGAGCCTTGAGCATGCCTGTCTGCCGTGGGCCCCCTCAGGGAGTCCCCTCACTCTGGACCCCTGGGGCATCTACTCCCAGAGGGAAAAACGCAACCCCGATCCCGAGACTGCCGTGACTCTCAGCCAGCGTAAAAGAGAGGGGTTTATTGAGCATCTGAACACAGCGCAGGAAACTCTCAGGGCCTCAGGCCTAACCTCCCTCTGCACAGTGCATCTAGGTCTCTCCTGCACCCGTGTGGGCTCTGGCTGTTTTCTCTCCCCAGTCCAGAAGCCCTCTCCTTCCAGCTAAGCGTCCGATATCACCTTCCCACAAGCCTGTGTCCTTTGTCTTCTGTCCCAGGTGAACAGGCTGCCTGGGTCTCCTCTATCTCAGCCTCTCCTCTCCTCCCTCTTTTCTTTCCCCCTGGCTGGAAGCAGTCACCGGGTCTTCTCTCCTCAGCCCATTGTCCTACTACTGGCCCGACCTGGCTGTGACTTCCAAGCTGGGCCTCCCGCTCACCAGTCGCTGGGGTATCCATTCTCCAGGCCTTTGCCTGAGGGCCCAACTGACAGGAGAGATCACCGCTGGTCCTCTGTAACAACAAACTTCCTCTCCCACCAGTGCCACCTCGTTAAACAAACAGCACCCAGGGAAACTGAGGCATGCAAACCATTGAAAAACCAAGAAAATCCCCCCGTCATCACCGATGGCTTTGGCCCTGTTCCCCACAGCATCGCAACGGGAGCGGATGTTGAGCGGCTTGCCCGGTATGACACCTAAATCCTTGACAGAGTCACGGCTTCCCGGAGTACAGTTCCCCCTCGGTGGCCCGCCTGCTCTGTCCTGCTGCCCCCTCCCACTGCGCCAAGAGGGGACCTGGTGACTGGAGCTGCTGTGGTTGTGTGAGAGCGCCGGGCTGAGAGACCAAAGGGCACCTCCGTTCTGGAACAGAGGGGTCTGGCCGGTAGGCGCAGTTGCCCCCGGTTTGGGGCACAGAAGGGGCTGTGGCTGGCAGCAGCTTGAAGCCCGTCCCCCAGCTGCGCTAGGCACTGTTTGAATGAGTGCAACGTCCGTGTTACATACGGGCTCCTGGGGCTCGGTCGGAAGCACTGAACTGCCTCAGAGTTCTCTGTTTGCAAGGTCGGTGCCAGGAGATTAGAGAGACAAGGCGGGGAGGGGATCTCTTTCATTTTCCAACTTCTGCTGGGGAGAGACCAGCCTTTGAGCTCCACAGAGCTCGTCCTCAGGCTCTGGTCTCTCTCCCCAGCAGAAGCAGGTCCAATAAACCATATGACCTCCCCGGCCTGGTCTCTCGGTGTTTTCTTCTCCCACGGGCGTGGCTGGGGAGAGCCACAGGGCTCAGCAGGCTCAGGGAGAAACCTCAGCCCCACTGGAGACAGGAGGGGAGCAAACCTCACAATCCATGTGGTTCCTGCAGGTCTGTGCAACTGCCCCCTCCTCTCTCAGTGGCAGTCTGTGGGGGAGGTCTAGGGTGGCCAGATGTCCCGATTTTAGAGGGACAGTCCCGATTTTTGGGTCTTTTTCTTATATAGGTTCCGATTACCTCCCACCCCCGTCCCGATTTTTCACACTTGCTGTCTGGTCACCCGAGGGAGGTCTGGCAGCCCCCTCCTTAGCCACAGTCCGTCAGTGCCCAGCAGTCTGTGTGTGTCACAGCAGCCCCCTGCTCACTCCCACGTGGAGCCCAGATCGGGCTGAGCTGGGCCTCTGCTTTGTTTGATCCCTGAAGGGTTTTCTGGGCACTAACTGGGACCCCCGGTTTCTCCTACTTTGAGGAAATCCCTGTGTAACCCTTCTGCCCGTCAGAGTTGGCAGCAACAAGGGCTGGGTTCAATATCTAGGGGATCCATTCCAATAACACAATGCAAACCGGCTCGAGCCCCCACCCAGTGACCTGGGACAAATATATATCACCTCCGCTGGGCGCCTCCAAGAGGCAATACTTCCCCTCTCGCAAGCACATAGTCTGAGTGTAGCAAAAGCCTTTTAATAACAGAGAGAAACAATGTGGCATTATGTTGGGGAAACACCACCAACAGGATTCATAACACAACCCATGAGCAAAAAAAAACCCCACCCCAGGCAAATTGGGGCATGCCCTTTTCCCTTTGGTTCTTGAGTCCAGCAACCCCAAATCACCCAAAGTCCCAAAAGTCCAATGCCCCAAAAGTCTCTGTCCCTGGTCAGGGCAGCCCCAGAGTTCGAAAGTTTATCTGCGGAGCTTTACCTCCCAACCTGGGTGGAAATGGGACAGGGGTAAGAGGCACCTTACATGATCTGAAGCTGACCGCTCCATAGCTCCATAAAGGCACTCCGCTCCGCCAGCCGCCCCACAAACTCCTTCGCTCTGCTCCACGGCCCACAAGCAGCTCCTGCCATCCACACGCTGCTCCGCGTCGAACTGCTTCACCAGCTGTCCTGCAAACTGCTCCACAATATATCTTCAGGCTCCCCCACTACTTAACACAACACTCAGTGATTTCAGCTCTTAAGTGAATTCAGCTTGTAGTAGGGGAGCCCCAATGCTGGTGCACTGTCAGCCCAAAGTGAGCTCAGCAATCTGTAACTAGACTGCTAAAGAAATCAAAATTAGCTCTGATACTCCACAGTAGAGAGAGGAGGAAGTGCAATTAGCATGTAAGGCCCTCACCAAGAAACCAATGCCATCAAGTATTATTACTTGTCCCCAGCCTCTCTCTATTCACACAGTTTTGGAACCCATGACCCTTGCCTAGCGAGTGCTACTTAGTTGATGGTGAATCCCTCCATCATAACAAAAGGCCATGTACAGTTCCAAGCACAGTTCCCATAATCAGGGTAATAACAATTTATTCTTCCTGTCCCAATAACAGAGACACTGGGGATCCCACAGCAGCCAAAGTGACCATTTGGGCAGCTATGGTCTCATTCTAGGCGTGGTGGGTGTGCCTATGCAAATGACATCGGCCCCTGAAGTTCTTTTCCACAACTTGCCACACCTCACCACCAGATGTCAGGGTGGAGCTCATCCTGACACTGCTTACACCTGTGAAAACTCACCTTTTCCGGGTGTCTGTTTCACACCCTCTGCCAGAGACGTACCCCATTCTTTCTCCAGTTCAGCTGGCAGCAGGTCTCGTGCGAGGGGTGGGGGAGAGCTGAGATTTCAGGCTGCCGTCTTATGGCGGGATTGCTGCGATTAACTGGCTGAATGTGCTAATTCTGAGGACGAAACGGGGAAAGGGGCAGAGACCGAGAGTCAGGGAGTGAAATGGAGAAAATACAGGAAACATTTCGAGCAAGGGCAAAGTGCAATGACCAGAATCCAGAATATTCTCTGCACCCCTTGTCTAACTCTGGGCCTGATTCTCTTCCGCATTGACGGCCCTTTCCCTGTCTCCGGCCGTGTCTGGAGGGCTTTATGCCCCTGTCCAGCCCCTTCACACTGCCAGGAAGGGAGAGCTGTTATGGAATCTTAGCCCAAAGAGGAACCAGGCCCTGTGTCACCTTCATCCTGGGTTTCAGATGACCCCGAGAAGTTGGGGGGCCACCGGGGCCTAGAGCATGGCCCTGCCACAGAGGCCCCGCCCCCGGTCATCCTCTTCCCCCGAGGCCCCGCCCCCCCACTGTTCACTCCTCTGGCCCCCGAGGTCCCCCTACCTGCCCCTCGCTCCTCTCCGCCTCTTCCCCCAAGACTCCACTCACCCTCTGCTTGCTCCTCTCTGCCCCTTTCCCCGAAGGGGGGCTACCGGGGGGCCATGGGGCCAGGCACCCGTCCCTTTTCTCTGTCTCTGGTGAGCGGGGGGCAGGGGGGTCCTTGGGGAAGGACGTGGAGCAGGACAGGAAGAGGCACGAGAAGACGGGGCAGTGGGGGAAAAGGCCGAGGGGGGGTGGGGAGCAGGTTTTGGGGGAAGAGGCGGAGGGGGAATGGGAAGAGGCAGAGCAAGAGCAGGGCATCGGGCTAAGAGGCAGAGGGGAGTGGGGTGCAGGCGGGGCCCCCACTTCTCTGGAGCTTCGCTTCCAGCGCTCGAAAGATGACCACGGGCCCACGGGCCTCCGGAGGGGAGACCCGCCCCACATCCCCAGCGTTTCCCCCCCACATGGACGGCCTTTTGGGGGAGGCTCAGCCTCCCCTGGCCTCTTATACGGGCTGCCTGTGCTCAGCTCCTTCCACGCTCTGGAGAGGAGCAGCACCCAGGGGTGGGGCTGAGCCGGGGGGCGCTGGGTGAGGGGCAGAGGCCTCGGGAGCTGAGACCGCAGGGACACAGCATGAGGCACCATCCCAGGCATCCCCATGAAAGGAGCAGAACAGGGTTTACCTGGGGTGGGGAGTGTATGGAGAGCGTCCCAGGGCCGGTGGAGATGTATTGCCCTGGTGAGCAAGTGTGGGTAAAACACAGGCCTCGCTGTGAGCAGGATTTGAACCTGCGCAGGGAAACCCGAATGGATTTCGAGTCCAACGCCTTAACCGCTCGGCCCTCACAGCTGTGAGTGACGTGGCCCCCAGTGGCAGTCTCTACTGGAGCGGCTGGAAGCCGACGGGAGGGAGCTCTCCACCCTCAACGAGCAGCCGTAGCCATGTTGGCAGGAGAAGTTCTCCCAGCACCATAGCACTGTCCACACCGGCGCTTAGGTCCGTGTAACTTGTGTCACTCGGGGGGTGGCTTATTCACACCCCGAGCCACATACGTTCTACCGACACAAGGGGGAGTGTAGACGCAGCCTTAGCAGAGACGCGATTAAGATCCACTTCCTGGACACTACTCTGCTAATAAACGATGGTCACATAAACACCACCCTATACCGGAAACCTACTGACCGCTATTCCTACCTACATGCCTCCAGCTTTCACCCTGACCACACCACACGATCCATCGTCTACAGCCAAGCTCTGCGATACAACCGCATTTGCTCCAACCCCTCAGACAGAGACAAACATCTACAAGATCTCTATCAAGCCTTCTTACAACTACAATACCCACCTGCGGAGGTGAAGAAACAGATTGACAGAGCCAGAAGAGTACCCAAAAGTCTCCTACTACAGGACAGGCCCAACAAAGAAAATAACAGAACGCCACTAGCCGTCACCTTCAGCCCCCAACTAAAACCCCTCCAATGCATTATTAAGGATCTACAACCTATCCTGAAGGATGACCCAACACTCTCACAAATCTTGGGAGACAGGCCAGTCCTTGCCTACAGACAGCCCCCCAACCTGAAGCAAATACTCACCAACAACCATACACCACACAACAGAACCACTAACCCAGGAACCTATCCTTGCAACAAAGCCCGTTGCCAACTGTGCCCACATATCTATTCAGGGGACACCATCACAGGGCCTAATCACATCAGCCACACTATCAGAGGCTCGTTCACCTGCACATCTACCAATGTGATATATGCCATCATGTGCCAGCAATGCCCCTCTGCCATGTACATTGGCCAAACTGGACAGTCTCTACGGAAAAGAATATATGGACACAAATCAGATGTCAAGAATTATAACATTCATAAACCAGTTGGAGAATACTTCAGTCTCTCTGGTCACGCGATTACAGACATGAAAGTTGCGATATTACAACAAAAAAACTTCAAAACCAGACTCCAGCGAGAGACTGTTGAACTGGAATTCATTTGCAAATTGGATACAATTAACTTAGGCTTGAATAGAGACTGGGAGTGGCTAAGTCATTCTGCAAGGTAACCTATTTCCCCTTCTTTTTTCCTACACCTCCTCCCCTTCCTCAGACTTTGTTGTTAAACCCTGGATTTGTGCTGGAAATGGCCCACCTTGATTATCATACACATTGTAAGGAGAGTGATCACTTTAGATAAGCTATTACCAGCAGGAGAGTGGGGTGGGGGGAGAGAAAACCTTTTGTAATGGTAAACACCCATTTTTTCATGCTTTGTGTGTATAAAAAGATCTTGTGTACTTTCCACAGTATGCATCCGATGAAGTGAGCTGTAGCTCACGAAAGCTTATGCTCAAATAAATCGGTTAGTCTCTAAGGCGCCACAAGTCCTCCTTTTCTTTTTACTGATAAAGTTTGTGGATGATACCAAGATGGGAGTTGTTGCAAGTGCTCTGGAGGATAGGATTAAAATTCAAAATGATCTGGGGAAACTGGAGAAATGGTCTGAAGTTCACAGGCTGAAATTCAATAAGGACAAATGCAAAGTACTCCCCTTAGGACAGAACAAACAGCTGCACACATACAGAGCAGGACGTGACAGCCTAGGAAGGAGTACTGCGGAAGGGGATCTGGGGGTCATAGTGGACCACAAGCTAAATATGAGTCAACAGTGTAACACTTGCAAAAAAAACAAACCTGATCCTGGGCAGGATTAGCAGGAGTGTTGTAAGCAAGATACAAGACGTAATTCTTCTGCTCTACTCCATGCTGATGTGGCCTCAGCTAAAGTATTGTGTCTAAGTCGGGGCACCACATTTCGGGAAGGATGTGGACAAATTGGAGAAGGTCCAGAGGAGAGTAACAAAAATGATTAAAGGTCTAGAACAGGGGTTCTCAACCTTTTTCTTTCTGAGGCCACCCACAACATGCCATTAAAATCTCCAGGGCCCAGTGTGGGAGGGGGAGGCTCTGGGCTGGGGAAAGGGGGGAAAACAAGGGCATAGGTATAGTTTGACTTCTGTTTTGGGTGGGCAGGGGCCAGTGAGGCTCAAGTCAGCTCCGATGGTGGGGTCTGGGGGGGTGGTATGCTACATCCACCCCCTGACTCACCTCAGCAGGCCACCCGCCTGTCTGGACTTGGGGGGCCTACAACCAAAAATTATAACTCAAAGGTGGGGGGGCTCAGCTCAAAAAGTTTGAGGTGCAGGGAGAGGGATAGCTAGGGGCTGTGTGTGGGCAGAGGGTAGCTCAGGGTTCAGGGAGGAGGTAGCTAGGGGCTGTGTGCAGGGGGGTAGCTCAGGGAGCAGGGAGGGAGGTAGCTAGGGCTGTGTGTGGGCAGAGGGTAGCTCAGGGTGCAGGGAGGAGGTAGCTAGGGGCTGTGTGTGGGCAGAGGGTAGCTCAGGGTGCAGGGACGAGGTAGCTAGGGGCTGTGTGCTCTCAGGGCTCCCCTGCGCTCCCTGTACCCTGAGGGCTCTGCCAGCCACAAAGCAGCCGGGTTCCCCCGCCCAGGCAGCTCTTACCAGCTGCATGAGCAAAGGGGAGCAGCTTCAACCCCCTGCAGCAGCAGGAGACGAGGCAACGCTGCGGCTGCCTGCTCCATGGCACCAGTCAGAGCAGCAGCTGTCCCACGCTGCCGGACTCTGGCTTCCCACCTCCGACCTAGCCAGGGGGTGGAGAGAGGAGGTGGTGGAGGGGGGGTGCGGAGCTACCCCAGAACTGCCCTGCTCTTGCACTGTAGTTTGGGGGGGGGTGTAACACCCCTGTGTTCCCCCAACTCTGCCCATCGGCTCAGGGCTTCTGTCCCTTGGGGAGCACCAGGGCTCGGGGCTCCAGAATTCAGCCCTGCTGCTCCCGGCTTCAGCCCTGCGGGAGGTGCTGGGGTTCGGGCTTTGGATTTTAGCCACGGGGCCCTGCGGCCCCCCTGAAACGGTTCATGGACCCCCAGTAGGCCACGAACCCCCTGTTGAGAACCGCTGGTCTAGAAAACATGATCTACGAGAAAAGGTTGAAAGAACTGGGTTTGTTTAGTCTGGAGAAGAGAAGACTGAGAGGGGACATGAGAACAGTTTTCAAGTACATAAAAGGTTGTTACAAGGAGGAGGGAGAAAAATTGTTCTTGTGAATCTCTGAGGACAGGACAAGAAGGAATGGGCTGAAATTGCAGCGAGGGAGGTTTAGGTTGGACGTTAGGAAAAACTTCCTGCCAGCATAGTTAAGCACTGGAACAAATTACCTAGGGAGGTTGTGGAATCTCTGTCATTGTAGGTTCTTAGCAGGATCGACAGTCACCGCTCAGGGATGGTCTAGATGAGGGGTAGTCAATTATTTTTTGTCAAGGTCCAAATTCTTCATCAATGTACAGTCGGGGCCAGACTGCAGAGAAAATCATTAAAAAAAAAATAATAACGATAACATGTAAATAAAAAGTTTGCGGGGTCCGTTCAAAAGCGTCTGGCAACCCGGATTTGGCCCGTGGTTCGCCTGTTGACAGCCCCTGGTCTAGATAATACAGGAGAATTACGGAGACCTCGGGAATGGAGGTTGTTGGTAACTTTGCCCAAGCCGTTATGGGCTGCTCCTCAGGGCGGAGTGCTGGGAACGGGGGCTCACACTCTGCAGCGGCTGCCCGGCAAGTTTCTGATTCTCGCCCCCTGACTGCAAGGGTGATGCGTGAGGCACCCGGGGGTGCTTTGGCACCAGTGGGTGCGCAGTGCAGGCCGGGGCCCTTTCAAACGCAGCCGCTCCTCCAGAGCGCGGCAGGCGGGCAGGAGTTCGGGCTCCAGCAGCTGACGCTCTCGGCCAGGTTCCAGCAGCAGCTCAGGGAGCTTCTTTCCTGGACTGAGACCAAGGTTGCAGGCTTGTCCCCCTCCCAGCCAGAGGCGGGAAACAGCCCCTGTGGCTAGTGCAGACCCCAGCACTCCTTCTCGGGAGCTCACAGCTGTGCCTGTGAACCTCAGCGTCTTCACCTGTACGTGGCTGGCCTTCCGCGTGGCAAGTAGTGGGTGGGGGTGGGGACAGGCAGCCCCGATGTGCCTAACTGGACGATGCCATGCCAGCACAGCTCAGTATTTGTTGGGTTTTTTTGTTTTTCGTCTCCGCTGCTGCCTGACTGCGTACTTCTGGGGCCACATGGTGTCTGGCTGACGGGTCCGTCTGTAACTCTGGTGTTCGTATTTTTGAGGTTCTACTGTACTTAGTCCTGCCTTGAGTGCAGGGGACGGGACTAGGACGGTCCTTCCAGTTCTGTGATTCCATGGACAGGACTAATGTGAGTTTTTTAATCTGACTTCCTGCATTACACCAACAATATGATTTTACCCAGTAATTCCCGCAGTGGAGGGAATATTCATCCCTACTATTTAAGAGAACACAAAGGATCCACTGATCAAGTTCCAGATCTCCGCTGTATAGTGGTGTGCAGTGAGCCCCGTGCAGCTGAGCTCCTTGGCAGTAGGAAGTATGCATCCCCTGTCAGTGCTCCTGAAATGCTACCCCACACCTTTGCAGTCCAAGACTAGGTCTTTTCAGAAAGAATGCTCTACAGCCACCAAGAAGGGGCCAGGCTTTACCTGAGAGCTAGGTTCATACCGAACCCTGCCTCTGTCAGACATCTTTTACTTCCAAAATCTCCTCCTGGACGATTTAGGCATATAAGCATCACTCCTGATCCCTTCCCAGAACCCCACCCCTGAATGCTACATGCACGTAAAGCAAATGTTGACAGATTATCTGTTTTGGTCATGAGCCAGAAACAGAGCTAATACTCTGACTCTGCAGCTCTCTCCAGAAAACCATGGCAAGAGAGTTTATTTGTAAATGGGAAGAAATAATCTGCATTTTTAAAGCTCTTTGGGACAGTGATAAAAGTCATTTTAGACATGCAAAGTACTATGAACTTGGCCCTCTCACACTTCGATGCTTCTGTAGGCTGTACTCATTGCACACACTGAGGGCTCCTGGCTGCCCTCCATTCCCCTCCGCCCCATGTGCCACCCTCCCATCCTCTCTGTTTCACAGATTCCCTGCATCTGCTCACCCCTCTTTCATGTCACAGGCTCTGTCCCATGTTTCTTCATCTCCCCCAGGCTGGGGCTCTGTGTGCCCTCCGACCTTCCCCTACCACGCAGAACTTCTGTATGCCTCCTCTCCCCAGACCAGGGTCCCCTTTTCTCCCCACCATTCTTTCTTTTCTTTCTGTCTGACAGATAAGTCATTGGGGGTGTCACCATTTTAAAATTATTTTGGGAAGATGATTGTTCAGCTTTGTAGTTGAGATTCCTCCAACATGGGAGTGACTGTTGAGTGTAGGACCTCTCTTCGTTCAGCCAGTTATTACTAGACAATGTTGCCTCCCCTAATTATCAAAGCTTTACTACTGAGTCACCTGTCTTTATTGGCAGTAACATTCTAATTAATATTTACTCCATTTAACTGTATGGTGATTGCCCAACCACTCTCTAACTCTTCCTTTGGTATAACTCGATTAAAGGGATGATAAACAATTTATTTCTGAATACTCCCTTGAGCCTGATCATGCAGTCCTTTTGGGAGAGGGATGCAGAGATCCAGCTTTATAAACCTGACTTCTCTGTCTTTTATTCCTGTAACACTAGAAAAAATTTTGTTTTTTTAAACAGGAGAATAAACCATCCCTCATTCAGACTGGTCCAGAAGCAACCCTGCAGACCCACCTCCTTGTATTTGAGGCCGAGAAATCCAGAAAAGAAAACCGTGTTGTGTGTTTAGAAATGAGAAAGGAACTCTTTCCGAAGCTACATACAAATGAACTTTTAAATTTGAGGAGACAGAATAAAAACTGGTCCCAGTTACCAGGGAAATCATGTCTTGTTTATACTAATCTGGAATATATATGGGGATGGGCATTACATAAAATCAAATTTTGCATACTACAAATCTGTAAAATGCAAAAGGTGTGTTTAATAGAATTTTCTATATCGTTTCATTAATTTTTTTAGATAAAGAAAAAATATTAAAAATCATCAGTATTTTTTTCTGTCTTGGTTTCCTTTAAAGGACACGAAGCTTATTCTTACAGCAGCGCTTCACTTAACCCTTAAGTACATTCTGACCTGAGAAACCAGCAGTTAGGAGGTACAATGGCAAAGGTTTTGAGAGCATGGAAGTGAGTTTAACTCAGCATTTCTCACATGCGGCCACCAGGGGCTTTTTGTGCAGGCCTAACAGCCTCCTGGGCAGTGGTGGAGAGGCCAAAGCATCAGCCTCTCCCCTTCCCTCCCTGGTGCTCCTGCATGAGCCACCATGCACCGCCTCTGGAGACAGGTGGGGCACAATGCTGCAGGAGCCAGGTGAGTTCTTGACTCACCTGTGGGGTGGGCAGGGCACGTTGGGGCTTGGGCTTCAGCCCTGGGTGAGAACCTGGCCGCAGGGCTTCAGCTGCACGGCTCGAGCCCCGGGCTCTGACCCAGGCTCCGGCCACGTGACCTTGGCCCTGGGCGCTAACCCCGGCTGTGCAGCAGCAAGTGCTGGCTCCGGGCTCTGGCACTGACCCCCAGCCCTCACCCCGCTCCCTAACCCCAGCCCCAGCCCCAGGGTGGTGGGTGTTGATCCACACCTCCAGCTGCTCAGCAGCAGCCGCCACCAACCCTGGGCTCCAGCCGCTCGCTCTGGACCCTGGGGGTGCTGCCTCCCAGCTCCAGCCATATGGCAGCAGGGCTCACCATTCTCCCCGACGCCTCCCCGAACCCCCATTTATCGCCCCCAGTCCCCACTGCCTTCCCTGGTTCCACCTCTATCCCCCGCATAGCTCCAGACCCCTGCTGCCTCCCTCTCCAAACCCGGGGCTTGCTGAGAAAAGCGAAACGAAGAGACATGCAAGTATCACTTTTCACAGCACACTGACTAGCTACCTGGGAGGCTGTGAAAAGTGATACTTGTATGTTTGTTAATATCACTTTTCACAAACTCCCAGCTAGCTACTGAGTGTGCTGCGAAAAGCAATATTCAACATACAAATATAATTTTTCATATTATTTGTGAGTCTGAAAAAACCCTACATAAATAAATTACAAGGATTTGGACACGCGTATGTGCATATTTATTTGTTTTTCCTACAGTTACGTATTTTAGGGAAAAGTGTCAGTGAGGCCACAAGCAAGAATTGGTGGGTCACAGTCCGAGGCCACCAAAAAATGTGTTCGGAGAACCCCTGGTTTAAATGTACTAATAGGCAAAATCCAAACCAGCCATGTCTGCCTGAACCTTTTCAGGCAGGACTTCAGGTATCACCCAAAAGATCTTATTTTTCTTTGGTTCCATGTATACATTTGCTCAGATTTTACTTCTCCATTAAAAATGTAACCAATTCCCAGCTGCCTGGCAAGTGACAGCTGGCTGAGTTTCCATGCTTCTCCCCGCACCCTTATGGGTGTGCTGCCAAGGGAGCAACACACAGGCCTGCAATGAATCTCAAGTGCCTCTGACTTGCCTAGCTCTTCTCAGCCATTTCTCTTGCTGTGAGCTGCCCTCCTTTTGAGCCCCACCAACTTCCTCACATGCAGGAACAGCAGCAGATTGCCATCTTGGAGCAACAGCTGAGGAAGGCGACTTTTCTGTCAGCACTAGAGTGGTCTATTGTATTGTGCTCTTCTTAAATAAGCAGGATACTGTGATCGTCCAGTGAGCGTCTCTCAGCTTTGTTACGTCGAGTGCTTTAAAAGGGGTGATGCGCTGCACTGTGTGGGCTGAGAAAGATCTCATGTGCTCCCCATCATCAATTCTGAGATTTGCACTGATTGGCATTAAGGCTTTTGGGGTGATGGTTCTATGACTCAAACTCAGTGGCTTTGTTTGGTCTACCAGAGTCTGAGGTTGGTGATCTTCGGGGATGGTACAAGCCTTACCTAAGACATTTAAGCCAGTTAGAATGTGAATGGAAGACTCTAGAATGAATGATGTGTGAGTTCCTCCCAGTAACAGGGATAGCCGTCTGCCTCTGAACATAGCTCAATTCTTATTGTGCTTAACACGCTGGAATATGAATGGCTGCTATGGGTGGCTGATAATCTATGAACATCATGTAGTAATTCCTGGATTTTTAAATTATTGTTTTAGCTGGACGCATGTATAATGTTTGATCAAATACTGTTCAGGGAGAAAGGTATAAAACCATCCAAGTATTTGCTATGTTTAGAGTGGTCATGTTCTGTGGGATACCTTCTGGAAGAACAGTAGTGTGATTAAGTAATTCGTGTCACATTCTGTGCTGCACCCCTGCACCGAAGAAAGGATTTTCTGCCGCTTACACTATTTGCGGCTTCATTGGGTGAAAATAAAGAAGCAACAGTGGCCAGGTCTGAGTGTCCCTCCTCTAACAAAAATCTTGAAATAGTTCACTGTAAAATTAAAAACCAACTGTGGCTTGTCTTAAGTAATGGTAAGGTGACGTTTGGAAGGAAGCCTCCAGGTGCATCCTCACCTGTTCGTTGATCCAGCACAACTTCCTATACATTAGACTCTTACGACAGTCAGTAACGCTCTCTCTACCTCCACAATAGAGCTATTTAGAAAACGGGAGTTTGTATTCAGTTTGTATGAATGCTGTAATCTGGAAGGCCCAGATCCACAAAGGTATTTTCGTTCTTGACTTCCATTGGATTTCAGTGGAATTTAGGAGCCTAAATTTTACCTTGGTGGATCTGGGCCTAAGTAATTGCAGTTTGACAAACATGAAAGATTAATAATTTGTGCAAAATAAGAAGTAATTAACAAATGAGGACAATCAGAATCCTTGTCTGAGGACTCCTAAAGCTTCAAAATACTTTAATGTTCGTATGAAATAATTCACATCCACTATTATTTCTTTGCCTGTAGTAAATATATTGTCCTTTTTAGTTGGCACACTGTTCTGATCGTTGTCTGTACAGTAATCTTTTGAGTAATTCAGTTCAGTTAGATGTTATCAGTCACCTGGAGTTTCTTCCTCAGAAGCTGTTATGGCTTTCAAGGCTCTTCTCTTCCTTAATCTTTCTGCATTTGTGATTGTCATAGGATGCAATGGGAAAAATCCAGAAAGACCTGAAAGAAAGATGATTTATGTTTATAGCTGGAGTTGCAATATGACTGTTCTAGACGCACAGATTCAAAGGCTAAAAGGGAGCGCTGTGATTATCTCGTCTGACATCCTATATAACACATGTTATAGAACTTCCCCAAAATAATTCTTAGCATATATATTTCAGAAAAACATCCAATCTCAAGTTAAATTGTCAGTGATGGAGAATTCACGACAACCCTCGGTCAACTGTTCCAATAGTTAATGAGACTTTTAAGAAGTGAGAGTAATTGTCTGTCTCACTAACCCTCTAGTGGCTTGAAGTGCCTTTTACTGCTGTCTCGGCCAGCTCAGCGTCTCCATAAATGAGACCCATTCCCATTTCCTCAAAAAGAACAGGAGTACTTGTGACACCTTAGAGACTAACAAATTATAGCTCATCTTAATTAGCCTCTTACAGTTTGTATGGCAACTCCCACCTTTTCATGATTCTCTGTATGTGTATATATCTTCTTACTATCTGTTCCATTCTGTTCATCTGATGAAGTGAGCTGTAGCCCATGAAAGCTTATGCTTAATTGAATTTGTTAGTCTCTAAGGTGCCGCAAGTCCTCCCGTTCTTTTTCCGGATACAGACTAACAAGGCTGCTACTCTGAAACATCCCATTTCCTGTGGCCAAAAGAAGGGTGATTGCATATATACATATTCTCAAGGATTCATGCAAAGAAATGAAGGAAGAGTCTTTGGTACTCCAAGTATGCGGAGGATCACCAAGGAAAACCTATTGTCTTTTAAGAGAAATAAGCAAATAGGTGAGATTGGAAAACACACTGAGTTACCTAGAAGTTTTTCAACCGGTTTTGTGACATGTGCTCAAGAAAACTGCTGTAACCTTCCCTTACGCAGCAACAATAGATTATTCCTCATGATGGAATCGAAGTCTGTACCTTGCCAGGAGACTGAGGTCTTAAAGCAATTTATTTACAATAAAGATGACAGATTTGCTCTACCAACCCTTAAGAGAGTTCAGCGGTGAAGGCTGCACATTCTCCACTAACTGTGATTGATTTAGAGGGATGCAGAAACTGGGGTCTGTCAGTACAACATGGTGTGCACGCAACCCTTAACAAGCCCTGTCTGCACTTACCAAGGTGCACCATGATGACCCTTGAAAGCACCTGAAAGAGGAAAAAGACCATGAAGGAATCCCCTGCCACTCCCAAACACAGAACAAGGGGCTAGCCCACTGCAGCTGTGCCGCTGTAAATGCTATAGGGTAGACATAGCCTGAGTTGACAGAGACGAGAACCTGAAAGTTATACACCGGACCCTCGCTAGAACACGCGTCTATATAACACAAATTCTGATAGAACGTGGTTGCGGATCCCAAATTTAGTAACCGTCATTAACTTTCATTGTAACGTGGTCCCCACTGTAAGGCAGTACCCGCTAGAATGCGGGATTTGGCATGGATCCCAAATCCCACATTCTAGTGAGGGTCCAGTGTAGTTTGAAAATCCTGAGGGAAACATGGGAGTTTAGTTGCAAGCCCTGCCCTGGCCCCTGTAGATTCTGTCTCTCATGACCCATGTGCCATGGCGATCCTGGGAATGGAAGTTTCAAAGCACCTGCCCCCACTCCCACTTTTATGCTTTGGGGTTTAGGTAACTTTCAACCTCTTAGGAGCACAGGCAAAATGAAAAGATTTTTTTTCCCCCCTGGTAGCCCTGCGAGGCATCAGCCTCACTGCCGCACCCTGCCTGCTTTTCTGTTTCAATAGCTTTGTTGCTAGGGCAATGCCAACAAGTGCCACATGAGTACATAAAATCACTTGTCATTTTAAGGTAAGAATTAGTTTCCCCATTATATTGGTGTTCTGAGGATTTGGTATTATTTTATATATGTACGTTAAGGCTGTCAATCAGTTATCTCACACGATTAACTCAAAAAATCAATCGCGATTAATCACACTTATAACAATAGAATACCATTTGCAATTTATTATATATTTTTTGATACGTTTTCAATACTGATTTCAATTACAACACAGAACACAAAGTGCAGAGTGCTCACTTTATATTATTTTTTTATTACAAATATATGCTCTGTAAAAATGATAAAACAAAAAAAATAGTATTTTTCAATTCACCTCATACAAGTACTGAAGTGCAAACTCTTTATTGTGAAAGTGTAACAAATGCAGTTGGGTTTTTTCTGATTGCATAACTGCACTCAAAAACAAAACAGTTTAAAACTTTAGCGCCTACAAATCCACTCAGTCCTACTTCTTATTCTGCCAATCGCCAAGACAAAAGTTTGTTTAAAACTGACAGGAGAAACCGTTGCCTGCTTCTTATTTACAATGTCACCTGAAAGTGAGAACAGGTGTTCCCATGGCACTTTTGTAGCCGGCGTTGCAAGATATGCCAGATATGCTAAACATTCGTATGCCCCTTCATGCTTCGGCCACCATTCCAGAGGACATATTTCCATGCTGATGATGCTCGTTAAAAAAATAATACATCAATTAAATTTGTGACTGTACTCCTTGGGGGGAGAATTGTAGGTCTCCTGCTCTATTTTACCTGCATTCTGCATGTTACTGCAGTCTTGGAAGATGACCCAGCACATATTCGTTTTAAGAACACTTTCACAGCATATTTGACAAAACACAAAGAAGGTACCAATGTGAGATTTCTAAAAACAGCAACAGCGCTCGGCCCAAGGTTTAAGAATCATTACAATTTTTTTGTTTTTTACAGAGCAAATATTTGTAATCAAAAATAAATATAAATTGAGGACTGTACACTTCGTATTGTGTTGTAATTAAAATTAATATATTTGAAAATGTAAGCATGCCAAATATTTAAAGTAAATGGTATTCTATTGTTGTACAACCGCACAGTTAATCGTGATTTTTTTTAATCGTTTGACAGCCCAAATATATGTGTGTGTGTGTGTCTATATGTACACACACTATGAAAATTACTTGATTGGGTTGCAGTAATTGTTATTCTTGGATATTAACTAGTTCAGGGACTCCTCAAATCTTGCTGCTAATTGCCCGCGGTTTAAGAAATAGCCGAGAACTCCCGGTTCACAGGACGTGTGTGCGGGTCTCTGTGTGTGTGGGGGGTGTCTCTGGGTCTCTGTGGGGGGTGTGTGTGGGGGGTCTCTGTCTCTGGGTCTCTGTGTGTGGGGGGGGTCTCTGGGTCTCTGTGGGGGGTGTGTGTGGGGGGTCTCTGTCTCTGGGTCTGTGTGTGTGGGGGGGTCTCTGGGTCTGTGTGAGGGGGTGTCTCTGTCTCAGGGTCTCTGTGTGGGGGGGTCTCTCTGTGGGTCTCTGGGTGTGGGGGGGGTCGGTAATTCAAAGCCGCTGGTTTTAGGCTGCGCCCCCCCCCGTGGCTGGCCCCGCTCCCGCCGCCGGCTCAGGGCGGCCTCGACCCCGGCCCCCTCTCGCGGCCGGCGCGCGGCTACCTGGCGGAGGGGCGGCGCTGCCAGGCCCGGCCGGGTTCCTCCCCCCGCTCCCGCGCACGCCGGCTGAACCCCCCGGATCCGGGCCTCACGGGCCGCCGTAGCGCGGCAGCGGGTCGAGTCCCACCGGCGCTGTCGGGACCGAGCCGTAGCGCGCCTGCGCCGTGCGCGCCCGTCTCTCGCGGCCGCTTTTCCCATCGGCCCCCGCGGGAAGTCGCTGCGTGAGGTCTACTCCCGTCAGCCACCGCGCGGCCCCGGGCACGCTGGGAGACGCAGCGCGCACACGTCCGTCACCCCGCAGGCTCCGCTCCCGCCCCGTCGCTGTCGCGCCGAGATGATGTCACAGCGCGCGACGCTCCCCCCACCTTCGGAACGGGCCGCGCGGCCGGGGCGGGGGGCGAAGCCGGGCCCCGCGGGTGACCCTCCATTTCCCATCAGGCATCGCGGTGCACACGCCGTGGCCGCGGCCCGACCCGGCCGTCCCGCTCTCCGGGCGAGGCCCGCTCGGTGCTGGGCTCCCGGGGCTCCGCGCCCCCAGCAGCGCTCCCCGCCGAGCGCCCCGGGGCCCAGCTGCCGGCCGCGGAACGGACTCGTCCGGCTGGCCGCAGCGCCACGGGGCGCCGGGGGGACAGCTCCCGTCCCGGTGCCGGGGCCCCTTCGAGCGCCCGGGGGCTGAGTTCCCCCCCTGCGCCCGGGGGCGCTGCGCACGCTCCCCGCCTGGCCCCCGGACCCGGGGCGGCCGCTGGGGGGCAGGGAGCCCGTTACTTCTTAGTCAGGTCCAGATGCCTTGGTCGAGGCATCGTCAAGGTCCAGACTTCAGAGAAAACAATAAAACTAGTAACAATCCTGATCTAATAAAACAATCAAAAGATTTCAGGATCTGCTGGAAAGCAGCGGGTGGCCCAGCTTTGGCCCGCGGTCTGCCTGTTGGCTGCCCCTGTGATAACCCCCCTGCTTTTACAATGCTGGTTGAGAGTCACTCCGGGGGAAGGAAGTGGGGTACATGGCTCCCTGGGGGCCTACAAGTCGCCCTTGGGTGTCCAGCTCAGGTGGAGTTGCTGACGTGAAGCAGGGGTGCTGAAGGCTCTGAGACTCAGAGTCAGGAGGCGGTGAAGCCAGGTGACTTTCCTCACTGGAAAAAGAAAAGGAGTACTTGTGGCACCTTAGAGACTAACCAATTTATTTGAGCATGAGCTTTCGTGAGCTACAGCTCACTTCATCGAATGCATACCGTGAAAACTGCAGCAGACTTTATATACACACAGAGAATATGAAACAATACCTCCTCCCACCGCACTGTCCTGCTGGTAATAGCTTATCTAAAGTGATCATCAAGTTGGGCCATTTCCAGCACAAATCCAGGTTTTCTCACCCTCCACCCCCCACACAAATTCACTCTCCTGCTGGTGATAGCCCATCCAAAGTGACAACTCTCTACACAATGTGCATGATAATCAAGGTGGACCATTTCCTGCACAAATCCAGGTTCTCTCACCCCCTCACCCCCCTCCCAAAAACCACACACACAAACTCACTATCCTGCTGGTAATAACTCATCCAAAGTGACCACTCTCCCTACAATGTGCATGATAATCAAGGTGGGCCATTTCCAGCACAAATCCAGGTTTTCTCACCCCCCCACCCCCATACACACACAAGCTCACTCTCCTGCTGGTAATAGCTCATCCAAACTGACCACTCTCCAAGTTTAAATCCAAGTTAAACCAGAACATCGGGGGGGGGGGAGTAGGAAAAAACAAGGGGAAATAGGCTACCTTGCATAATGACTTAGCCACTCCCAGTCTCTATTTAAGCCTAAATTAATAGTATCCAATTTGCAAATGAATTCCAATTCAGCAGTTTCTCGCTGGAGTCTGGATTTGAAGTTTTTTTGTTTTAAGATAGCGACCTTCATGTCTGTGATAGCATGACCAGAGAGACTGAAGTGTTCTCCGACTGGTTTATGAATATTATAATTCTTGACATCTGATTTGTGTCCATTTATTCTTTTACGTAGAGACTGTCCAGTTTGACCAATGTACATGGCAGAGGGGCATTGCTGGCACATGATGACATATATCACATTGGTGGATGTGCAGGTGAACGAGCCTCTGATAGTGTGGCTGATGTGATTAGGCCCTGTGATGGTGTCCCCTGAATAGATATGTGGGCACAGTTGGCAACGGGCTTTGTTGCAAGGATAGGTTCCTGGGTTAGTGGTTCTGTTGTGTGGTGTGTGGTTGCTGGTGAGTATTTGCTTCAGGTTGTCTCCCTGAGGGGAAAGCTCTCTTCTATCTGTACACATCAATTTAATCTAATCTGGGACCCACAAACTCAAATGCCTTAATCACAACTCAGGGGTGCCATTTAGGGAGGGCGGTTCAGGCACCCCCCGCTTCATATCACATTTGGGTGAAGTTTGCAGCAGGAGGGAAGATGCTGGTCCTCCCTGCTGCCCTGCTATGGAGTCCCCGCTAGCCAAGTTGCTTGGGATCAGAAGTCTCCCTCCTGATCTGCTGCACAAAGCCGGGCAGGGGCTGATGTTGGGGTGCCCATGTACCTGGTCTCTGCTGAGCTGGGGTGGGGGGATAGGGAGCCTATCTGTGCTGGTGCCCCTGGCTCAGGAGTGGGAGCTGCGGCTGCTGCTGTACTGAGCAAGCATTCAGGCTCCAGAGTGCTTGGCTCGAAGAGAGTGCGCTCACACACTCACAAAGGCACACGCAGTCTTCCACGCATACCTCCCCCTCATACTCACACACTGACAGAGTCTCTCTCATACACGCCCTCGCTCACACGTGGTGGTGGTGTTACTTCTTGGTACTTCCCATCAAAACGTACACAGATTCTTGATAATTTCATTCTTTCAAAGCTCGGTTATTTTAGTTTTTTGACTGGTCTGTGCATTTCATAATTTTATTTCTCTCATGCTTAGTGAGTTTTAAAATGTCTAACCTGTCCTGGCCGGAGTAATTATCAACAATATTTTTATTACCATATTGTGCTTTGTCATTCATCATTTAAAGTGGTACAATCAAATAACAGTACCCTTCTAGAATGGAAATTTAGCTCGTACTCACCTTAGCAGTGCCAGTTTAAGAAAAAATAGCTAAACGCAGAACTTTAGACACTGGGCAGATGAAGGTCGCTTATTTTCAACTTGTAATTTTCATTATCTCTGTAAAATCACTTAAAATTTGTATGAAAATAAACGTGGTTCCAAGTCTGATACTAATAGTAATGATGCGGTCAAAGGTTAGTGAGTCACGTGCACGATGGTGATCGGTAAACGTAAACGCCAGAATAATTAGAAAAATAAATTCCCTTTCTTAATAAAAGAAATTAAATCACATATGTTAAAATGAAATAAATACATTTTTAGCGGAAGGAAAAACAATTGATTAAAAAAGAGTAAATAATGGCACAGAGTCGGACACATCACCTCCATATTGGTGCACAGAACAAATTTCATGTGGTGGGGGTGGGGCCGAGGGGTTTGGAGTGTGTGAATGCACTTAATGCACTTAGAGCATTTTCTGTGGGGACGCACACACTCGACTATATAAAACCGATTTCCAAAAAACCGACTTCTATAAATTCGACCTAATTCCATACCCTGACCGTGGGGGCAGACGGAGCCCGGATGTATCTGCTCACAGCACTTCTGACACCCCAGAGGGGAAGGAGAGACAGAGCAGAGAGTCAGTGGCCATGGCCCAGCCGGCCCCCTGCCCCAGACGGGTCACTCTGCTCCCCCAGCCCGGCCCCGCAGGCTGCTCCCCCAGTGGGGTGGAGACTCTGAAGGGCTGTGCTAGAGGGAGCAGAGCCCCATTCACACCAGATGTTCCGCAGGGACGGGACGGCCGGGTCCTCTGTGCTGAGCCCAGGGCTGGAACAGCCTTTCACCAGCCTCCCCCACCTCCCCGACAGCCCAAACTCCTGTCTCTCTGCAGCCCTGGGCCCCTGGCCCTGCAGACGCCCCGGGCCGTGCTCCCTGCACTGAGTTACCCTGTCAGCCCGAGTGACTCAGGGGCCGTCCCCTCCCTGCACTGGGCTCTGGGTGCATCTGACACTGTCTCACCTGCAGCAATTCCAGCACCGGCTGCTGACGCTTCCCCTCCAGCTCCCTGATCAGGGCGCTGAGCCGGGAAATCTCCTCACCCAGGTGGGTGGCATTTTCCTCCCTCCTCCTCCCAATCTCCTCGCCCAGCTCTCCCAGCCGGGCCAGGAGGAGGCGCTCCTGTTCAGCCAGAAACTGGTGCAGCCCCTCGCACTTGGACACCACCAGCGGCCGCTCCACTTCCGTCTGCCTCTGGGGTGCACAGAGAGACGCAGGGGCAGGGCAGGGACACGGGGAGAGCGGGTGTCTTGGGAAATGGTACAAAGCCTTGTCCGGGCTCCCCAGAGCGTTTCATTCAATCTCTTTGACAGAGTAACCATGGCTACACTAGAGCTTTTGCTAGTATAAAAATGTGACCCAAAATCACCAGCCCCCAGCCCGTCCCCACCACTGTCCCAGCACCAGAGTGAAGTGCAGACCAGGCCGTGGCAAATGGTGCTTCCCGAACTGCCCAATGGCATCACTGGGACGTCTGACACTCGAACCCTGGGATCAGCAAAAGTCTCCCCCTGCTCCGCCCCGACCCCTGCCACATCTGCGCCTGTTCAGTGTTTTACTGGCCTCTCCCTCCGCCCCCCGTCCCAGTGCTAGAGAGACAGAGCCAGAGGCTGCTCCCAGCTACCCTGGTGTAAACCCATTGACCCCAGTGGGAACTAACACCAGGGTCCCAGAGGAGTCTGACCTGACACCACTGACTTCGGTGGGCTCACTCCTGATGTACACCAGGTACCTGAGAGCAGAGTCTGCCCTGCCCTGGCTAAAATGGCCCTGACCTGTCTCCCTGTAGCGACCCTGGAAACCCTTTAACCTTCTGAATGACCCAGACCCCAAGCAGCGCAGAGCCCCCCTGCTGCTGTCGCTGACACCCCTGTGCAAAGCGGCCGGGCAGGGCAGGGCACCTACCAGGAGCCTCTCCCTCTCCTTGTCCCAGTCGGATTTCAGGCCCAGGAGCTCTTCTGTCTCCTCCCACAGATGCTGCAGGCGGGTCGGGATTTGCTCCTGCAAACAGACAATGGCTCTGGGGGCTGGTTTGGGGTCACTGGTTTGGGCCCAGCGATAACATCGTGACTGAGCAGAGTGAGGCTGTGGGAGCAGGTCCCCCTTCTCCAACCCTCTGAAAAAGTGACCTCAGCTCCAAGGTAGCTCCCCCGCAGAGCTGCTGGGCCTGGCCCGCTCCAGCCCAGCACCATCATCTCCAGGCTGTTTCCCTGCCATAGGTCTGGTGCTCTTGAACAGTCCCTGGGAGGAGCTCTTTAGTGTGGCAACCCCCTTAAGGTCACACTTTTTCCAATGAGGAAAGTCACTTGGCTTCACCGCCTCCTGACTCTGAATCTCAGAGCCTTCAACACCCCTGCTTCACGTCAGCAAGTCCACCTGAGTTGGACACCCAAGGGAGACTTGTAAGCCCCCAGGGAGCCATGTACCCCCACTTTCTTACCCTGGAGTGACTCTCAACCAGCACTGTAAAAGCAGGGGAGGTTATTACAGGGGCAGTCAACAGGCAGACCGTGGGCCAAATCTGGACCACCAGATGCTTTTGAGCAGATCCTGAAATCTTTTTATTATTTTATTATGATCATGATTGTTATTATTTTGTATTATTTTCTCTAAAGTCTGGACCTTGACTATGCCTTGACCAAGAAATTTGGACCTTAATAAAAAATAATTGACTCTCCCTGTTTTTTGACATGTCTGGAACACAACGCAGACAGTGCTTAGTGAACACAGAGAACGGAAAGGTCCATCTGGGTCAGTCCCAGAGCCCTCTGTCTCCTCTGTCATCCGAGCCCACAAGCTGCTCTCCTGCCTCCAGCAGCCCACACCTAGAACCCCAGCCCAGTCCTTTGTCCTCCAGCTGGGCACACTTGGCTGGCTTCCCATGGAGGGTGGGCCGTCCATGGTCATTTATTGTGTGGTGCCAAATGTCCAGGCAATTGGAATGGCCATTGTCTTCTGGGACACTCCATGGGCATGGGGCCCCAGGCAGCCAGCTGTCCCTCATGCCTGTATCTCTGGGTCTCTACAAATAACACCTTTCCGCCCTCCCCTCACCTACTTAACCATGGGTAAGGCTAAGATTTTGTCAGGGATATTTTTAGTAAAAGTCACGGCAGGTCACGGGCAACAAAGAAAAATTCACAGAAGACCGTGACCTGTCCACGGGGAGTTCAGCTGCGGGGTCCCCACACCGCTCACAGTGGCTGGGCAGCTGTGGGGGCTCGCTTGGAGCTACGAGCTGAAGTCACAGAGGTCTCTGGAAGTCACGGATTCCGTGACTTCTGCAACCTCTGTGAAAAACTCATAGCCTTAGCCATGTGTAACCCATGCCTGCTTGGTGTGACGCTCTGTCCCCCTTCAGCAGCACCTAGACCAACTAAAGATGTGTGAACCTCCTACAGTCTTGGAGAGGAGAACAGGTCTTTTAGCTCACGCAGTAGAGGCTCGTCCATTAAGCTCCACAGGTCCCCCTCTTTGATCCCAGCTGACGACAACGGGGGTCTGTGGGTGTTAAACATGCACCATATAGGGGACACTGAGGCACACACAATATTCATCCAAACTATTATGAAAAATTCCCACTGCACAACAATCCCGTTATTAGGCAGCTCCCTGGCTCTAACCCAAGACTGGTCAGACACACGGGGGGGGCTCTGTAGCTGCAGATAACCTGCCCCTGTAACTCCAACCATGCAGATAACTCTTCCCTACCCTGTGCTCCTGGGCAGCCTCCTCCATGGGAACCACCGTGTGAGTGCGGTGCGCCCAGGATCGGTCACACACCAAGCAAAGGGGTGGTTGATCCTCCTCGCAGGAGAGTTTCAGAGCCTCCTGGTGCCTGTCACCCACTCTCTGCCCCTCGGGCTCTGGCCCCGCCTGCAGCCTCAGGCGTTTCACTAGCTCCGCCAGGTTCCCCAGCTGCCCGTGGGGATGCAGGTCTCTCTGCAGGGCGGTTTCTCTGCACTGGAGGCAGGAGAAGTTTGGCTCCGGCTCCCCCCAGCACTGGCTGAGGCAGGCCCGGCAGAAGTTCTGCCCACACTCAATGGTCCCCGGGTCTGTGAAATACTCCAGGCACATGGAGCAAGTCACTTCGTCCTGAAAGCTCCCGGCCAGGTCCCCGGCAGCCATGGTCCAGCCGCACTTTCCTGAGCAGAGGAAGTAGCCAGCAGCCCTTGAAATCTTTTTTTTGAGTTGATTGCACAACCAGGAGCCAATCACCCTCACCGGCGGGAAATTTAAACAAAACCAAAACCAAAGCAGAAGCCACGCCCCCAGAAAAGCCCCCAAACAAGCAACGAGCTACTTAAAGAAATGAAGAGGTGATTTAATTACATACACAAAGAAGCCAAGGCTGCTCCCCTGTTTCTACCTCCCAGGATCACATTAGCAATGAGAGTCGGTGTTCAGCTCTTTGTCCTCTGTGACACGTAAATCCTTCTCCTAGTCACTGCTTTCCAGGCGACCGTTCCCGAGGGTCTAGGTGCGGCCACCCGTCTCCATTCCCAGCTATAGGGCCTTGCTTTTGGCTGCATTTGTTTTACTAATCCCAGTTTACCAAACTATCCAGGCTGCTCCATACAACGGCCCCATCATTAGCATATTTACCACTCCTCCAAGCTGTGTTAGCCACAGTGATTTTATACTTACTTCCAGATCGTTAATTAAAAAGTTGAGACGTGAGGGGGCTACAGCCAATCCCTGTGGGGCCTCATTAACAGCTCCCCCATTCAGTGATGAATCCCCATTGACAAGTACAAGGTCAGACTTGGGGTCACAGAGCAGGGGGATTATTTTACTACTGTTTTATAATGCACCTCATTTATTTATTCACAGGCTCCACCTACAGTGTCTGTCATTGTTGTATCTGGGCCCTTCTGGGACAAGTCTAGTCTCATTTACACTGGATCCACTCCAAAGTGAATCCAGGCCATCCCTCCCAGCCTGCCCACGAATGCTGTCTGTGGAGATCTATCCCAGGAAACAGCCTCACTCAGCCATGCTAGGGCTGGTGCCCTGATTTCTTGCCTTCTGTGGAAACACTCCCAATGGCCTTTCCTCTTCCCCTTCCCACACATGCTGCCCCAGGCTGGGCAGATCCCATCTGTCTAGGGTTTGCCCCTGCTTCACCTGCAACCTTTCCACTCAGGGGACTCAGGGCACATCAGTAATTCAACAAATGCCCTTGCTTTATTAGCACTGTGTCCAGGCCCTACTCAGGTATCAGGCCCCATTGTGCCAGGTGCTGCATACATACAGAACAAACAGACAGTCTCTGTCCCAAAGAGCTGCAATCTCCCTGCTTCCCTTCTCCCTGCAGGAAACCCTCTTTACAACATCTTGGACCTGCTCCCACTGCTCTCTGGGTGATTGGCACTTTCACTAGCTCAGGGCCTTAGAACATTTTCTACGTGTTTCTGAGCCTCCGAACCATTTAATAAAATCACATCTCTGGGTGAGTTATGGCTTTGCTCCTCCCCCACCAAATGGGAGCGTCCTGAATGCAGCCAAACAGCTGTTTTGTGGTGGGCAGAAGGCCCTGGAAGGGTGGGGGAGGAGTTGGTCAGCGGGAGATGCTCTGGGGGACGGCAGAGCTTGGCTGCCAGTGGGTGCTAAGCACCCACTAATTTTTCCCCATGGCTGCTCCAGCCCTGGGACACCCATGCAGTCAGCGCCGATGATGCTCTCCCCCAAATCAAAAGTCCTCGAGATTTTGGTTGCATCTCTCCATGTTGTAAATGTTACCAGCTTCTGTGTGTGCGTGTCTCTCTGGGTGGGGGGGTCTGTGTGTGTTGATGCTTAAGTTGATTGTGAGGTCACGGATGCCAACAGCAAAGACTGTTCGGCCTCAGCATTCTTGCCCTGCCTTCAGTCTGCCAACTGCCTTGGTTGACAACGGCTGGTGACCCAAGGAGCTGCTGAGAGACGCGGACTATCCCTCTGTCAACAACTTCTTGCATCAGCTTTTTCCACAGGTTTTCGACAAAAGATGAGTTTTTACAGAAGGTAATTCCCACATTCTTTTCCTGCTCCTTCGATCGCACATGACAGGTTGGTGCCTCCTTCCCCACGGAAAGGGGTGGCCGACCTGGGGCTCCGGGGCCGCATGCGGCTCGTCAGAGGTTAATACGCGGCTCCTTGCACAGCCCCAGACTCCGAGGCTGGAGCTACAGATGCCAACTTTCCAATTTGCTGTGGGGTGCTCACTGCTCAACCCCCTGCTCTGCCCCAGGTCCTGCCACCACTCCACCCCTTCCCCCAAGGCCCCTGCCCCTTCCCCCGAGCCTGCCATGCCCTCGCTCCTGCCCCTTCCCCACCAGAGCCTCCTGCGCACTGCAGAACAGCCGATTGCGGCGGGCGGGAGGAGTGGGGAGGGAGGGGGAGGCGCTGACGGGCGGGGCTGCCGCTGGGCGGGAGGTGCTGGGGGCTGGAGGGGGTGGTGGATGGGGGCTGCAGGTGTGTTACTGAGGCTCTTTGGCAATGTTCATCGGTCAATTCTGGCTCTTCTCAGGCTCAGCTTGGCCCCCCCGGGGCAGGGACGGGTGGGGGCCAGCGTTGCAACAGTCAGGTCTCAGCGTTCCGTTTTGATTTGAATGTGGGCATCTCTCCCTTCTCCGTCTGCTTCAGCCTTTCCCGGTCTTTGGAGGCAGATTTCGATGCTTTTATTTTTCAGCAGACTAGTATGGGTGAATTTCCATGGCTATAACCTAAAGGGAAGATAAAAAACTGGTGTAGAATTTAGACTGATAGCTCCATCAATAGTATTTCCCTCGGAGTTGCCCCTAATGCACTCCTTGCCTTCAAGTAGTGAATAGAAACCGTTTGTCTCATGTCATGATTGTCTAATGTATGTGTTGTGAGACAAGATCAGTCTCAGAATTTACATGATTGAAAGACACAGAAATGAGCTCAGATATGCAGAAGAAAGAAATCTGAAGCTATTGAAAGTGACCCAGCTCCACTCCCATCCCCTGGCTGCCATCTTGGTAGTTCTCTCAGAAATAATCTCATGGAGAGAGACTTCAAAACTCTCTACAAATTCTACTATACCCCCATTGGGCTACATAAAATAGATGTGTCAAATCCCCCCTGCAATTCCTTTCCAGGAAAGGGGTTTAAATAAACTGCAGCCTAAATTTGTCATGGGTCTCGCTGTGATTTCTTTGTCATTGTTTGGGTGGCCTATTGTTTTGATTGGACGTTATAAATCGTATGGGAAATTCTTCAATTAAAGTTTACTGGTTATTTTCCCCATGCGTCTACAGTCCAGATTTTGAAATAGTTGAGAATAAGTCAACATATTTGCAACTGCTAATCCATCCTTCCAGACCCTCAAGCCTTCTAGATGAGAATCTTTGTTCCTTTTCCTGGCTTCTCTGGGAACAGAGGTGTCTTGGTTTTCAGCTTGGCCCTGTCTGTTCCCAGAGTCCCAACATTCTGTGCACAAAGGAGTGGGGTTAATAATGAAGCATTTTTGCAACTAGGCCCCGGCAATGAGCAAAGAAAACAGAAATTGACCTTGGCTGTTTCCATGTCTGTCCATTGGCAGAGGAGGCGTGAGCTCCATAGGGTGAGAGTCAGGCTAGGAACTGGAGCCAGTGACTGGGCTAGGACGGGATTACGGATCTGGTGCGTGGAGGTTTCTTGTTATAGAGCAAAAGGGGAGAAGCTGTGATGTGCTGTGTCCAAGAAAGACTGTGACAAAGGTGGAACGGGGATCCTGGTGCCTCTCCCCAAGGAAACCTCAAAGCATCTCCTCTTGGACAGGAGCAGCAATTTTCATCCTAGCCGTTAAAGGCAACTTGAGGTTCATAAATTCACAGTTTCAAAGGCTCTAAGGCCAGCCCTGATCATCTAGTCTGACCTCCTGCATAACACGGGCCCTGGAACTTTCCCAGAAGAATTCCTCTTTCACCATGGTCCCAAGTGTCTTCACCTGGGGCTGGGTCTAGTCATGGGGGTAGAGCTCAGTGATAGAGTGTTTGACTGCACATTAAGTGGTCCTTGGTTCAAATCGAAGTGCCCCCATTGAAGCCTTTGTTAATAAGCAGCAAATTTCAAAGAAACAAAGGATTCAAAAATGAACTAGATAAATTCATGAAGGATAGGTCCATTAATCACTGTTAGCCAAGATGGGAAGGGATGGTGTCCCTAGCCTCTGTTTGCCAGAAGCCAGGAGTGAGCAACAGGAATGGATCACTTGATGATTCTCTGTTCATTCCCTCTGGGGCACCTGGCACTGGCCACTATCGGAAGACAGGATACAGAGCTAGATGAACCTTTCGTTTGACCCAGTGTGGCCAGTCTTTTGTTGCTTATATTCTTTTGTTGTATGAACCAGTCCTGACTATTAGAGGAGCAGATGGCTTCAAAAGACCACTCTCTTGGATCTGGGAATCCTGGGCAGACTAATTCCCTTCCTTTAGAGTAGGACAGAAAAACCCATTTCCTCCGTCTTTCTATTCCAGGCTTCGTTCCTTTTTTCAAAGACTCACCTCTCGGGAGCACAGAGAGAGCCATGTGCACACGGTGGTCGTCCAACCGGCAGCCATGGAGGCATGCTCTGCCATCAGCCAGCAAGAACAGGCCTTGCCAGAGAAGCCCACGAGAAGCAAATGCTCGTGGAAGATCCTATCAGGCATGAAAAGACTGTGTCTGTAGCCAGTCTGACAACTCGATGGCAGATAGCGATGAGGAGAGAACAGTTTCCTCTCCAAGAAGGTGGACGTGCTTTTCCCTGAAGAAGGAGAAGAAGAAGAAGAAGAAGAAAGCAGCCAAGAACCAGGTGGCGTCAGAGGAGGAGAAGCTGCAGGAGAAGCAAGACCAAGTTGAACTGGATCTTACAGGTGAGGATACAAACCACATGGTTAGCAAGGAGCATGTGAGGAATCCTCACACCAGTCACTCTACAAGCCTTATGGAAGCGGGGGAACGGTCCCGCTATTGTGGGGAACTTTCCTGGCTTCTGCACTCCTCCGGTGAAATGGGCTAGAGGAAGGATCTGAGTCCTCGCTCCCACTTCCTTTCCCCAGAGGCCTCCCTGCCCTGGACTTTAATCAGCAATTAATGTAAAAAAGAATAAGGAAAAATGGGAAAGATGAAAGGAAAACACATCACCCCGCTCTGTGGCAGGGAACGTCACAAACCATGTCTCTGGAACGTCAGGGCCGTTCACAGTTGGTTCCTTGTAGGTCCCAGGCCCCTTCTCCGGCCCTGGCTGTGCTGCAGGGATGCTGCGGGTCGGACACTTGCTCTGGTGGTGACCACACCCCTCTGGGCTTTGGGGGATGGGACCCTCCTTCCCGCCGGGTTCAGATCCCCCTCCCAGTCTGGCCTGCAAGGACCCTCAGCTGGGGGTGTCTCTCTGCGCTGGGCCCTTTGCCAGGGTCCCCCCTTGGCTGGCCCCAGTTGCTCTCCGCACCCAGCTCCAGACTGCTCCAGCTCCAGCCCCAGCCCCACTGTTCGAGCTCTGGCTCCACCCTGCCTCAGCACGGATGCTGCTGCTCTGCCTCCAGCCCCCGGGGATGCTTCTCCGGCCCCGCTGGCTCTGTGGCTGCAGCCCTGCTCCCAGCCCAGGGTCTGCTCTCCCTGGGCTGTCTCTCTGCCCCGCTGGCTGGCCCACCGCTGCTCCCCAGCTCAGCTCGGGCCCCTGCTCTCTCCTTAGCTCGGCCCCACGCTGCTGAGCCAGGCAATTCCAGCTCACGTGGAGACAGGGACCTTTCTGACCCCCTGACTCCGTCATTAGCCTGCCTGCCCTGTCCATCAGGCTGACCTGGAGCGTTGGCCTCTCCCCATGGCCCCTGAGGCCTGTCAGTATTAGAGTCCTGCTTTCCCATCCACCCTTCCCCTTCATTTTGGGACTGGGACCTAGCCAACCCAAAACCCCACTGAGTTTGCGAAAGGGGCCAACAGTCCCCTTACACTTCCACATCAGGGCCGTCTCATGGGACAGTGATGGGTACCTCAGACTCTGGAATCCATTCAGTGCCGGATCCTCTTGGAGAGGGTGGCAGAGGTCCATCGCTGAGGTGGGGAGAGCTGACAATGTCAAGTCACCCCCTCTTGGGTTCTGGCACTGTGGGGTGGGGAGTACTAACATTACTCCAGGCTGTAAGGGGAACAGAGAGGCTGGACGTTGGAGGAAATAATTTCTTTTCTCCTGGATCAGATCCCTTTCATCAGGAAAATACTCCCGAGGTCTCAGCAGGTCACAGCTGGGAACCGTACCAAAGCTGAGTCATTGCTTCTTGGGGGGTTAAATGCAAAATGAGGCCTGTTGCCCGTCACTGACGGGAAAGGTGGGCAAGGGGAGAGGAAGAGTAGAAAAGAAACGAAACCGGCCCTGAGGTAAGAAGAAGTCTTGTTTGGTTAAAGCCCCCGGCTAAGAGGCATGAGATCGGAGTTCTCTGCTCAGCTCTGCCAACAACCTTCAGTCTGAGCCGGGGCAATTCACTTCAGGGCTCTGTGCCCAGCTTCCACCCTCTGGAAACCAGGGAGAAGACATGGAAAAGCAAAATGTTAAGAATGTTTCTTTCTGCTGCAGGGACGAAGAAGGAGCCGTCGGAGACGAAGGAGAAGTGGGAAAAAGGGAGCCCAGAAGAGCAGGAAGAAGAGCGCGCTCCCGTCTCCTCATTAACGAGCATCTCCCCTAGGACGATGGTAATGACGCTGTGTGGCTGTGCTCATGGAAAGCACCCCTTGCTGTGTGTGTTCATATCTCCCGGAGCTGGGATCTCTGACAGGAGAACGACCTGCCCCTTGCTCAGGGGGCTGAAAAGGAACACTCTTGAAGTGTGATCAACTCCAGCCAGTCTTTACGAGTTTCTCTGGGTTGTTGAAGGAGGCCCAGTTTGACAAGGGGGTTTAGGCACCTCAAGAAGTCCAGGGGTGCTTCATGGGATTGGCAGACGTGTCTGGCTCAGGTGCCTGATTCTGAGGCACTTCCCATGGCCCACAGGCACGGCTGAAAGTCAGACCAGGCCCATCCCTGCCCTTGTCGGGGTGACCCTCATATCTCCTGGCTGTGGGGTTCTGGCCCATCTCGTGGCACCAGGACCACTTCGAGACAGAACTGATGAGTCTGCTCTCCAGCCTCAGCTAACAGCTGCATGGGTTTTAGCTCATGTGGTAGGGGCTCCTGCATTGAGATCCCAGGTTCGATCCCGCCTGCCAACATCTGGCTCCGTCCGAGTCACAAAGGCACCTCGACGCCCTTGTGACTCTTGCTGTCAGTGACAGAGCACCCCGCAGCGCATACAAAAGTCTGCAATTCTGGGAGCTCCTGATGTGCCGGGGGGCTGGAGTCTGTATGCGAGTTGGCCACTCCGGTGTGCTCTACTGCGTCCTCAGCTGCGGGCATCCAGGACAGACGGTGCTAATCCAGCGCCACGCAGGCCAGCCGCAGCAATCCCCAGGGGCCGCCCTGAGACACCAGGGCAAAGGCCTCCAGCACCCCAGGCCCTGGGTTGAGGTGACCCTGGAACCGGGCCCCCTGGAGTAACATTGTGCCCAGTGAGTTCTGACCCACAGGAGCCTGGCCCCGGAGGCCCACGGTTTGGGGTTCTCCTCAGCCAGGCAGACTTGCTCCTTCAGTCTCAGCTACTTTCTCTCCTGCCGGCGATTCCTGCCTGTTTTCTGGCAGCGCCTCACGCTGCAGGGTGGGGAAGGAAGAGGGTGTTTCCCTTTGGGCCCTATTCTCACTCCTTTCCTCGCAAACACTGTGGGCTGCCAGAGTTGCTGAGCCAATCTCCTCAGGCGCTCGGGGTGGGATGGGACATGGGGCAGGTTCTCCAGTGACCTCTCGGCGACACTCAAGGAGCAACTCGAATGGGCTTTGCAGGACATTGAGGCTTTCTCAGCAACAGCTGGGCGTCCTGGGAGGAGGGGCTAGAGAGGGAGGAAATGGGGTGGCCCTTGGGGTCCCCGCACTGCCCGAGAACCTCCCGTCTCTTCTCAGGAGAAGGGGACAGAGCGTGGACGAAAGGCTGAGGAAACCTTGGCACCTGGGGAGGCTTTTTAAGAAACGGGCTCAGCCGGAGTCTCCAGGCTCCCTCGGCGCTGGCAGCCTCCCCCGGGGACAGACTGTTCCAGGGCAGCTGCCCGAGGGAAAAACTCAGTCCCCACAGGCTTTGTCCCTGTTCATTGCAGACCCTCGGGGAGCACCCTTCCTCAGACCCGCTCCACGCCCTGCTGATGACAGCCGTGCAGGGTCTGACAACACCCACCCTGCAGACATTTAGAGCCGCAGAGGAAGAGCTGAGGGCCATCGTATCTCTCCACGGAGACAAGATGGAGAGAGTAAGAGACGCCCGCAGTGGGGCAGGGGGATGCTGCGCAGAGTGGGGGACGGGAGAATCGCCTCTCCTAGGAAACCGTTCCTGGGACACACTGGCATGGTGCTTTGAAGGTTGGCTCAGCCCCTTGCCATTCAGCGCTTGGCCGCGGGGATCCGCGGCGTCAGGTTTTGAAGTGTTCTCTGCCCGAAGGAGCTCTGACACTTCCCTGAGGACACCCAGCCACACTGAAGGTGTGTGACAGCCCCAGCCCTGGCAAGGCAGCACTCACCTAGTCTGCTGACGAGCCTCCACATTAGGCTCCAGGAGCAGACATGGTTTCCTCAGACATGCTGCAGGGCCTTGTTTTCCAGCTGAAGTATCAGGAAGAATTTGGCTTTGCACGTCTCTCTCTGTCTCTCCCAAGCTCTGATCCCGTTTCCCACCCCGCTAGCAGAACAGGTCACCAGAATCCCCCACCCAGGGCTGTAACTCCTGCTCCTTGTTCGAGAGAGGCAAGAGCCATGACCAATTCCTCATGGAAGAGCCCTCGGGGGGGCTTGTCCCTCTAGGGTCTGTCTAGCCTGTGCTGCAAACTCTGCAGCAGGAGCCTGAAAGCCTCCTGGCCCTATGGACTTGGGCTCCCAGGGCTGGCACTGTGGGGCCAAAAGAGGAATGCAGACTCTTCTGGGCTTGGGCTGGACTTTGATCTCTGAAGCCCAGGGAGGAGGGGAGCTTCAGAGCCTGGGCTCCAGCCCAAGTCACCACGTCTACACTGCTGTTCTTGGTGCCAGAGCCTGAGCCCGAGGGGAGAGAGCCGGCTTTAAGATTTGTTACGGCAGGTTTTACAATCCCGCAGCACAGAGGTTCTCCTTAGGGCTGGGGCCTGGAGCTGGCTCGCCCCATCCAACCAGCCCGGCCTGCCATCTCTAGGATGGGCTCTGGGGTCTGGAGCAGTGGTTCTCAGCCTGCGGCCCAATCAGCACAGAGCTGCGCCCCATGGGACATCCTCAGGGCCAAACAGGTAGGATTGGATGTGGCCCACAATGGAAACTAGGTTGAGACCCCTGGTCTGGAGGAACTGATTGTGCTAGAAAGAGCAACAGGAAGCTGCAGAGACTGAGGAAAGGCTCCTGCAGGGAAGCCTTTGAGAGCAGGGCTGAGAGCAGTTTGCCATGGCAGGGAAGGCCCTGGGACATCAGGGGAGTTTGGGCTGTGCCCCCTGTTAGGTTTTGGGGAAGGCTTTTGTGTGTGTTTCTGAGCTTTAAGGTGCTAAACCAGACCTCAGGAAGACTGGGGTTCCTGGACTTGTCAAAGCCTCTTTCTTCAGATTAGGGAGGAGCCAAGATGGGAAACTGAGGTCAGAGGTGGCTTGCAGGGCTGCCAGGAGGGGTTCTCTGGGAGGAGGCCACTCTTTGATTAATCCATCCCTCAACTTCCTGGCATTCTTTCAGGTTGGAGACGTCGTGGGAGGGATCTTAATCTGGCTCGACAACGTTTGTGATCCCAGAGCCAGAAAAGCAGCGCTGAGGGCCACGGCCTTGCTGGCTCGCTCCCACCCCCAGGACGTGGTTCTGACCTGTGTGGCTCACACGCTGTCATTGCACAGGTAGGGAGCTGCTCTGTTATCACCTCAGTCTGTTATTTCTCTTCCTGCTCCCACTGACAGGCCACAGGCCGGGAAGGGTCCGTGGGGCTCACACAGTTGGAGGGAGTTTCCTGCTGTGCAGAGAGCTGTCCATGCTTACTAAGAGGAGATGGCCAGGCCCAGCCGCTGAGGAGCCAACCCCTCCTCCTGCACTCCCCGGGATGGAGACGTGCCAGTTTTCTGGAGAATTCCAGCATTGTCCTGATTTCTATGGGTCACCCACTTCCTCTCAGATCCAGTACAGGGCCAATAAATGACTTTGGGGCTCACTCAACATCCCTCGCTCATGAGGTCTGGCTGCTCCTTAGTGCATGAGAGAAGGCAGAGACGGAAATGGCCCATGAGCCCCATCTGTCTATCCTCTGCAGACCAGGGCAGGATTGTTACCTGTCGTCAGATCCCTAGTTATTCCATGGCTGAGGAATAGGTCAAAAAATACACTCATTCTTCTGGAGCTGTGCAGCAGAGGTAAATCTCTGAAGACAGAAATTTCCAGGGCTTATTGTTGCAAAAAAGACGAAAAATCATCCACACATGACCAGTGCGTAAATGCAGTGCAGCCTGCCTGAGTCTGCAGACAGCCGGCAATAATAGCTCTGAGAGGGGTGAGTGCCTCTTTTCATCTCAATATGTTGTAAACTCTGAGTCCTGCTGGTTATTGCTGGTCACTTTGCAGAGTCATCCATCTGAGGTGTTTAGAACACAATCCCCATGTCCCTCGGGGCCGTGAAACCCAACTTGGACCCTAGCCAGAGGTCACAACTCCGGCTTTCCTCGGCATCTTCTGCAATGCTGTTCTGCACTGCCCAGAGACAAATCTGTGTCACATGGGAGAGCAAATTGAAGAGCAGCATGAAAGAAATTGAATTTCTTGCCGAGCCTCAGCCTCAGCGTTGAATAAATACAACATTCTCTGAAGGGACTTGCCCAGCCTCAGCCTCCCCACACCAATCGGTGTTTCCACTGAGAGATGCCTTTCCTGCCTACATTGCAAGCCTCTCCCTGGGGAGAGCGAGAGGTGGCCAGGCAGGGAAGGTCTGACTTCTGTTTCTGACTCTGCAGATGTGCCCTTGAGCTGTGGAAGGCCTTGGGTGAAGAACCCCAGCTCACCAGGGAGGTGCTGCGGCAGCTGCTGGACAAGCTCCAGCAGAGACGCCGGGAGGAGAAGAGCGGCTATGTGTCCCTGGCTGTAAGTGAGATTTGAGATGTCACTTTGCGAACGCACCACCGCAGGGAGGATGGTGCATCTTTGTGTGTGTGTGTGTGTGAGCTTCGCCCCTTCTGAGCTTCAGGCCACAGCTCCACTACACAGCTCAGCTGACCTAACCTCCCTCGGCTCACAGCCGCCACAGCAAGCCCATCCCTTGGGTGGGGCTGCACTTTGCTGCTTGTGTCAGCCAGGGCCGGCTCCGGGTGCCAGCAAAGGAAGCAGGGACCTGGGGCAGCCAATAGAAAGTTGGGGCGGCACGTCCGGGTCTTTGGCGGTAATTTGGCAGCGGGTCCTTCATTCCCTCTCTTCCTCTTCAGCGCCACTTCGGGGGCAGCTCAATCGGGTTTTTCTTTTCTTTCTCTTCTCCGCTTGGGGCCGCCAAAAAGCTGGAGCCAGCCCTGGTGCCAGCAGCGCACGTCCTCACCAGAAGCGCTTGTCGCGATTCCTCGGTCAGGGTGGGGCATTGCGGGAAGGCTCCTGAGGGTCAGTTGACGTAAACGACGCGGTGTCCACGCTGACACTGCATCGACCGAACTGCATTGACTTGGACTCTCTGCCCCTTGTGGACGTGGAGTTATGAACTTGGCCCCCAGGGGCAGTTCTGCCAATGGGAAGGAAATTCCATAGTTAGGGTGATGCTGGGTAAGTGGCCTTGTGTTGACCTAACTCTGTCGTGTAGATCAGACCTTCGTGTGTCCTGGCCACCTCCAATCAAACCAAAGAGGTGTAAATAAAGTTTCCCCCAGGTAAAAGTTACAGATCTTAAGTGGTTTCTCTGCTGGTACCCTGGCTCCGTCGTCTTCTGCTTTAGATGGCCCTTTAGTGAGCAGGTGCAGTTCGGGCGTCTCTTGGAAGTATCCAGGTTTCTGGCTTTGTAAACTGTGGCTAGAAACCTTCCCAGCATGGGATCTTGAGATGTCCAGTACGTTGGACTGGGCCAGAAACACTGGGCCTATGGGAACGCATCTCCTCAGGATGATTTCAGCCCGTCCAGTCACGGCTGGAAAGCCAAAGCGCAGGGTCTGCACCATTAAGAGAAATAACGGGGAATAACGTCACCCAGACTCTACTGATCTTTCCATAGGGTTCCATCCTGCTTCCGTTCCAGCAATGGGGGAAGGTTTAGGAGCTTCCAAATGTCCCCTCCCCTCTCAGGAGCCAATCCTCTTTTGTAACACGCTGGAGAGGAAATGAGACATGACAAAAGGACAGTCGCAAATGGCAATGGGGGCAGGGGGCAGATTGGGATAGTTGAGTGAAATTCTTTCCCCCCTCCAGGCCATGAAGACCATTTACGAGGTCCTTTTCCTATGGGGATACCGAGAAGCCATCCTGGAAATGTATCCCCAGCTGCTCATCCTCTGCGTCAGGCAAGTGCAGTATGTGATGGATCTGCGCTTGCCAGGGACCTACATGGCCAGCGAGACATCCAGCCCCGAGGAGGGATCCAGCTGCCTCAGTCTCCTAAGGTAATGACTGAAAGGAAAAGGAAGAACAGATTTGTTCTGCTAAACACCTGGGGTCCGTTCATGGCCATCGGTGGTTCGGGTGCTGTCGTTGGCCCAGGCTCAGTTGGGTGCAGGTCTCTCTTGAGGGAAAAGGGTTGAGAGCCGTGTGTTCTTGTGAGTCACACTCGCTCATCTGACGCCGTCCACAGGCCGGCTGCTTTCCCCACACACTCAGGCAGCAGCCATGTTTGTGCATCCATCCACCTGTGCCACCCGCCAAAGGGTCAGTGCTTTCATCACTGTCTGCTGAGCAAATCTGGGGGCCTCCGTCCCCGAACGCAGACAGTGCCACACCGGGAGCACATGGGGCCAGGCCCTGCAGGATCTCAGCCTCACAGGCAGGCAGGAGGAAGAGGGACCCGTTCATCTGGTTCTGTGGGCACAGTGAGGGGCTTCTATCTACACGGGAAAACCAGAGCGCCGGAAGACACCTCAGGTGGTGTAAACTGACATCGCTTTGCTCGCTTACACCAACTAAGGACCCGACCCCACATGCCAGCTTGAGTCCTGTTACCTGTCACAGTAAAGAGTCAAGTATTCAGCCATAGGGAGTGATGACACCAATCATCTTAAGAAGCTACATTGTCACTAATTGGTTAGAAACTCAATGAAACTGCAGTGTAGACAGGGCCCATTGGGCAGGGAAGCACCATGATATCACTCTGGATCTATCCTCGGGGAGGCTAGCTACTGCTGACCACGCTGTGTTTCCCAGGGCTCGTGCAGATTTGCCATGCCTGGGGCTGATCTCGTTGCCTGAGACTGGTATTTTCTCCTCTTTAGCACGTCAGTGGAGGCTGTGAAGACTCTTTTCTCCATGCCCGGCTACTGGAAGGAATTTGCCATCATCCAGTTTCAGCAGGGTTGGGACACGATAGCCTCCCGATATTACTACTCACAGGGTGTTGGCCTGATTGCAAGGTAGGAGCCCAAAGTTTCCTCCTCACTGGGTCTCTCTTGGGAATGGGATTTCCGTGTGAAATATTCCTCTGTTCCAGGCTGCCAGCTCAGCCCAGCAACTGGAGAGGAACTCTCTCTCCACCTTGAAAATCACAAGGGACTTTCTGTTCCATGTTCCAGAGCCATGATCGAGTGTGAGAACCCTCAGCTCCCTGCAGTTTTCAGAGAGGCAATCACCATCATCCAGAGTGAGAGGGAGGAGGAGCAGAGAACAATTGCCATGGCTTTCTGTATTGAGGTGAGATACATTAGTTGATAGGCACAAGGGCGCTTTCTGGAGAGCAGCTCAGGCCAGTAAGCTCTGGGGCACATTGTCAGCAGCTCAGCAGCCTTAGCGCCAGCTAGCTCCTCTCTGCACAAGGATGGTTGTGGGGCATGGCAAAGAGAGGGAGGGAGAGACAGGGTGAGATTGCTCCTGGCTGGATGTGCCTCGATGCGATTATGGGACAAGAGGAGAGGTTTCTCCAGTGCCCCAAGACCATGCTTCTCTCCTCACCTTTTCCTGAGGTTCTGCTTTTCTTCTGTCCCAGGGGTCTCTGCATGGCGCTCAATGAGGCCTGGAGATGCCCCTTTCCCTGGGGGTTGATTTGTGAGCTGTGCATGAGTCCAACTTTTGGGAATGAACCAACTGAAACAGCAGCAACTGGCTCCCTACGCACCAGAGACTTTGGGTGGGAGTAAGTGGCCCTTTGGTAAAGACGACTGTCCAGGGAAGAGACCCCACAGGAAGACCTCTGTTCCTCAACCTGATGTTGATTTGCCTCTTTGCAGTTTCTCCAGAGTCCTTCCATTGACACAGTGCTGACAAAATCAGAGCTCCGGGCGCAGCTCATGGAATGGACCAAGGACACAAATCCCGTCATATGTAAGCTCAGTCTACAAGGCCTTGGCAGTATTGTGTTCCAGCCAGAAAAGGTAAGAGGCGTGGATTGCCCAGGGGACCAAGGAAGCCGATGTCTCTCAAATAGCTCAGGAACGAGAGCCAGATCCCCACATAAACCTTGTTGTTTAACACACAGCCCTCAAATGGTGGAGGTGCTTTCCTGAGCAAATCAAGGCATGACGTGCTCCCTGCTCCCATGAGCGGAGCCCTGATTGCAGATGGGATGCAATGGGGGAGGTGGGGTGAGCAACGACAAAGGTTACAGTGAGCAGCTGACACAGAGTGACAGGAGAACGACTTTCTGCCCCGTTGCGGGGCTCTGCCATCCGTGGTTACTCCTAGGCGGGAGTGGTCCAGCATGTGCTCCAGGCTGTCACCCCGGAAAGTAATGAGTTGCCTTCTTCATTCCTGCAGGTGAGATGGTTACAGGCCCAGCTGCCAGGAACCGTGGCCAGGTTTTGTGACCGGGATGGAGGGTGTGTCAAGGAGGCCATGCACAAAGCTCAAGACATCATCTACCTCCTCAAGAGGGAGGGGCTTGGCTCCATCTCCCAGGACATTGCAGTCAGCCTTCGCCCCTTCATTGATGACGTAAGACTTGGAACCCCAGGAGAAGCCCGTTCCCCCCTCTCCACCTGTCTCTGATGCCCTTGTCTCTCTCTCCCCATCTCCTTGGCTCCCGCCCCTCAGGCCTGCCATGGAGCCTCCAAGGAGCGCCCCCGCCATGGGTGGGGAATGTCCTGCTGAGCCACCTCCCTGTCAGAGCTCTTCTCGCCAAAGCTCAGTCTCAGCGCCATGCTCCCAGCCCCTGCTGCAGCCTGGCCTGGGGGAGAGGGGCTGGCCCTGGGCAGATGCCCAGCTGTCTGGAGAACACAGGCCCCCAAAGAGGTGGAGATTCTCAGCAGGAAAGAGGTGGGTCGGGAATGGCCCGGCTCTCGGGGGCACCGAAGAGCAAAAGAAATGCTGTGTTTTGTAGCAGCGAATCCCTGCAAGGCTCCAGCAGCAGCTTCTCCCCTTCCCCAGACCAGTCTCCAGCAGACTTCCCTCCCTCTCCCCAAATCTTCTCGGGTTCTGGGATTCTGGGCTCTCCAGACAGAAACTGCCTCTGGGACACCCTGGGGCTGCGCTGTCCTGCCCAGTGTCTCAGGCCTGCACAAGATGTCTATGGCGCTGGCCTGGTGTCCGCCCTGCTCCCCCCAGCCAAGTCAGTTCACACGGGGGAACCGGAGCAGCGGGCGGATTATGACTCTGTCACGTTCTGCTCTGATACTGCCTGGCTTTAACCGGGCGTCCCCACCCCCTGTGTGTCATTGCCAGGAGAGGGGCAGTGTGCGCTCAGCTGCCATTTCACTGCTTGGCAACGTGGTGAGCAGGGTGCAGGACCCGGACAAAGCCCTCGTGCAGCAGGAAATCATCCACTGCTTGCTCCCGCTGCTGCTGCATCTTGCAGACCAGGAGGAGAGTGTGACACTGGTAAGTGCCACGGACATTATTTCCTTCAGAGCAAAGAGCCAGAATCCCCTGGGGCCCCCACTCCAGTCATCACCAGAGCCCCTTGCCCAAGCAGAGTCTTCTCCCGGCTTCACTCCCTGCTGGAGCCTCGTGCCTCATCCATCCTCACAGCACACAGCACAAGGGGTGGAGAAGGTCCAGTGTCCCCCACACTATCCCTCTCTCAGTGAGAACCCTCTTGGTCTCCCCTTCTCTTGCAGCGATGTAAACTGACGCTCTTCCGCTGCGCAGTGTTTCTCGGCTGGGCTCATTTGAAGAGGCTGTTCCGCAGCATGGCCTGGGATGGCTCCTCACAGCTCTTGAAGAGTGTCGGGAAGTGCCTGGTAGGTGAATTCCTTGTGCCTTGAGAGGGGTGAATGGGGACTTGAGAGAGACCTTTCTAACCCCACAACCTGAGGACCCATCCGCTTCGGTCGGGTTGCAAGACGCTATTCCAGGCTCTCTGCTGGTTCATTTCTGCAGGAGTTACAATCCGTTCCCATTGTTGACAGTTTCCTCCACAACTGTCAGACCTCCAAACTTTTGTCTTTTCAAATGAAAGCGGAGGTTCTGGAGAACACAACAGTGACTTCAGAGAGGTGCTGCTCTGGTGTATGGGTTCGTATTGGCGGTTGCCATGGCCTGGCTATATGCTTTGGCTTTCCTGGACTATTCGCTGTGGGGAGAACCTGTCATTTGTATATTGTGCATTTCTTCCTTCTTTCTTTCCAGATGCAGAACAACAAGAGCCACATCCCCAAATTCCTGTTCCAGGCCCTAGACTACCTGGAAAGCTCACAGACAACAATACGACACTCTGCAGCCTTGTTCATTGGTAAGCAGAGCAAATTCACTTCAGCTTTCTTAAATGTTTCCTTCAAAGCCCTTTTCTAGACAGCTGCTCTGTTCCCTCCAACAGCACCAGAATCCTAAAACGGGGTGTGTGTGTGTGTGAGAGAGAGAGAATTAACATGTATTCCAAGATGAAGGGAGCAACTTAGCTGTATCGACTGCACCAACTTACCCTGCCCACAGCAGCTCTTTGGCTGCACCTAGGGGAGATTGAATTCACATCATGCTGGTTTGATGTGAATTCAGTCTCCTTTAGAAATCAGCTTCTCAGTAACTGCTGGGCATCTGATGCTTTATCTAATGTGCTTTGTGAACAGATGTAAGAAATGTATTTAATTTTCCGAAGGGCTGTCTTGGGGAAATGGCTGCATCTTCAGCAGTTTTCAGCGATGGATTTGAAAAGTAATGAGATCCATTGTATTCATTGAAAGAAAAGGAGTACTTGTGGCACCTTAGAGACTAACGAATTTATTTGAGCATGAGCTTTCGTGAGCTACAGCTCACTTCATCAGATGCATACCGTGGAAACTGCAGCAGACTCTATATATACACAGAGAATATGAAACAATACCTCCTCCCACCCCACTGTCCTGCTGGTAATAGCTTATCTAAAAGCCATTTCCAGCACAAATCCAGGTTTTCTCACCCTCCACCCCCCCACACAAATTCACTCTCCTGCTGGTGATAGCCCATCCAAAGTGACAACTCTTTACACAATGTGCATGATAATGAAGTTAGGCCATTTCCTGCACAAATCCAGGTTCTCTCACTCCCTCACCCCCCTCCAAAAACCCACCCCCATACACACACAAACTCACTCTCCTGCTGGTAATAGCTCATCCAAACTGGCCACTCTCCAAGTTTAAATCCAAGTTAAACCAGAACATCGGGGGGGGGGGGGTAGGAAAAAACAAGAGGAAATAGGCTACCTTGCATAATGACTTAGCCACTCCCAGTCTCTATTTAAGCCTAAATTAATAGTATCCAATTTGCAAATGAATTCCAATTCAGCAGTTTCTCGCTGGAGTCTGGATTTGAAGTTTTTTTGTTTTAAGATAGCGACCTTCATGTCTGTGATTGCGTGACCAGAGAGATTGAAGTGTTTTCCGACTGGTTTATGAATGTTATAATTCTTGACATCTGATTTGTGTCCATTTATTCTTTTACGTAGAGACTGTCCAGTTTGACCAATGTACATGGCAGAGGGGCATTGCTGGCACATGATGGCATAAATCACATTGGTGGATGTGCAGGTGAACGAGCCTCTGATAGTGTGGCTGATGTTATTAGGCCCTGTGATGGTGTCCCCTGAATAGATATGTGGGCACAATTGGCAACGGGCTTTGTTGCAAGAACAAATCCAGACTCCAGCGAGAAACTGCTGAATTGGAATTCATTTGCAAATTGGATACTATTAATTTAGGCTTAAATAGAGACTGGGAGTGGCTAAGTCATTATGCAAGGTAGCCTATTTCCTCTTGTTTTTTCCTACCCCCCCCCCCCCATGTTCTGGTTTAACTTGGATTTAAACTTGGAGAGTGGCCAGTTTGGATGAGCTATTACCAGCAGGAGAGTGAGTTTGTGTGTGTATGGGGGTGGGTTTTTGGAGGGGGGTGAGGGAGTGAGAGAACCTGGATTTGTGCAGGAAATGGCCTAACTTCATTATCATGCACATTGTGTAAAGAGTTGTCACTTTGGATGGGCTATCACCAGCAGGAGAGTGAATTTGTGTGGGGGGGTGGAGGGTGAGAAAACCTGGATTTGTGCTGGAAATGGCTTTTAGATAAGCTATTACCAGCAGGACAGTGGGGTGGGAGGAGGTATTGTTTCATATTCTCTGTGTATATATAGAGTCTGCTGCAGTTTCCACGGTATGCATCTGATGAAGTGAGCTGTAGCTCACGAAAGCTCATGCTCAAATAAATTCGTTAGTCTCTAAGGTGCCACAAGTACTCCTTTTCTTTCTGCGAATACAGACTAACACGGCTGTTACTCTGAAACCTGTCATTATGCAAGGCACTGCATTTAGCCGTATGGAGTGGAAATCTATCAACTGCATGAAAAAACTTGCACAGATACAGACAGACATCATCTTCCTTTCCAAATGCAAACAGATGGACATCGTACCAAAAGGACTGAAGGTAAAAAATCCATTACAATCTACATACCACACAGACTATGCTGACAGCTTGTGCCACACGCTCTCAAAGAAACTGCGGAATCACCTGATCAACATCCTCTACAGCAAACAGGGACAGATTAAGAATGAGCTCTCAAAAATGGATACTCTCATAAAAAACCAACCTTCCACACAAACTTCCTCGTGGCTGGATTTTACTAAAACTAGACAAGCCATTTACAACGCACACTTTGCTTCTCTACAAAAGAAAAAGGACACTAAACTTTCTAAACTACTACATGCTACAAGGGGCCACAGCAATGGTTCCCTCAACCCACCTAGCAATATTGTTAACCTATCCAACTATACTCTCAGCCCAGCAGAAGCAGCTGTTCTATCCCGGGGCCTCTCCTTCTGCCCCTCCACCCCTACGAACATGATACAGTTCTGTGGTGACCTAGAATCCTATTTTCGACGTCTCCGACTCAAGGAATATTTCCAAAATACCTCTGAACAACATACTAATCCACAGAGGTCTCCCTACCAACACTACAGAAAGAAGGATTCTAGGTGGACTCCTCCTGAAGGTCGAAACAGCAGACTGGACTTCTACATAGAGTGCTTCCGCCGACGTGCACGGGCTGAAATTGTGGAAAAGCAGCATCACTTGCCCCATAATCTCAGCCATGCGGAACGCAATGCCATCCACAGCCTCAGAAACAACTCTGACATCATAATCAAAAAGGCTGACAAAGGAGGTGCTGTTGTCATCATGAATAGGTCGGAATATGAACAAGAGGCTGCTCGGCAGCTCTCCAACACGAGTTTCTACAAGCCATTACCCTCTGATCCCACTGAGAGTTACCACAAGCAACTACAGCATTTGCTCAAGAAACTTCCTGAAAAAGCACAGGATCAAATCCGCACAGACACACCCCTGGAACCCCGACCTGGGATATTCTATCTGCTACCCAAGATCCATAAACCTGGAACTCCTGGGCGCCCCATCATCTCAGGCATTGGCACCCTGACAGCAGGATTGTCTGGCTATGTAGACTCCCTCCTCAGGCCCTACGCTACCAGCACTCCCAGCTACCTTCGAGACACCACTGACTTCCTGAGGAAACTTCAATCCATCGGTGATCTTCCTGATAACACCATCCTGGCCACTATGGATGTAGAAGCCCTCTACACCAACATTCCACACAAAGATGGACTACAAGCCGTCAGGAACACTATCCCCGATAATGTCACGGCTAACCTGGTGGCTGAACTTTGTGACTTTGTCCTTACCCATAACTATTTCACATTTGGGGACAATGTATACCTTCAGATCAGCGGCACTGCTATGGGTACCCGCATGGCCCCACAGTATGCCAACATTTTTATGGCTGATTTAGAACAACGCTTCCTCAGCTCTCGTCCCCTAAAGCCCCTACTCTACTTGCGCTATATTGATGACATCTTCATCATCTGGACCCATGGAAAAGAAGCCCTTGAGGAATTCCACCATGATTTCAACAATTTCCATCCCACCACCAACCTCAGCCTGGTCCAGTCCACACAAGAGATACACTTCCTGGACACTACAGTGCTAATAAACAATGGTCACATAAACACCACCCTATACCGGAAACCTACTGACCGCTATTCCTACCTGCATGCCTCCAGCTTTCACCCTGACCACACCACACGATCCATCGTCTACAGCCAAGCTCTGCGATACAACCGCATTTGCTCCAACCCCTCAGACAGAGACAAACACCTACAAGATCTCTGTCAAGCTTTCTTACAACTACAATACCCACCTGCGGAAGTAAAGAAACAGATTGATAGAGCCAGAAGAGTTCCCAGAAGTTACCTACTACAGGACAGGCCTAACAAAGAAAATAACAGAACGCCACTAGCCGTCACCTTCAGCCCCCAACTAAAACCCCTCCAACGCATTATTAAGGATCTACAACCTATCCTAAAGGATGACCCAACACTCTCACAAATCTTGGGAGACAGGCCAGTCCTTGCCTACAGACAGCCCCGCAACCTGAAGCAAATACTCACCAACAACCACATACCACACAACAGAACCACTAACCCAGGAACTTATCCTTGCAACAAAGCCCGTTGCCAATTGTGCCCACATATCTATTCAGGGGACACCATCACAGGGCCTAATAACATCAGCCACACTATCAGAGGCTCGTTCACCTGCACATCCACCAATGTGATTTATGCCATCATGTGCCAGCAATGCCCCTCTGCCATGTACATTGGTCAAACTGGACAGTCTCTACGTAAAAGAATAAATGGACACAAATCAGATGTCAAGAATTATAACATTCATAAACCAGTCGGAAAACACTTCAATCTCTCTGGTCACGCAATCACAGACATGAAGGTCGCTATCTTAAAACAAAAAAACTTCAAATCCAGACTCCAGCGAGAAACTGCTGAATTGGAATTCATTTGCAAATTGGATACTATTAATTTAGGCTTAAATAGAGACTGGGAGTGGCTAAGTCATTATGCAAGGTAGCCTATTTCCTCTTGTTTTTTCCTACCCCCCCCCCCGATGTTCTGGTTTAACTTGGATTTAAACTTGGAGAGTGGCCAGTTTGGATGAGCTATTACCAGCAGGAGAGTGAGTTTGTGTGTGTATGGGGGTGGGTTTTTGGAGGGGGGTGAGGGAGTGAGAGAACCTGGATTTGTGCAGGAAATGGCCTAACTTCATTATCATGCACATTGTGTAAAGAGTTGTCACTTTGGATGGGCTATCACCAGCAGGAGAGTGAATTTGTGTGGGGGGGTGGAGGGTGAGAAAACCTGGATTTGTGCTGGAAATGGCTTTTAGATAAGCTATTACCAGCAGGACAGTGGGGTGGGAGGAGGTATTGTTTCATATTCTCTGTGTATATATAGAGTCTGCTGCAGTTTCCACGGTATGCATCTGATGAAGTGAGCTGTAGCTCACGAAAGCTCATGCTCAAATAAATTCGTTAGTCTCTAAGGTGCCACAAGTACTCCTTTTCTTTCTGCGAATACAGACTAACACGGCTGTTACTCTGAAACCTGTCATTGTATTCATTGTATGTCTAGGAAATACTATCCACCATTACTGTGATTTGTTGTCTGAAAGAGTGAATGAAGATGGCATCTCCCGCCTGTATGAAGGTAAGGAAATACCTCTGTGTGTTTGTGCCTCTGTGGGAAGTACAGGGGTGAAGCACAGGGCCCGAACACAGGTTTGAATGTGGACACAGGTCCCTCTCTGTCTAAGGACAGCGTTTAAGGAAGAAGGATGGTCATGCGAGCGTCATCGAAGTACCACAATATGTGTATGGGAGCAGGGGAATTCCATCTTTAGCTCCTAGTATAGATGTAGCCTTAAAGCTGTGTGGGGAAACTGTCTTCATAAAGGTCTGAAAGTCTGTAATGGAAGGCCTGACAGAATTGAAAAGAGCCGTTGTTATTAAGGATGATGATGATAATGATGATGACAATTACCCTCATCACCTGCCCTCCCTGTACTGGAGTGATTGCAGGCCAGGGAGATTCCCTCCGAGATTGGTCATCAGCTCATAGGAAATCCCATGAGGGCACATGCGAAACACTTCTCCCTGTGACCTCTTGAGGAATGAAGGCACAGGGCCACAAAAGATTTCAGTAGACATTAGGAGCCTAAATCCCTTTGTGGATCTCGGCCTAAATGTTGGATGGTTTCATGTCGCTGCGGCTGTCACTTTCCTGTTCCATCGAAAGAACAAGTGCCCCCAACCGTCTGTGTGTAGGGGTGTGTGTACGGGTGTAGGCCGGCGGAGGGGGAAGTGACAAGAATGGGGTCTCCTCTCTGTGCAGGGCTATTTTGGGAGGAGCGGAGTTGTTGTTCTTGTGCCCTTAGACTCTTGGGGAGCTAATAGCAGGGGGCGATGGCCATCGGGAGTGGAGATTTCCTAGGCACCAGGCACATCAGCACCAGAGGCTTTTCAGCCCGTTTCCTCTTGGTTTCAGCTTTTCAGGAAGTGCCTTTGAAATCTGACAGGACCACATGGTACATCCTCAACAGACATTATAAATGGTTGCAGAAGCTTGTAAATCTCGTGTCGGGTTCTGCATTTGACTAGGGAACCGGGACCGACACAGAAGAGCTCTTTGTCCTGCTATGGTACGTACAGCAGACGCTTATCAACTTTTTGGTGTCCCTAGCCTCTGTTTGCCAGCAGCTAGGAATGGGTGACAGGGCACAGAGCACTGGATGATTCCTGTCTGTTCACTCCCTCTGGGGCACCTGGCAGTGGCCACGGTCGGAAGACAGGATACTGGGCTAGATGGACCTTTGCTCTGACCCAGTCTGGCCTTTCTCATGTTCTTATGTTTGGAACCGGGGCTGAACAACGAGGTGGATATTGGCAGATGACACAAGATTATGCAGATTAATCAGCCTAGAGAAGACTTTGAAGAAGTTCAAAGGGATGTAATCAAGCCATGTCACTGGGCAGAACCATGGCAGATGAAAACCAGCGCTGACCAGGGCAGGGCCATACACATGGAAAGCAGTGCGGTGAGCGACTCCTCCATATCGCTGGGGTCAGAAGCCAAAGCACGGCTGGTTGGGCCCAGTGGTTGGAGCAGGGGCGCTCGGGCCCAGGGCTCAGAGTGGTGGAGGTCGAGCCGAGGGGAGCCAAGGGTTGGAGCCGGAGTCAGGAGTCAAGAGCAGGATTGGAACAGGCTGGGGAGTAGGGCCAGGGCCGGATTAATGATTCCCGGCCCATGGGAGCTGCTCGGGGACGCGCGGGGGGAGGGCAGAGCCGACAGGCAAGAGCAGCCCCCGGGACAGAGGTTCCCGGTGCAGTGCTCATCGCGGCGACGTGGCTGCGGGGGGACAGGAAGAGCAGCGCGCGGAGCCGCCTCGCCCCCACCCCAGCCAGGCAGAGCCGGCCCGGCTGGAACGCAGCACACAGGGGCTTTAGAGGCTGCAGCACGGGCCCCCCTTAGCCCTGCTCCTTTCCTGAGTGCACCATTGCCCCACTTCTGCCCCATTGCCACCCTCTGTTACAGGGCAGCACCCTGGAGCTGATCTCTGACATCTCTCTCCCTGGAATGAAGTCATGCAGAGTCAGGACAACCCCACCTTTGGGCACCATGTAGGACATCTCACCCCACCGCACAGAGCCCGACATTCACACAGCTTCTCACATGTGATTCCCTCACTCATCAGAGCCAGGCGGAGAGAGGAGAAATTCTCCCAGACTCCCTTTAACCATTGCCAGCCCCCAGGATAGCGGAGGTTGCGTGGGGTTGCGTGCTCTCTTTAAGAAATGCCAGCTCTCCGGGAAGTTGCAAATGAACATTAGCAAAGTGGGGTGGTTTTGTGCTGTGGAAAACCACCCTGCTTGAAGGTTTTGTTTTTCTCATTTGTGCTCCTGCCCTTTCTCCCTCTTCCAGACACCTAGAGGCCAACAGGAGCCAACTGAGCCCACCACTGATCCCATCTCTTGTGAGATGGCAAAGCAGCTGTTGCACGGGAAGGAGGAGACAGAAGAGGCCGAGCAGCGTGTGCCGGGGTGAACCAGCCCCACGTAACCCCACAGTCTAGGCGGAGGAAGCCAAGCCCCTCCCCAGCCCTGCCGGACATGCTACAACTGGAGCACCAGTGTGAAAGGGAGCAGCTCAGCTCACGCTAGGCAGAGCGCCGAAAATGGAGGATGCACATTGTAGGCTCCAGTCCAGAAGCAGCTGAAGCCCCTGACTCCAGAGCCCCGAGGCGCCGAGGCCCAGCCGCACCCCCGGGTGCCAGCAGATGTACAAGGGAGATCGGAGTGTCTGGGAGTTTCCCACACCGGGAGCCCAGAGACCCCCAGTCCGCGGCCTAGAGACTTCTCCTCTGAAGTAACCTGGGTGAACGAGCCATTGTCATGCTGAGTGACGTCAGCATGTTCTGGTTGGATCCCCACTGACTTAACGGCAAACACATTGGCCACGGACAAGGCCCTGGGCTAGGGCAGGGGGGAGTAAGGAGAGTCGGGGTTCCCCTGCCCTGGCTGCCATTCATCCTCGGGTGGCTGCCCACGTCCCCATCGCGCCACTAGACTGCACAGCCCAAAGAGGAGGGGCAACCATCTTGTCTCTGAACTCTCAGCCAAACAGCCCTGCACTGAAGGGCAGCCATTGACTCTGGTCGTTGGGCCACACAGCCCTGGACGGAGAGGACAGCCGCACGGACTCTGGTCGTTGGGCCACACAGCCCCGACGGAGAGGGCTGCCGCACGGACTCTGGTTGTTGGGCCACACAGCCCCGACGGAGAGGGCGGCCGCACGGACTCTGGTCGTTGGGCCACACAGCCCCGACGGAGAGGGCGGCCGCACGGACTCTGGTCGTTGGGCCACACAGCCCCGACGGAGAGGGCGGCCGCACGGACTCTGGTCGTTGGGCCACACAGCCCCGGTCGGAGAGGGCGGCCGCACGGACTCTGGCCGTTGGGCCACACAGCCCCGGTCGGAGAGGGCGGCCGCACGGACTCTGGCCGTTGGGCCACACAGCCCCGACGGAGAGGGCGGCCGCACGGACTCTGGTCGTTGGGCCACACAGCCCCGACGGAGAGGGCGGCCGCACGGACTCTGGTCGTTGGGCCACACAGCCCCGACGGAGAGGGCGGCCGCACGGACTCTGGTCCTTGGGCCACACAGCCCCGGTCGGAGAGGGCGGCCGCACGGACTCTGGTCGTTGGGACACACAGCCCCGACGGAGAGGACAGCCGCACGGACTCTGGTCGTTGGGCCACACAGCCCCGACGGAGAGGGCGGCCACACGGACTCTGGTCGCTGGGCCACACAGCCCTTAGTGGGAGGGCAGCTATTTTGGCTCTGGCCATAAGGCCAAACCACCCTGAGGCTAAGGACAGTTATTTAGTTTCACCCATGGGACCTCGCCCCTTCACCCCTAAGGCATCACCCGTCTGTCACCATAAGACCCACACCATGATATAAGACTTTCGGGGTCAGGATGCAGATATGAGTAGAAGCAAGGAGTAGCATGTGACCCCTCTAAGAGCTCCTGCCACTCCTCTACCAATCTGGGGGTGTTTTATCTCCATCCATCTGCCTCAGGAATGGATTTGACCAATGGGGGAAAGTTCTGGGGCAGAATGACCCATCCGGAAGTGGGTCACGTGACCCCTCCGAGAACTCCTCCCAGTTGGGGTGAGCCTCAGCCCCTTAGGACCAGCCAGAGAGGGGATTTCACCAAACAGGGTAAGTGCTGTGGTGCGGTGACCTGCCCTCAAGAGGGGCCCATCACCGCTCCATGAAATCCCCCCACCGTCCTCTACTAATCGGTCAGGGTTTCACACACCCCATAGGCCATCCCAGAAGGGAAACGTACCGATCAGAATAGGCAGTGCCCGAAGGTCTAGGCCAGAAGCCGCCGATCTCTGGAGCTCCATGTTTGCGTGGCTGGCAGCATCCTCCTGGAAGTCGCAACACAACACTGCGTGGAAGAGCCCGTCTCGTTCCAAGGATGTCTTTTGCAGAAATCGTGGCCTAGGCCTTCGGGCTAAACCTGTTCTGGATTGGTACACGTTTCCCTTCTGAGATGGCCTAAGGTGGGAGTGAAACCCTCGCCAATTGGTAGAGGGCGGTGTGAGGACTTCTTAGGGTCCACGGGATCCTGTTGCGGGCAGCTCACTCCACTATGGCACTTCCCCTATTTGGTCAAATCCCCTCTCGGGGTGGCCCTACAGGGCAGATGCCCACTTCAATTGGTAGAGGACAGAGGGAGGTGTTCTCAGAGGGGAGATACAACCCCCTTCTGGATGGATCACCCTGCCCCGCAACGTCCCCTGATTGGTCAAATGCAGTCTCTGGGTGTGTAAAATGGTGTTTGCCCCTGCCAAATTTTCATAAAAGAAGGGAAGAAAGGCATGTACGTTTTGTGTTATCTATAAGGTGGCCATCTTGGACTTGGCAAAAGAATTTGGTGACCTTTTGCCATTGGCTATATTATTTTGGGTTGGGAAGCACACTGCCACGCAGGGATTGAATCCGCGTAGACAGGGTCTAACATCCAGACAGAGACGACGCAAAGAGGGATAGGGAGGGTTTTTAGTTAGGTCTACTCACCCGGTCCTGTGTCCATCATCGAAGTCTGTCCCTGACATCCAATGTTAAGAGAGCAGAAGCTGTCCATCGCTCTCCCTGCAAGAGAAGGTAGAAAGCACATCAACATTTCCTCGTGGGTGTAATTGTTTGTCAGAGTGGAGCATTTCCAGAGTTAAAGTTTTGTTACTCCACCCCTTCACTAGCCTATCCTAGTCCTTTCCCCCATCGTAAATAAAGTCTTGTTTGTGTGGTTACCACTTTGTGGCCTTATTTTCGTGTGCTAAGGCAAGCTCTGACAGACGGGATTACAGAGGGGACTATGTGGGAAGACTTTACTGTAAGATTCCCCACATCTTCTGAATGGGGTTTGGGTTCTGCCCTCTTTAAAGGAAGGAAAAGTCCTGACAGGTGATCCTAGGGGGCTGAAACCCTCTGTGATGAGTTAGTAATCTGTCCTGTTCACCACTCTAGGATGGAGTCGGGGTGCAGGCTCTGGGATGGAGTTTGGGTGCTGGGTGCAGGCTCCGGGCTGGGGCACAGGGTGGGGGTGCAGGATGGGTGGAGGGGTGCAGGCTCTGGGAGGGAGTTTGGGGATGGGAGGGGCTGCGGAGGGAGGGGCTGCAGGCTCTGGAAGGGAGTTTGGTTGAAGGCTCTGGGCTGGGGGAAGGGGTGGGGGTGTAGGAGGGAGTTTGGGTGCAGGAGGGGGGTGTGGGAAGGGGATGGGGGTGCAGGCTGTGGGATGGAGTTTGGGTGCTGGGTGCAGGCTCTGGACTGGGGCAGGGCCTGGGGGTGCAGAAGGGGGTGAGGGATGCAGGCTCTGGGTCAGAGTTGGGGTTCAGGCTCTAGGCTGGGGGTGCAGGCTCTGGGAAGGAGTTGGGGGCCAGAGAGGGGTGTGGGCTATGGGACGGGGGGTGGGGGCTGTGGGGAGGGGACTGCCATCACATGTGGCTTCCTTCCTCCCCTGCTCCCCCTCCTCATAGCCTCACTGGGGCTGGGGACAGGGCTGCCCCTTGCCCAGTGTTTGCAGGAGGGGTGGGTGGGTGGATCAGAGGGTCAAACACTCACCGAAGCCCCAGCGGCTGCTCTGGTGAGTCAAGCGGTTCCACTCCAGATGTCTCCCGCCAGAAGCCCCCTCGGCGTCTGGTGCCGGGAGAGGGGGGGGGCTGCCAAGCATATGTGTGCCCCCTCCCGCTCCCCCTTCCCAGGTGCTCTTGTGCGCGGCTGGAGCTGCCAGCAGCGGAGGCCAGGGCGACCCGCGCCGCTTTCACTCAGGCAGGGGGCTCGGGGGGCCGGGGGGGCAGACGTGATAAATCGATCCCCGAACACTCTCCCGTCGACTCCTGTTCTCCACCGCCGCGAGAGGGGCAAGCGGAGTCGACGGGGGAGCGGCAGGAGTCGACTCACCACCGTGAAGATGCCACGGTAAGTCCCTCCCCCAGCGTAGAAAGACAAACATGGCACATCCAGTGCAGGTCACAACAGCTGATTGCTCACCCCCCATATTAGCTTCCTTCTAAGAGCTTCCCCAGCTGTTGCAGTAACTACTCAGAGAAGCCTCAAGATGAACATCGAAGTGGGCTCTCTTCCTATATCTCTTCCTGCACCTGAAGGTTAGTGCTTAGCTTCTGCCCTGAAGCATGAGGGTTTGGAGCCCTTACCCCCAGGTTATTTATCCTGGCTCTGGGAGAAGAATGGGGGTTGTTACCTGCTCCTGCAAACCGGCAGTTTTTCACTTTGAAACTTTTCTTTCTCCACTCCCCTAGGACCAAGTCCCAGCACCTGTCTCTTAAGGTGGTCTGTTAACTCTGCTTCTGACTCCAAACCCTGTTGTACCCAATTCTCTTTAACTGCCCCCAAATCCAAGCCACAATCCTTCACCAGCCCTCAAGCTGCTGAAGCAGCACCAAACCCAAAAGACCACTGACACTCTCCCACAATGCTCAGTTTACGTTAAACTCCTTACAAGTGGACTGAAATGCCTCCTTTCCCTGGAAGCCATCCTGCTCCCTTAGGCATCTTCTTCCGCTCCCCATGTACCAAGGAGGGTGGGCTCCTCAGCCACCTCCATCCCTCCGGGTCCCCACCTGCTGCCCCCATTTCCTTCTTAATCTCGTCTCAGGTTGACCCCCGTAACTGGAATGGGCCCTGATTCTTCCGTAATCCTTTATCCAAACAATTCACTACCCCGGCTTGCCAGAACCCACAACTACCATCACCACAGTCCGCCATAATAACCCCCTCCAAGCAGCTGCCTGGGCTGTTGCGGAGGGGGACTTACAGGCTGCCACTCAATGTATGCGAGTCATGGCACCAAGATGTTAGAGGGTTTCTCCCTTCACCCTCTCACGCCCTGGATCTTCTCGCTGAAACAGAGAGCTGCAAAACTAGCGAAGGTGCAGACAATCAGATGTTTGTGGGGGTTAGATTCCAGCAAGCAATGACTCCAGTTTCCTTTTGCCTTTTCCCCTCAACCTACTTCCTGTTTGCCCCCAATTTATACAGTAATATTCTCAGCTATACCTTAAGCTATCATTTGACTGAAATTTAACTAACTAATCCTAACATACTGTAAGATGATTATCCAACCAATTATATCCCACCACCTTAATTGGTTTCTACCCAGCAAAATCAATGATACAGCAGACAGAAACAATCCAAGAACCAGACTGAGACCATACAGATTAACACTAGAGAAGTGGAGACCATAAAGACAAAAGAACAAGAAGTGGGGGTTTCACAATCACAACTATTGATAGGTGAGTTCCTGCCAGACACGATGCTATCAAACTAAGTTTTCTTTAACCGTCGTAAGATTTGTTTCTTTATCTGGGGGTGACGGGCACTGTCAGGAGAGAATCGTCTTTCCAGCAGCCCAATATCTCCTGATTTCAAGGTGAGCGGCTGCGAGGCGCTAACAGGAGGTGGCCGCGCTGTTTACGGGGACCTGGGGCATGCTGGAACTGCAGCAGTTCTTGGCCAGAATGTATTTTCTGTGGGGAAATAATTGGGTGCCAGACATGAACTCTGCTTGTGCGCAGTGGGGCAGAATCCCCCAGGAGCAGATGGGGGGTCCGGGGGTCACGACTCACAGGATGGGCCGTGCTCGAGGCTCTGCGTGAGCCACGGTGACACAGAGGGTTGGTGGACAGCAGAGTATCACAGAGCTGTAGATTCTGCCCGGCACTCTGTGGTTCTCAACCTGGGGCCCACGGGCCCCTTGCGGCCCGATCAGCACAGGTGCGGCCCACGTGACTTCCTCAGAGACACACAAATAGTATATACATTGTGTGGCTGCGGCCCGCGGAGCACACAGAGAGCTGCATAGGCAGCCACCATGGCCAATAGGTTGAGGACCACTGCTGTAGACAAGGTAACACGTGAAGGGGCCTGATCTTGATGGCTCCCTTTCTCAGTGTCTTCTGAGCGGGAATTGGATTTTCCACGGGGCAAGATGAAGGGCTGAAGCCATTTGCTTAAAGAAAACAGACAGTGCTCCAGGTAACGCTTCAACTCACAGCCTCAGCCTCCCTCCCCTCAGCCCTGCCCATCAGTGCCAGGCGCTAACGCCTTGCCCCCCTGGAGCACGCCGGGGAGAGCTGCCTCCTTGTCTCAAGGATGGATTTGTGGGGAGGGAGGTTTGAGTGAACCACATAAAATCCATGTCACAGTCCCCAGGAAGGCAGGAGTGGGTGGCCTTCCTTCAGCGAGAAAGCTGGTTCCGGCCACCGCCTGTTTACGGGAAGGTGGGTGGTTTAAGCCCACCAGGGCTGGAACTTCTCAAGGGGGAGCTTAAGGTGTCTTTTAAGAGGAGGAGGAAGTGTCTGTTCCAGTCCTGTCGAGCCCCACCTGTCTCTTGTCCTCCTTCAGCCTCTCTCCTTCCCGGCTGGGGAGATCGAGAGGCAAGCAGGGCCAAAGCACAATCTTTTCGGGCCCAGTGCAAACACTCTGAGCAGGGTGGGGCGGGATTCTGCTCCTCTGGCCTCCCCCAGTTGTCTAGTGTTGTGATTCTTCCCCCAGGACCCGCGGGATGGTGAGTGGGGCAGCAGGCACTGTGGGGTGGGCACCTGTTGTTGCAGATGCAGGTGACCCTCGAGGGGGCGGCTGTGTATTCCCCGCGGGGCCGGGGGCTCTGCTGGACCCCGCTCAAAGGACCCTCTACAGCAGGGGTCTCAACGTCCTGGCCCACAGGCCATCTGCGGCCCAAGGACCTCCCCAATGTGGGCCGCGGGGCTCCAGCAATTTTGGGGCCAGGTCTCTCCCTTGGCCCCGCCTGCCACCCCCATGTGCTCCCCTCCCGTGCGTCCCCCGGGTGATTTAAAATGGCCTGGGGCCCTACCCCCCACCGGCCGCAATGCGGAGCTGAGCGGCTTCCTGCGTGCTCGCCCCACGTGGCTGCCGGCCCCTCCCTGCGCCCCAGGGCGGGGCTGTGACTCCCCCTGCTGCCCCTGCCCCGAACGCCCCTGCGGCCAATGGGAAGCTGTGGGGGCAGTGCCTGGGGGCAACAGCGCACAGAGGCCCCCAGGACCACCCTGCCTTGGAGCCCCTGGTAAGCCCCGTACCCCCCACCCCCTCCCAGAGCCTGTACCCCCATCCCCTCCCCACCTACCCCCTGCTGCCCCCAAACTCCCTCCCAGAGCCTGCACCCCCATCCCCTCCCCACCTACCCCCTGCTGCCCCCAAACTCCCTCCCAGAGCCTGCAACCCCACCCCCTCCCCATGTATCCCCTCCCGCCCCCAAACTCCTTCCCAGAGCCTGCAACCCCACCCCCTCCCCATGTATCCCCTCCTGCCCCCAAACTCCCTCCCAGAGCCTGCAACCCCACCCCCTCCCCACGTACCCCCTGCTGCCCCAAACTCCCTCCCAGAGCCTGCAACCCCACCCCCTCCCCATGTATCCCCTCCTGCCCCCAAACTCCTTCCCAGAGCCTGCAACCTAACCCCCACTCCCTGTATCCCCTCCTGCCCCCAAACTCCCTCCCAGAGCCTGCAACCCCACCCCCTCCCCATGTATCCCCTCCTGCCCCCAAACTCCTTCCCAGAGCCTGCAACCCCACCCCCACTCCCTGTACCCCTCCTGTCCCCAAACTCCCTCCCAGAGCCTGCAACCCCACCCCCACCCCATGTATCCCCTCCCGCCCCCAAACTCCTTCCCAGAACCTGCAACCCCACGCCCTCCTCCTGCACCCCCACCCGCTGCCCCAGCCCAGAGCCTGGACCCAGCACCCAAACTCCATCCCCCACCCAAACTCCCTCCCAGAGCCCAACCTCTCACCCCTCCTGCCCCCAAACTCCCTCCCAGAACCTGCACCCCAATCCCCTACCCCAGACCTCCTCCCCGATCCTAACTCCCTCCCAGAGCCCAACCTCTCACCCCTCCTGCCCCCAAACTCCCTCCCAGAACCTGCACCCCAATCCCCTACCCCAGACCTCCTCCCCGATCCTAACTCCCTCCCAGAGCCCAACCTCTCACCCCTCCTGCCCCCAAACTCCCTCCCAGAACCTGCACCCCAATCTCCTACCCCAGACCTCCTCCCCCACCCAAACTCCCTCCCAGAGCCTTAGGCAGGTGGGGGGCGGATTTCGGGGGGGCGGGTTCTGGGAGGCATGAGTGACATTATTGGCCCCCTGGGAGGATTTGAAGACTGGCACGGCCCTAAGGTAAATTGAGTTTGAGGTCCCTGCTGTACAGGGACGTCATGCGAGAGAATTAGCAGACTGTGACCCCGCTGGGTAAGGGATCCTGTCCCCTCAGCTATGTGAAGCCGTGGGGCCTGCATTTCTGCCTCTGGTCAGGTTCTTCCCTGGTCAGTTAGATTACAAGGGAGTGGGTCGCACAGTCCACAGCCCCAGTGTTCACCTTCATGCCTCCTCCAGCAGGACAGAGGAGTCAGGAAAAAATGGACGTGCTCATTCATCTCCATCCCTCCAGCTTTCATGGGAGCAGGAGCAGTGTCCTGTCCTATCTGCATCACTCTCACTCACATCCAGGATCTCTGGGGAGCTCCCTTCCTGGGACTGGCTCCATGTGTGGGGAGGGCTCTGGGCTCTCCAGGTTCAGACAAAGGCAGGTGTTTAACACCAGAGCTCTCTGGTGCCTCAGCAAGCCCCCCAGAGCCCACAGATCCTGAAAACGGCGAGTAAGGCTGTGACAGCTCCCCCTCCCCCAGACATCGGCCTTTCCCCTGGGGGGGCGGGGGCGGCTGGGTGACCGTGTGCCCATCATTCACATCCGATTCCAAACAGTTGATGAGGAGCTGTGAATTCCAAAAGAGAGAGAAAACCTTTCCCAGTGAGCTAGCCACGCCCAGTCCCTATTCAGGCCGAGTCTGATGGGATCAAGTTTGCAAATGTATTCTCTCTCGTTTGGTATTCACAGCTTCTCCTCCACTGTTCCGAATAGGCCACATCCCCCCTGGATTGAATTTAGTTGGGGATTGGTCCTGCTTTGAGCAGGGGGTTGGACTAGATGACCCCCTGAGGTCCCTTCCAGCCCTGATATTCTGTGATTCTATGGCCTTGTTAGCCCTGGTCCTCCACACAGTGATGCTTCATCCCCGTCTCGGCAGGTTTCTTCACCTGCAAACTGCAGCTTGAATTCCCGCAGCCGAAGAAGTGGGCTGAAGCCCGAATCCATGCGTTCGTCTTCAAGGTGCCACAAGACTCCTCACTGCTTTTGCTGAAACAGACTAACAGGGCTCCCCCCTGAAACGGGTTACAATGGTTGGGTGTGACCCAACCACATAACAAAGAAGTGCTGTTCAGAAGCAAATGGAGACATTTGGTTTCCTTCTTTCTGAAGTTAAGTTTCTGCGGGCTTTGACTGTATGAACCTGGAAGTGTTTTGTAGCTCACGGATGAAGTGTTAGTTAGCCAGCCAGCCCATCTTCTCGTGTTCGTTTTTCTCTCTTCCTCAGGGCCCTTTGGTCACATATTTGGATATTACTTTACTTTGACAGGATGGAGCACAACTTTACTGAGGATTTTATGAGACAAACGATCATTTGCCAGAAGAGTCCTTTTTCATTTTATTTTAATTAGGGCTTTCAATGAACCGCAATTAGCTCACGCAATTAACTCAAAAAAATTAATCGCAATCAAAAAAATTAAAACTGCAATTAATCATGATTAATTTTTTAATTTTGATTTTTTTAGTTATGATTGATCACACTGTTAAACATTGAATACCAACTGAAATATAGTAAAGATTTTGGGGTGTTTTTCTACTTTTTTCAAATATATTGATGTCCATGACAACACAGAATACAGGGCTCACTTTCTAGGATGATGGTTTACAAATATTTACACTGTCAAAGTAATAAAAGAAAGAGCATTTTTCAGTTCCCCTTGTTGCCGGCACCCAGTGCCAAGAGGCTAAACAACAGCTGAAGTTGGTTTGTTACCCGGTGTGCTACACCCAATAATTACAACGGGGTAGAGAAGCAGAAAAGTTTATTTGAAGCTTTAAAAAGGTACAGGGAGATTTGAATTTCAAATCCTGTACACAGAGCAGGAAGTTATACAGGCTTTTATACATTTTTTTTTAGCATATTTATTTAATAGCAAGCTGCCTTAAGTATTTATATAGCTAGCCAATTTAGTTTTTAGCTAGTTTTTTTGGTTTTTTGTATTATTTGTTAAATTATATATAAAGCTACTTTATTTAGCATTGTTTTTTTATATTTTTTGTGTGTGGCTTTGCTTAGTTTGATTTTGCAACATATTGTTGCAGATTTTTAGCATAACTGCTGTGTGTGCCTCCAGGCCGGGGGGCCAAGGACACTTGGGCCTAGTACGCAGAGCTGCTGCGAGTGCCTCCAGGCGGGAGGGGGGGCCAAGGACACCTGGGCCTAGTGCGAGGGGGCTTTATTGACACTCGTGGTTTTTTATTTTTTTGAGTTACCTAGTGGCCATGCCCCAGTGTCCCCAACAATTTTTTCCTTTGAGAACATTTAACAACCTTGGCTTTGAGTTTTTTTACTTGGGCTACTTATTTTTTTATAATATGACTTTGCATAAGCACTTTGTGATAGCCCTGAAAAGAATGATTTATTAACTTTTGCAAAAGGGCTTTAACACATGATACTGCACAGCATAATACCAGTAATATAAGCAATACAGGAAAGAGAATTTTCAATAGCAGGCTAAATAAACCACCAAGCCAAGACGACAAACCCCAGCCTGAAAACAAGGTTTGCAACCAATTCTTTTTTGGGGCAATATAGGCAATCTGTGCTCCGGCTTGGGCATGGGCTTTAGCCTGTACCATTTTTTTATAGATTTTATAACTGTTATTATTTACATATATACAACATTGGGGCCCGACGAGGGCACAAACCCCTCCTTGGGATGCCAAGAGATAGTCCAAAGCCAGCCTGTTTTGGAGGGAAAACGTTCTGAGCTGCTGTACTTTTTTATTTAATGTTTTTATTGCTGACCTTAAATTACTAACCGAGTTTTTTAATTTTAAGGCCATTTTTTTAAGTACCATTTGCAGCCTTATAGTATAGCAGCCTATGCATGCCAGGCTGGCCCGGTAAACAGTGGCGCTATTTTTAGTACAGAGCACCCTACAAGCTTTTTGGTTGTGAGGCGATTTTTTATATTGCCTTTTAATGCTAGTTGCTGCAGGGTCTTTTTTTGTGACTTAACAGAGGTGTCTTGGGCATTTCTAATCTTTCCTTTGGGCAGTGTGGCAGTTATGGAAAGATGAGGAACTTCATGAGCTATATAACAGCTACCTGTCCAGTTGGCTGGCAGCACCTTGTAAGCCTTTTGGCCACATACAAAATGGTGACCCTGTAGGGCCCAGTAAGGACTGTTTTTTAAGGGGATTCCTGGGATATTTAAGGCTGGTTTGGCTGCTTTTATAAACAATTTATATGCTTTTAAGGGGGCATTTTATTTTTTTTGTTTGGGTATAAGTGGGGGCGTTTCTAATTGTGCTGTTTAAATTACATTTGCCATAGGGATCATTATAAACCTACCATTGGCTTGCTACATTGGAGATATTAACTGGACGGCAAGTTATATTTTTAAACCTTTTTTTTTTTTTGTGGTAAGAGTATTTGTAAGAGTTTTTTTAAAAGGGGAGGAACCATTACACCCATACTGTTGGCCTCCCCTTTTGGTTTTTATTTAATACTCATTAGCCCACTGTGTAATAACACAGGAGCTTTTTTTTACAGGAAGCCCATAGTGATTAGATTGGTTTTGGGTAAAACATAACACTTTCTTAGTGAGTACTGCAACTGAATACTTTTGGTTCTGATAGGTGGCTTGCTGTAAAGAGGTTTTATTTTAGAATGGCGAGTCCGTTTTTTTTTGCTCTTTGGTGGTGGCTAATTCTGCTAGGGTTAAGGGCAGCATGTTAAGAGGCATTCCCGTTTTGGGGGGGACAGTAGAATTGGAGCACATACCCAGCAATCAGTCTGGTTTTTTAAATTAGCAACATGGTGCGCAAGCGAAACAAAGGAGTTATGTTTCCGATATGCACAATTTGGAAATACCAATATAGGGGATAACAATGTTACTCAATTAATTATTACCAGAGTTTTTTTAATCCAGGGTCTCCAGTACCTGGGTGGGCTTATTTTAGCATTAAGGTGCTTGCTATTTGTGTTTTTTAAACAGTAGCTTTAGCCCAAGATTGTTACTAGATGAGGAGTCAGCAGGTTGGACGGTCCACTGTTCTGCTGACAAGGGGGCGGGTACTGCCTTTAGATGAGAGTGATGGATCCAGTTCTTGTGTCCCTCGATTTTTGCTACTGTATGGGAGATTAGCAGGACGGTATAGGGTCCTTTTTACTTTTTTTGGAGAGGCTTGTTTTTTTAGGTGCGAACAAGCACAGAGTCACCGGGCTGTAAGGAGTGAACGGGAGAGTCCAAGGGGAGAGGCTGGGAATTCTTGGTATACCTGTGAAGAGATAAGAGAACAGCAGACAGGGAACACATATACTGTGACAAAAAACCATTACCCAACTCCCATTCCCCTGACAGAACCGGGGTGCCATTCATAGGCTATGCCCTTTCAAACATAATTTTAAAGGGACTGAGCCCTAATCTACCCTTGGGGAGAACACGGATACGGAGTAGGACGAGGGGCAAAGCATCAGGCCATCGCAGTGAGGCTTCTTGGCACACTTTTGAGAGATGCCGTTTAAGGGTCTGATTGGTACGCTTCACTACCCCACTGGCTTGCAGTCTCCAGGGCGTATGGAGTTTCCAGGGCACCTGTAAGGCATGTGAGATGCTTTGGATGATTTTTGACGTGAAGTGTGTCCCATTGTCAGATTCCATCCACGGGGGAGTCCAAAGCGAGGAATGATCTCCTTAACAAACTTGAGGGCCACTGTCCTGGCAGTGCAGTTACGGCATGGGAAGGCTTCTGGCCATCCGCTGAACTGATCCACTATAACAAGGAGATATTTGAACCCTTGGGTCTGGGGAAACTCAGTAAAGTCTATTTGCCACACTTGTCCGGGGCCCGGAGTGGGTTCTAGGGCAGCTGGTGGCACAGGATGTCCCGGTCGGGGGTTATTCTTTTGGCAGACTAAGCAGTCCGCTTGTACCTGGGCAGCCAGGGGTCGGAGTCCGGAAGTGATAAAGTATTTTCTCATTAGCTGGATAAGTGCTTCCCTGCCAGCATGAGTGGTTTGATGTAGTTTCTGCAGCACTGGCCGGATTAGGCCCTTTGGTAAGAGGACCTTCCCTTCTGGGGAATGGAGCCATTCCTTTTTTTTTCGGAGACTGAGTTTGTTAGTTAGCTGTTTGTTTTTTTTTAGAGTACTGAGGGGTTGGAAGCTCCCCTACTGATGGGATAAGGGCATGCATATGGGCGTTCTCAGTCTGAGGGGACGGCAGGGTGGCAGCATGCTTAGCCTCTCTATCTGCCCGGGTGTTACCTCTGGCCACATCTTGATCCTCCCTTTGATGGGCTTTACAGTGTGGTACCGCCACTTCCGAGGGGAGTTGTACGGCTTCTAGGAGCCGGAGGATTTGGGGCCCATATTTGACTGGGGAGCCTTGGGCTGTCAGCATTCCCCTTTGCTTCCATAGGCCAGCATGAGCATGCAGCACACCAAAAGCATACTTTGAATTAGTAAAAATATTGACCCGCTTTCCTTTTGACAGTTCAAGTGCACGGGTCAGGGCTATTAGTTCGGCAAGCTGGGCAGAGGTCCCAGCAGGCAAACCTTCAGCTTCCACAGTGTCATGGAGGGTCACAACAGCATAACCCGCCCTCCTTTGCCCATCTATTACAGTACTGCTACCATTAGTGTACCACTCATAATCTGCATTTGGGAGAGGTACATTCTTTAAATCCGGACGGCTGGAGTACTGGGCATCTATGATCTTTAAACAGTCATGTTTCTGTTCCTTTGTTTTTGGCAAGAGGGTGGCTGGGTTAAGGGAGGGGCAAGGCTGTAAGGTGACTTCAGAGTTCTCTAACAGCTTAGCCTGGTACGGAGCAATCCGAGCCTGGGTGAGCCAAAGCCCTCCCTTTGCATCCAATAAGGCTTGGACCATATGGGGAGTATAGATTTGCATAACCCCTCCCAATGTTAGCTTCTCGGCTTCCTCAAGCAATAGGGCAGTAGCTGCGACCGCCCATAAACATGCCGGCCAACCCTTTGCAACCTGATCCAATTGCTTAGAAAAATAAGCCACGGGACGTCTGCATGCTCCTAACAGCTGTGTGAGCACTCCTAGGGCCACCCTCCTTCGTTCATGTACATACAACTGAAACGGCTTAGAGATCCGGCAGGTCCAGAGCTGGGTCTTCCATTAATTTTCTTTTTAGGATTTTAAATGCCCTATCAGCCTCTGGGGTCCAATAGAAGGGGTCATGATCTGCTCGTTTTACACAGTCGTACAGGGGTTTAGCCCACAATCTAAACTCTGGGATCCATATTCTGCAAAAGCCTGCCATACCCAGAAATGCCCTGAGCCGCTTACAATTATTTGGAGAGGAACTTGACAGATAGATTTCTTTTTTTTTGCTTGAAAGCTGACGCTCCCCTTGCCTTAGCTGTAACCTGATTCCTTTACCTCAGACAACAGAGTTCTCAGGAGGATATTACAGTCGTCTCAGTCTGGCTTGTGACTACTGAGGCACCCCTCAAAGACTAAAATAAACCTGCTTGCGTTTGTTGAGAATTCCCCAGCCTGTGTTTTAAAAGCTGCTAAATTTATTGGATTGAATGGCACATGGGTGTAAACTTGCATAGTGGTAGCCTGACGTCCGTCTGCCCCTGGGCAAGCCACAACAGTTTCGGTAAGCAAAGGATAGAGTACCATCGAGGGGGCAATTTTTGTAACCCGAGGCATCCTACCCTCATACGGTGGGGGTGTGGGGGCCGAAGGGGACACCGGCTCTGCCATTACAGTGGGGGTGGAGGTCTGGGGACTAACATTAGCTACTACCGAACCAGTCGGAGTCAAATTACAACTTTGCAGAATTACAGCTTTGTTTTATTTTTTAAAGCTATAAATGCTTGTGCATACAAATATTTATTTTATTTATTTATTTATTGACAAAACAAAACTAATTGGAGGATCTCGTTGTAATTAATTGACCCTCCTGGTGGCCACCACTTCTGGTCCTTTAGTTGATATTGAGGCCAGTCAACTGTACAGAACCGTTTTAATTGGCTTTTAGTTATTGGATTTGCACCAAATACCTTTTAGTTTGCTAGAATGCACTCTAGGGGCGTACACCGTGCCCTAACCCCTGAGCTCTGACCCTCTCCCATACCTACAGGGTAACTTTGGGCGTCCCCAGGTTCCAACAGAGCATACAATCTGGATTTTAAAAGTTTCCTACCTTATTTAAGGGACCGGTTCTTTACCGTGGCCTGCAGCTGCTCCTCCCCCATGTCTAAGGGACCGGTTCTTCACCGCCTTCCACAACTGCTTCTCCACTATATGAGTGCGTTGCACCGTTGTGCCCTCCGGGGTTGATCAAATCGCGTCTCTTCCAAGGCCCTCAATGAACTCACCGGTGCGCGCTGGGCGTTGGTTCTTGCCGCAATCCTCGACCTACAGGAAGGGTCCGGGCAAGGCTAAATTGCAGCCTCGTCGTCCCATCTGGGTCGCCAAAAGCTGTTGCCGGCGCCCAGTGCCAAGAGGCTAAACAACAGCTGAAGCTGGTTTGTTACCCGGTGTGCTACACCCAATAATTAAAACGGGGTGGAGAAGCAGAAAAGTTTATTGGAAGCTTTAAAAAGGTACAGGGAGATTTGAATTTCAAATCCTGTACACAGAGCAGGAAGTTATACAGGCTTTTATACAATTTTTTTTAGCATATTTCTTTAATAGCAAGCTGCCTTAAGTATTCATATAGCTAGCCAATTCAGTTTTTAGCTAGTTTTTTTGTTTTTTTTGTATTATTTGTTAAACTATACATAAAGCTGCTTTATTTAGCATTTTTTTTTATATATTTTTTTTGTTTGGCTTTGCTTAGTTTTAGGCAGTCTGACTTTGCAACATATTGTTGCAGATTCTCAGCATAACTGCTGTGTGTGCCTCCAGGTGGGGGGCCAAGGACACTTGGGCCTAGTACGCAGAGCTGCTGCGAGTGCCTCCAGGCGGGAGGGGGGGCCAAGGACACCTGGGCCTCGTGCGAGGGGGCTTCATTGACACTCGTGGTCTTCCATCCCCTCGAGTTACCTAGTGGCCATGCCCCAGTGTCCCCAACACCCTCATAAAAGTGCAGCAGTGCAAGCTCTTGGCCCTGAAAGTGCAACTTACAAATGTAGATTTTTTGTTTTGTTCCAGAACTGCACCCAAAAGGAAAACAGTGTCAACGTTTCGCGCCTACAAGGCCACCGGACGTTGAGAAGAGGCGTTCGTATGGCACTTTTGTAGCCAGCATTGCATGGTAGTTATGTGCCAGGCATGCTAAACATTCGTATGCCCCTGCATGCTTTTGCCACCAGTCCAGAGGACATGCTTCCATGCTGATGATACTCGTTAAAAAAAAGTAATGTGTGAATTAAATCGGTGACTCAGCTCCTTGGGGGAGAATTGTCTGTCTCCTGCTCTGTTTTATCTGCACTCTGCCACAGATTTCATCTCCTAGCCATCTCGGATGATGACCCAACACGTGGTGTTCGTTTTAAGAACACTTTCACTGCAGATCTGACAAAAGGCAAAGAAGGACCAATGTGAGATTTCTAAAGATAGCCACAGGACTTGACCCAAGAGTTAAGAGTCTGAAATTGGACTCCAAAATTTGAGCGGGATGAGGTGTGACGCATGCTTTCTGAAGTCTGAAAAGAGCAACACGCCAATGTGGAAATGACAAGATCCAAACCACCGAACAAGAAAATGAACCTTCCGCTGGTGACATCTCAATCTGTCATCAACATGGACGCATGACCTCTGGAATGGTGGTTGAAACGCGAAGGGACGTATGATTCTTCAGCACATCTGGCCTGTCAATATCCTGCGATGCCAGCTACAGCAGTGCCCTGTGAATGCCTGGTCTCCCTTTTAGGTGACACTGTCAATGAGAAGTGGGCAACATTAGCTCCTGCAAATGTCAACAAACCTGTTTGTCTGAGCGATTGGCTGAACAAGTAGCAGGACTGAGAGGGCTTGTGGCCTTTCAAGTTTTTCATTGTTTTATTTTTGAATGCAGTTATTCCACTTCTGTTACGTGTCAAAAATGCAGATTTTTCTTCCCCATAATTACAGCACTTACTCCTAGACGACATTTGCTGACTGGCTTTATCAAGAATCATGAAAAATGGGTCTTCACACATTTAGCACTGACTGTCAGCTCCTGCCATGTTGTGATACCAATCAAAGCACAAGACACTGTTTTGATGAAAGTATTTTAGTGCTTGTAGGCCCGGAATGTATTCAGCTGATTTTTAGAGCCCGTTAGACTTTTGGTACGTTTTTCAAAAGCATCTGTTTAAAATAATGTAGGTCTGGGATCGGGCACCTGACAACACAGATGGGGGCCTAGTGGGCTGTTCAAAACAGGTTGAGCACCAGGGGCTAGCTCCACAAAAATACTGAACTGGGCTTGGCTGCTACTTTCACTTTAGCTCCCTAAATCTGACACTGAGATGCTGCCGATCCTCAACCCACCCCCAGCTACAGCCTAAATGTAAGGGGACTGTTGCCCCCTTACTAACAGTCAGTGGGGGTGTTTTGGTTGGCTCGCTTCCAGTACTAAAAGGGGAAGGGTCGATGGGAAACCAGGACCCTGAGACTGATAGTCCCCAGGAACAATGGGGAGAGGCCAACGCTCCAGGTCAGCCTGAATGACAGGGCGAGAAGGCTAATGAGGGAGTCAGGAGGCCAGGGGGGTCCCGTCCTCCGTCCTCCGTGTGAGCTGGATTTGCCTGGGTCAGACAGACAGAGTGGGGCCGAGCTAAGGAGAAAGCAGGGTCCCGAGCTGAGCTGGGGAGCGGAGCTGTGCCGATCCAGAGGGACCAGTAAAGCAGCCCAGAGAGAGCAGACCTGTCGTGGGAGCAACCAGAGCCAGAGGGGCCAGAGAAGCAGCCCAGGGAGCTGGGGGCAGAGCAGCAGCCGTGCAGAGACCGAGTGGTGGGGCTGGGGCTGGAGCAGTCCGGAGCTGGGTGCGGTGAGCAGCTGGGGAGAGCGAGGGGGACCCTGGGCAGCGGGCCCCGCACAGGGAGACGCCTCAGCCAAGGGGCTCTGCAGGCCAGGCTTGGATCATAACCCCGACAGGGCGGGGGCCACACTGGGAAGAAGGGTCCTGCCACTTCGAGCCTGAGAGCGTGTGGCCACCACCAGAGCGAGTGTCCGACCCGCAGCATCCCCGCAGCACGGCCAGGGCAGGAGAAGGGGCTGGGACTCACAAGGAGCAGACTGTGAGCTGCCCTGACGTTCCAGAGACCCTGTTTGTGATGTTCCCTGCCACAGAGCGGGGTGATGTGTTTCCTTTCACCTTTCCCATTTTCCCTTATTCTTTTTAAAATTAATTGCTGATTAAATAAACTGTATTTGCTTTAAATTGTATGTAATGATCAGTGGGTCAGGGAAGCACCCAGTGCAGAGAGTACCCTGGAGTGGGGACACCCGAGCCCCTGTCCTAGCTGACCACCGCAGGGTTGGGGGTCGAGCCCCCCAGGAATCCTGGGCCCAGCCTTGTCGGGGTTACGAGGACTCTGCCAGACAGGAGAGTAGAAGGGGAGTCCTCGAGGGCAGGGAGGCCACTGGGGAAAGGGAGTGGGAGCGAGGACTCAGATCCTTTCGCTAGCCCACTTCACGGGGGTCGTGCAGAAGCCAGGACAGTTCCCCACAAGAGCGGGACTATTCCCCCGCTTACAGGAAGAAGGAGGTGCCTGAAAGTAGGACCCACAAAACCCAGCGTGCGAGGCATCTCCACACCGACGCTAACCAACGGGAAAGGCCGATGGGAGGGGTGTGTCCTGAGCCCCCCCCCCCCGCGCCTCTCTGGATCTCACGTTACGAGGTCTGGCTTGGAGAGAGGTACCTCCCCTGGCTCCCGCCCGCCCAGCTTTCCCCCACCCCCTGCCCTGCCCTGCCCTGCCCCGGCCGTACCTGGTTCCAGCCCGGCCCTGCCGCGGGGTGGGACCAATACTGCTGCCAAGGCCGCCCCAAGGGGGGTGCAGGTCCGGGGCAACCCCCCCTCCGCCCTAGACCCCCACCCGCTGCACCCCTTCCCCCAAGACCCTGCCTCCTTCCGCCCCTGAAGCAGCAAGATTAATCCCATACCTTGCATTGATTGTGACTTATTTGCCTGATTTGAAACGAGACCCAAAGGACCTGAGTCTCCTCGCTGTCGATAGCCCCCCGCTCGGCCAACCAGCCCTGAGACTCTGAGGGGCGGGCGGCTGAGAGGTCTCACCAGAGGTCCCACAGGACGGCCAGGTCACCATCAGAGCGGATCGCTCTCAGATCCAGACCCACCTCTTTGTGAGGACCTCCCGCGATGAGAGCAACCCCCCTTGCCCACCCTCCACACACACCCCTCCTTGGGAGAGAGAGGGAAAGAGGGAAAAAAGAAGCAAGAGAAGAGGAGAAAGGAGGGAGGAAAGAGGAGAAGGGAAACCAAAAAGGATAAACCCCAAGGTCCCCAGTGATTCCAAGCGTCAAAGCGCTCGGTAGGAAATCACATTCTGCCCCCTTAAGCCAGTGTTTTCTGTGCCGAGAATCCTGCCTGCAGCAGGTGCATCAGACCCAACAGGTTCCAAACCTCTCGCAGCCTCCGACCTTGTCCAAGGGACGTTCGTTTTCTGGCACAATCAGTGGTCAGAAAGGAGAAAATTCCATAGAGGCTCCTCCTCATGCTACGACGTGAATCCTAATTCTCTCCCCGTCCTCGAGGGGAGACCGGGAGAAGGAGACGTGCGGCAGCAAAGCCGGGGGGGTCTCAGCGACTGCCCTGGCCCTGCACCTCGGCCCTGCCCCGCTGATGTTGGGGTCTCTCTGTGAGGTCACCCCCTCCCCACCACCTTTGCCCAATGGGCTGAGGTCCTGCAAAAGGCCTTGGTGATGTCACTGCCCCCCCACCCCTCCCCTCCCAGCTGATGTCCTGCCCCTGTCCAGCCTCTTGGAGCTTGGAGTTGTTGCCCCCGGATCTCCGCACTCAATGACTGGTGAGTTGGGGGATGGAGCCGGCTATACAATAAACCACCAGTTTTTCATAAATTAGTCGACTTAAGGCCAGAAGGGACCATTGGAGCATCTAATATGACGCCCTGCATCTCCCAGCCCTCCTGTGTATCACAAGAGCTGCTTTTTGATGAAAGCGCTTTCCCGAAAGGCATCTAGTCTTCACTGGAAGACATCAAGAGATGGAGAATCCATCACTTCTCTTGCCAGTTTGTTCCAGTGATGAGTCGCCCTCCCTCTTACAAATCTCTGCCTTGTTCTAAGGAGAATTTTTCTGATTTCTGCCTCCAGCCATTGGTTCTTGTTCTGCCTTTCTTTGCAAGACTAAAGAGCCCTTTAAATACTTGGTGTTTTCTCTCAGCGAAGGCACTTGCAGGCTGCCATCAGCTCACCTCTCCATCTTTTTAAACACTAAACAGACTGAGTTTTTCAATCCCTCCTTATAAGTCTTCTCCATCCCTCAAATATGGCTCTTTTCTGCACCCTCTCCAGTTTTTTTTAACGTTATTTTTGAAATGTGGACACCAGAACGGGATGCAGTATTCCAGTGTCAGTCTCCCCGCTGCTGAATCACCTCCCTTTCCATCCTCTCTTTATCTATCCATGGATGGCGTCACGGACTCACAGGACTTGTGCTCTTTCTCAGCCTCGTACAGTCCTTGGGAGGACCCTCCTTCAGTGTGACAGCCCTTCTCGGAGATCCACTCTCTCGAGGGTTAAGCCGTAGGCCCTTCCGCCTCCTGGAACCCCTCTTCTCTGAGCCTTGAGCATGCCTGTCTGCCGTGGGCCCCCTCAGGGAGTCCCCTCACTCTGGACCCCTGGGGCCTCTACTCCCAGAGGGAAGAACGCAACCCCGATCCCAAGACTGCCGTGACTCTCAGCCAGCGTAAAAGAGAGGGGTTTACTGAGCATCTGAACACAGCACAGGAAACTCTCAGGGCCTCAGGCCTAACCTCCCTCTGCACAGTCCATCTAGGTCTCTCCTGCACCCGTATGGGCTCTGGCTGTTTTCTCTCCCCAGTCCAGAAGCCCCCTCCTTCCAGCTAAGCATCCGATATCACCTTCCCACAAGCCTGTGTCCTTTGTCTTCTGTCCCAGGTGAACAGGCTGCCTGGGTCTCCTCTATCTCAGCCTCTCCTCTCCTCCCTCTTTTCTTTCCCCCTGGCTGGAAGCAGTCACCGGGTCTTCTCTCCTCAGCCCATTGTCCTACTACTGGCCCGACCTGGCTGTGACTTCCAAGCTGGGCCTCCCGCTCACCAGTCGCTGGGGTATCCATTCTCCAGGCCTTTGCCTGAGGGCCCAACTGACAGGAGAGATCACCGCTGGTCCTCTGTAACAACAAACTACCTCTCCCACCAGTGCCACCTCGTTAAACAAACAGCACCCAGGGAAACTGAGGCATGCAAACCATTGAAAAACCAAGAAAATCCCCCCGTCATCACCGATGGCTTTGGCCCTGTTCCCCACAGCATCGCAACAGGAGCGGATGTTGAGCGGCTTACCCGGTATGACACCTAAATCCTTGACAGAGTCACGGCTTCCCAGAGTACAGTTCCCCCTCGGTGGCCTGCCTGCTCTGTCCTGCTGCCCCCTCCCACTGCGCCAAGAGGGGACCTGGTGACAGGAGCTGCTGTGGCTGTGTGAGAGCGCCGGGCTGAGAGACCAAAGGGCACCTCCGTTCTGGAACAGAGGGGTCTGGCCGGTAGGCGCAGTCGCCCCCGGTTTGGGGCACAGAAGGGGCTGTGGCTGGCAGCAGCTTGAAGCCCGTCCCCCAGCTGCGCTAGGCACTGTTTGAATGAGTGCAACGTCCGTGTTACATACGGGCTCCTGGGGCTCGGTCGGAAGCACTGAACTGCCTCAGAGTTCTCTGTTTGCAAGGTCGGTGCCAGGAGATTAGAGAGACAAGGCAGGGAGGGGATCTCTTTCATTCTCCAACTTCTGCTGGGGAGAGTCAAGCCTTCGAGCTCCACAGAGCTCGTCCTCAGGCTCTGGTCTCTCTCCCCAACAGAAGCAGGTCCAATAAACCATATGACCTCCACGGCCTGGTCTCTCGGTGTTTTCTGCTCCCACGGGCGTGGCTGGGGAGGGCCACAGGGCTCAGCAGGCTCAGGGAGAAACCTCAGCCCCACTGGAGACAGGAGGGGAGCAAACCTCACAATCCGTGTGGTCACTGCAGGTCTGTGCAACTGCCCCCCACTCACTCAGTGGCAGTCTGTGGGGGAGGTCTAGAGTGGCCAGGTGTCCCGATTTTAGAGGGACAGTCCCGATTTTTGGGTCTTTTTCTTATATAGGCTCCGATTACCTCCCACCCCCGTCCTGATTTTTCACACTTGCTGTCTGGTCACCCGAGGGAGGTCTGGCAGCCCCCTCCCCAGCCACAGTCCGTGCGTGCCCAGCAGTCTGTCTGTGTCTCAGCAGCCCCCTGCTCACTCCCATGTGGAGCCCAGATCGGGCTGAGCTGGGCCTCTGGTTTGTTTGATCCCTGAAGGGTTTTCTGGACACTAACTGGCACCCCAAGTTTCTCCTACTTTGAGGAAATCCCTGTGAAAACTCACCTTTTCTGGGTGTCTGTTTCACACCCTCTGCCAGAGACGTTCCCCCTTCTTTCTCCAGTTCAGCTGGCAGCAGGTCTCGTGCGAGGGGCAGGGGAGAGCTGAGATTTCAGGCTGCCGTCATATGGCGGGATTGCTGCGATTAACTGGCTGAACGTGCTAATTCTGAGGACGAAACGGGGAAAGGGGCAGAGACCGAGAGTCAGGGAGTGAAATGGAGAAAATACAGGAAGCATTTCGAGCAAGGGCGAAGTGCAATGACCAGAATCCAGAATATTCTCTGCACCCCTTGTCTAACTCTGGGCCTGATTCTCTTCCGCATTGACGGCCCTTTCCCTGTCTCCGGCCGTGTCTAGAGGGCTTTATGTCCCTGTCCAGCCCCTTCACACTGCCAGGAAGGGAGAGCTGTTATGGAATCTTAGCCCAAAGAGGAACCAGGCCCTGTGTCACCTTCATCCTGGGTTTCAGATGACCCCGAGAAGTTGGGGGGCCACCGGCACCTAGAGCATGGCCCTGCCACAGAGGCCCCGCCCCCGGTCATCCTCTTCTCCCGAGGCCCCACCCACCCACTGTTCACTCCTCTGGCCCCCGAGGTCCCCCTACCTGCCCCTCGCTCCTCTCCGCCTCTTCCCCCAAGACACCACTCACCCCCTGCTTGCTCCTCTCCGCCCCTTTCCCCGAAGGGGGGTTGCCGGGGGGCCATGGGGCCAGGCACCCGTCCCTTTTCTCTGTCTTCGGTGAGCGGGGGGCAGGAGGGTCCTTGAGGAAGGAGGTGGAGCAGGACAGGAAGAGGCACGAGAAGACGGGGCCGCGGGGGAAAAGGCCGAGGGGGGGTGGGGCGCAGGTTTTGGGGGAGGAGGCGGAGGGGGGATGGGAAGAGGCAGAGCAAGAGCAGGGCGTCGGGCTAAGAGGCAGAGGGGAGCGGGGTGCAGGTGGGGCCCCCACTTCTCTGGAGCTTCGCTTCCAGCGCTCGAAAGATGACCACGGGCCCAATGGCCTCCGGAGGGGAGACCCGCCCCACATCCCCATCGTTTCCGCCCCACATGGACGGCCTTTTGGGGGAGGCTCAGGCTCCTGTGGCCTCTTCTACGGGTTGCCCGTGCTCAGCTCCTTCCACGCTCTGGGGAGGAGCAGCACCCAGGGGTGGGGCTGAGCCGGGGGGCGCTGGGTGAGGGGCAGAGGCCTCGGGAGCTGAGACCACAGGGACACAGCGTGAGGCACCATCCCAGGCATCCCCAAGAAAGGAGCAGAACAGGGTTTACCTGGGGTGGGGAGTGTATGGAGAGCGTCTCAGGGCCGGTGGACATGTATTGCCCTGGTGAGCAAGTGTGGGTAAAACACAGGCCTCGCTGTGAGCAGGATTTGAACCTGCGCAGGGAACCCCGAATGGATTTCGAGTCCAACGCCTTAACCGCTCGGCCCTCACAGCTGTGAGTGACGTGGCCCCCAGTGGCAGTCTCTACTGGAGCGGCTGGAAGCCGACGGGAGGGAGCTCTCCACCTTCAACGAGCAGCCGTAGCCATGTTGGCAGGAGAAGCTCTCCCAGCACCATAGCACTCTCCACACCGGCGCTTAGGTCCGTGTAACTTGTGTCACTCGGGGGGTGGCTTATTCACACCCCGAGCCACATACGTTCTACCGACACAAGGGGGAGTGTAGACGCAGCCTTAGCAGAGATGGGATTAAGATCCACTTCCTGGACACTACAGTGCTAATAAACGATGGTCACATAAACACCGCCCTATACCGGAAACCTACTGACCGCTATTCCTACCTACATGCCTCCAGCTTTCACCCTGACCACACCACACGATCCATCGTCTACAGCCAAGCTCTGCGATACAACCGCATTTGCTCCAACCCCTCTGACAAACACCTACAAGATCTCTATCAAGCCTTCTTACAACTACAATACCCACCTACGGAAGTGAAGAAACAGATTGACAGAGCCAGAAGAGTACCCAAAAGTCACCTACTACAGGACAGGCCTAACAAAGAAAATAACAGAACGCCACTAGCCGTCACCTTCAGCCCCCAACTAAAACCCCTCCAACGCATTATTAAGGATCTACAACCTATCCTGAAGGATGACCCAACACTCTCACAAATCTTGGGAGACAGGCCAGTCCTTGCCTACAGACAGCCCCCCAACCTGAAGCAAATACTCACCAACAACCACACACCACACAACAGAACCACTAACCCAGGAACCTATCCTTGCAACAAAGCCCGTTGCCACTGTGCCCACATATCTATTCAGGGGACACCATCACACGGCCAAATCACATCAGCCACGCTATCAGAGGCTTGTTCACCTGCACATCCACCAATGTGATATATGCCATCATGTGCCAGCAATGCCCCTCTGCCATGTACATTGCTCAAACTGGACAGTCTCTACGTAAAAGAATAAATGGACACAAATCAGATGTCAAGAATTATAACATTCATAAACCAGTCGGAGAACACTTCAATCTCTCTGGTCACGCGATTACAGACATGAAAGTTGCGATATTACAACAAAAAAACTTCAAATCCAGACTCCAGCGAGAGACTGTTGAACTGGAATTCATTTGCAAATTGGATACAATTAACTTAGGCTTGAATAGAGACTGGGAGTGGCTAAGTCATTCTGCAACGTAACCTATTTCCCCTTCTTTTTTCCTACCCTTCCCCCCCTTCCTCAGACTTTCTTGTTAGACCCTGGATTTGTGCTGGAAATGGCCCACCTTGATTATCATACACATTGTAAGGAGAGTGATCACTTTAGATAAGCTATTACCAGCAGGAGAGTGGGGTGGGGGGAGAGAAAACCTTTTGTAGTGGTAAACACCCACTTTTTCATGCTTTGTGTGTATAAAAAGATCTTGTGTACTTTCCACAGTATGCATCCGATGAAGTGAGCTGTAGCTCACGAAAGCTTATGCTCAAATAAATTGGTAGGTCTCTAAGGTGCCACAAGTCCTCCTTTTGTTTTTACTGATAAAGTTTGCGGATGATACCAAGATGGGAGGGGTTGCAAGTGCTCTGGAGGATAGGATTAAAATTCAAAATGATCTGGACAAACTGGAGAAATGGTCTGAAGTTCACAGGCTGAAATTCAATAAGGACAAATGCAAAGTACTCCCCTTAGGACAGAACAATCAGCTGCACACATACAGAGCAGGACGTGACAGCCTAGGAAGGAGTACTGCGGAAGGGGATCTGGGGGTCATAGTGGACCACAAGCTAAATATGAGTCAACAGTGTAACACTTGCAAAAAAAGCAAACCTGATCCTGGGCAGGATTAGCAGGAGTGTTGTAAGCAAGATACAAGACGTAATTCTTCTGCTCTACTCCATGCTGATGTGGCCTCAGCTAAAGTATTGTGTCTAAGTCGGGGCGCCACATTTCGGGAAGGATGTGGACAAATTGGAGAAGGTCCAGAGGAGAGTAACAAAAATGATGAAAGGTCTAGAACAGGGGTTCTCAACCTTTTTCTTTCTGAGGCCACCCACAACATGCCATTAAAATCTCCAGGGCCCAGTGTGGGAGGGGGAGGCTCTGGGCCGGGGAAAGGGGGGAAAACAAGTTTGCATAGGTATAGTTTGACTTCTGTTTTGGGTGGGCAGGGGCCAGTGAGGCTCAAGCCAGCTCCGATGGCGGGGTCTGGGGGGGGGTATGCTACATCCACCCCCTGACTCACCTCAGCAGGCCACCCGCCTGTCTGGACTTGGGGGGGGCCTACAACCAAAAATTATAACTCAAAGGTGGGGGGGCTCAGCTCAAAAAGTTTGAGGTGCAGGGAAAGGGATAGCTAGGGGCTGTGTGCAGGGGGGTAGCTCAGGGTGCAGTGAGGGGGGTAGCTAGGGGCTGTGTGTGGGCAGAGGGTAGCTCAGGGTGCAGGGAGGAGGTAGCTAGGGGCTGTGTGCTCTCAGGGCTCCCCTGGACTCCCTGTACCCTGAGGGCTCTGCCAGCCACAAAGCAGACGGGTCCCCCCGCCCAGCAGCTCTTACCAGCTGCATGAGCAAAGGGGAGCAACTTCAACCCCAGATCTCCGCTGTATAGTGGTGTGCAGTGAGCCCCGTGCAGCTGAGCTCCTTGGCAGTAGGAAGTATGCATCCCCTGTCAGTGCTCCTGAAATGCTACCCCACACCTTTGCAGTCCAAGACTAGGTCTTTTAAGAAAGAATGCTCTACAGCCACCAAGAAGGGGCCAGGCTTCACCTGAGAGCTAGGTTCATACCGAACCCTGCCTCTGTCAGACATCTTTTACTTCCAAAATCTCCTCCTGGACGATTTAGGCATATAAGCATCACTCCTGATCCCTTCCCAGAACCCCACCCCTGAATGCTACATGCACGTAAAGCAAATGTTGACAGATTATCTGTTTTGGTCATGAGCCAGAAACAGAGCTAATACTCTGACTCTGCAGCTCTCTCCAGAAAACCATGGCAAGAGAGTTTATTTGTAAATGGGAAGAAATAATCTGCATTTTTAAAGCTCTTTGGGACAGTGATAAAAGTCATTTTAGACATGCAAAGTACTATGAACTTGGCCCTCTCACACTTCGATGCTTCTGTAGGCTGTACTCATTGCACACACTGAGGGCTCCTGGCTGCCCTCCATTCCCCTCCGCCCCATGTGCCACCCTCCCATCCTCTCTGTTTCACAGATTCCCTGCATCTGCTCACCCCTCTTTCATGTCACAGGCTCTGTCCCATGTTTCTTCATCTCCCCCAGGCTGGGGCTCTGTGTGCCCTCCGACCTTCCCCTACCACACAGAACTTCTGTATGCCTCCTCTCCCCAGACCAGGGTCCCCTTTTCTCCCCACCATTCTTTCTTTTCTTTCTGTCTGACAGATAAGTCATTGGGGGTGTCACCATTTTAAAATTATTTTGGGAAGATGATTGTTCAGCTTTGTAGTTGAGATTCCTCCAACATGGGAGTGACTGTTGAGTGTAGGACCTCTCTTCGTTCAGCCAGTTATTACTAGACAATGTTGCCTCCCCTAATTATCAAAGCTTTACTACTGAGTCACCTGTCTTTATTGGCAGTAACATTCTAATTAATATTTACTCCATTTAACTGTATGGTGATTGCCCAACCACTGTCTAACTCTTGCTTTGGTATAACTCGATTAAAGGGATGATAAACAATTTATTTCTGAATACTCCCTTGAGCCTGATCATGCAGTCCTTTTGGGAGAGGGATGCAGAGATCCAGCTTTATAAACCTGACTTCTCTATCTTTTATTCCTGTAACACTAGAAATAATTTTGTTTTTTAAACAGGAGAATAAACCATCCCTCATTCAGACTGGTCCAGAAGCAACCCTGCAGACCCACCTCCTTGTATTTGAGGCCGAGAAATCCAGAAAAGAAAACCGAGTTGTGTGTTTAGAAATGAGAAAGGAACTCTTCCCGAAGCCTACATACAAATGAACTTTTAAATTTGAGGAGACAGAATAAAAACTGGTCCCAGTTACAAGGGAAATCATGTCTTGTTTATACTAATCTGGAATATATATGGGGATGGGCACTGCATAAAATCAAATTTTGCATACTACAAATCTGTAAAATGCAAAAGGTGTGTTTAATAGAATTTTCTATATCGTTTCATTAATTGTTTTAGATAAAGAAAAAATATTAAAAATCATCAGTATTTTTTTCTGTCTTGGTTTCCTTTAAAGGACACGAAGCTTATTCTTACAGCAGCGCTTCACTTAACCCTTAAGTACACTCTGACCTGAGAAACCAGCAGTTAGGAGGTACAATGGCAAAGGTTTTGACAGCATGGAAGTGAGTTTAACTTAGCATTTCTCGCATGCGGCCACCAGGGGCTTTTTGTGCAGGCCTAACAGCCTCCTGGGCAGTGGTGGAGAGGCCAAAGCATCAGCCTCTCCCCTTCCCTCCCTGTTGCTCCTGCATGAGCCACCATGCACCGCCTCTGGAGACAGGTGGGGCACAATGCTGCAGGAGCCAGGTGAGTTCTTGACTCACCTGTGGGGTGGGCAGGGCACGTTGGGGCTTGGGCTTCAGCCCTGGGTGAGAACCTGGCCGCAGGGCTTCAGCTGCACGGCTCGAGCCCCGGGCTCTGACCCAGGCTCCGGCCACGTGACCTTGGCCCTCGGCGCTAACCCCGGCTGTGCAGCAGCAAGTGCTGGCTCCGGGCTCTGGCACCGACCCCCAGCCCTCACCCCGCTCCCTAACCCCAGCCCCAGCCCCAGGGTGGTGGGTGTTGATCCACAGCTCCAGCTGCTCAGCAGCAGCCGCCACCAACCCTGGGCTCCAGCCGCTCGCTCTGGACCCTGGGGGTGCTGCCTCCCAGCTCCCGCCATGTGGCAGCAGGGCTCACCGTTCTCCCCGACGCCTCCCCGAACCCCCATTTATCGCCCCCAGCCCTCACTGCCTTCCCTGGTTCCACCTCTATCCCCCCCATTGCCCCAGACCCCTGCTGCCTCCCTCTCCAAACCTGGGGCTTGCTGAGAAAAGCGAAACAAAGAAACATGCAAGTATCACTTTTCACAGCACACTGACTAGCTACCTGGGAGGCTGTGAAAAGTGATACTTGTATGTTTGTTAATATCACTTTTCACAAACTCCCAGCTAGCTACTGAGTGTGCTGCGAAAAGCAATATTCAACATACAAATATAATTTTTCATATTATTTGTGAGTCTGAAAAAACCCTACATAAATAAATTACAAGGATTTGGACACGCGTATGTGCATATTTATTTGTTTTTCCTACAGTTACGTATTTTAGGGAAAAGTGTCAGTGCGGCCACCAGCAAGAATTGGTGGTCACAGTCCGAGGCCACCAAAAAATATGTTCCGAGAACCCCTGGTTTAAATGTACTAATAGGCAAAATCCAAACCAGCCATGTCTGCCTGAACCTTTTCAGGCAGGACTTCAGGTATCACCCAAAAGATCTTATTTTTCTTTGGTTCCATGTATACATTTGCTCAGATTTTACTTCTCCATTAAAAACGTAACCAATTCCCAGTTGCCTGGCAAATGAGAGCTGGCTGAGTTTCCATGGTTCTCCCCGCACCCTTATGGGTGTGCTGCCAAGGGAGCAACACACAGGCCTGCAATGAATCTCAAGTGCCTCTAACTTGCCTAGCTCTTCTCAGCCATTTCTCTTGCTGTGAGCTGCCCTCCTTTTGAGCCCCATCAACTTCCTCACATGCAGGAACAGCAGCAGATTGCCATCTTGGAGCAACAGCTGAGGAAGGCGACTTTTCTGTCAGCACTAGAGTGGTCTATTGTATTGTGCTCTTCTTAAATAAGCAGGATACTGTGATCGTCCAGTGAGCGTGTCTCAGCTTTGTTACGTCAAGTGCTTTAAAAGGGGTGATGCGCTGCACTGTGTGGGCTGAGAAAGATCTCATGTGCTCCCCATCATCAATTCTGAGATTTGCACTGATTGGCATTAAGGCTTTTGGGGTGATGGTTCTATGACTCAAACTCAGTGGCTTTGTTTGGTCTACCAGAGTCTAAGGTTGGTGATCTTCGGGGATGGTACAAGCCTCACCTGAGACATTTAAGCGAGTTAGAATGTGGATGGAAGACGATAGAATGAATGATGTGCGAGTTCCTCCCAGTAACAGGGATAGCCGTCTGCCTCTGAACATAGCTCAATTCTTACTGTGCTTAACACGCTGGAATATGAATGGCTGCTATGGGTGGCTGATAATCTATGAACATCATGTAGTAATTCCTGGATTTTTAAATTATTGTTTTAGCGGGATGCATGTATAATGTTTGATCAAATACTGTTCAGGGAGAAAGGTATAAAACCATCCAAGTATTTGCTATGTTTAGAGTGGTCATGTTCTGTGGGATACCTTCTGGAAGAACAGTAGTGTGGTTAAGTAATTCGTGTCACATTCTGTGCTGCACCCCTGCACCGAAAAAAGGATTTTCTGCTGCTTACACTATTTGCAGCTTCATTGGGTGAAAATAAAGAAGCAACAGTGGCCAGGTCTGAGTGTCCCTGTAAAATTAAAAACCAACTGTGGCTTGTCTTAAGTAATGGTAAGGTGACGTTTAGAAGGAAGCCTCCAGGTGCATCCTCACCTGTTCGTTGATCCAGCACAACTTCCTATACATTAGACTCTTACGACAGTCAGTAACGCTCTCTCTACCTCCACAATAGAGCTATTTAGAAAACGGGAGTTTGTATTCAGTTTGTATGAATGCTGTAATCTGGAAGGCCAGATCCACAAAGATATTTTCGTTCTTGACTTCCATTGGATTTCAGTGGAATTTAGGAGCCTAAATTTTACCTTGGTGGATCTGGGCCTAAGTAATTGCAGTTTGACAAACATGAAAGATTAATAATTTGTGAAAAATAAGAAGTAATTAACAAATGAGGACAATCAGAATCCTTGTCTGAGGACTCCTAAAGCTTCAAAATACTTTAATGTTCTTATGAAATAATTCACATCCACTATTATTTCTTTGTCTGTAGTAAATATATTGTCCTTTTTAGTTGGCACACTGTTCTGATCATTGTCTGTACAGTAATCTTTTGAGTAATTCAGTTCAGTTAGATGTTATCAGTCACCTGGAGTTTCTTCCTCAGAAGCTGTTATGGCTTTCAAGGCTCTTCTCTTCCTTAATCTTTCTGCATTTGTGATTGTCATAGGATGCAATGGGAAAAATCCAGAAAGACCTGAAAGAAAGATGATTTATGTTTATAGCTGGAGTTGCAATATGACTGTTCTAGATGCACAGATTCAAAGGCTAGAAGGGAGCGCTGTGATTATCTCGTCTGACATCCTATATAACACATGTTATAGAACTTCCCCAAAATAATTCTTAGCATATATATTTCAGAAAAACATCCAATCTCAAGTTAAATTGTCAGTGATGGAGAATTCACGACAACCCTGGATCAACTGTTCCAATAGTTAATGAGACTTTTAAGAAGTGAGAGTAATTGTCTCTCTCACCAACCCTCTAGTGGCTTGAAGTGCCTTTTACTGCTGTCTCGGCCAGCTCAGTGTCTCCATAAATGAGACCCGTTCCCATTTCCTCAAAAAGAACAGGAGTACTTGTGACACCTTAGAGACTAACAAATTATAGCTCATCTTAATTAGCCTCTTACAGTTTGTATGGCAACTCCCACCTTTTCATGATTCTCTGTATGTGTAAATAGATCTTCTTACTATATGTTCCATTCTATTCATCTGATGAAGTGAGCTGTAGCCCACGAAAGCTTATGCTCAAATGAATTTGTTAGTCTCTAAGGTGCCACAAGTCCTCCCGTTCTTTTTCCGGATACAGACTAACAAGGCTGCAACTCTGAAACATCCCATTTCCTGTGGCCAAAAGAAGGGGGATTGCATATATACATATTCTCAAGGATTCATGCAAAGAAATGAAGAAAGAGTCTTTGGTACTCCAAGTATGCGGGGGATCACCAAGGAAAACCTATTGTCTTTGAAGAGAAATAAGCCAATAGTTGAGATTGGAAAACACACTGAGTTACCTAGAAGTTTTTCAACCGGTTTTGTAACATGTGCTCAAGAAAACTGCTGTAACCTTCCCTTACGCAGCAACAATAGATTATTCTTCATGATGGAATCGAAGTCTGTACCTTGCCAGGAGATTGAGGTCTTAAAGCAATTTATTTACAATAAAGATGACAGATTTGCTCTACCAACCCTTAAGAGAGTTCAGCGGTGAAGGCTGCACATTCTCCACTAACTGGGATTGATTTAGAGGGATGCAGAAACTGGGGTCTGTCAGTACAACATGATGTGCACGCAACCCTTAACAAGCCCTGTCTGCACTTACCAACGTGCACCATGATGACCCCTGAAAGCACTTGAAAGAGGAAAAAGACCATGAAGGAATCCCCTGCCACTCCCAAACACAGAACAAGGGGCTAGCCCACTGCAGCTGTGCCGCTGTAAATGCTATAAGGTAGACATAGCCTGAGTTGACAGAGACGAGAACCTGAAAGTTATACACCGGACCCTCGCTAGAACTCGTGTCTATATAACACAAATTCTGACAGAACGTGGTTGCGGATCCCCAATTTAGTAACCGTCATTAACTTTCATTGTAACGTGGTCCCCACTGTAAGGCAGTACCCACTAGAATGCGGGATTTGGCATGGATCCCAAATCCCACATTCTAGTGAGGGTCCAGTGTAGTTTGAAAATCCTGAGGGAAACATGGGAGTTTAGTTGCAAGCCCTGCCCTGGCCCCTGTAGACTCTGTCTCTCATGACCCATGTGCCATGGCGATCCTGGGAATGGAAGTTTCAAAGCACCTGCCCCCACTCCCACTTTTATGCTTTGGGGTTTAGGTAACTTTCAACCTCTTAGGAGTACAGGCAAAATGAAAAGATTTTTTTCCCCCCCGGTAGCCCTGCTAGGCATCAGCCTCACTGCCGCACCCTGCCTGCTTTTCTGTTTCAATAGCTTTGTTGCTAGGGCAATGCCAACAAGTGCCACATGAGTACATAAAATCACTTGTCATTTTAAGGTAAGAATTACTTTCCCCATTATATTGGTGTTCTGAGGATTTGGTATTATTTTATATATGTACGTTAAGGCTGTCAATCACAGTTATCTCACACGATTAACTCAAAAAAATCAATCGCGATTAATCACACTTATAACAATAGAATACCAACTGCAATTTATTATATATATTTTTGATACATTTTCAATACTGATTTCAATTACAACACAGAACACAAAGTGCAGAGTGCTCACTTTATATTATTATTTTTTTATTACAAATATATGCTCTGTAAAAATGATACAACAAAAAAAATAGTATTTTTCAATTCACCCCATACAAGTATTGAAGTGCAAACTCTTTATTGTGAAAGTGTAACAAATGCAGTTGGGTTTTTTCTGATTGCATAACTGCACTCAAAACAAAACAGTTGAAAACTTTAGCGCCTACAAGTCCACTCAGTCCTACTTCTTATTCTGCCAATCGCTAAGACAAAAGTTTGTTTACAACTGACAGGAGATACTGTTGCCTGCTTCTTATTTACAATGTCACCTGAAAGTGAGAACAGGCGTTCCCATGGCATTTTTGTAGCCGGCGTTGCAAGATATGCCAGATATGCTAAACATTCCTATGCCCCTTCATGCTTCGGCGACCATTCCAGAGGACATATTTCCATGCTGATGATGCTCGTTAAAAAAATAATACATCAATTAAATTTGTGACTGTATTCCTTGGGGGGAGAATTGGAGGTTTCCTGCTCTATTTTACCTGCATTCTGCATATGTTTCATGTTACTGCAGTCTTGGAAGATGACCCAGCACATATTCGTTTTAAGAACACTTTCACAGCAGATTTGACAAAACGCAAAGAAGGTACCAATGTGAGATTTCTAAAAACAGCAACAGCGCTCTGCCCAAGGTTTAAGAATCTTTACAATTTTTTTGTTTTTTTACAGAGCAAATATTTGTAATCAAAAATAAATATAAATTGAGGACTGTACACTACGTATTGTGTTGTAATTAAAATTAATATATTTGAAAATGTAAGCATGCCAAATATTTAAAGTAAATGGTATTCTATTGTTGAACAACCGCACAGTTAATCGTGATTTTTTTTAATCGCTTGACAGCCCCAATATATATATATATGTGTGTGTGTGTCTATATGTACACACACTATGAAAATTACTTGATTGGGTTCTAGTAATTGTTATTCTTGGATATTAACTAGTTCAGGGACTCCTCAAATCTTGCTGCTAATTGCCCGCGGTTTAAGAAATAGCCGAGAACTCCGGATTCACAGGACGTGTGTGCGGGTCTCTGTGTGTGTGTGGGGGTGTCTCTGTCTCTGGGTCTCTGTGTGTGGGGGTGTGTGTGTGGGGGGGGTCTCTGTCTCTGGGTCTCTGTGTGTGGGGGGGGTCTCTGTCTCTGGGTCTCTGTGTGTGGGGGGGGTCTCTGGGTCTGTGCGGGGTGTGTGTGGGGGGGGTCTCTGTCTCTGGGTCTCTGGGTCTGTGTGGGGTGTGTGTGGAGGGGTCTCGGTCTCTGGGTCTGTGTGTCGGGGGTGTGGGGGGGTCTCTGGGTCTGTGTGGGGGGTGTCTCTGTCTCTGGGTCTCTGTGTGTGTGGGGGGGTGTCTCTGTCTCTGTGTGGGGTGTGTGGGGGGGTGTCTCTGTATCTGGGTCTGTGCGGGGGGTGTGTGTGGGGGGTCTCTGGGTCTGTGCGGGAGGGGTGTGTGGGGGGGGGGTCTCTGTCTCTGGGTCTCTGTGTGGGGGGGGTCTCTGGGTCTGTGTGGGGGGTGTGTGTGGGGGGTCTCTGTCTCAGGGTCTCTGTGTGTGGGGGGGTCTCTGGGTCTGTGTGTCGGGGGTGTGGGGGGGGTCTCTGTCTCAGGGTCTCTGTGGGTGGTGGGGTCTCTGGGTCTGTGTGGGGGGGTGTGGGGGGGTCTCTCTGTGGGTCTCTGGGTGGGGGGGGGTCGGGAATTCAAAGCCGCTGGTTTTATGCTGCGGCCCCCCCCGTGGCTGGCCCCGCTCCCGCCGCCGGCTCAGGGCGGCCTCGACCCCGGCCCCCTCTCGCGGCCGGCGCGCGGCTACCTGGCGGAGGGGCGGCGCTGCCAGGCCCGGCCGGGCTCCTCCCCCCGCTCCCGCGCACGCCGGCTGAACCCCCCGGATCCGGGCCTCACGGGCCGCCGTAGCGCGTCAGCGGGTCGAGTCCCGCCGGCGCTGTCGGGACCGAGCCGTAGCGCGCCTGCGCCGTGCGCGCCCGTGTCTCGCGGCCGCTTTTCCCATCGGCCCCCGCGGGAAGTCGCTGCGTGGGGACTACTCCCGTCAGCCACCGCGCGGCCCCGGGCACGCTGGGAGACGCAGCGCGCACACGAACGTCTCCCCGCAGGCTCCGCTCCCGCCCCGTCGCTGTCGCGCCGAGATGATGTCCCAGCGCGCGACGCTCCCCCCACCTTCGGAACGGGCCGCGCGGCCGGGGCGGGGGGGCGAAGCCGGGCCCCGCGGGTGACCCTCCATTTCCCATCAGGCATCGCGGTGCACACGCCGTGGCCGCGGCCCGACCCGGCCGTCCCGCTCTCCGGGCGAGGCCGGCTCGGTGCTGGGCTCCCGGGGCTCCGCGCCCCCAGCAGCGCTCCCCGCCGAGCGCCCCGGGGCCCAGCTGCCGGCCGCGGAACGGACTCGTCCGGCTGGCCGCAGCGCCACGGGGCGCCGGGGGGACAGCTCCCGTCCCGGTGCCCGGGGCCCCTTCGAGCGCCCAGGGGCTGAGTCCCCCCCCTGCGCCCGGGGGCGCTGCGCACGCTCCCCGCCTGGCCCCCGGACCCGGGGCGGCCGCTGGGGGGCGGGGAGCCCGTTACTTCTTAGTCAGGTCCAGATGCCTTGGTCGAGGCATCGTCAAGGTCCAGACTTCAGAGAAAACAATAAAAACTAGTAACAATCCTGATCTAATAAAACAATCAAAAGATTTCAGGATCTGCTGGAAAGCAGCGGGTGGCCCAGCTTTGGCCCGGGGTCTGCCTGTTGGCTGCCCCTGTAATAACCCCCCTGCTTTTACAATGCTGGTTGAGAGTCACTCCGGGGGAAGGAAGTGGGTCCCTGGGGGCCTACAAGTCGCCCTTGGGTGTCCAGCTCAGGTGGACTTGCTGACGTGAAGCAGGGGTGCTGAAGGCTCTGAGACGCAGAGTCAGGAGGCGGTGAAGCCAGGTGACTTTCCTCCCTGGAAAAAGAAAAGGAGTACTTGTGGCACCTTAGAGACTAACCAATTTATTTCAGCATGAGCTTTCGTGAGCTACAGCTCACTTCATCGGATGCATACCGTGGAAACTGCAGCAGACTTTATGTACACAGAGAGAATATGAAACAATACCTCCTCCCACCCCACTGTTCTGCTGGTAATAGCTTATCTAAAGTGATCATCAAGTTGGGCCATTTCCAGCAGAAATCCAGGTTCTCTCACCCCCTCACCCCCCTCCCAAAAACCACACACACAAACTCACTATCCTGCTGGTAATAGCTCATCCAAAGTGACCACTCTCCCTACAATGTGCATGATAATCAAGGTGGGCCATTTCCAGCACAAATCCAGGTTTTCTCACCCCCCCCACCCGCATACACACACAAACTCACTCTCCTGCTGGTAATAGCTCATCCAAACTGACCACTCTCCAAGTTTAAATCCAAGTTAAACCAGAACATCTGGAGGGGGGTGGGTAGGAAAAAACAAGGGGAAATAGGCTACCTTGCATGATGACTTAGCCACTCCCTGCCTCTATTTAAGCCTAAATTAATAGTATCCAATTTGCAAATGAATTCCAATTCAGCAGTTTCTCGCTGGAGTCTGGATTTGAAGTTTTTTGTTTTAAGATAGCGACCTTCATGTCTGTGATTGCGTGACCAGAGAGATTGAAGTGTTCTCCGACTGGTTTATGAATGTTATAATTCTTGACATCTGATTTGTGTCCATTTCACAGAATCACAGAATATCAGGGTTGGAAGGGACCTCAGGAGGTCATCTAGTCCAACCCCCTGCTCAAAGCAGGGCCAATCCCCAAGTAAATCATCCCAGCCAGGGCTTTGTCAAGCCTGACCTTGAAAACCTCTAAGGAAGGAGATTCCACCACCTCCCTCAGTGACCCATTCCAGTGCTTCACCACCCTCCTAGTGAAATAGTTTTTCTTAACATTGTCATACAGATAAAACTGCACAGGATCATTTCAGGGGACAAGACAAGATGTCACATTTACTATAACAACACAATTTGATTTAAGACTAATATCTAATACCTATGTACACACACACACACACACACACCAAATGTTCTGCAGCTGCTGATCGCCATATTTGGGGAAAGGAAGGAATTTTCCTCCAGGGCAGATTGGCAGAAGCCCTGGAGGTTTTTCGCCTTCCTCTGTAGCATGGGGCACGGGTCACTTGCTGGAGGATTCTCTGCTCCTTGAAGTCTTTAAACCACGATTTGAGGACTTCAATAGCTCAGACATAGGTGAGAGGTTTTTCGTAGGCGTGGGTGGGTGAGGTTCTGTGGCCTGCGTTGTGCAGGAGGTCGGACTAGATGATCATAATGGTCCCTTCTGACCTTAATATCTATGAATCTATAGGTACCAGTCCTGAATGTAGTTTGAGTTCGTGGCTCGGGTTCGTACCTCGTGGAGGCTAACTGGCCAGGAAAGCCAAGCACAAGGAAGGGCTGGGTCTCTGTTGGGCATGCACCGATGCCCTTCCATGTTGGCAACAGAACATTACCCTCTAAAGTCTGCCATCTCACCTATCCTTTTCATAGGCTTTAGTTTGAATCCAGAGTCTACAGGTCTTGCTGTGTCACGCTGCCTCTGGGTCCGGTGTGATTGATCACCCGTCAATTGCAGACATGACTTTCAGCCTAGGACCTGGCTTTGATGTTTCTTCAATTGTACTTTTGTTCTTTTCTTTTTAGGGTGGACTCTTCTTGCTTTGTCAGGGCTGTTGTCTGCATCTTCAGCTGTTGGTGTTCACTCTGCACTTGTCCTTGTTGAACCTCATCAGATTTCTTTTCACCCAATCCTCCAATTTGTCTAGGGCCCTCTGTATCCTATCCCTGCCCTCCAGTGTATCTACCACTCCTCCCAGTTTAGGGTTACCTGCAAACTTGCTGAGGATGCAATCCAGGCCATCCTCCAGATCATTAATGAAGATATTGAACAAAACCGGCCCCAGGACCGACCCTTGGGGCACTCCGCTAGATACCGGCTGCCAACTAGACATGGAGCCATTGATCACTACCTGTTGAGCCCGACAATCTAGCCAGCTTTCTATCCACCTTATAGTCCATTCATCCAGCCCATACTTCTTTAACTTGCTGGCAAGAATACTGTGGGAGACCGTGTCAAAAGCTTTGCTAAAGTCAAGGAATAACAAGTCCACGGCTTTTCCCTCATCCACAGAGCCAGTTATCTCATCATAGAAGGCAATTAGATTAGTCAGGCATGACTTGCCCTTAGTGAATCCATGCTGACTGTTCCTGACCACTTTCCTCTCCTCTAAGCGGTTCAGAATTGATTCCCTGAGGACATGCTCCATGATTTTTCCAGGGACTGAGGTGAGGCTGACTGGCCTGTAGTTCCCTGGATCCTCCTCCTTCCCTTTTTTAAAGATGGGCACTACATTAGCCTTTTTCCAGTCGTCCGGGACCTCCCCCGATCGCCATGAGTTTTCAAAGATAATGGCGGATGTGATTGCAGAGCCATCGGCCAACTCCTTTAGCACTCTTGGATGCAGCGCATCCAGCCCCATGGACTTGTGCTCATCCAGCTTTTTTAAATAGTCCCAAACCACTTCTTTCTCCACAGAGGGCTGGTCACCTCTTCCCCATGCTGTGCTGCCCAGTGCAGTAGTCGGGGAGCTGACCTTGTTCATTTATTCTTTTACGTAGAGGCTGTCCAGTTTGACCAATGTAAATGGCAGAGGGGCATTGCTGGCACATGATGGCATACATCACATTGGTGGATGTGCAGGTGAACGAGCCTCTGATAGTGTGGCTGATGTGATTAGGCCCTGGGATGGTGTCCCCTGAATAGATATGTGGGCACAGTTGGCAACGGGCTTTGTTGCAAGGATAGGTTCCTGGGTTAGTGTTTCTGTTGTGTGGTATGTGGTTGTTGGTGAGTATTTGCTTCAGGTTGCGGGGCTGTCTGTAGGCAAGGACTGGCCTGTCTCCCAAGATTTGTGAGAGTGTTGGGTCATCCTTTAGGATAGGTTGTAGATCCTTAATAATGCGTTGGAGGGGTTTTAGTTGGGGGCTGAAGGTGACGGCTAGTGGCGTTCTGTTATTTTCTTTGTTAGGCCTGTCTTGTAGTAGGTAACTTCTGGGAACTCTTCTGGCTCTATCAATCTGTTTCTTTACTTCCGCAGGTGGGTATTGTAGTTGTAAGAAGGCTTGATAGAGATCTTGTAGGTGTTTGTCTCTGTCTGAGGGGTTGGAGCAAATGCGGTTGTATCGCAGAGCTTGGCTGTAGACGATGGATCGTGTGGTGTGGTCAGGGTGAAAGCTGGAGGCATGCAGGTAGGAATAGCGGTCAGTAGGTTTCCGGTATAGGGTGCTGTTTATGTGATCATTGTTTATGAGCACTGTCGTGTCCAGGAAGTGGATCTCTTGTGTGGACTGGACCAGGCTGAGGTTGATGGTGGGATGGAAATTGTTGAAATCATGGTGGAATTCCTCAAGGGCTTCTTTTCCATGGGTCCAGATGATGAAGATGTCATCAATATAGCACAAGTAGAGTAGGGGCTTTAGGGGACGAGAGCTGAGGAAGCATTGTTCTAAATCAGCCATAAAAATGTTGGCATACTGTGGGGCCATGCGGGTACCCATAGCAGTGCCGCTGATCTGAAGGTATACATTGTCCCGAAATGTAAAATAGTTATGGTTAAGGACAAAGTCACAAAGTTCAGCCACCAGGTTTGCCATGACATTATCGGGGATAGTGTTCTTGACGGCTTGTAGTCCATCTTTGTGTGGAATGTTGGTGTAGAGGGCTTCTACATCCATAGTGGCCAGGATGGTTTTTTTCAGGAAGATCACCGATGGATTGAAGTTTCCTCAGGAAGTCAGTGATGTCTCGAAGGTAGCTGGGAGTGCTGGTAGCGTAGGGCCTGAGGAGGGAGTCTACATAGCCAGACAATCCTGCTGTCAGGGTGCCAATGCCTGAGATGATGGGGCGCCCAGGATTTCCAGGTTTATGGATCTTGGGTAGTAGATAGAATATCCCAGGTCGGGGTTCCAGGGGTGTGTCTGTGCGGATTTGATCTTGTGCTTTTTCAGGAAGTTTCTTGAGCAAATGCTGTAGTTGCTTTTGGTAACTCTCAGTGGGATCATAGGGTAATGGCTTGTAGAAACTCGTGTTGGAGAGCTGCCGAGCAGCCTCTTGTTCATATTCCGACCTATTCATGATGACGACAGCACCTCCTTTGTCAGCCTTTTTGATTATGATGTCAGAGTTGTTTCTGAGGCTGTGGATGGCATTGTGTTCCGCATGGCTGAGGTTATGGGGCAAGTGATGCTGCTTTTCCACAATTTCAGCCCGTGCACGTCGGCGGAAGCACTCTATGTAGAAGTCCAGTCTGCTGTTTCGACTTTCAGGAGGAGTCCACCTAGAATCCCTCTTTCTGTAGTGTTGGTAGGGAGACCTCTGTGGATTAGTATGTTGTTCAGAGGTATTTTGGAAATATTCCTTGAGTCAGAGACGTCGAAAATAGTATTCTAGGTCACCACCGAACTGTATCATGTTCGTGGGGGTGGAGGGGCAGAAGGAGAGGCCCCGAGACAGGACAGCTGCTTCTGCTGGGCTGAGAGTATAGTTGGATAGATTAACAATATTGCTAGGTGGGTTGAGGGAACCATTGCTGTGGCCCCTTGTGGCATGTAGTAGTTTAGAAAGTTTAGTGTCCTTTTTCTTTTGTAGAGAAGCAAAGTGTGCGCTGTAAATGGCTTGTCTAGTTTTAGTAAAATCCAGCCACGAGGAAGTTTGTGTGGAAGGTTGTTTTTTTATGAGAGTATCCATTTTTGAGAGCTCATTCTTAATCTTTCCCTGTTTGCTGTAGAGGATGTTGATCAGGTGATTCCGCAGTTTCTTTGAGAGCGTGTGGCACAAGCTGTCAGCATAGTCTGTGTGGTATGTAGATTGTAATGGATTTTTTACCTTCAGTCCTTTTGGTACGATGTCCATCTGTTTGCATTTGGAAAGGAAGATGATGTCTGTCTGTATCTGTACAAGTTTTTTCATGCAGTTGATAGATTTCCACTCCATACGGCTAAATGCAGTGCCTTGCATAATGACAGGTTTCAGAGTAACAGCCGAGTTAGTCTGTATTTGCAAAAAGAAAAGGAGGACTTGTGGCACCTTAGAGACTAACCAATTTATTTGAGCATGAGCTTTCGTGAGCTACAGCTCACTTCATCGGATGCATACCGTGGAAACTGCAGCAGACTTTATATACACACAGAGAATATGAAACAATACCTCCTCCCACCCCACTGTCCTGTTGGTAATAGCTTATCTAAAGTGATCATCAAGTTGGGCCATTTCCAGCACAAATCCAGGTTTTCTCACCCTCCACCCCCCCACACAAATTCACTCTCCTGCTGGTGATAGCCCATCCAAAGTGACAACTCTCTACACAATCTGCATGATAATCAAGGTGGGCCATTTCCAGCACAAATCTGGGGAGACAGGCCAGTCCTTGCCTACAGACAGCCCCCCAACCTGAAGCAAATACTCACCAACAACCACATACCACACAACAGAAACACTAACCCAGGAACCTATCCTTGCAACAAAGCCCGTTGCCAACTGTGCCCACATATCTATTCAAGGGACACCATCACAGGGCCTAATCACATCAGCCACACTATCAGAGGCTCGTTCACCTGCACATCCACCAATGTGATATATGCCATCATGTGCCAGCAATGCCCCTCTGCCATGTACATTGCTCAAACTGGACAGTCTCTACGTAAAAGAATAAATGGACACAAATCAGATGTCAAGAATTATAACATTCATAAACCAGTCGGAGAACACTTCAATCTCTCTGGTCACGCAATCACAGACATGAAGGTCGCTATCTTAAAACAAAAAAACTTCAAATCCAGACTCCAGCGAGAAACTGCTGAATTGGAATTCATTTGCAAATTGGATACTATTAATTTAGGCTTAAATAGAGGCTGGGAGTGGCTAAGTCATTATGCAAGGTAGCCTATTTCCCCTAGTTTTTTCCTATCCCCCTCCCCCCCAGATGTTCTGGTTTAACTTGGATTTAAACTTGGAGAGTGGTCAGTTTGGATGAGCTATTACCAGCAGGAGAGTGAGTTTGTGTGTGTATGGGGGTGGGAGGGATGTGAGAAAACCTGGATTTGTGCTGGAAATGGCCCACCTTGATTATCATGCACATTGTAGGGAGAGTGGTCACTTTGGATGAGCTATTACCAGCAGGATAGTGAGTTTGTGTGTGTGGTTTTTGGGAGGGGGGTGAGGGGGTGAGAGAACCTGGATTTGTGCTGGAAATGGCCCAACTTGATGATCACTTTAGATAAGCTATTACCAGCAGGACAGTGGGGTGGGAGGAGGTATTGTTTCATATTCTCTGTGTGTATATAAAGTCTGCTGCAGTTTCCACGGTATGCATCCGATGAAGTGAGCTGTAGCTCACGAAAGCTCATGCTCAAATAAATTGGTTAGTCTCTAAGGTGCCACAAGTACTCCTTTTCTTTTTACGAATAGAGGCTAACACGGCTGTTACTCTGAAAACTGGAAAAAGTGTGACCTTAAGGGGTTGCCACACTAAAGAGCTCCTCCCAGGGACCGTTCAAGAGCACCAGACCTATGGCAGGGAAACAGCCTGGAGAATGGGATTTTCAAAAGGGCTGAAGCAGGTTAGGCAAGTCCGTAGGAGTTAGGTGCTTTGGAGGTTCCCACCAGACACCTAAATACCATTGAAAGTGTGGCCCAAGGTGCTTAAACACTAGGGCCCTGAGGCTCAGCTGGCGTCAGTCAGGGAGGCTGAGAATCCGTGATAACGTCTCCTGTTAACCAAGAGCATCAGCCCCTGCGCTCAGATTGCCAGGGAGAGAGCAGGAGACAGCACTGGACGCACAGATTCATGATTATGAATTATCTGCTCTCCTGAAATCTTCCCCTTTGGGCTCTGCTCTGAGCAGCCAGGGAAGCTGGGACCCCAAGGGCTCTCCCAGGATCTGGGCCCCTCTGGGCTGGGCAGTCACAGTGCTCTGAATGAAGCTCTGATCCACGAGTAATAGGGGCACACAGGAACTGATAATAACCCAACCTGCTGGGCCAAATCCCTCCCCCTGCCCTGCTCGAATACAATGAGGGAAACCCCCAGCAGCGCCCCTTACCCAGGAATCCCGTCACAGCCCCCTGGAGATTGTTCTCTCGAGGGAAATCCCGGATTCTCTTTTCCAGCTCAGGGGACTCGGGCACCGGATGCGGAGACATGGCCTTCTCATCCCTGCAGAGACATGAGCGTGTTTATTCCTCCCATTCCTTTGCTCTAAGTTCCTGCCCCCCAGAGCCAGATGGGGAGTGGGTGGGAGCTGGGCCACAGGCAGGGCTAACGGGGCCGTGACCTCTGCTGCCCAGGGAATTTACTGCCTGCAGGATCTGCCGGGGGGCCAGCCTGGAGACTGGGGGCCTCTCTCCATCCAGAGAGAAAACCCAGCCCAGGCAGGGCCAGCTCCCCTCACACCTGGCCCAGCCCCACGTTCCCCACAAGGGCCTGGAGGGGCTTCTCCCAGGGATGAGAGAGGGGCTCATTCTCCAGGCCCAGCTTCTTCTCAGCTTCTTCTCTCAGCCTCCAAGGGGCCTGGTCACTCCCTGTGGGGTGGGGGTTCCGGGACCGAGACACTGCCCCACGAGGGCCTGGGCTGGGACACTCAGCTCTTTCCCCACAGGCCCTTGGGCCCCCCTCACACGGGACAGGCTTTGGGCCATGACAGAGCTGGGGCCAGGTCCCAGCTGGGCCCTCGGGGTGACAGGCTCTCAGCCCCATTAATGATCCCCCAAGCCAGCCTAGTCCCAGGGAGGGTTCTCCAGCCCAGAGCTGTGGGGCACTCCCCTTCCCAGGGTGGCTCACACAGACACAGCGGCAGCAGCCCCAGGGCTATGGGGATGGAGGGGGGCTGGATCCAGAGGGTGAGACCATCCCACGGTCGGGATGCTGGGTCTGCTGCCTGGGCTCTGAGCCCTGGTCTACACTAGGACTTTAGAATTTAGGTCAAATTTAGCAGCTTTAAATCGATGTAAAGCTGCACCTGTCCACACGATGAAGCCCTTTATTTCGACTTAAAGGGCTCTTAAAATTGATTTCCTTACTCCACCCCTGACAAGTGGATAAGCGCTTAAATCGGCCTTGCTGGGTTGAATTTGGGGTACTGTGGACACAATTCGACGGTATTGGCCTCCGGGAGCTATCCCAGAGTGCTCCATTGTGACTGCTCTGGACAGCACTCTCAACTCAGATGCACGATTGTTTGCCGTTGCTCTGACGGAGGGAGGGGCGACTGAGGACACGGCTTACAGGGTTGGCTTCAGGGAGCTAAAATCAACAAAGTGGGTGGCTTTAAATCAAGGAGTATTTCAGGCAGGACTTCACGGAGGGTTCCAATAAGAAATGGTGCACCTAAGTTATTGTTCTTACTGGAACAAGGAGGTTAGTCTGGCCTCTGATTGATACATGGCTAGATTTACCTCGCTGCACCTTCTCTGTGAGTGACTGCAGTGTGACCTAGAGGAATGAGTCCCTTAGACGGGGTGTGGGGGGGGGGGGTGTTTCCAAATGAGTATAAAACAAATCTGGTCTATTTCTTGTTTTGATCCACTCCATCTATCTTTTACATCTTTGGCTGGCAGCAGACGGTGCAGAAGGACTGCATGCCATCCACATCTCATGGCTGTTTGGCAGAAGATGGTACAATAGGACTGCTAGCCATCCTCATCGCTTGCCTGCCCGGCAGAAGATGATGCAATAGGACTGCTAGCAATCCGTATCGCCTGCCTGCTCACCATAAGATGGTTCAATAGGACTGACTGCAGGACTGAAGAGAATGACCGGATCAAGTCACTCCAAATTTAGTCCCTGCGCCCATGTCTGCCCAGGCGCTCCTGATCGACCTCACACAGGCGACCAGGAGCACCTCGGACATGACGAGGACGGCTACCAGTCCTATTGCACCGTCTGCAGCCACAAGGCAATGGGTTGCTGCTGCTGTGTAGCAATGCCGTACCGCGTCTGCCAGCACCCAGGAGACATACGGTGACGGTGAGCTGAGCGGCTCCAGGCCTGCCGTGGTATGGCGTCTGCACAGGTAACTCAGGAAAAAAGGCGCGAAACCATTGTCTGCCCTTGCTTTCACGCAGGGAGGGAGGGAGGGAACGGAGGCCTGACGATATGTGCCCAGAACCACCCGCGACAATGTTTTAGCCCCATCAGGCATTGGGATCTCAACCCAGAATTCCAGTGGGCAGCGGAGGCTGCGGGAACTGGGGGGTAGCGACCCACAGTGCCACGCTCCGGAAGTCGACGCTGGCCTCGGCCCTGTGGAAGCGCTCCGCCGAGTGAATGCCCTTAATGCACTTAGAGCATTTTCTGTGGGGACGCACACACTCGACTATATAAAACCGATTTCCAAAACACCGACTTCTATAAATTCGACCTAATTCCGTAGTGTAGACATACCCTGAGTCTTTTCCTAGAACAACGAGGCCTGGGGGCAGACGGAGCCCGGATGTATCTGCTCACAGCACTTCTGACACCCCAGAGGGGAAGGAGAGACAGAGCAGAGAGTCAGTGCCCATGGCCCAGCCGGCCCCCTGCCCCAGACGGGTCACTCTGCTCCCCCAGCCCGGCCCCACAGGCTGCTCCCCCAGTGGGGTGGAGACTCTGAAGGGCTGTGCTAGAGGGAGCAGAGCCCCGTTCACACCAGATGTTCCGCAGGGACGGGACGGCCGGGTCCTCTGTGCTGAGCCCAGGGCTGGAACAGCCTTTCACCAGCCTCCCCCCACCTCCCCGACAGCCCAAACTCCTGTCTCTCTGCAGCCCTGGGCCCCTGGCCCTGCAGACGCCCCGGGCCGTGCTCCCTGCACTGAGTTACCCTGTCAGCCCGAGTGACTCAGGGGCCGTCCCCTCCCTGCACTGGGCTCTGGGTGCATCTGACCCTGTCTCACCTGCAGCAATTCCAGCACCGGCTGCTGATGCTTCCCCTCCAGCTCCGTCATCAGGGCGCTGAGCCGGGAAATCTCCTCACCCAGGTGGGTGGCATTGTCCTCCCTCCTCCTCCCAATCTCCTCGCCCAGCTCTCCCAGCCGGGCCAGGAGGAGGCGCTCCTGTTCAGCCAGAAACTGGTGCAGCCCCTCGCACTTGGACACCACCAGCGGCCGCTCCACTTCCGTCTGCCTCTGGGGTGCACAGAGAGACGCAGGGGCAGGGCAGGGACACGGGGAGAGCGGGTGTCTTGGGAAATGGTACAAAGCCTTGTCCGGGCTCCCCAGAGCGTTTCATTCAATCTCTTTGCCAGAGTAACCGTGGCTACACTAGAGCTTTTGCTAGTATAAAAACGTGACCCAAAATCACCAGCCCCCAGCCCGTCCCCACCACTGTCCCAGCACCAGAGTGAAGTGCAGACCAGGCCGTGGCAAATGGTGCTTCCCAAACTGCCCAATGGCATCACTGGGACGTCTGACACTCGAACCCTGGGATCAGCAAAAGTCTCCCCCTGCTCCACCCCGACCCCTGCCACATCTGCGCCTGTTCAGTGTTTTACTGGCCTCTCCCTCCGCCCCCCGTCCCAGCGCGAGAGAGCCAGAGCCAGAGGCTGCTCCCAGCTACCCTGGTGTAAACCCATTGACCCCAGTGGGAACTAACATCAGGGTCCCAGAGGAGTCTGACCTGACCCCACTGACTTTGGTGGGCTCACTCCTGATGTACACCAGGTACCTGAGAGCAGAGTCTGCCCTGCCCTGGTTAAAATGGCCCTGACCTGTCTCCCTGTAGCGACCCTGGAAACCCTTTAACCTTCTGAATGACCCAGACCCCAAGCAGCGCAGAGCCCCCCTGCTGCTGTTGCTGACACCCCTGTGCAAAGCGGCCGGGCAGGGCAGGGCACCTACCAGGAGCCTCTCCCTCTCCTTGTCCCAGTCGGATTTCAGGCCCAGGAGCTCTTCTGTCTCCTCCCACAGATGCTGCAGGCGGGTCGGGATTTGCTCCTGCAAACAGACAATGGCTCTGGGGGCTGGTTTGGGGTCACTGGTTTGGGCCCAGCGATAACATCGTCACTGAGCAGAGTGAGGCTGTGGGAGCAGGTCCCCCTTCTCCAACCCTCTGAAAAAGTGACCTCAGCTCAAGGTAGCTCCCCCGCAGAGCTGCTGGGCCTGGCCCGCTCCGGCCCAGCACCATCATCTCCAGGCTGTTTCCCTGCCATTGGTCTGGTGCTCTTGAACAGTCCCTGGGAGGAGCTCTTTAGTGTGGCAACCCCCTTAAGGTCACACTTTTTCCAATGAGGAAAGTCACTTGGCTTCACCGCCTCCTGACTCTGAATCTCAGAGCCTTCAACACCCCTGCTTCACGTCAGCAAGTCCACCTGAGTTGGACACCCAAGGGCGACTTGTAGGCCCCAGGGAGCCATGTACCCCCACTTTCTTACCCTGGAGTGACTCTCAACCAGCACTGCAAAAGCAGGAGGGGTTATTACAGGGGCAGTCAACAGGCAGACCGTGGGCCAAGTCTGAACCACCAGCTGCTTTCCAGCAGATCCTGAAATCTTTTTATTAATTTATTATGATCAAGATTGTTATTATTTTTTATTATTTTCTCTGAAGTCTGGACCTTGACTATGCCTTGACCAAGAAATTTGGACCTTTATAAAAAATAATTGACTCTCCCTGTTTTTTGACATGTCTGGAACACAGCGCAGACAGTGCTTAGTGAAGACAGAGAACGGAAAGGTCCATCTGGGTCAGTCCCAGAGCCCTCTGTCCCCTCTGTCGTCCGAGCCCACAAGCTCCTCTCCTGCTTCCAGCAGCCCACACCTAGAACCCCAGCCCAGTCCTTTGTCCTCCAGCTGGGCACACTTGGCTGGCTTCCCATGGAGGGTGGGCCGTCCATGGTCATTTATTGTGTGGTGCCAAATGTCCAGGCAATTGGAATGGCCATTGTCTTCTGGGACACTCCATGGGCATGGGGCCCCAGACAGCCAGCTGTCCCTCATGCCTGTATCTCTGGGTCTCTACAAGTAACACCTTTCCGCCCTCCCCTCACCTACTTAACCATGGGTAAGGCTAAGATTTTGTCAGGGATATTTTTAGTAAAAGTCACGGCAGGTCACGGGCAATAAAGAAAAATTCACAGAAGCCCGTGACCTGTCCACGGGGAGTTCAGCTGCGGGGTCCCCACACCGCTCACAGTGGCTGGGCAGCTGTGGGGGCTCGCTTGGAGCTACGAGCTGAAGTCACAGAGGTCTCTGGAAGTCACGGATTCCATGACTTCTGCAACCTCTGTGAAAAACTCAGAGCCTTAGCCATGTGTAACCCATGCCTGCTTGGTGTGACGCTCTGTCCCCCTTCAGCAGCACCTAGACCAACTAAAGATGTGTGAACCTCCTACAGTCTTGGAGAGGAGAACAGGTCTTTTAGCTCACGCAGTAGAGGCTCGTCCATTAAGCTCCACAGGTCCCCCTCTTTGATCCCAGCTGAGGACAATGGGGGTCTGTGGGTGTTAAACATGCACCACGTAGGGGACACTGAGGCACACAAAATATTCATCCAAACTATTATGAAAAATTCCCACTGCACAACAATCCCGTTATTAGGCAGCTCCCTGGCTCTAACCCAGGGCTGGTCAGACACACGGGCGGGCTCTGTAGCTGCAGAGAAGCTGCCCCTGTAACTCCAACCATGCAGATAACTGTTCCCTACCCTGTGCTCCTGGGCAGCCTCCTCCATGGGAACCACCGTGTGAGTGCGGTGCGCCCAGGATCGGTCACACACCAAGCAAAGGGGGGGCTGATCCTCCTCGCAGGAGAGTTTCAGAGCCTCCTGGTGCCTGTCACCCACTCTCTGCCCCTCGGGCTCTGGCCCCGGCTGCAGCCTCAGGCGTTTCACTAGCTCCGTCAGGTTCCCCAGCTGCCCGTGGGGATGCAGGTCTCTCTGCAGGGCGGTTTCTCTGCACTGGAGGCAGGAGAAGTTTGGCTCCGGCTCCCCCCAGCACTGGCTGAGGCAGGCCCGGCAGAAGTTCTGCCCACACTCAATGGTCACCGGGTCTGTGAAATACTCCAGGCAGATGGAGCAAGTCACTTCGTCCTGCAAGCTCCCAGCTAGGTCCCCGGCAGCCATGGCGCCCCCGCACTTTCCTGAGCAGAGGAAGTAGCCAGCAGCCCTTGAAATCTTTTTTTTGAGTCGATTGCACAACCAGGAGCCAATCACCCTCACCGGCGGGAAATTTAAACAAAACCAAAACCAAAGCAGAAGCCGAGCCCCCTGAAAAGCCCCCAAACAAGCAACGAGCTACTTAAAGAAATGAAGAGGTGATTTAATTACATACACAAAGAAGCCAAGGCTGCTCCCCTGTTTCTATGTCCGAGGATCACATTAGCAATGGGAGTCGGTGTTCAGCTCTTTGTCCTCTGTGACACATAAATCCTTCCCTAGTCACTGCTTTCCAGGCTACCGTTCCCGAGGCTCTAGGTGCGGCCACCCGTCTCCATTCCCAGCTCTAGGGCCTTGCTTTTGGCTGCATTTGTTTTACTAATCCCAGTTTACCAAACTATCCAGGCTGCTCCATACAACGGCCCCATCATTAGCATTATTTACCACTCCTCCAAGCTGTGTTAGCCACAGTGATTTTATACTTACTTCCAGATCGTTAATTAAAAAGTTGAGACGTGAGGGGGCTACAGCCAATCCCTGTGGGGCCTCATTAACAGCTCCCCCATTCAGTGATGATGCCCCATTGACAGGTACAAGGTCAGACTTGGGGTCCCAGAGCAGGGGGATTATTTTACTACTGTTTTATAATGCACCTCATTTATTTATTCACAGGCTCCACCTACAGTGTCTGTCACTGTTGTATCTGGGCCCTTCTGGGACAAGTCTAGTCTCATTTACACTGGATCCACTCCAAAGTGAATCCAGGCCATCCCTCCCAGCCTGCCCACGAATGCTGTCTGTGGAGATCTATCCCAGGAAAGAGCCTCACTCAGCCATGCTAGGGCTGGTGCCCTGATTTCTTGCCTTCTGTGGAAACACTCCCAATGGCCTTTCCTCTTCCCCTTCCCACACATGCTGCCCCAGGCTGGGCAGATCCCATCTGTCTAGGGTTTGCCCCTGCTTCACCTGCAACTTTTCCACTCAGGGGACTCAGGGCACTTCAGTAATTCAACAAATGCCCTTGCTTTATTAGCACTGTGTCCAGGCCCTACTCAGGTATCAGGCCCCATTGTGCCAGGTCCTGCATAAATACAGAACAAACAGACAGTCTCTGTCCCAAAGAGCTGCAATCTCCCTGCTTCCCTTCTCCCTGCAGGAAACTCTCTTTGCTACATCTTGGACCTGCTCCCACTGCTCTCTGGGTGATTGGCACTTTCACTAGCTCAGGGCCTTAGAACATTTTCTATGTGTTTCTGAGCCTCCGAACCATTTAATAAAACCACATCTCTGGGTGAGTTATGGTTTTGCTCCTCCCCCACCAAATGGGAGCATCCTGAATGCAGCCAAACAGCTGTTTTGTGGTGGGCAGAAGGCCCTGGAAGAGTGGTGGAGGAGTTGGTCAGCGGGAGATGCTCTGTGGGGAGGGCAGAGCTTGGCTGCCGGTGGGTGCTAAGCACCCACTAATTTTTCCCCATGGCTGCTCCAGCCCCGGGGCACCCATGCAGTCAGCGCCGATGATGCCCTCCCCCAAATCAAAAGTCCTCGAGATTTTGGGTGCATCTCTACATGTTGTAAATGTTACCAGCTTCTGTGTGTGCGTGTCTCTCTGGGTGGGGGGGTCTGTGTGTGTTGATGCTTAAGTTGATTGTGAGGTCGCGGATGCCAACAGCAAAGACTGTTCGGCCTCAGCATTCTTGCCCTGCCTTCAGTCTGCCAACTGGCTTGGTTGACAACGGTTGGTGACCCAAGGAGCTGCTGAGAGACGCGGACTATCCCTCTGTCAACAACTTCTTGCATCAGCTTTTTCCACAGGTTTTCGACAAAAGATGAGTTTTTACAGAAGGTAATTCCCAGATTCTTTTCCTGCTCCTTCGATCGCACATGACAGGTTGGTGCCTCCTTCCCCACTGGCAGGGGTGGCCGACCTGGGGCTCCGGGGCCGCATGCGGCTCGTCAGAGGTTAATACGCGGCTCCTTGCACAGGCCCGGACTCTGAGGCTGGAGCTACAGATGCCAACTTTCCAATTTGCTGTGGGGTGCTCACTGCTCAACCCCCTGCTCTGCCCCAGGTCCTGCCACCTCTCCACCCCTTCCCCCAAGGCCCCTGCCCCTTCCCCCAAGCCTGCCATGCCCTCGCTCCTGTCCCTTCCCCACCAGAGCCTCCTGCGCACTGCAGAACAGCCGATTGCGGCGGGCGGGAGGAGTGGGGAGGGAGGGGGAGGCGCTGACGGGGGGGGCTGCCGCTGGGCGGGAGGTGCTGGGGGCTGGAGGGGGTGGTGGATGGGGGGCTGCTGGCGTGTTACTGGGGCTCTTTGGCGATGTTCATTAGTCAATTCTGGCTCTTCTCAGGTTCAGCTTGCCCCCCCCCCGTTGCAGGGACGGGTGGGGGCCAGCGTTGCAACAGTCAGGTCTCAGCGTTCCGTTTTGATTTGAATGTGGGCATCTCTCCCTTCTCCGTCTGCTTCAGCCTGTCACGGTCTTTGGAGGCAGATTTCGAAGCTTTTATCTTTCAGCAGACTAGTATGGGTGAATTTCCATGGCTATAACCTAAAGGGAAGATAAAAAACTGGTGTAGAATTTAGACTGATAGCTCCATCAATAGTATTTCCCTCGGAGTTGCCCCTAATGCACTCCTTGCCTTCAAGTAGTGAATAGAAACCGTCTGTCTCATGTCATGATTGTCTAATGTATGTGTAGTGAGACAAGATCGGTCTCAGAATTTACATGATTGAAAGACACATAAATGAGCTCAGATATGCAGAAGAAAGAAATCTGAAGCTATTGAAAGTGACCCAGCTCCACTCCCATCCCCTGGCTGCCATCTTGGTAGTTCTCTCAGAAATAATCTCATGGAGAGAGACTTCAAAACTCTCTACAAATTCTACTATTCCCCCATTGGGCTACATAAAATAGACGTGTTAAATCCACCCTGCAATTCCTTTCCAGAAAAGGGGTTTAAATAAACTGCAGCCTAAATTTGTCATGGGTCTCGCTGTGATTTCTTTGTCATTGTTTGGGTGGCCTATTGTTCTGATTGGACGTTATAAATAGTATGGGAAATTCTTCAGTTAAAGTTTACTGGTTATTTTCCCCCTGCTAATACAGTCCAGATTTTGGAATAGTTGAGAGTAAGTCAACATATTTGCAGCTCCTAATCCATCCTTCCAGACCCTCAAGCCTTCTAGATGAGAATCTTTGTTCCTTTTCCTGGCTTCTCTGGGAACAGAGGTGTCTTGGTTTTTGGCTTGGCCCTGTCTGTTCCCAGAGTCCCAACATTCTGTGCAGAAAGGAGTGGGGTTAATAATGAAGCATTTTTGCAACTAGGCCCAGGCAATGAGCAAAGAAAACAGAAATTGACCTTGGCTGTTTCCATATCTGTCCATTGGCAGAGAAGGCGTGAGCTCCATGGGGTGAGAGTCAGGCTAGCAACTGGAGCCAGTGACTGTGCTAGGACGGGATTACAGATCTGGTGCGTGGAGGTTTCTTGTTATAGAGCAAAAGGGGAGAAGCTATGATGTGCTGTGTCCAAGAAAGGCTGTGACAAAGGTGGAACGGGGATCCTGGTGCCTCTCCCCAAGGAAACCTCAGCGCATCTCCTCTTGGAGAGGAGCGGCAACTTTCATATTAGCCGTTAAAGGCAACTTGAGGTTCATAAATTCACAGTTTCAAAGGCTCTAAGGCCAGCCCTGATCATCTAGTCTGACCTCCTGCATAAGACGGGCCCTGGAACTTTCCCAGAAGAATTCCTCTTTCACCATGGTCCCAAGTGTCTTCACCTGGGGCTGGGTCTAGTCATGGGGGTAGAGCTCAGTGATAGAGTGTTTGACTGCACATTAAGTGGTCCTTGGTTCAAATCGAAGTGCCCCCATTGAAGCCTTTGTTAATAAGCAGCAAATTTCAAAGAAACAAAGGATTCAAAAATGAACTAGATAAATTCATGAAGGATAGGTCCATTAATCACTGTTAGCCAAGATGGAAAGGGATGGTGTCCCTAGCCTCTGTTTGCCAGAATCCAGGAGTGAGCAACAGGAATGGATCACTTGATGATTCTCTGTTCATTCCCTCTGGGGCACCTGGCACTGGCCACTGTCGGAAGACAGGATACAGGGCTAGATGAACCTTTCGTTTGAGCCAGTGTGGCCAGTCTTTTGTTGTTTATATTCTTTTGTTGTATGAACCAGTCCTGACTATTAGAGGAGCAGATGGCTTCAAAAGACCACTCTCTTGGATCTGGGAATCCTGGGCAGACTAATTCCCTTCCTTTAGAGTAGGACAGAAAAACCCATTTCCTCCGTCTTTCTATTCCAGGCTTCGTTCCTTTTTCCAAAGACTCACCTCTCGGGAGCACAGAGAGAGCCCTGTGCACACGGTGGTCGTCCAACCGGCAGCCATGGAGGCATGCTCTGCCATCAGCCAGCAAGAACAGGCCTTGCCAGAGAAGCCCACGAGAAGCAAATGCTCGTGGAAGATCCTATCAGGCATGAAAAGACTCTGTGTCTGTAGCCAGTCTGACAACTCGATGGCAGATAGCGATGAGGAGAGAACAGTTTCCTCTCCAAGAAGGTGGACGTGCTTTTCCCTGAAGAAGGAGAAGAAGAAGAAGAAGAAGAAAGCAGCCAAGAACCAGGTGGCGTCAGAGGAGGAGAAGCTGCAGGAGAAGCAAGACCAAGTTGAACTGGATCTTACAGGTGAGGATACAAATCACATGGTTAGCAAGGAGCATGTGAGGAATACTCATACCAGTCACTCTACAAGCCTTATGGAAGCGGGGGAACGGTCCCGCTATTGTGGGGAACTTTCCTGGCTTCTGCACTACTCCGGTGAAATGGGCTAGAGGAAGGATCTGAGTCCTCGCTCCCACTTCCTTTCCCCAGAGGCCTCCCTGCCCTGGAGGACTCCCCTTCCACTCTCCTGTCTGGCAGAGTCCTCGTAACCCCGACAAGGCTGGGCCCAGGATTCCTGGGGAGCTCGACCCCCAACCTTGCTGTGGCCACCTAGGACAGGGGCTAGGGTGTCCCCACTCCGGGGTGCTCTCTCTGCACTGAGCGCTTCCCAGACCCACTGATCATTACATACGATTTAAAGCAAATACAGTTTATTTAATCAGCAATTAATGTAAAAAAGAATAAGGAAAAATGGGAAAGATGAAAGGAAAACACATCACCCCGCTCTGTGGCAGGGAACGTCACAAACCATGTCTCTGGAACGTCAGGCCGTTCACAGTTGGTTCCTTGTAGGTCCCAGGCCCCTTCTCCGGCCCTGGCTGTGCTGCAGGGATGCTGCTGGTCGGACACTTGCTCTGGTGGTGACCACACCCCTCCAGCCTTTGGGGAGTGGGACCCTCCTTCCCGCCGGCTTCAGATCCCCCTCCCAGACTGGCCTGCAAGGACCCTCGGCTGGGGGTGTCTCTCTGCGCTGGGCCCTTTGCCAGGGTCCCCCCTTGGCTGGCCCCCGTTGCTCTCCGCACTCAGCTCCAGACTGCTCCAGCCCCAGCCCCAGCCCCAGCCCCACTGTTCGAGCTCCGGCTCCACCCTGCCTCAGCACGGATGCTGCTGCTCTGCCTCCAGCCCCCGGGGCTGCTTCTCCGGCCCCGCTGGCTCTGTGGCTGCAGCCCTGCTCCCAGCCCAGGGTCTGCTCTCCCTGGGCTGTGTCTCTGCCCCGCTGGCTGGCCCACCGCTGCTCCCCAGCTCACCTCGGGCCCCTGCTCTCTCCTTAGCTCGGCCCCACGCTGCCTGAACCAGGCAATTCCAGCTCACATGGAGGACGGGGACCTTTCTGACCCCGACTCCGTCATTAGCCTGCCCGCCCTGTCAATCAGGCTGACCTGGAGCGTTGGCCTCTCCCCATGGCCCCTGAGGACTGTCAGTATCATAGTCCTGGTTTCCCATCCACCCTTCCCCTTCCTTTTGGGACTGGGACCTAGCCAACCAAAAACCCCACTGAGTTTGAGTAAGGGGCCAACAGTCCCCTTACACTTCCACATCAGGGCCGTCTCATGGGACAGTGATGGGTACCTCAGACTCTGGAATCCATTTAGTGCCGGATCCTCTTGGAGAAGGTGGCAGAGGTCCATCGCTGAGGTGGGGAGAGCTGATAATGTCAGGTCACCCCCTCTTGGGTTCTGGCCCTGTGCGGTGGGGAGTACTAACATTACTCCAGGCTGTAAGGGGAACAGAGAGGCTGGACGCTGTAGGAAATCATTTCTTTTCTCCTGGATCGGGTCCCTTTCATCAGGAAAATGCTCCCGAGGTCTCAGCAGGTCACACCTGGGAACCGTACCAGAGCTGAGTCATTGCTTCTTGGGGGGTTAAATACAAAATGAGGCCTGTTGCCCGTCACTGACGGGAAAGGTGGGCAAGGGGAGGGGAAGAGTAGAATAGAAAAGAAGCTGGCCCCTAGGTAAGAGGAAGCCTTGTTTGGTAAAAGCCCCCAGCTAAGAGTCAGGAGATTGGAGTTCTCTGCTCAGCTCTGCCAACAACCTTCAGTCTGAGCCGGGGCAATTCGCTTCAGGGCTCTGTGCCCAGCTTCCACCCTCTGGAAACCAGGGAGAAGACATGGAAAAGCAAAATGTTAAGGATGTTTCTTTCTGCTGCAGGGATGAAGAAGGAGCCGTCGGAGACGAAGGAGAAGTGGGAAAGAGGGAGCCCAGAAGAGCAGGAAGAAGAGCGCACTCCCGTCTCCTCATTAACGAGCATCTCCCCTAGGACGATGGTAATGACGCTGTGTGGCTGTGCTCATGGAAAGCACCCCTTGCTGTGTGTGTTCATATCTCCCGGAGCTGGGATCTCTGACAGGAGAACGACCTTCCCCTTGCTCAGGGGGCTGAAAAGGAAGACTCTTGAAGTGTGATCAACTCCAGCCAGTCTTTACGAGTTTCTCTGGGTTGTCGAAGGAGGCCCAGTTTGACAAGGGGGTTTAGGCACCTCAAGAAGCCCAGGGGTGCTTCGTGGGATTGGCAGACGTGCCTGGCTCAGGTGCCTGATTCTGAGGCACTTCCCATGGCCCACAGGCACGGCTGAAAGTCAGACCAGGCCCATCCCTGCCCTTGTCGGGGTGACCCGCATATCTCCTGGCTGTGGGGTTCTGGCCCATCTCGTGGCACCAGGACCACTTCGAGACAGAACCGATGAGTCTGCTCTCCAGCCTGAGCTAACAGCCGCATGGGTTTTAGCTCCTGTGGCAGGGGCTCCTGCATTGAGATCCCAGGTTCGATCCCGCCTGCCAACATCTGGGCTCCGTCCGAGTCACAAAGGCACCTCGACGCCCTTGTGACTCTTGCTGTCAGGGACAGAGCACCCTGCAGCGCATACAAAAGTCTGCAATTCTGGGAGCTCCTGAGGTGCCGGGGGGCTGGAGTGTGGAGGCGAGTCGGCCACTCCGGTGTGCTCTACTGCGTCCTCAGCTGCGGGCATCCAGGACAGACGGTGCTAATCCAGCGCCACGCAGGCCAGCCGCAGCAATCCCCAGGGGCTGCCCTGGGACACAAGGGCAAAGCCTCCAGTACCCCAGGCCCTGGGTTGAGGTGACCCTGGAACCGGGCCCCCAGGAGTAACATTGTGCCCAGTGAGTTCTGACCCACAGGAGCCTGGCCCCGGAGGCCCACGGTTTTGGGTTCTCCTCAGCTAGGCAGACTCGCTCCTTCAGTCTCAGCTACTTTCTCTCCTGCCAGCGATTCCTGCCTGTTTTCTGGCAGCGCCTCACGCTGCGGGGTGGGGAAGGAAGAGGGCGTTTCCCTTTTGGGCCCTATTCTCACTCCTTTCCTCGCAGACACTGTGGGCTGCCAGAGTTGCTGAGCCAATCTCCTCAGGCGCTCGGGGTGGGATGGGACATGGGGCAGGTTCTCCAGTGACCCCTCGGCGACACTCAAGGAGCAACTCGAATGGGCTTTGCAGGACATTGAGGCTTTCTCAGCAACAGCTGGGTGTCCTGGGAGGAGGGGCTAGAGAGGGAGGAAATGGGGTGGCCTTTGGGGTCCCCGCACTGCCCGAGAACCTCCCGTCTCTTCTCAGGAGAGGGGGACAGAGCGTGGACGAAAGGCTGAGGAAACCTTGGCATCTGGGGAGGCTTTTTAAGAAACGGGCTCAGCCGGAGTCTCCAGGCTCCCTCGGCGCTGGCAGCCTCCCCCGGGGACAGACTGTTCCAGGGCAGCTGCCCGAGGGAAAAACTCAGTCCCCACAGGCTTTGTCCCTGTTCATTGCAGACCCTCGGGGAGCACCCTTCCTCAGACCCGCTCCACGCCCTGCTGATGACAGCCGTGCAGGGTCTGACAACACCCACCCTGCAGACATTTAGAGCCGCAGAGGAAGAGCTGAGGGCCATCGTATCTCTCCACGGAGACAAGATGGAGAGAGTAAGAGACGCCCGCCGTGGGGCAGGGGGATGCTGGGCAGAGTGGGGGACGGGAGAATCGCCTCTCCTAGGAAACCGTTCCTGGGACACACTGGCATGGTGCTTTGAAGGTTGGCTCAGGCCCTTGCCATTCAGCGCTTGGCCGCGGGGATCCGCGGCGTCAGGTTTTGAAGTGTTCTCTGCCCGAAGGAGCTCTGACACTTCCCTGAGGACGCCCAGCCACACTGAAGGTGTGTGACAGCCCCAGCCCTGGCAAGGCAGCACTCACCTAGTCTGCTGACGAGCCTCCACATTAGGCTCCAGGAGCAGACATGGTTTCCTCAGACATGCTGCAGGGCCTTGTTTTCCAGCTGAAGTATCAGGAAGAATTTGGCTTTGCACGTCTCTCTCTGTCTCTCCCAAGCTCTGATCCCGTTTCCCACCCCGCTAGCAGAACAGGTCACCAGAATCCCCACCCAGGGCTGTAACTCCTGCTCCTTGTGCGAGAGAGGCAAGAGCCATGACCAATTCCTCATGGAAGAGCCCTCGGGGGGGCTTGTCCCTCTAGGGTCTGTCTAGCCTGTGCTGCAAACTCTGCAGCAGGAGCCTGAAAGCCTCCTGGCCCTATGGACTTGGGCTCCCAGGGCTGGCACTGTGGGGCCAAAAGAGAAATGCAGACTCTTCTGGGCTTGGGCTGGACTTTGATCTCTGAAGCCCAGGGAGGAGGGGAGCTTCAGAGCCTGGGCTCCAGTCCAAGTCACCACGTCTACACTGCTGTTCTTGGTGCCATAGCCTGAGCCCGAGGGTAGAGAGCCAGCTTTAAGATTTGTTACGGCAGGTTTTACAATCCCGCAGCACAGAGGTTCTCCTTAGGGCTGGGGCCTGGAGCTGGCTCGCCCCATCCAACCAGCCCAGCCTGCCATCTCTAGGATGGGCTCTGGGGTCTGGAGCAGTGGTTCTCAGCCTGCGGCCCAATCAGCACAGAGCTGCGCCCCATGGGACATCCTCAGGGCCAAACAGGTAGGATTGGATGTGGCCCACAATGGAAACTAGGTTGAGACCCCTGGTCTGGAGGAACTGATTGTGCTAGAAAGAGCAACAGGAAGCTGCAGAGACTGAGGAAAGGCTCCTGCAGGGAAGCCTTTGAGAGCAGGGCTGAGAGCAGTTTGCCATGGCAGGGAAGGCCCTGGGACATCAGGGGAGTTTCGGCTGTGCCCCCTGTTAGGTTTTGGGCAAGGCTTTTGTGTGTGTTTCTGAGCTTTAAGGTGCTAAACCAGACCTCAGGAAGACTGGGGTTCCTGGACTTGTCAAAGCCTCTTTCTTCAGATTAGGGAGGAGCCAAGATGGGAAACTGAGGTCAGAGGCGGCTTGCAGGGCTGCCAGGAGGGGTTCTCTGGGAGGAGGCCACTCTTTGATTAATCCATCCCTCAACTTCCTGGCTTTCTTTCAGGTTGGAGACGTCGTGGGAGGGATCTTAATCTGGCTCGACAACGTTTGTGATCCCAGAGCCAGAAAAGCAGCGCTGAGGGCCACGGCCTTGCTGGCTCGCTCCCATCCCCAGGACGTGGTTCTGACTTGTGTGGCTCACACGCTGTCATCGCACAGGTAGGAAGCTGCTCTGATATCACCTCAGCCTGTTATTTCTCTTCCTGCTCCCACTGACAGGCCACAGGCCGGGAAGGGTCCTTGGGGCTCACACAGTTGGAGGGAGTTTCCTGCTGTGCAGAGAGCTGTCCATGCTTACTAAGAGGAGATGGCCAGGCCCAGCCGCTGAGGAGCCAACCCCTCCTCCTGCACTCCCCGGGATGGAGACGTGCCAGTTTTCTGGAGAATTCCAGCATTGTCCTGATTTCTATGGGTCACCCACTTCCTCTCAGATCCAGTACAGGGGCAATAAATGACTTTGGTGCTCACTCAACATCCCTCGCTCATGAAGTCTGGCTGCTCCTTAGTGCATGAGAGAAGGCAGAGACGGAAATGGCCCATGAGCCCCATCTGTCTATCCTCTGCAGACCAGGGCAGGATTGTTACCTGTTGTCAGATCCCTAGTTATTCCATGGCTGAGGAATAGGTCAAAAAATACACTCATTCTTCTGGAGCTGTGCAGCAGAGGTAAATCTCTGAAGACAGAAATTTCCAGGGCTTATTGTTGCAAAAAAGACAAAAAATCATCCACACATCACCAGAGCGTAAATGCAGTGCAGCCTGCCTGAGTCTGCAGACAGCCGGCAATAATAGCTCTGAGAGGGGTGAGTGCCTCTTTTCATCTCAATATGTTGTAAACTCTGAGTCCTGCTGGTTATTGCTGGTCACTTTGCAGAGTCATCCATCTGAGGTGTTTAGAACACAATCCCCATGTCCCTAGGGGCCGTGAAACCCAACTTGGTCCCTAGCCAGAGGTCACAACTCCGGCTTTCCTCGGCATCTTCTGCAATGCTGTTCTGCACTGCCCAGAGACAAATCTGTGTCACATGGGAGAGCAAATTGAAGAGCAGCATGAAAGAAATTGAATTTCTTGCCGAGCCTCAGCCTCAGCGTTGAATAAATACAACATTCTCTGAAGGGACTTGCCCAGCCTCAGCCTCCCCACACCAATCGGTGTTTCCACTGAGAGACGCCTTTCCTGCCTACATTGCAAGCCTCTCCCTGGGGAGGGTGAGAGGTGGCCAGGCAGGGAAGGTCTGACTTCTGTTTCTGACTCTGCAGATGTGCCCTTGAGCTGTGGAAGGCCTTGGGTGAAGAACCCCAGCTCACCAGGGAGGTGCTGCGGCAGCTGCTGGACAAGCTCCAGCAGAGACGCCGGGAGGAGAAGAGCGGCTATGTGTCCCTGGCTGTAAGTGAGTTTTGAGATGTCACTTTGCGAACGCACCACCGCAGGGAGGATGGTGCATCTTTGTGTGTGTGTGTGTGTGTGTGTGAGCTTCGCCCCTTCTGAGCTTCAGGCCACAGCTCCACTACACAGCTCAGCTGACCTAACCTCCCTGGGCTCACAGCCGCCACTGCAAGCCCATCCCTTGGGTGGGACTGCACTTTGCTGCTTGTGTCAGCCAGGGCCGGCTCCGGGGGCCAGCAAAGGAAGCAGGGACCTGGGGCAGCCAATAGAAAGTTGGGGCGGCACGTCCGGGTCTTCGGCGGTAATTTGGCAGCGGGTCCTTCATTCCCTCTCTTCCTCTTCAGCGCCACTTCGGGGGCAGCTCAGTCGGGTTTTTCTTTTCTTTCTCTTATCCGCTTGGGGCCGCCAAAAAGCTGGAGCCAGCCCTGGTGCCAGCAGCGCACGTCCTCACCAGAAGCGCTTGTCGCGATTCCTCGGTCAGGGTGGGGCATTGCGGGAAGGCTCCTGAGGGTCAGTTGACGTAAACGACGCGGTGTCCACGCTGACACTGCATCGACCGAACTGCATTGACTTGGACTCTCTGCCCCTTGTGGACGTGGAGTTATGAACTTGGCCCCCAGGGGCAGTTCTGCCAATGGGAAGGAAATTCCATAGTTAGGGTGATGCTGGGTAAGTGGCCTTGTGTTGACCTAACTCTGTCGTGTAGATCAGACCTTCGTGTGTCCTGGCCACCTCCAATCAAACCAAAGAGGTGTAAATAAAGTTTCCCCCAGGTAAAAGTTACAGATCTTAAGTGGTTTCTCTGCTGGTACCCTGGCTCCGTCGTCTTCTGCTTTAGATGGCCCTTTAGTGAGCAGGTGCAGTTCGGGCGTCTCTTGGAAGTATCCAGGTTTCTGGCTTTGTAAACTGTGGCTAGAAACCTTCCCAGCATGGGATCTTGAGATGTCCAGTACGTTGGACTGGGCCAGAAACACTGGGCCTATGAGAACGCGTCTCCTCAGGATGATTTCAGCCCGTCCAGTCACGGCTGGAAAGCCAAAGCGCAGGGTCTGCACCATTAAGAGAAATAACGGGGAATAACGTCACCCAGACTCTTCTGATCTTTCCATAGGGTTCCATCCTGCTTCCGTTCCAGCAATGGGGGAAGGTTTAGGAGCTTCCAAATGTCCCCTCCCCTCTCAGGAGCCAATCCTCTTTTGTAACATGCTGGAGAGGAAATGAGACATGACAAAAGGACAGTCGCAAATGGCAATGGGGGCAGGGGGCAGATTGGGATAGTTGAGTGAAATTCTTTCCCCCCTCCAGGCCATGAAAACCATTTACGAGGTCCTTTTCCTATGGGGATACCGAGAAGCCATCCTGGAAATGTATCCCCAGCTGCTCATCCTCTGCGTCAGGCAAGTGCAGTATGTGATGGATCTGCGCTTGCCAGGGACCTACATGGCCAGCGAGACATCCAGCCCCGAGGAGGGATCCAGCTGCCTCAGTCTCCTAAGGTAATGACTGAAAGGAAAAGGAAGAACAGATTTGTTCTGCTAAACACCTGGGGTCCGTTCATGGCCATCGGTGGTTCGGGTGCTGTCGTTGGCCCAGGCTCAGTTGGGTGCAGGTCTCTCTTGAGGGAAAAGGGTTGAGAGCCGTGTGTTCTTGTGAGTCACACTCGCTCATCTGACGCCGTCCACAGGCCAGCTGCTTTCCCCACACACTCAGGCAGCAGCCATGTTTGTGCATCCATCCACCTGTGCCACCCGCCAAAGGGTCAGTGCTTTCATCACTGTCTGCTGAGCAAATCTGGGGGCCTCCGTCCCCGAATGCAGACAGAGCCACACCGGGAGAACATGGGGCCAGGCCCTGCAGGATCTCAGCCTCACAGTCAGGCAGGAGGAAGAGGGACCCGTTCAACTGGCTCTGTGGGCACAGTGAGGGGCTTCCATCTACACGGGAAAACCAGAGCGCCGGAAGACACCTCAGGTGGTGTAAACTGACATCGCTTTGCTCGCTTACACCAACTAAGGACCTGACCCCACATGCCAGCTTGAGTCCTGTTACCTGTCACAGTAAAGGGTCAAGTATTCAGCCATAGGGAGTGATGACACCAATCATCTTAAGAAGCTACATTGTCACTAATTGGTTAGAAACTCAATGAAACTGCAGTGTAGACAGGGCCCATTGGGCAGGGAAGCACCATGATATCACTCTGGATCTATCCTCGGGGAGGCTAGCTACTGCTGACCACGCTGTGTTTCCCAGGGCTCGTGCAGATTTGCCATGCCTGGGGCTGATCTCGTTGCCTGAGACTGGTATTTTCTCCTCTTTAGCACATCAGTGGAGGCTGTGAAGACTCTTTTCTCCATGCCCGGCTACTGGAAGGAATTTGCCATCATCCAGTTTCAGCAGGGTTGGGACACGATAGCCTCCCGATATTACTACTCACAGGGTGTTGGCCTGATTGCAAGGTAGGAGCCCAAAGTTTCCTCCTCACTGGGTCTCTCTTGGGAATGGGATTTCCGTGTGAAATATTCCTCTGTTCCAGGCTGCCAGCTCAGCCCAGCAACTGGAGAGGAACTCTCTCTCCCCCTTGAAAATCACAAGGGACTTTCTGTTCCATGTTCCAGAGCCATGATCGAGTGTGAGAACCCTCAGCTTCCTGCAGTTTTCAGAGAGGCAATCACCATCATCCAGAGTGAGAGGGAGGAGGAGCAGAGAACAATTGCCATGGCTTTCTGTATTGAGGTGAGATACATTAGTTGATAGGCACAAGGGCGCTTTCTGGAGAGCAGCTCAGGCCAGTAAGCTCTGGGGCACATTGTCAGCAGCTCAGCAGCCTTACCGCCAGCTGGCTCCTCTCTGCACAAGGATGGTTGTGGGGCATGGCAAAGAGAGGGAGGGAGAGACAGGGTGAGATTGCTCCTGGCTGGATGTGCCTCGATGGGATTATGGGACAAGAGGAGAGGTTTCTCCAGTGCCCCAAGACCATGCTTCTCTCCTCACCTTTTCCTGAGGTTGTGCTTTTCTTCTGTCCCAGGGGTCTCTGCATGGCGCTCAATGAGGCCTGGAGATGCCCCTTTCCCTGGGGGTTGATTTGTGAGCTGTGCATGAGTCCAACTTTTGGGAATGAACCAACTGAAACAGCAGCAACTGGCTCCCTACGCACCAGAGACTTTGGGTGGGAGTAAGTGGCCCTTTGGTAAAGACGACTGTCCAGGGAAGAGACCCCCCAGGAAGACCTCTGTTCCTCAACCTGATGTTGATTTGACTCTTTGCAGTTTCTCCAGAGTCCTTCCATTGACACAGTGCTGACAAAATCAGAGCTCCGGGCGCAGCTCATGGAATGGACCAAGGACACAAATCCCGTCATATGTAAGCTCAGTCTACGAGGCCTTGGCAGTATTGTGTTCCAGCCAGAAAAGGTAAGAGGCGTGGATTGCCCAGGGGACCAAGGAAGCCGATGTCTCTCAAATAGCTCGGAAACGAGAGCCAGATCCCCACATAAACCTTGTTGTTTAACACACAGCCCTCAAATGGTGGAGGTGCTTTCCTGAGCAAATCAAGGTATGACGTGCTCCCTGCTCCCATGAGCGGAGCCCTGATTGCAGATGGGATGCAATGGGGGAGGTGGGGTGAGCAACGACAAAGGTTACAGTGAGCAGCTGGCACAGAGTGACAGGAGAACGACTTTCTGCCCCGTTGGGGGGCTCTGCCATCCGTGGTTTCTCCTAGGCGGGAGTGGTGCAGCACGTGCTCCAGGCTGTCACCCCGGAAAGGAATGAGTTGCCTTCTTCATTCCTGCAGGTGAGATGGTTACAGGCCCAGCTGCCAGGAACCGTTGCCAGGTTTTGTGACCGGGATGGAGGGTGTGTCAAGCAGGCCATGCACAAAGCTCAAGACATCATCTACCTCCTCAAGAGGGAGGGGCTTGGCTCCATCTCCCAGGACATTGCAGTCAGCCTTCGCCCCTTCATTGATGACGTAAGACTTGGAACCCCAGGAGAAGCCCGTTCCCCCCCCTCCACCTGTCTCTGATGCCCTTGTCTCTCTCTCCCCATCTCCTTGGCTCCCGCCCCTCAGGCCTGCCATGGAGCCTCCAAGGAGCGCCCCCGCCATGGGTGGGGAATGTCCTGCTTAGCCACCTCCCTGTCAGAGCTCTTCTCGCCAAAGCTGAGTCTCAGCGCCATGCTCCCAGCCCCTGCTGCAGCCTGGCCTGGGGGAGAGGGGCCTGGCCCTGGGCAGATGACCAGCTGTCTGGAGAACACAGGCCCCCAAAGAGGTGGAGATTCTCAGCAGGAAAGAGGTGGGTCGGGAATGGCCCGGCTCTCGGGGGCACCGAAGAGCAAAAGAAATGCTGTGTTTTGTAGCAGCGAATCCCTGCAAGGCTCCAGCAGCGGCTTCTCCCCTTCCCCAGACCAGTCTCCAGCAGACTTCCCTCCCTCTCCCCAAATCTTCTCGGGTTCTGGGATTCTAGGCTCTCCAGACAGAAACTGCCTCTGGGACACCCTGGGGCTGCGCTGTCCTGCACAGGGTCTCAGGCCCTGCACAAGATGTCTATGGCGCTGGCCTGGTGTCCGCCCTGCTCCCCCCACCCAAGTCAGTTCACACGGGGGAACCGGAGCAGCGGGCGGATTATGACTCTGTCGCGTTCTGCTCTGATACTGCCTGGCTTTAACCGGGCGTCCCCACCCCCTGTGTGTCATTGCCAGGAGAGGGGCAGTGTGCGCTCAGCTGCCATTTCACTGCTTGGCAACGTGGTGAGCAGGGTGCAGGACCCGGACAAAGCCCTCGTGCAGCAGGAAATCATCCACTGCTTGCTCCCGCTGCTGCTGCATCTTGCAGACCAGGAGGAGAGTGTGACACTGGTAAGTGCCACGGACATTATTTCCTTCAGAGCAAAGAGCCAGAATCCCCAGGGGCCCCCACTCCAGTCATCACCAGAGCCCCTTGCCCAAGCAGAGTCTTCTCCTCCCGGCTTCACTCCCTGCTGGAGCCTCGTGCCTCATCCATCCTCACAGCACACAGCACAAGGGGTGGAGAAGGTCCAATGTCCCCCACACTATCCCTCTCTCAGTGAGAACCCTCTTGGTCTCCCTTCTCTTGCAGCGATGTAAACTGACGCTCTTCCGCTGCGCAGTGTTTCTCGGCTGGGCTCATTTGAAGAGGCTGTTCCGCAGCATGGCCTGGGATGGCTCCTCACAGCTCTTGAAGAGTGTCGGGAAGTGCCTGGTAGGTGAATTCCTTGTGCCTTGAGAGGGGTGAATGGGGACTTGAGGGAAACCTTTCTAACCCCACAGCCTGAGTACCCATCCGCTTCGGTCGGGTTGCAAGACGCTATTCCAGGCTCTCTGCTGGTTCATTTCTGCAGGAGTTACAATCCGTTCCCATTGTTGACATTTTTCTCCACAACTGTCAGACCTCCAAACTTTTGTCTTTTCAAATGAAAGCGGAGGTTCTGGAGAACACAACAGTGACTTCAGAGAGGTGCTGCTCTGGTGTATGGGTTCGTATTGGCGGTTGCCATGGCCTGGCTATATGCTTTGGCTTTCCTGGACTATTCGCTGTGGGGAGAACATGTCATTTGTATATTGTGCATTTCTTCCTTCTTTCTTTCCAGATGCAGAACAACAAGAGCCACATCCCCAAATTCCTGTTCCAGGCCCTAGACTACCTGGAAAGCTCACAGACAACAATACGACACTCTGCAGCCTTGTTCATTGGTAAGCAGAGCAAATTCACTTCAGCTTTTTTAAATGTTTCCTTCAAAGCCCTTTTCTAGACAGCTGCTCTGTTCCCTCCGACAGCACCAGAATCCTAAAACGGGGGGTGTGTGTGTGTGTCTGTGTGTGTGTGTGTGTGTGTGTTAGAGAGAGAGAGAAGGAGAGAGAGAGAGAATTAACATGTATTCCAAGATGAAGGGAGCAACTTAGCTGTATCGACTGCACCAACTTCCCCTGCCCACAACAGCTCTTTGGCTGCGCCTAAGGGAGATTGAATTCACATCATGCTGGTTTGATGTGAATTCAGTCTCCTTTAGAAATCAGCTTCTCAGTAACTGCTGGGCATCTGATGCTTTATCTAATTTGCTTTGTGAACAGATGTAAGAAATGTATTTAATTTTCCGAAGGGCTGTCTTGGGGAAATGGCTGCATCTTCAGCAGTTTTCAGCGAAGGATTTGAAAAGTAATGAGATCCATTGTATTCATTGTATGCCTAGGAAATACTATCCACCATTACTGTGATTTGTTGTCTGAAACAGTGAATGAAGATGGCATCTCCCGCCTGTATGAAGGTAAGGAAATACCTCTGTGTGTTTGTGCCTCTGTGGGAAGTACAGGGTGCAGCACAGGGCCCAAACACAGGTTTGAATGTGGACACAGGTCCCTCTCTGTCTAAGGACAGCATTTAACGAAGAAGAATGGTCATGCGAGCGTCATCGAGGTACCACAATATGTGTATGGGAGCAGGGGAATTCCATCTCTAGCTCCTTGTATAGACGTAACCTTAAAGCTGTGTGGGGAAAGTGTCTTCATAAAGGTCTGAAAGTCTGTAATGGAAGGCCTGACAGTATTGAAAAGAGCCGTTGTTATTAAGGATGATGATGATGATGACAATTACCCTCATCACCTGCCCTCCCTGTACTGGAGTGATTGCAGGCCAGGGAGATTCCCTCCGAGATTGGTCATCAGCTCATAGGAAATCCCATGAGGGCACATGGGAAACACTTCTCTCTGTGACCTCTTGAGGAATGAAGGCACAGGGCCACAAAAGATTTCAGTAGACATTAGGAGCCTAAATCCCTTTGTGGATCTCGGCCTAAATGTTGGATGGTTTAATGTCGCTGCGGCTGTCACTTTCCTGTTCCATCGAAAGAACAAGTGCCCCCAACCGTCTGCGTGTAGGGGTGTGTGTACGGGTGTAGGCCGGCGGAAGGGGAAGTGACAAGAATGGGGTCTCCTCTCTGTGCAGGGCTATTTTGGGAGGAGCGGAGTTGTTGTTCTTGTGCCCTTAGACTCTTGGGGAGCTAATAGCAGGGGGCGTTGGCCATCGGGAGTGGAGATTTCCTAGGCACCAGGCACATCAGCACCAGAGGCTTTTCAACCTGTTTCCTCTTGTTTTCAGCTTTTCAGGAAGTGCCTTTGAAATCTGACAGGACCACATGGTACATCCTCAACAGACATTATAAATGGTTGCAGAAGCTTGTAAATCTCGTGTCGGGTTCTGCATTTGACTAGGGAACCGGGACCGACACAGAAGAGCTCTTTGTCCTGCTATGGTACGTACAGCAGACGCTTATCAACTTTTTGGTGTCCCTAGCCTCTGTTTGCCAGCAGCTAGGAATGGGTGACAGGGCATAGAGCACTGGATGATTCCTGTCTGTTCACTCCCTCTGGGGCACTTGGCAGTGGCCACTGTCGGAAGACAGGATACTGGGCTAGATGGACCTTTGCTCTGACCCAGTCTGGCCTTTCTCATGTTCTTATGTTTGGAACCGGGGCTGAACAACGAGGTGGATATTGGCAGATGACACAAGATTATGCAGATTAATCAGCCTAGAGGAGACTTTGAAGAAGTTCAAAGGGATCTAATCAAGCCATGTGACTGGGCAGCACAATGGCAGATGAAAACCAGCGCTGACCAAGGCAGGGCCATACACATGGAAAGCAGTGCGGTGAACGACTCCTCCATATCGCTGGTGTCAGAAGCCAAAGCACGGCTGGTTGGGCACAGTGGTTTGAGCAAGGGCGGTGGGGCCGCGTGCTCAGAGTGGTGGAGGTCGAGCCGAGGGGAGCCAAGGGTTGGAGCCGGAGTCAGGAGTCAAGAGCAGGATTGGAACAGGCTGGGGAGCAGGGCCAGGGCCGGATTAACGATTCCCGGCCCATGGGAGCTGCGGGGGGACGCGCGGGGGGAGGGCAGAGCCGACAGGCAAGAGCAGCCCCCGGGACAGAGGTTCCCGGTGCAGTGCTCGTCGCGGCGACGTGGCTGCGGGGGGACAGGAAGAGCAGCGTGCGGAGCCTCCTCGCCCCCACCCCAGCCAGGCAGAGCCGGCCCGGCTGGAACGCAGCACACAGGGGCTTTAGAGGCTGCAGCTCGGGCCCCCCTTAGCCCTGCTCCTTTCCTGAGTGCACCATTGCCCCACTTCTCCCCATTGCCACCCTCTGTTACAGGGCATCACCCTGGAGCTGATCTCTGACATCTCTCTCCCTGGAATGAAGTCACTGCAGAGTCAGGACAACCCCACCTTTGGGCACCATGTGGGACATCTCACCCTACCGCACAGAGCCCGACATTCACACAGCTTCTCGCATGTGATTCCCTCACTCATCAGTGCCAGGCGGAGAGAGGAGAAATTCTCCCAGACTCCCTTTAACCATTGCCAGCCCCCAGGGTAGTGGCGGTTGCCGGGGGTTGGGTGCTCTCTTTAAGAAATGCCAGCTCTCCGGGAACTTGCAAATGAACATTAGCACAGTGGGGTGCTTTTGTGCTGTGGAAAACCACCCTGCTTGAAGGTTTTGTTTTTCTAATTTGTGCTCCTGCCCTTTCTCCCTCTTCCAGACATCTAGAGGCCAACAGGAGCCAACTGAGCCCACCACTGATCCCATCTCTTGTGAGATGGCAAAGCAGCTGTTGCACGGGAAGGAGGAGACAGAAGAGGCCGAGCAGCGTGTGCCGGGGTGTACCAGCCCCACGTAACCCACAGTCTAGGCGGAGGAAGCCAAGCCCCTCCCCAGCCCTGCTGGACACGCTACAACTGGAGCACCAGTGTGAAAGGAAGCAGCTCAGCTCTTGCTAGGCAGAGCGCCGAAAATGGAGGATGCACCTTGTAGGCTCCAGTCCAGAAGCAGCTGAAGCCCCGAGGCGCCGAGACCCAGCCGCACCCCCGGGTGCCTGCAGACGTGCAAGGGAGATCGGAGTGTCTGGGAGTTTCCCACGCCGGGAGCCCAGAGACCCCCAGCCCGTGGCCTAGAGACTTCTCCTCTGAAGTAACCTGGGTGAACGAGCCATTGTCATGCTGAGTGACGTCAGCATGTTCTGGTTGGATCCCCACTGACTCAACGGCAAACACATTGGCCACGGACAAGGCCCTGGGCTAGGGCAAGGGGGAGTAAGGAGAGTCTGGGTCCCACTGCCCTGGCTGCCATTCATCCTCGGGTGACTCTGGCCGTTGGGCCACACAGCCCCGACGGAGAGGACAGCCGCACGGACTCTGGTCGTTGGGCCACACAGCCCCGACGGAGAGGGCAGCCGCACGGACTCTGGTCGTTGGGCCACACAGCCCCGACGGAGCGGGCGGCCGCACGGACTCTGGTCGTTGGGCCACACAGCCCCGACGGAGAGGGCGGCCGCACGGACTCTGGTCGTTGGGCCACACAGCCCCGACGGAGAGGGCGGCCGCACGGACTCTGGCCGTTGGGCCACACAGCTTTGGATGGAGAGGGCGGCCGCACGGACTCTGGGCGTTGGGCCACACAGCCCCGATGGAGCGGGCGGCCGCACGGACTCTGGGCGTTGGGCCACACAGCCCCGACGGAGAGGGCGGCCGCACGGACTCTGGCCGTTGGGCCACACAGCCCCGACGGAGAGGACAGCCGCACGGACTCTGGTCGTTGGGCCACACAGCCCCGACGGAGAGGGCAGCCACACGGACTCTGGTCGTTGGGCCACACAGCCCTGAGTGGGAGGGCAGCCATTTTGGCTCTGGCCATAAGGCCAAACCACCCTGAGGCTAAGGACAGTTATTTAGTTTCACCCATGGGACCTCGCCCCTTCACCCCTAAGGCATCGCCCGTCTGTCACCATAAGACCCACACCATGATATAAGACTTTCGGGATCACGATGCAAATATGAGTAGAAGCAAGGAGTAGCATGTGACCCCTCTAAGAGCTCCTGCCACTCCTCTACCAATCTGGGGGTGTTTTATCTCCATCCATCTGCCTCAGGAATGGATTTGACCAATGGGGGAAAGTTCTGGGGCAGAGTGACCCATCCGGAAGTGGGTCACGTGACCCCTCCGAGAACTCCTCCCAGTTGGGGTGAGCCTCAGCCCCTTAGGACCAGCCAGAGAGGGGATTTCACCAAACAGGGTAAGTGCCGTGGTGTGGTGACCTGCCCGTAAGAGGGGCCCATCACCGCTCCATGAAATCCCCCAACCCTCCTCTACTAATCGGTCAGGGTTTCACACACCCCATAGGCCATCCCAGAAGGGAAACGTACCGATCAGAATAGGCAGTGCCCGAAGGTCTAGGCCAGAAGCCGCCGATCTCTGGAGCTCCATGTTTGCGTGGCTGGCAGCATCCTCCTGGAAGTCGCAACACAACACTGCGTGGAAGATCCCGTCTCGTTCCAAGGATGTCTTTTGCAGAAATCGTGGCCTAGGCCTTCGGGCTAAACCTGTTCTGGATTGGGACACGTTTCCCTTCTGAGATGACCTAAGGTGGGAGTGAAACCCTCGCCAATTGGTAGAGGGCGGTGTGGGGACTTTTTAGGGTCCACAGGATCCTGTTGCGGGCAGCTCACTCCACTATGGCACTTCCCATATTTGGTCAAATCCCCTCTCGGGGTGGCCCTACAGGGCAGACGCCCACTTCAGTTGTAGAGGACAGAGGGAGGAGTTCTCAGAGGGGAGATACAACCCCCTTCTGGATGGGTCACCCTGCCCCGCAACGTCCCCTGATTGGTCAAATGCATTCTCTGGGTGTGTAAAATGGTGTTTGCCCCTGCCAAATTTTCGTAAAAGAAGGGAAGAAAGGCATGTATGTTTTGTGTTATCTATAAGGTGGCCATCTTGGACTTGGCAAAAGAATTTGGTGACCTTTTGCCATTGGCTATATTATTTTGGGTTGGGAAGCACACTGCCACGCACGGATTGAATCCGCGTAGATAGGGTCTAACATCCAGGCAGAGACGACGCAAAGAGGGATAGGGAGGGTTTTTAGTTAGGTCTACTCACCCGGTCCTGTGTCCATCATCGAAGTCTGTCCCTGACGTCCAATGTCAAGAGAGCAGAAGCTGTCCATCGCTCTCCCTGCAAGAGAAGGTAGAAAGCACATCAACATTTCCTCGTGGGTGTAATTGTTTGTGAGAGTGGAGCATTTCCAGAGTTAAAGTTTTGTTATTGCACCCCTTCTCTAGCCTATCCTAGTCCTTTCCCCCATCGTAAATAAAGTCTTGTTTGTGTGGTTACCACTCCATGGCCTTATTTTCGTGTGCTAAGGCAAGCTCTGACAGACGGGATTACAGAGGGGACTATGTGGGAAGACTTTACTGTAAGATTCCCCGCATCTTCTGAATGGGGTTTGGGTTCTGCCCTCTTTAAAGGAAGGAAAAATCCTGACAGGTGATCCTAGGGGGCTGAAACCCTCTGTGATGAGTTAGTAATCTGTCCTGTTCACCACTCTAGGATGGAGTCTGGGATGCAGGCTCTGGGATGGAGTTTGGGTGCTGGGTGCAGGCTCCGGGCTGGGGCACAGGGTGGGGGTGCAGGATGGGTGGAGGGGTGCAGGCTCTGGAAGGGAGTTTGGGGATGGGAGGGGCTGCGGAGGGAGGGGCTGCAGGCTGTGGAACGGAGTTTGGTTGTAGGCTCTGGGCTGGGGGAAGGGGTGGGGGTGTAGGAGGAAGTTTGGGTGCAGGAGAGGGTGTGTGGGAAGAGGGTGGGGGTGCAGGCTCTGGGCTGGGGCAGGGAGAACCGCAATTAACTCATGCAATTAACTCAAAAAAATTAATCGCAATTAAAAAAATTAAAACTGCAATTAATCATGATTAATTTTTTAATTGTGATTTTTTTTAGGTATGATTGATCACCCTGTTAAACATTGAATACCAACTGAAATGTATTAAAGATTTTGGTTGTTTTTCTCCTTTTTTCAAATATACTGATGTCCATGACAACACAGAATACAGGGCTCACTTTCTAGGATGATGGTTTACAAATATTTACACTGTCAAAGTAATAAAAGAAAGAGCATTTTTCAGTTCCCCTCATAAAAGTGCAGCAGTGCAAGCTCTTGGCCGTGAAAGTGCAACTTACAAATGTAGATTTTTTGTTTTGTTCTAGAACTGCACCCAAAAGGAAAACAGTGTCAATGTTTCGCGCCTACAAGGCCACCGGACGTTGAGAAGAGGCGTTCACATGGCACTTTTGTAGTCAGCATTGCATGGTAGTTATGTGCCAGGCATGCTAAACATTCGTATGCCCATGCATGCTTTTGCCACCAGTCCAGAGGACATGCTTCCATGCTGATGATACTCGTTAAAAAAAAGTAATGTGTGAATTAAATCGGTGACTCAGCTCCTTGGGGGAGAATTGTCTTCTCCTGCTCTCTTTTACCTGCACTCTGCCACAGATTTAATCTCCTAGCCATCTCGGATGATGACCCAACACGTGGTGTTCGTTTTAAGAACACTTTCACTGCAGATCTGACAAAAGGCGAAGAAGGACCAATGTGAGATTTCTAAAGATAGCCACAGGACTTGACCCAAGAGTTAAGAGTCTGAAATTGGACTCCAAAATTTGAGCGGGATGAGGCGTGGCGCATACTTTCTGAAGTCTGAAAAGAGCAACACGCCAATGTGGAAATGACAAGATCCAAACCACCGAACAAGAAAATGAACCTTCCGCTGGTGACATCTCAATCTGTCCTCAACATGGACGCATGACCTCTGGAACGGTGGTTGAAACGCGAAGGGACGTATGATTCTTCAGCACATCTGGCCTGTCAATATCCTGCGATGCCAGCTACAACAGTGCCCTCTGAATGCCTGGTCTCCCTTTTAGGTGACACTGTCAACGAGAAGTGGGCAACATTAGCTCCTGCAAATGTCAACAAACCTGTTTGTCTGAGCGATTGGCTGAACAAGTAGCAGGACTGAGAGGGCTTGTGGCCTTTCAAGTTTTTCATCATTTTATTTTTGAATGCAGTTATTCCACTTCTGTTACGTGTGAAAAATGCAGATTTTTCTTCCCCATAATTACAGCACTTACTCCGAGACGACATTTGCTGACTGGCTTTATCAAGAATCATTAAAAATGGGTCTTCACACATTTAGCACTGACTGTCAGCCCCTGCCATGTTGTGATACCGTTCAAAGCACAATACACTGTTTTGATGAAGGTATTTTAGTGCTTGTAGGCCCAGAATGTATTCAGCTGATTTTTAGAGCCTGTTAGACTTTTGGTATGTTTTTCAAAAGCATCTGTTTAAAATAATGTAGGTCTGGGATCGGGCACCTGACAACACAGATGGGGGCCGAGTGGGCTGTTCAAAACAGGTTAGGCACCAGGGGCTAGCTCCATAAAAATACTGAGCTGGGCTTGGCTGCTACTTTCACTTTAGCTCCCTAAATCTGACACTGAGATGCTGCCGATCCTCAACCCCCCACAGCTACAGCCTAAATGTAAGGGGACTGTTGCCCCCTTACTAACAGTCAGTGGGGGTGTTTTGATTGGCTAGCTCCCAGTACTAAAAGGGGAAGGGTCGATGGGAAACCAGGACCCTGAGACTGATAGTCCCCAGGAACAATGGGGAGAGGCCAATGCTCCAGGTCAGCCTGAATGACAGGGTGAGAAGGCTAATGAGGGAGTCAGGAGGCCAGGGGGGTCCCGTCCTCTGTGTGAGCTGGATTTGCCTGGGTCAGACAGACAGAGTGGGGCCGAGCTAAGGAGAAAGCAGGGGCCCGAGCTGAGCTGGGGAGCGGAGCTGTGCCGATCCAGAGGGACCAGTAAAGCAGCCCAGAGAGAGCAGACCTGTCGTGGGAGCAACCAGAGCCAGAGGGGCCAGAGAAGCAGCCCAGGGAGCTGGGGGCAGAGCAGCAGCCGTGCAGAGACCGAGTGGTGGGGCTGGGGCTGGAGCAGTCTGGAGCTGGATGCGGTGAGCAGCTGGGGAGAGCGAGGGGGACCCTGGGCAGCGGGCCCCGCACAGGGAGACGCCTCAGCCAAGGGGCTCTGCAGGCCAGGCTTGGATCGTAACCCTGACAGGGCGGGGGCCACACTGGGAAGAAGGGTCCTGCCACTTCGAGCCTGAGAGCGTGTGGCCACCACCAGAGCGAGTGTCCGACCCGCAGCATCCCCGCAGCACGGCCAGGGCCGGAGAAGGGGCCTGGGACTCACAAGGAGCAGACTGTGAACTGCCCTAACGTTCCAGAGACCCTGTTTGTGATGTTCCCTGCCACAGAGCGGGGTGATGTGTTTCCTTTCACCTTTCCCATTTTCCCTTATTCTTTTTTAAAATTAATTGTTGATTAAATAACTTGCATTTGCTTTAAATTATATGTAATGATTAGTGGGTCAGAGAAGTGCCCAGTACAGAGAGTACCCCGGAGTGGGGACACCCGAGCCCCTGTCCTAGGTGACCACCGCAGGGTTGGGGGTCGAGACCCCCAGGAATCCTGGGTCCAGCCTTGTCGGGGTTCTGAGGACTCTGCCAGACAGGAGAGTGGAAGGGGAGTCCTCCAGGGTAGGGAGGCCTCTGGGGAAAGGGAGTGGGAGCGAGGACTCAGATCCTTTCGCGAGCCCACTTCACCGGGGTCGTGCAGAAGCCAGGACAGTTCCCCACAAGAGCGGGACTATTCCCCCGCTTAGAGGAATGTAACCCTTCTGCCCGTCAGAGTTGGCAGCAACAAGGGCCGGGTTCAATATCTAGGGGATCCATTCCAATAACACAATGCAAACCGGCTCGAGCCCCCACCCAGTGACCTGGGACAAATATATACCACCCCCGCTGGGCGCCTCCAAGAGGCAATACTTCCCCTCTCGCAAGCACATAGCCTGAGTGTAGCAAAAGCCTTTTAATAACAGAGAGAAACAATGTGGCATTATGTTGGGGAAACACCACCAACAGGATTCATAACACAACCCATGAGCAAATTGGGGCATGCCCTTTTCCCTTTGGTTCTTGAGTCCAGCAACCCCAAATCACCCAAAGTCCCAAAAGTCCAATGCCCCAAAAGTCTCTGTCCCTGGTCAGGGCAGCCCCAGAGTTCGAAAGTTTATCTGCGGAGCTTTACCTCCCAACCTGGGTGGAAATGGGACGGGGGTAAGAGGCACCTTACATGATCTGAAGCTGACCGCCCCATAGCTCCATAGCGGCGCTCCGCTCCACCAGCTGCCCCACAAACTCCTTCGCTCCGCTGCGCTCCGCTCCGCCAGCCACCCCACGAACTCCTTCGCTCAGCTGCGCTCCGCTCCGCCAGCTGCCCCACGAACTCCTTCGCTCAGCTGCGCTCCGCTCCGCCAGCTGCCCCACGAACTCCTTCGCTCAGCTCCACGACCCACAAGCAGCTCCTGCCATCCACACACTGCTCCGCGTCGAACTGCTTCACCAGCCGTGCCGCAAACTGCTCCACAATATATCTTCAGGCTCCCCCACTACTTAACACAACACTCAGTGATTTCAGCTCTTAGGTGAATTCAGCTTGTAGTAGGGGAGCCCCAGTGCTGGTGCACTGTCAGCCCAAAGTGAGCTCAGCAGCCTATAACTAGACTTCTAATGAAATCAAAATTAGCTCTGATATTCCACAGTGGAGAGAGGAGGAAGTGCAATTAGCATGGAAGGCCCTCACCAAGGGGCCCATGCCACCAAGTATTAATACTTGTCCCCAGCCTCTCTCTATTCACACAGTTTTGGAACCCATGACCCTTGCCTAGCGAGTGCTACTTAGTTGATGGTGAATCCCTCCATCATAACAAAAGGCCACGTACAGTTCCAAGCACAGTTCCCATAATCAGGGTAATAACAATTTATTCTTCCTGCCCCAATAACAGAGACGCTGGGGATCCCACAGCAGCCAAAGTGACCATTTGAGCAGCTATGGTCTCATTCTAGGCGTGGTGGGTGTGCCTATGCAAATGACATCGGCCCCTGAAGTTCTTTTCCACAACTTGCCACACCTCACCACCAGATGTCAGGGTGGAGCTCATCCTGACACTGCTTACATCCTCCCCCCAGCCGAGACTTTGTCGTCCCGACAAATCACACTCCCTTTATACCAACTCATTGGTTTCCTCCAAAGGGCCTCAGGAAGCCCACTTTAGCTTCCACAAGCCTGTGTGCTAAATGTATTGGCTCCTCACTAGTCACCCCAGGTGCATCATAAGTTAACCGTTTCACTGGTCTTATCACCCTGTCTCGTCTATTGAGAATCTCTGTTGCCGAGGTAGGGGGAACATCCTCTTGAGTGACGGATGGAGAGGCTTCCCTGGAGGGTCCCTCAGCTACTGGCGTAGGCCCCTGCACTCCTAGTTCTAACGCTGGAGGGTCCAAGGTGCCCAGGACATCCTCTACCTGTCTGTCCCCATTGTCCAGTAACCTGTGTGTGTCATCACAGGGGGGTCTCATCAGCAGCACCGGGGTATCAGAAAGGGGCCTAAATAGTTCCGCCATTGGGTTTAGGGCGGAAGAGGGAAAACTCTCGTTTGGTTCAGCTGATCGAGACTGAAATCTTGTCTCCATCCCAGGATACACCAGGGTTGTGTCTTCCTCCTCAGACTCACTCTCAGATGTGCAGAATAGGGGTAAGTTAGCTGCAGGGGGCCCACTGTCTGTGTTGGATGGCGGCTTTGGTCTAGCACCTCTGTTCTGCCCGGCGGCCCTGCCGTGGCCCATCTCATAAGGGGTGCTTACCAATTCCCCCACAGGGAGCAAAAGGTTTCTATGCACCGTCTTTATTTGCCCTGGACCGTCTTCAGGTTTGATCTTGTAGACCGGCAGATCTCCCAGCCTTTCCATCACCAGGTAAGGTATTGCCTTCCATCTGTCAGCTATCTTGTGTTTGCCAGCAATACCCAAATTTCGCAGCAGGACTCTGTCTCCCAGCTGGAGCTCCTGCGAACGCACTCTAGCATCATATCGATGTTTGTTGCGGTCTGCGTTCTTCCGAGCCGCAGCGGTAGCTAAGCGATAAGCATCCCACAGCTTTTCTCTTAGTCGGGATACATATTGCTGATGAGTTTCATAGCTATCTCCATCCTCTGATATACCAAAGCACAAGTCTATGGGTAATCTTGGTTCTCGCCCAAACATCAAGAGATATGGGGTGACTCCCGTAGCATCGTTCTTTGTGGCATTGTAGGCATGCACCAGAAATGCGACATGCTGGCTCCAGGTTGCCTTCTGCTCTGGTCGCAAAGTTCCCAACATATCTAATAGGGTTCGATTGAACCTCTCTGGCTGAGGATCACCTTGGGGGTGATAAGGCGTTGTCCTAGACTTTTTAATTCCTGCTATCTTCAGCACCTCCTTCAGAAGGTGACTCTCAAAATCCCGCCCCTGATCAGAGTGTATCCGAGCCGGGAATCCATAGACTGAGAAATATTTGTCCCACAATACTCGAGCAACGGTGGTGGCCCTCTGATCACGTGTGGGATATGCTTGTGCATACCGTGTAAAATGGTCAGTCACTACTAGAATGTTTCCAACATTCCTCTTGTCTACCTCTACAGACAAGAAATCAATGCATACCAACTCCAAAGGTTTGTTGCTGGTGATGTTCTTGAGATATGCAGCCCTCGTGGGCAGAGTTTTCCTTTGAACACATCGAGCGCAAGTCTCACATTTCCTGCGAACATCTTCAGCCATTCGGGGCCAATAGAACCTACTACGAATAAGTTCCAGGGTCCTCTCCATCCCTAAATGCCCAAAGTCATCATGCAGGGCCCTCATGGCCAGGGCTCTGTACTTTTTTGGCAGCACTAGTTGTGCTCGTTGTTTTTGTAAAGGGTCAGTGGTCATTCGGTGTAGCACTCCCTGAATCAGTTTTAGTTTGGTCCATTCTCTCAATAGTAGTTTACCCTCCGGGTTAGGTGGGACAACCGCAGCTGGGCTTCGCCCCTCCCTTTTGGCAAGTAGTGTATCACGAATGTCAATATCTTGCCGCTGGGCTTCTTGCCAGTCAGCCGCATTGAGCATGGGCAAAGGAGATTGGTCTAATGCAATATAGTTCACTGAAGCAGAAGGCATGCATTCAGGGGGCAGGCCCAAAGCTTCTGCAACACATCCCTGAAAGCCCTCACGGGCCTCTGGCTCTCGGCGACTCACACTGCAAATAGCTCTCACTCCATCTGTGGGTATCACAGCAACTTCTGGAGCCTGCGGACGCCTGGACAATGCATCTGCATCTACATTGCTTCTCCCTGATCGGTACTGAATGCTGAACTCATAGCTAGCCAAGGCAGCCACTCATCTCTGCCCTGTAGCATCCAGCTTAGCACTTGTTAACACATAAGTCAGTGGATTGTTGTCTGTCCACACCTGGAACTGAGCACCATACAAGTAGTCTCGAAATTTCTCAGTGATGGCCCATTTCAAGGCCAAAAATTCCAGCTTGTGGGTGGGATAGCGAGTTTCACTATCAGACAATCCTCGGCTGGCAAAGGCTACAGGTTTACATTTGCCTTCCACTTCCTGGTACAGGACTGCTCCCAGACCCTCCAAACTGGCATCAGTATGCAGGATAAATGGTTTGCTTGGGTCAGCAAAAACTAGGACTGGAGCATGAGTTAGGCAAGTAATGATTTCTCGAAAAGCCCTTTCACATCTCTCATCCCACCGTGGCCCAAATGGTGCAAAGGGGCCATTGTGTCTCTGCACAGGAGGCTTTGGGGACCTCCCCTTATTCTTGGACTTAGATTTGTTCTTGCTGGACTGATGTCCCCTGGTAAGATCATTCAGAGGCTTTACAATTGTAGCATAGTTTTTCACAAATCTGCGGTAGTAGCCACTAAATCCAAGAAAGGTCTTGAGTTCTCTGTAGTTACTTGGACGTGGCCATGTAGTGAGTGCTTCTATTTTATCAGGATCAGTACTCACACCTTCTTGGGACACAATGTGACCCACATACTTCACTGAGGTTCTGCAGAACTGGCATTTGTCAATTGAAAGCTTCAGACCATAATCCTCCAACCTATCAAGCACTTTAAGAAGTCTTTCTTCATGCTCCTCTAAGGTTCTTCCAAACACAATCAGGTCATCCAAATAAACTAACACTTGCAGTAAATTCATGTCTCCCACAACTTTCTCCATGAGACGTTGAAAGGTGGCAGGTGCTCCAGAAATCCCTTGGGGCATGCGTTCGAACTGATAAAACCCTAATGGGCAGATGAAGGCTGTCTTCTCCTTATCTTCTTCTCCCAGAGGGATCTGGTAGTATCCACTTCGAAGATCCAGCACAGAGAACCACTGGCTTCCCAGCAAACAGTCTAAGGCATCTTGCACTCGAGGCATAGTGTACTGGTCGACCACAGTACGGCTGTTTAGGGTGCGGTAGTCAATACACATCCGGATTTTCCCATTCTTTTTGCGGACTACCACAATGGGTGAGGCGTATGGGCTACGGGACTCTGTAATGATGCCATTCGCAGCCAGCTCCTGAAGATGATGTCGCACATCTTCCATCTCAGAGAGAGCAATCTTCCTAGATCTCTCCCTGAAAGGTCGAGAGTCATGTAGTCTGATATTGTGCTCTACTCCTTTTGCACATCCCACATCCCACTCATGCAGTGAGAACACCTTGGATCTTTCACAAAGTTTCTTCCTCAGGCGATCTTTCCAGTCCTCGGACACTGGTGAATCTCCAAAGTCAAACTTTGCTGGGTCTATTGTCGGAACTTGAGTTTCACACTGGGGTTTTACAATCGACTCAGGCTCAAAGAGGTCTGCTATCTTTTGTCCTTGCTTCACAACAACATCACGACTCGTTTCATTAGCAATCAGTATAGTCACCCTTTCCTGGGCTTCAGCAGGTAGGGTTATGACTCCACTGGGGACCAACACTCCTTCAGGGAGCTCTCCTCCCATCGGCTGCTCTATCATTGCTAACGTCCCTTTACTGCCTTTCAGCCAGGTGCTCATGACAAGCACTTCTTGCTCCGTCCTTGCAGGCACTACTAAGGGGGTTGTGCCCGCGTACTTCAGTGCCCCAAGCGGTAGCTCAGATGTGTCCCTTTTAGCGCTCTCAATTTTCCTATAGGCTTCAGCACAAAGCGTATGGATCATCAGGGTATTCAGGTACTGGTCCCCAGCCCGCCTTCTGCAGTAATCCGCGAGTACCTTGAAGAGACTGGAGTTGGTCCCTATCAGCACAGACACATCAGAGGTCCCTTTAGTGTCAGGGCATATTAAGGCAGCTGTGTCTACCTCTTCTCTTACCCCAGCAACCTCCTCTGGGAATTCCAGGTGCACTATGACATACCCTTGATAGGGGTATTCATCCATGCTGAGGCCACACAGGCCAAGGCCAGTCAGTGGCTGTATAGGCAGGTGCCTAAGCATCTGTTGGTAGAATGACTGAAATATAATAGTCACTTGAGATCCAGTGTCAAGCACTGCTTTACACTCCACCCCTTCAATCCTCACCGTGACCTCTGCTCGAGGCCCTATCAGTCCTGCAGGGATCCCAGCTGGACAGTCTTTTCTGGGGGAATCTTCAAATCCTGCAGACCTGGGGGGTCCCTGTCCCCAGACCCTCTGGCAGCTACCGGATCTCTCCCAACTGATCCTCAGCTTTCCATACACTAAGGAGGGGTTTTCTTCATTACGGCACTTTGCAGCACTGTGTCCATCCTGACCACATCGGTAGCAGAAGAATTGACCTTTTCTCCTTCGCCTGGGGGGGATGGTGGCTCTAAGTGCGGGCTTCTCAATCGCCACAGTTTGAGGCTTCTTATTCCTGGAAGTCTTAACTCGGTCAACGGTACTTTGCAGCTCAGCTATCCGTTCCGTCAGGACCTGCATTTGTTGGGCAAGTTCCTCTCTGGTGCTCACCATCAGTACACTGGCCGTTTGCAGTGGTGTTGTGCTGGCTGGCTCCGATGTTTGGGCTTCCCAAAACTCACTGGCAGCCTGCCTTTCTTCCTCCTCTCGGACCTCTTTTATCAGCTGGGAGTAACTTGGGGGATGTTCCCGTCGTTCTCTTAGCTGGAGATGAAGTAGAATCGGGTTCTGATACTGAGTTCCTCTTACAATTTGAGCCAGTCTGGTCTGATCCATCTGCTCAGCAGTCACTGCTCCCCTCATGACAGCTCTCTGAAGCAGTCTCTCCAGTCTCTGTATGTAGGTTGAAGCCTTCTCGCCCTTTTGTTGTCGGGAATTAAGGAACTTACAGTAGCTGTCTTCAGGGCCCTCTACGCTCCCAAAGTTGTGTTCAAGGGCCTCTAGGCAGTCCTTCACACTGACCCCAGGGTCAATGAGCTTCAGGGTGCGAATCACATCTAATGCTGGGCCGCCAAGGCTCTCTATAAGGCATCTTCGCTTTTCTGCATCTGGTACGGCCCACTCTTGCAGCATTTCAGTGGTATGCTCTAACCAGGGTTCAAACTCCTCCTCCCCAGCAAATAATCTTAACTTACGACAAGAGTCTGACTCAGCATGGGGCAGCACAACCTTTTCCAATATTTGCCCCAGAACTTTTGTCCAATCATCAGCCGAGGCTGCAGCCCCTGAGCTAGAAGCTGCTGAGCCAGGGCCCAACAAACCTGACATATTAGCCATTATACAAACAGTAATTTCCTCAAAATATAAGCACAAACAAAACAAAAAAATATATAAATTGTTTCCCAATGTAGTGGATCACTCAACAGGTGCTTGCGAGGGGTACTGACCCAGGCTATCCCGGACGAGCCCCCAAAAATGTAACCCTTCTGCCCGTCAGAGTTGGCAGCAACAAGGGCCGGGTTCAATATCTAGGGGATCCATTCCAATAACACAATGCAAACCGGCTCGAGCCCCCACCCAGTGACCTGGGACAAATATATACCACCCCCGCTGGGCGCCTCCAAGAGGCAATACTTCCCCTCTCGCAAGCACATAGCCTGAGTGTAGCAAAAGCCTTTTAATAACAGAGAGAAACAATGTGGCATTATGTTGGGGAAACACCACCAACAGGATTCATAACACAACCCATGAGCAAATTGGGGCATGCCCTTTTCCCTTTGGTTCTTGAGTCCAGCAACCCCAAATCACCCAAAGTCCCAAAAGTCCAATGCCCCAAAAGTCTCTGTCCCTGGTCAGGGCAGCCCCAGAGTTCGAAAGTTTATCTGCGGAGCTTTACCTCCCAACCTGGGTGGAAATGGGACGGGGGTAAGAGGCACCTTACATGATCTGAAGCTGACCGCCCCATAGCTCCATAGCGGCGCTCCGCTCCACCAGCTGCCCCACAAACTCCTTCGCTCCGCTGCGCTCCGCTCCGCCAGCTGCCCCACGAACTCCTTCGCTCAGCTCCACGACCCACAAGCAGCTCCTGCCATCCACACACTGCTCCGCGTCGAACTGCTTCACCAGCCGTGCCGCAAACTGCTCCACAATATATCTTCAGGCTCCCCCACTACTTAACACAACACTCAGTGATTTCAGCTCTTAGGTGAATTCAGCTTGTAGTAGGGGAGCCCCAGTGCTGGTGCACTGTCAGCCCAAAGTGAGCTCAGCAGCCTATAACTAGACTTCTAATGAAATCAAAATTAGCTCTGATATTCCACAGTGGAGAGAGGAGGAAGTGCAATTAGCATGGAAGGCCCTCACCAAGGGGCCCATGCCACCAAGTATTAATACTTGTCCCCAGCCTCTCTCTATTCACACAGTTTTGGAACCCATGACCCTTGCCTAGCGAGTGCTACTTAGTTGATGGTGAATCCCTCCATCATAACAAAAGGCCACGTACAGTTCCAAGCACAGTTCCCATAATCAGGGTAATAACAATTTATTCTTCCTGCCCCAATAACAGAGACGCTGGGGATCCCACAGCAGCCAAAGTGACCATTTGAGCAGCTATGGTCTCATTCTAGGCGTGGTGGGTGTGCCTATGCAAATGACATCGGCCCCTGAAGTTCTTTTCCACAACTTGCCACACCTCACCACCAGATGTCAGGGTGGAGCTCATCCTGACACTGCTTACAGGAAGAAGGAGGTGCCTGAAAGTAGGACCCACAAAACCCAGCGTGCGAGGCATCTCCACACCGACACTAACCAACGGGAAAGGCCGATGGCAGGGGTGTGTCCTGAGCCCCCCCTGCCTCTCTGGATCTCAGGTTACGAGGTCTGGCTTGGAGAGAGGTACCTCCCCCGGCTCCCGCCCGCCCAGCTTTCCCCCACCCCCTGCCCTGCCCTGCCCTGCCCCGGCCGTACCTGGTTCCAGCCCGGCCCTGCCGCGGGGTGGGACCAATACTGCTGCCAAGGCCGTCCCGAGGGGGGTGCGGGCTCGGGGCAACCCCCACTCCTCCCCAGACCCCGCCCCGCTCCACCCCTTCCCCCAAGACCCTGCCTCCTTCCGCCCCTGAAGCAGCAAGATTAATCCCATACATTGCATTGATTGTGACTTATTTGCCTGATTTGAAACGAGACCAAAAGGACCTGAGTCTCCTCGCTGTCGATAGCCCCCCGCTCGGCCAACCAGCCCTGAGACTCTGAGGGGCGGGCGGCTGAGAGGTCTCACCAGAGGTCCCAGAGGACGGCCAGGTCACCATCAGAGCGGATCACTCTCAGATCCAGACCCACCTCTTTGTGAGGACCGCCCGCGATGAGAGCAACCCCCACTTGCCCACCCTCCACACACACCCCTCCTTGGGAGAGAGAGGGAAACAGGGAAAAAAGAAGCAAGAGAAGAGGAGAAAGGAGGGAGGAAAGAGGAGAAGGGAAACCCAAAAGGATAAACCCCAAGGTCCCCAGTGATTCCAAGCGTCAAAGCGCTCGGTAGGAAATCACATTCTGCCCCCTTAAGCCAGTGTTTTCTGTGCCGAGAATTCTGCCTGCAGCAGGTGCATCAGACCCAACAGATTCCAAACCTCTCGCAGCCTCCGACCTTGTCCAAGGGAAGTTCGTTTTCTGGCACAATCAGTGGTCGGAAAGGAGAAAACTCCACAGAGGCTCCTCCTCATGCTACGACGTGAATCCTAATTCTCTCCCCGTCCTCGAGGGGAGACCTGGAGAAGGAGACGTGCGGCAGCAAAGCCGGGGGGGTCTCAGCGACTACCCTGGCCCTGCACCTCGGCCCTGCCCCGCTGATGTCGGGGTCTCTCTGTGAGGTCACCCCCTCCCCACCACCTTTGCCCAATGGGCTGAGGTCCTGCAAAAGGCCTTGGTGATGTCACTGCCCCCCCACCCCTCCCCTCCCAGCTGATGTCCTGCCCCTGCCCAGCCTCTTGGAGCTTGGAGTTGTTGCCCCCGGATCTCCGCACTCAATGACTGGTGAGTCTGGGGATGGAGCCGGCTATACAATAAACCACCAGTTTTTCATAAATTAGTCGACTTAAGGCCAGAAGGGACCATGGGAGCATCTAATATGACGCCCTGCATCTCCCAGCCCTCCTGTGTATCATAAGAGCTGCTTTTTGATGAAAGCACTTTCCCGAAAGGCATCTAGTCTTCACTGGAAGACATCAAGAGATGGAGAATCCATCACTTCTCTTGCCAGTTTGTTCCAGTGATGAGTCACCCTCCCTCTTACAAATCTCTGCCTTGTTCTAAGGAGAATTTTTCTGATTTCTGCTTCCAGCCATTGGTTCTTGTTCTGCCTTTCTTTGCAAGACTAAAGAGCCCTTTAAATACTTGGTGTTTTCTCTCAGCGAAGGCACTTGCAGGCTGCCATCAGCTCACCTCTCCATCTTTTTAAAAACTAAACAGACTGAGTTTTTCAATTCCTCCTTATAAGTCTTCTCCATCCCTCAAATATGGCTCTTTTCTGCACCCTCTCCAGTTTTTTTTAACGTTATTTTTGAAATGTGGACACCAGAACGGGATGCAGTATTCCAGTGTCAGTCTCCCCGCTGCTGAATCACATCCCTTTCCATCCTCTCTTTATCTATCCATGGATGGCGTCACGGACTCACAGGACTTGTGCTCTCTCTCAGCCTCGTACAATCCTTGGGAGGAACCCCTTCAGTGTGACAGCCCTTCTCGGAGATCCACTCTCTCGAGGGTTAAGCCATAGGCCCTTCCGCCTCCTGCAACCCCTCTTCTCTGAGCCTTGAGCATGCCTGTCTGCCATGGGCCCCCTCAGGGAGTCCCCTCACTCTGGACCCCTGGGGCCTCTACTCCCAGAGGGAAGAAAGCAACCCCGATCTCGAGACTGCCGTGACTCTCAGCCAGCGTAAAAGAGAGGGGTTTATTGAGCATCTGAACACAGCACAGGAAACTCTCAGGGCCTCAGGCCTAATCTCCCTCTGCACAGTCCATCTAGGTCTCTCCTGCACCCGTGTGGGCTCTGGCTGCTTTCTCTCCCCAGTCCAGAAGCCCGCTCCTTCCAGCTAAGCGTCCGATATCACCTTCCCACAAGCCTGTGTCCTTTGTCTTCTGTCCCAGGTGAACAGGCTGCCTGGGTCTCCTCTATCTCAGCCTCTCCTCTCCTCCCTCTTTTCTTTCCCCCTGGCTGAAAGCAGTCACCGGGTCTTCTCTCCTCAGCCCATTGTCCTACTACTGGCCCGACCTGGCTGTGACTTCAAAGCTGGGCCTCCCGCTCACCAGTCGCTGGGGTATCCATTCTCCAGGCCTTTGCCTGAGGGCCCAACTGACAGGAGAGATCACCGCTGGTCCTCTGTAACAATAAACTACCTCTCCCACCTCGTTAAACAAACAGCACCCAGGGAAACTGAGGCATGCAAACCATTGAAAAACCAAGAAAATCCCCCCGTCATCACCGATGGCTTTGGCCCTGTTCCCCACAGCATCGCAACGGGAGCGGATGTTGAGCGGCTTGCCCGGTATGACACCTAAATCCTTGACAGAGTCACGGCTTCCCGGAGTACAGTTCCCCCTCGGTGGCCTGCCTGCTCTGTCCTGCTGCCCCCTCCCACTGCGCCAAGAGGGGACCTGGTGACTGGAGCTGCTGTGGTTGTGTGAGAGCGCCGGGCTGAGAGACCAAAGGGCACCTCCGTTCTGGAACAGAGGGGTCTGGCCGGTAGGCGCAGTCGCCCCCGGTTTGGGGCACAGAAGGGGCTGTGGCTGGCAGCAGCTTGAAGCCCGTCATAGAATCATAGAATCATAGAATATCAGGGTTGGAAGGGACCCCAGAAGGTTATCTAGTCCAACCCCCTGCTCGAAGCAGGACCAATTCCCAGTTAAATCATCCCAGCCAGGGCTTTGTCAAGCCTGACCTTAAAAACCTCTAAGGAAGGAGATTCTACCACCTCCCTAGGTAACGCATTCCAGTGTTTCACCACCCTCTTAGTGAAAAAGTTTTTCCTAATATCCAATCTAAACCTCCCCCACTGCAACTTGAGACCATTACTCCTCGTTCTGTCATCTGCTACCATTGAGAACAGTCTAGAGCCATCCTCTTTGGAACCCCCTTTCAGGTAGTTGAAAGCAGCTATCAAATCCCCCCTCATTCTTCTCTTCTGCAGGCTAAACAATCCCAGCTCCCTCAGCCTCTCCTCATAAATCATGTGTTCTAGACCCCTAATCATTTTTGTTGCCCTTCGCTGGACTCTCTCCAATTTATCCACATCCTTCTTGTAGTGTGGGGCCCAAAACTGGACACAGTACTCCAGATGAGGCCTCACCAATGTCGAATTGAGGGGAACGATCACGTCCCTCGATCTGCTCGCTATGCCCCTACTTATACATCCCAAAATGCCATTGGCCTTCTTGGCAACAAGGGCACACTGCTGACTCATATCCAGCTTCTCGTCCACTGTCACCCCTAGGTCCTTTTCCGCAGAACTGCTGCCTAGCCATTCGGTCCCTAGTCTGTAGCGGTGCATTGGATTCTTCCATCCTAAGTGCAGGACCCTGCACTTATCCTTATTGAACCTCATCAGATTTCTTTTGGCCCAATCCTCCAATTTGTCTAGGTCCTTCTAGTCCTAGCTGCGCTAGGCACTGTTTGAATGAGTGCAACGTCTGTGTTACATATGGGCTCCTGGGGCTCGGTCGGAAGCCTGAACTGCCTCAGAGTTCTCTGTTTGCAAGGTCGGTGCCAGGAGATTAGAGAGACAAGGCAGGGAGGGGATCTCTTTCATTCTCCAACTTCTGCTGGGGAGAGTCAAGCCTTCGAGCTCCACAGAGCTCGTCCTCAGGCTCTGGTCTCTCTCCCCAACAAAAGCGGGTCCAATAAACCATATGACTTCCCCGGCCTGGTCTCTCGGTGTTTTCTACTCCCACGGGTGTGGCTGGGAAGGGCCACAGGGCTCAGCAGGCTCAGGGAGAAACCTCAGCCCCACTGGAGACAGGAGGGGAGCAAACCTCACAATCCGTGTGGTCCCTGCAGGTCTGTGCAACTGCCCCCCACTCACTCAGTGGCAGTCTGTGGGGGAGGTCTAGGGTGGCCAGGTGTCCCGATTTTAGAGAGACAGTCCCGATTTTTGGGTCTTTTTCTTATATAGGCTCTGATTACCTCCCACCCCCGTCCCGATTTTTCACACTTGCTGTCTGGTCACCCGAGGGAGGTCTGGCAGCCCCCTCCCCAGCCACAGTCCGTGCGTGCCCAGCAGTCCGTGTGTGTCTCAGCAGCCCCCTGCTCACTCCCACGTGGAGCCCAGATCGGGGTGGGCTGGGCCTTGGTTTGTTTGATCCCTGAAGGGTTTTCTGGACACTAACTGGCACCCCAAGTTTGTCCTAATTTGAGGAAATCGCTGTGAAAACTCACCTTTTCCGGGTGTCTGTTTCACACCCTCTGCCAGAGACGTTCCCCATTCTTTCTCCAGTTCAGCTGGCAGCAGGTCTCGTGCGAGGGGCGGGGGAGAGCTGAGATTTCAGGCTGCCGTCTTATGGCGGGATTGCTGCGATTAACTGGCTGAACGTGCTAATTCTGAGGACAAAACGGGGAAAGGGGCAGAGATCGAGAGTCAGGGAGTGAAATGGAGAAAATAGAGGAAGCATTTCGAGCAAGGGCGAAGTGCAATGACCTGAATCCAGAATATTCTCTGCACCCCTTGTCTAACTCTGGGCCTGATTCTCTTCCGCATTGACGGCCCTGTCCCTGTCTCCGGCCGTGTATGAAGGGCTTTATGCCCCTGTCCAGCCCCCTCACACTGCCAGGAAGGGAGAGGTGTTATGGAATCTTAGCCCAAAGAGGAACCAGGCCCTGTGTCCCCTTCATCCTGGGTTTCAGATGACCCCGAGAAGTGGGGGGCCACCGGGGCCTAGAGCATGGCCCTGCCACAGAGGCCCTGCCCCCGGTCATCCTCTTCCCCCGAGGCCCCGCCCACCCACTGTTCACTCCTCTGGCCCCCGAGGTCCCCCTACCTGCCCCTCGCTCCTCTCCGCCTCTTCCCCCAGGACTCCACTCACCCCCTGCTTGCTCCTCTCTGCCCCTTTCCCCTAAGGGGGCTACCGGGGGGCCATGGGGCCAGGCACCCGTCCCTTTTCTCTGTCTTCGGTGAGCGGGGGGCAGTGGGGTCCTTGGGGAAGGAGGTGGAGCAGGACAGGAAGAGGCACGAGAAGACGGGGCAGTGGGGGAAAAGGCCGAGGGGGGGTGGGGTGCAGGTTTTGGGGGAAGATGCGGAGGGGGGATGGGAAGAGGCAGAGCAAGAGCAGGGCATTGGGCTAAGAGGCAGAGGGGAGCGGGGTGCAGGTGGGGCCCCCACTTCTCTGGAGCTTCATTTCCAGCGCTCGAAAGTTGACCACGGGCCCACGGGCCTCCAGCGGGGAGACCCGCCCCACATCCCCAGCGTTTCCCCCCCGCATGGATGGCCTTTTGGGGGAGGCTCAGCCTCCCGTGGCCTTTTATACGAGCTGCCCGTGCTCAGCTCCTTCCACACGCTGGAGAGGAGCAGCACCCAGGGGTGGGGCTGAGCCGGGGGGCGCTGGGTGAGGGGCAGAGGCCTCGGGAGCTGAGACCGCAGGGACACAGCGTGAGGCACCATCCCAGGCATCCCCATGAAAGGAGCAGAACAGGGTTTACCTGGGGTGGGGAGTGTATGGAGAGCGTCTCAGGGCCGGTGGAGATGTATTGCCCTGGTGAGCAAGTGTGGCTAAAACACAGTGAGCAGGATTTGAACCTGCGCAGGGAAACCCGGTCGGACTTCGAGTCCAACGCCTTAACCGCTCGGCCCTCACAGCTGTGAGTGACGTGACCCCCCCTAAGGCCCAAGAAACTGGTAAATAATCACAGTGCCCAGGCCTGAAGTCATCAGAAACACAGAATTCAAACAGGAAACCTGGCTCCCAAAGCGCAGGGGGATTTGGGGTTCTCATTGCTTAGCCATGTGGTTAAACATCAAACCAACCCCCTCCTGTGGGGCCTGTAATTGTTGCTATCCCCACTGTAAAGGGAGACAGGGAGAGGTTCACTGACCTGGCCAAGGCCACGCAGGGAGTTAGAGCCCAGCTCTGCCCCTCCCTGCTTTATCCTCCCCTGTCCTGACTGTCTCGCTCGATTCACCTGTTTTTATTGTCTCTTGTCTCTCTTTATAAACAGGACTAAGCCATGACTGGACTGTCAGCCGGGAGAATGGGACACGGCTCCTTTCACCTGGACCCTGGATTTCTCATTCCTTCAGAGAAACTTCTCAGTGGAAAAATGAATCACATTCAAATGACTACAGATTATGAACCGTTTGCTATTTTTGTTGCCTTGGAAAACTGCTCTCCCCCCCCCCCAGCCCCCCCACCCCAGCCTCTTCCCCTGAGTCAGAAATTATGGTTTATTGGTTCACTCTGATTTGTTTCATTTTTATGTTCGCGTCTCTTGCAACTAATTGGTCAGAACCTGTCACTTCCGAAAGTCCCAGACGCGTGCCTCAGTTTCCCCACCTAGCTCCCTTCTCGGTACCTTTGATTTTCCTCAGAGTCTCCTTCAGATCACTGGTTTGTTGGCACCAATAACCAGGTCTGATTTCCAGGTCAGGAGACGTGTCCTCCAACTGCTGGAACTTTCCTTTTTCACATCAAGAAAGAAACAGGTTTTTTCCCCAAATAATCATGATTTATTTTATTTTTGTATTTTACTATGAATTTCTTGCCACTGCAAAATGCTGAATTGAGGGGCCTGGAGAATGAATCTCTGTGTAGCCAGCCACAGAATAGCTACAGCCCCAGCAATGGCTGGGCAAGCTTCCCCGAGGTGTCCCGTCAATGTGCTTCAGCCCTGATTGACTGAGACCAGCTCTGGGGACAGGACGGGAGTTCAGTCCCTGTGGGCAATTCACTCCTCGGCCTCCATGCTTCAGTGACCAATAGATTCCAATGTTCCTGCTGGTCTTTGTTCTGTGGACATCTGCCCACCTGCAACTGGACTCCCTCAAACCAGCTCATTCCTCACCGGTTTCTGAACGGTCATCACGTCCTACAGACGTTTGCTCACTCCTGCCCTGGGCAGAAGAGAACCCCAGTGCCCTGGAGGTGACAGGCCCGGACTGTGTCCCCGGAATCCCGGGGCATCGTCCCTGCCCTACGGCAGTGGCTGCACTGGGGAGTTTACAGTGGCCGTCTCGAGTGGAGCCGCTGGAAGCCGACGGGAGGGAGCTCTCCACCCTCAACGAGCAGCCGTAGCCATGTTGGCAGGAGAAGCTCTCCCAGCACCATAGCACTGTCCACACCGGCGCTTAGGTCCGTGTAACTTGTGTCACTTGGGGGGTGGCTTATTCACACCCCTGAGCCACATACTTTCTACTGACACAAGGGGGAGTGTAGACGCAGCCTTAGCAGAGACGCGATTAAGAAAACCGCTTTAGTTTTGTAGGAAATGCAGGAACCCCAGGTTTGTAATAAACCAAAGGAGATTCCCACCCCATGAGTCACCTTCCCCACTTTGCAGTTGTGCCCTGGGATAGTTGTTTTGTCTCAGCCTGTGGCCAGAATAATGAGGTGTGAAGGGGAAGGAGCCAGGCACCTGTCTATGGTGCTTCTGACATCCTAGAGGGGAGAAAGGAGAAAAGACGCTCCGTCCCCCATGCCACTCACACAGGGGGTGGGAACTTTGGTGGTAATTTAAAGAGAATCAAGGGGCTCAAAGAGAGACAAAGGTGTTAACGTGACCCTGTCACTGTCCAACATTAAACAGGTGAAACAAGGCTTGCAGTTTGGTATTTAGAAACTTCAGCCTGCTTAGTCCCAAGGCAAACACCCCTCTAAAATCCTTGTTCGTGTTTTCTTAAAATACAGAGAAAAAAAGAGAAAGAGCTAAAGCAATAGAAATGTAAAATATTCAATAAGACTTTTCTTTTTACAGCGTCCCTTGTGCCCTTTCTCTTTAGCTGGGAGAGTTTTTAGAAGGAAAGTTCCTTATGTGACAGTCTCTTAGATGGTATTTAAGATGGTAAGAGCTGTCCTTCTGGGGAAATAGAAGAGGTTAGCTGAGATGGGCTGGAACTGTCATTGTTGTGGTGTTTCTTGTAAAAGTCCAATCCCATTTCCTAGGTGGCAAGATAAGGCAAACACATACCCAAATGGGGAAAGAAAGGAACAGCAAAGATAGAAGATGCAGCTTCTGGCTCTGGTGTTGACCTTCTCTTGCAGCTTCACTGCCAGAGAAACACAAGCCTTGCACAAGGCCTTCCAGCCACTCCGAGACCGAGCCAACTTGTTTCAGCTCAGGCTGCTTGGGGCATGGCATTTAGCTGTTGTTCTGCTCACAGGCTTACAGCAGTGTTGCAAAACATGCAGTCTTGGCCGGCTAAGTCAAATGTTGATTGAACAGAAGCAGAAGGAGAGGGATAGGAGAAAGAAAAAGCGATACGGAAGGGAAAAGAGAGGCTGGAAGAGGAGGTGTCTTACTTAGGCCTGGCTGCACTAGAAAAGGAGGTCAACAGAATGACATCATTGAAGGGTGAAATCCAGACCCCTGCGCAGCCTAGCGGAGCCAACAGACGTCCCTCCTCCCCCCACGCCCCGACCCGGAGACAGTGCTAGGTCCAGGAGAGAATTCGTCCGTCCCCCAGCTCTCCGCAGCCGGCGATGGCGTTCCGTTGGCACGGGGGGGTCTCCATGGAGGCACACAGCTGTGCTACAGTGGTGTTTGAAGTGGAGACAAGCCCTTAGCCCTGGTCTACACTACGAGCTGAGGTCGAATTTAGCAGTGTTAGATCGACTCAACCCTGCACTCGTCCACACAAAGAAGCCATTTTTGTCGACTTAATGGGCTCTGAAAATCGATTTCTGTACTCCTCGACGAGGGGATTAGCGCTGAAATCGACATCACCGGGTCGAGTTTGGGTTAGAGTGGAGGCAATTCGACCGTACTGGCCTCCGGGAGCTATCCCACAGTGCTCCATTGTGACCGCTCTGGACAGCACTCTCAGCTCGGATGCACTGGCCAGGTAGACAGCAAAAGCCCCGCGAACTTTTGAATTTCATTTGCTGTTTGGCCAGCGGGGCAGGCTGATCAGCACAGGTGACCGTGCAGATCCCATCAGCAGAGGTGACCATGGAGTCCCACAATCGCAAAAGAGCTCCAGCATGGCCCGAACGGGAGGCGCTGGATCTGATTGCTGTGGGGAGACGAATCCGTGCTATCAGAACTTCGTTCCAAAAGACAGAATGCCAAAATATTTGAAAAATCTCCAAGGACAGAGGCTATCACAGGGACCCGCAGCAGTGCCGTGTGAAACTGAAGGAGCTCAGGCAAGCCTACCAAAAAACCCAAGAGGCAAACGCCCGCTCGGGGTCAGAGCCCCAGACATGCCGCTTCTATGTTGAGCTGCATGCAGTTCTAGGGGGTGCCCCTATAACTACCCACCCCTGTACCTGGACTCCTGCAAGGGCATCTCACGACACAGGGATGAGGATTTGGGGGACGAGGAAGATGATGAAGAGGGGGAGGTTGAAGATAGCACACACCAGGCAAGTGGAGAAACCGTTCTCCCTGACGGCCAGGAACTGTTGATCACCCTGGAGACAGTACCCTCCCAACCCGGGCTCCAGGACCTTGAAGGCGGAGAAGGCAGCTCTGGTGAGTGTACCTTTGTAAATATAATACACGGTTTAAAAGCAAGCGTGTTTAATGATTAATTTGCCCTGAAGACTTGGGGTGCATTTGCGGCCAGTACAGCTATAGGAAAAGTCTGTTCACGTGTCCGGGGATGGAGGGGAAATCCTCCAGGGACATCTCAATGAAGCTGTCCTGGAGGTACTCCCAAAGCCTTTGCAAAAGGTTTCTGGGGAGGGCAGCCTTATCGCGTCCTCCATGGTAGGACACTTTCCCACGGCAGGCTGGTAGCACGTAATCTGGAATCATTGCATAAGAAAGCATGGCAGCGTGTGGTCCCGGTGTTTGCTGGCATTCAAGCAACATCCGTTCTTTATCTCTCTGTGTTATCCTCAGGAGAGTGACATCATTCACGGTCACCTGGTTGAAATCGGGGAATTTTATTAAGGAGAAATTCAGAGGTGGCTGTTCCTTCTGGGCTGTTTGCCTGTGGCTGAAAAGAAATCATCCTGCCTGTTAGCCACGCGGTGGTGGGAGGGGGGAAGCGATCGTCCCAGAGAATTGGAGCGGGGGGCGTGTGTTGTGGGGGGGCGGTTAGTTGGGTTTGTGCTGCGCATTAACCCGAAAACATCAGCCCCTCCTTTGAAATGGCCAGTGTGTCTCTTTCAGTTTTACTCTCCCTTTTTTCCCTCCGACAGCTGCAAATGTTTCAATGCTGCCACTCGCATCTCTGTCCCAGGGGCTGGCACAGATAAGGGGAAAAAACCACACTCGCGATGAACCGTTCTCTGAGCTCGTGCCGTCCACCCAGCCTGAAAGAGCCCAGCCCAATGCGTGGAGGCAGACAATGGCAGAGCCCAGGAAAGCACAAAATGAACGCGAGGACAGGAGGGACGCGCGAGAGGACAGGTGCCGGGAGCAACAGGAGAGCTGGCGGGCTCAAGAGGAAAGGTGGCAGCAGCATGATGGGAGGAGGCAGGATGCAATGCTGAGGCGACTGGCGGATCAAACTGAGATGCTCCGGCGTATGGTTGAGGCGCAGGAAAGGCACAGACCGCCACTGCAGCCCCCGTGTAACCAACCGCCCTCCTCCCCAAGCCCCATAGCCTCCTCACCCAGACGCCCAAGAGCGCGGGGGGCAGAGCTCCGGGCACCCAGCCACTCCACCCCAGAGGACTGCTCAAGCAACAGACGGCTGGCATTCAAGAAGTTTGAAGTGCAGTGTGGCCTTGTCCTTCCCTCCTCCTGCACCCCACCCAGGCTACCTTGGCAGTTCTCCCTCTATTTGTGTGACAAATTAATAAAGAATGCATGAATTTGAAACAATGACTTTCTTGCCTCTGCAAGCGGTGATCGAAGTGGGGAGGGGAGGGCGGTTGGCTTACAGGGACGTAGAGAGAACCAAGGGGGCAGGTTTTCATCAAGGAGAAACAAACAGAACTGTCACCCCATAGCCTGGCCAGCCATGAAACTGGATTTCAAAGCTAGTCTGATGCGCAGCGCGCCCCGCTGTGCTCTTCTAACCGCCCTGGTGCCTGGCTGTGCGTAACCAGCGGCCAGGCGATTTGCCTCAACTTCCCAGCCCGCCATAAACATCTCCCCCTTACTCTCACAGAGATCGTGGCGCACACAGCAAGCAGTCATAGCAATGGGAATATTGGACCCTGGGAGGGTGGGGGAGGAGTTGGTCCGTGAGAGATGCTCTGGGGGAGGGCAGAGCTTGGCTGCTGGTGGGTGCTAAGCACCCACTAATTTTTCCCCATGGGTGCTCCAGCCTCGGGGCACCCATGCAGTCAGTGCCGATGATGCCCTCCCCCAAATCAAAAGTCCTCGAGATTTTGGGTGCATCTCTCCATGTTGTAAATGTTACCAGCTCCTGTGTGTGCGTGTCTCTCTGGGTGGGGGGGTCTGTGTGTGTTGATGCTTAAGTTGATTGTGAGGTCACGGATGCCAACAGCAAAGACTGTTCGGCCTCAGCATTCTTGCCCTGCCTTCAGTCTGCCAACTGGCTTGGCTGACAACGGCTGGTGACCCAAGGAGCTGCTGAGAGACGCGGACTATCCCTCTGTCAACAACTTCTTGCATCAGCTTTTTCCACAGGTTTTCGACAAAAGATGAGTTTTTACAGAAGGTAATTCCCAGATTCTTTTCCTGCTCCTTCGATCCCACATGACAGGCTGGTGCCTCCTTCCCCTCGGGCAGGGGTGGCCGACCTGGGGCTCCGGGGCCGCATGCGGCTCGTCAGAGGTTAAGACGCGGCTCCTTGCACAGCGCTGACTCCGAGGCTGGAGCTACAGATGCCAACTTTCCAATACGCTGTGGGGTGCTCACTGCTCAACCCCCTGCTCTGCCCCAGGTCCTGCCACCTCTCCACCCCTTCCCCCAAGGCCCCTGCCCCTTCCCCCAAGCCTGCCATGCCCTCGCTCCTGCCCCTTCCCCACCAGAGCCTCCTGCGCACTGCAGAACAGCCGATTGTGGCGGGCGGGAGGAGTGGGGAGGGAGGGGAGGCGCTGACGGGCGGGGCTGCCGCTGGGCGGGAGGTGCAGGGGGCTGGAGGGGGTGGTGGATGGGGGGCTGCAGGCATGTTACTGGGGCTCTTTGGCAATGTTCATTGGTCAATTCTGCCTCTTCTCAGGTTCAGCTTGGCCCCCCCGTTGCAGGGACGGGTGGGGGCCAGCGTTGCAACAGTCAGGTCTCAGCGTTCCGTTTTGATTTGAATGTGGGCATCTCTCCCTTCTCCGTCTGCTTCAGCCTGTCACGGTCTTTGGAGGCAGAATTCGATGCTTTTATCTTTCAACAGACTAGTATGGGTGAATTTCCATGGCTATAACCTAAAGGGAAGATTAAAAACTGGTGTAGAATTTAGGTTGATAGCTCCACCAATAGTATTTCCCTCGGAGTTGCCCCTAATGCACTCCTTGCCTTCAAGTAGTGAATAGAAACCGTCTGTCTCATGTCATGATTGTCTAATGTATGTGTAGTGAGACAAGATCGGTCTCAGAATTTACATGATTGAAAGACACATAAATGAGCTCAAATATGCAGAAGAAATAAATCTGAAGCTATTGAAAGTGACCCAGCTCCACTCCCATCCCCTGGCTGCCATCTTGGTAGTTCTCTCAGAAATAATCTCATGGAGAGAGACTTCAAAACTCTCTACAAATTCTACTATTCCCCCATTGGGCTACATAAAATAGACGTGTTAAATCCACCCTGCAATTCCTTTCCAGAAAAGGGGTTTAAATAAACTGCAGCCTAAATTTGTCATGGGTCTCGCTGTGATTTCTTTGTCATTGTTTGGGTGGCCTATTGTTCTGATTGGACGTTATAAATAGTATGGGAAATTCTTCAGTTAAAGTTTACTGGTTATTTTCCCCCTGCTAATACAGTCCAGATTTTGGAATAGTTGAGAATAAGTCAACATATTTGCGGCTGCTAATCCATCCTTCCAGACCCTCAAGCCTTCTAGATGAGAATCTTTGTTCCTTTTCCTGGCTTCTCTGGGAACAGATGTGTCTTGGGTTTTGGCTTGGCCCTGTCTGTTCCCAGAGGCCCAACATTCTGTGCGCAAAGGAGTGGGGTTAATAATGAAGCATTTTTGCAACTAGGCCCAGGCAATGAGCAAAGAAAACAGAAATTGACCTTGGCTGTTTCCATGTCTGTCCATTGGCAGAGAAGGCGTGAGCTCCATGGGGTGAGAGTCAGGCTAGCAACTGGAGCCAGTGACTGTGCTAGGACGGGATTACAGATCTGGTGCGTGGAGGTTTCTTGTTATAGAGCAAAAGGGGAGAAGCTGTGATGTGCTGTGTCCAAGAAAGGCTGTGACAAAGGTGGAACGGGGATCCTGGTGCCTCTCCCCAAGGAAACCTCAGCGCATCTCCTCTTGGAGAGGAGCGGCAACTTTCATATTAGCAGTTAAAGGCAACTTGAGGTTCATAAATTCACAGTTTCAAAGGCTCTAAGGCCAGCCCTGATCATCTAGTCTGACCTCCTGCATAACACGGGCCCTGGAACTTTCCCAGAAGAATTCCTCTTTCACCATGGTCCCAAGTGTCTTCACCTGGGGCTGGGTCTAGTCATGGGGGTAGAGCTCAGTGATAGAGTGTTTGACTGCACATTAAGTAGTCCTTGGTTCAAATCGAAGTGCCCCATTGAAGCCTTTGTTAATAAGCAGCAAATTTCAAAGAAACAAAGGATTCAAAAATGAACTAGAAAAATTCATGGAGGATAGGTCCATTAATCACTGTTAGCCAAGATGGGAAGGGATGGTGTCCCTAGCCTCTGTTTGCCAGAAGCCAGGAGTGAGCAACAGGAATGGATCACTTGATGATTCTCTGTTCATTCCCTCTGGGGCACCTGGCACTGGCCACTGTCGGAAGACAGGATACAGGGCTAGATGAACCTTTCGTTTGACCCAGTGTGGCCAGTCTTTTGTTGTTTATATTCTTTTGTTGTATGAACCAGTCCTGACTATTAGAGGAGCAGATGGCTTCAAAAGACCACTCTCTTGGATCTGGGAATGCTGGGCAAAGTAATTCCCTTCCTTTAGAGTAGGACAGAAAAACCCATTTCCTCCGTCTTTCTATTCCAGGCTTCGTTCCTTTTTTCAAAGACTCACCTCTCGGGAGCACAGAGAGAGCCATGTGCACACGGTGTTCGTCCAACCGGCAGCCATGGAGGCATGCTCTGCCATCAGCCAGCAAGAACAGGCCTTGCCAGAGAACCCCACGAGAAGCAAATGCTCGTGGAAGATCCTATCAGGCATGAAAAGACTCTGTGTCTGTAGCCAGTCTGACAACTCGATGGCAGATAGCGATGAGGAGAGAACAGTTTCCTCTCCAAGAAGGTGGACGTGCTTTTCCCTGAAGAAGGAGAAGAAGAAGAAGAAGAAGAAGAAAGCAGCCAAGAACCAGGTGGCGTCAGAGGAGGAGAAGCTGCAGGAGAAGCAAGACCAAGTTGAACTGGATCTTACAGGTGAGGATACAAATCACGTGGTTAGCAAGGAGCATGTGAGGAATACTCATACCAGTCACTCTACAAGCCTTATGGAAGCGGGGGAATGGTCCTGCTATTGTGGGGAACTTTTCTGGCTTCTGCACTACTCCGGTGCAATGGGCTAGAGGAAGGATCTGAGTCCTCGCTCCCACTTCCTTTCCCCAGAGGCCTCCCTGCCCTGGAGGACTCCCCTTCCACTCTCCTGTCTGGCAGAGTCCTCGTAACCCCGACAAGGCTGGGCCCAGGATTCCTGGGGGGCTCGACCCCCAACCTTGCTGTGGCCACCTAGGACAGGGGCTAGGGTGTCCCCACTCCAGGGTGCTCTCTCTGCACTGAGCGCTTCCCAGACCCACTGATCATTACATACGATTTAAAGCAAATACAGTTTATTTAATCAGCAATTAATGTAAAAAAGAATAAGGAAAAATGGGAAAGATGAAAGGAAAACACATCACCCCGCTCTGTGGCAGGGAACGTCACAAACCATGTCTCTGGAACGTCAGGCCGTTCACAGTTGGTTCCTTGTAGGTCCCAGGCCCCTTCTCCGGCCCTGGCTGTGCTGCAGGGATGCTGCGGGTCGGACACTTGCTCTGGTGGTGACCACACCCCTCCGGCCTTTGGGGAGTGGGATCCTCCTTCCCTCCGGGTTCAGATCCCCCTCCCAGACTGGCCTGCAAGGACCCTCGGCTGGGGGTGTCTCTCTGCGCTGGGCCCTTTGCCAGGGTCCCCCCTTGGCTGGCCCCCGTTGCTCTCCGCACCCAGCTCCAGACTGCTCCAGCTCCAGCCCCAACCCCACTGTTCAAGCTCCGGCTCCACCCTGCCTCAGCACGGATGCTGCTGCTCTGCCTCCAGCCCCCGGGGCTGCTTCTCCGGCCCCGCTGGCTCTGTGGCTGCAGCCCTGCTCCCAGCCCAGGGTCTGCTCTCCCTGGGCTGTCTCTCTGCCCCGCTGGCTGGCCTGCCTCTGCTCCCCAGCTCAGCTCGGGCCCCTGCTCTCTCCTTAGCTCGGCCCCACGCTGCCTGAGAAAGGCAATTCCAGCTCACGTGGAGGACGGGGACCTTTCTGACCCCGACTCCATCATTAGCCTGCCCGCCCTGTCAATCAGGCTGACCTGGAGCGTTGGCCTCTCCCCATGGCCCCTGAGGACTGTCAGTATCAGAGTCCTGGTTTCCCATCCACCCTTCCCCTTCCTTTTGGGACTGGGACCTAGCCAACCAAAAACCCCACTGAGTTTGAGTAAGGGGCCAACAGTCCCCTTACACTTCCACATCAGGGCCGTCTCATGGGACAGTGATGGGTACCTCAGACTCTGGAATCCATTTAGTGCTGGATCCTCTTGGAGAAGGTGACAGAGGTCCATCGCTGAGGTGGGGAGAGCTGATAATGTCAGGTCACCCCCTCTTGGGTTCTGGCCCTGTGCGGTGGGGAGTACTAACATTACTCCAGGCTGTAAGGGGAACAGAGAGGCTGGACGCTATAGGAAATCATTTCTTTTCTCCTGGATCGGGTTCCTTCCATCAGGAAAATGCTCCCGAGGTCTCAGCAGGTCACAGCTGGGAACCGTACCAGAGCTGAGTCATTGCTTCTTGGGGGGTTAAATACAAAATGAGGCCTGTTGCCCGTCACTGACGGGAAAGGTGGGCAAGGGGAGGGGAAGAGTAGAATAGAAAAGAAACTGGCCCCTAGGTAAGAGGAAGCCTTGTTTGGTAAAAGCCCCCAGCTAAGAGTCAGGAGATCGGAGTTCTCTGCTCAGCTCTGCCAACAACCTTCAGTCTGAGCCGGGGCAATTCGCTTCAGGGCTCTGTGCCCAGCTTCCACCCTCTGGAAACCAGGGAGAAGACATGGAAAAGCAAAATGTTAAGGATGTTTCTTTCTGCTGCAGGGATGAAGAAGGAGCCGTCGGAGACGAAGGAGAAGTGGGAAAAAGGGAGCCCAGAAGAGCAGGAAGAAGAGCGCGCTCCCGTCTCCTCATTAACGAGCATCTCCCCTAGGACGATGGTAATGATGCTGTGTGGCTGTGCTCATGGAAAGCACCCCTTGCTGTGTGTGTTCATATCTCCCGGAGCTGGGATCTCTGACAGGAGAACGACCTGCCCCTTGCTCAGGGGGCTGAAAAGGAAGACTCTTGAAGTGTGATCAACTCCAGCCAGTCTTTACGAGTTTCTCTGGGTTGTCGAAGGAGGCCCAGTTTGACAAGGGGGTTTAGGCACCTCAAGAAGCCCAGGGGTGCTTCGTGGGATTGGCAGACGTGCCTGGCTCAGGTGCCTGATTCTGAGGCACTTCCCATGGCCCACAGGCACGGCTGAAAGGCAGACCAGGCCCATCCCTGCCCTTGTCGGGGTGACCCGCATATCTCCTGGCTGTGGGGTTCTGGCCCATCTCGTGGCACCAGGACGACTTCGAGACAGAACCGATGAGTCTGCTCTCCAGCCTGAGCTAACAGCCGCATGGGTTTTAGCTCCTGTGGCAGGGGCTCCTGCATTGAGATCCCAGGTTCGATCCCGCCTGCCGACATCTGGGCTCCGTCCGAGTTACAAAGGCACCTCGACGCCCTTGTGACTCTTGCTGTCAGGGACAGAGCACCCTGCAGCGCGTACAAAAGTCTGCAATTCTGGGAGCTCCTGTGGTGCCGGGGGGCTGGAGTGTGGAGGCGAGTCGGCCACTCCGGTGTGCTCTACTGCGTCCTCAGCTGCGGGCATCCAGGACAGACGGTGCTAATCCAGCGCCATGCAGGCCAGCCGCAGCAATCCCCAGGGGCTGCCCTGAGACACCAGGGCAAAGGCCTCCAGCACCCCAGGCCCTGGGTTGAGGTGACCCTGGAACCGGGCCCCCAGGAGTAACATTGTGCCCAGTGAGTTCTGACCCACAGGGGCCTGGCCCCGGAGGCCCACGGTTTGGGGTTCTCCTCAGCCAGGCAGACTCGCTCCTTCAGTCTCAGCTACTTTCTCTCCTGCCGGCGATTCCTGCCTGTTTCCTGGCAGCGCCTCACGCTGCGGGGTGGGGAAGGAAGAGGGCGTTTCCCTTTGGGCCCTATTCTCATTCCTTTCCTCGCAGACACTGTGGGCTGCCAGAGTTGCTGAGCCAATCTCCTCAGGCGCTCAGGGTGGGATGGGACATGGGGCAGGTTCTCCAGTGACCCCTCGGCGACACTCAAGGAGCAACTCGAATGGGCTTTGCAGGACATTGAGGCTTTCTCAGCAACAGCTGGGCATCCTGGGAGGAGGGGCTAGAGAGGGAGGAAATGGGGTGGCCTTTGGGGTCCCCGCACTGCCCGAGAACCTCCCGTCTCTTCTCAGGAGAGGGGGACAGAGCGTGGACGAAAGGCTGAGGAAACCTTGGCGTCTGGGGAGGCTTTTTAAGAAACGGGCTCAGCCGGAGTCTCCAGGCTCCCTCGGCGCTGGCAGCCTCCCCCGGGGACAGACTGTTCCCGGGCAGCTGCCCGAGGGAAAAACTCAGTCCCCACAGGCTTTGTTCCTGTTCATTGCAGACCCTCGGGGAGCACCCTTCCTCAGACCCGCTCCACGCCCTGCTGATGACAGCCGTCCAGGGTCTGACAACACCCACCCTGCAGACATTTAGAGCCGCAGAGGAAGAGCTGAGGGCCATCGTATCTCTCCACGGAGACAAGATGGAGAGAGTAAGAGACGCCCGCAGTGGGGCAGGGGGATGCTGGGCAGAGTGGGGGACGGGAGAATCGCCTCTCCTAGGAAACCGTTCCTGGGACACACTGGCATGGTGCTTTGAAGGTTGGCTCAGCCCCTTGCCATTCAGCGCTTGGCCGCGGGGATCCGCAGCATCAGGTTTTGAAGTGTTCTCTGCCCGAAGGAGCTCTGACACTTCCCTGAGGATGACCGGCCACACTGAAAGTGTGTGACAGCCCCAGCCCTGGCAAGGCAGCACTCACCTAGTCTGCTGACGAGCCTCCACATTAGGCTCCAGGAGCAGACATGGTTTCCTCAGACATGCTGCAGGGCCTTGTTTTCCAGCTGAAGTATCAGGAAGAATTTGGCTTTGCACGTCTCTCTCTGTCTCTCCCAAGCTCTGATCCCGTTTCCCACCCCGCTAGCAGAACAGGTCACCAGAATCCCCCACCCAGGGCTGTAACTCCTGCTCCTTGTTCGAGAGAGGCAAGAGCCATGACCAATTCCTCATGGAAGAGCCCTCGGGGGGGCTTGTCCCTCTAGGGTCTGTCTAGCCTGTGCTGCAAACTCTGCAGCAGGAGCCTGAAAGCCTCCTGGCCCTATGGACTTGGGCTCCCAGGGCTGGCACTGTGGGGCCAAAAGAGGAATGCAGACTCTTCTGGGCTTGGGCTGGACTTTGATCTCTGAAGCCCAGGGAGGAGGGGAGCTTCAGAGCCTGGGCTCCAGCCCAAGTCACCACGTCTACACTGCTGTTCTTGGTGCCAGAGCCTGAGCCCGAGGGGAGAGAGCTGGCTTTAAGATTTGTTATGGCAGGTTTTACAATCCCGCAGCACAGAGGTTCTCCTTAGGGCTGGGGCCTGGAGCTGGCTCGCCCCGTCCAACCAGCCCGGCCTGCCATCTCTACGATGGGCTCTGGGGTCTGGAGCAGTGGTTCTCAGCCTGCGGCCCAATCAGCACAGAGCTGCGCCCCATGGGACATCCTCAGGGCCAAACAGGTAGGATTGGATGTGGCCCACAATGGAAACTAGGTTGAGACCCCTGGTCTGGAGGAACTGATTGTGCTAGAAAGAGCAACAGGAAGCTGCAGAGACTGAGGAACGGCTCCTGCAGGGAAGCCTTTGAGAGCAGGGCTGAGAGCAGTTTGCCATGGCAGGGAAGGCCCTGGGACATCAGGGGAGTTTGGGCTGTGCCCCCTGTTAGGTTTTGGGGAAGGCTTTTGTGTGTTTCTGAGCTTTAAAGTGCTAAACCAGACCTCAGGAAGACTGGGGTTCCTGGACTTGTCAAAGCCTCTTTCTTCAGATTAGGGAGGAGCCAAGATGGGAAACTGAGGTCAGAGGTGGCTTGCAGGGCTGCCAGGAGGGGTTCTCTGGGAGGAGGCCACTCTTTGATTAATCCATCCCTCAACTTCCTGGCATTCTTCCAGGTTGGAGACGTCGTGGGAGGGATCTTAATCTGGCTCGACAACGTCTGTGATCCCAGAGCCAGAAAAGCAGCGCTGAGGGCCACGGCCTTGCTGGCTCGCTCCCACCCCCAGGTCGTGGTTCTGACCTGTGTGGCTCACACGCTGTCATCGCACAGGTAGGGAGCTGCTCTGTTATCACCTCAGCCTGTTATTTCTCTTCCTGCTCCCACTGACAGGCCACAGGCCGGGAAGGGTCCGTGGGGCTCACACAGTTGGAGGGAGTTTCCTGCTGTGCAGAGAGCTGTCCATGCTTACTAAGAAGAGATGGCCAGGCCCAGCCGCTGAGGAGCCAACCCCTCCTCCTGCACTCCCCGGGATGGAGACGTGCCAGTTTTCTGGAGAATTCCAGCATTGTCCTGATTTCTATGGGTCACCCACTTCCTCTCAGATCCAGTACAGGGCCAATAAATGATTTTGGGGCTCACTCAACATCCCTCGCTCATGAAGTCTGGCTGCTCCTTAGTGCATGAGAGAAGGCAGAGACGGAAATGGCCCATGAGCCCCATCTGTCTATCCTCTGCAGACCAGGGCAAGATTGTTACCTGTCGTCAGATCCCTAGTTATTCCATGGCTGAGGAATAGGTCAAAAAATACACTCATTCTTCTGGAGCTGTGCAGCAGAGGTAAATCTCTGAAGACAGAAATTTCCAGGGCTTATTGTTGCAAAAAAGACAAAAAATCATCCACACATCACCAGAGCGTAAATGCAGTGCAGCCTGCCTGAGTCTGCAGACAGCCGGCAATAATAGCTCTGAGAGGGGTGAGTGCCTCTTTTCATCTCAATATGTTGTAAACTGTGAGTCCTGCTGGTTATTGCTGGTCACTTTGCAGAGTCATCCATCTGAGGTGTTTAGAACACAATCCCCATGTCCCTAGGGGCCGTGAAACTCAACTTGGACCCTAGGCAGAGGTCAAAACTCCGGCTTTCCTCGGCATCTTCTGCAATGCAGTTCTGCACTGCCCAGAGACAAATCTGTGTCACATGGGAGAGCAAATTGAAGAGCAGCATGAAAGAAATTGAATTTCTTGCCGAGCCTCAGCCTCAGCATTGAATAAATACAACATTCTCTGAAGGGACTTGCCCAGCCTCAGCCTCCCCACACCAATCGGTGTTTCCACTGAGAGACGCCTTTCCTGCCTACATTGCAAGCCTCTCCCTGGGGAGGGTGAGAGGTGGCCAGGCAGGGAAGGTCTGACTTCTGTTTCTGACTCTGCAGATGTGCCCTTGAGCTGTGGAAGGCCTTGGGTGAAGAACCCCAGCTCACCAGGGAGGTGCTGCGGCAGCTGCTGGACAAGCTCCAGCAGAGACGCCGGGAGGAGAAGAGCGGCTATGTGTCCCTGGCTGTAAGTGAGATTTGAGATGTCACTTTGCGAACGCACCACCGCAGGGAGGATGGTGCATCTTTGTGTGTGTGTGTGTGTCTGTGTGTGAGCTTCGCCCCTTCTGAGCTTCAGGCCACAGCTCCACTACACAGCTCAGCTGACCTAACCTCCCTCGGCTCACAGCCGCCACAGAAAGCCCATCCCTTGGGTGGGACTGCAGTTTGCTGCTTGTGTCAGCCAGGGCTGGCTCCGGGGGCCAGCAAAGGAAGCAGGGACCTGGGGCAGCCAATAGAAAGTTGGGGCGGCACGTCCGGGTCTTTGGCGGTAATTCGGCAGCGGGTCCTTCATTCCCTCTCTTCCTCTTCAGCGCCACTTCGGGGGCAGCTCAGTCGGGTTTTTCTTTTCTTTCTCTTCTCCGCTTGGGGCCGCCAAAAAGCTGGAGCCAGCCCTGGTGCCAGCAGCGCACGTCCTCACCAGAAGCGCTTGTCGCGATTCCTCGGTCAGGGTGGGGCATTGCGGGCAGGCTCCTGAGGGTCAGTTGACGTAAACGACGCGGTGTCCACGCTGACACTGCATCGACCGAACTGCATTGACTTGGACTCTCTGCCCCTTGTGGACGTGGAGTTATGAACTTGGCCCCCAGGGGCAGTTCTGCCAATGGGAAGGAAATTCCATAGTTAGGGTGATGCTGGGTAAGTGGCCTTGTGTTGACCTAACTCTGTCGTGTAGATCAGACCTTCGTGTGTCCTGGCCACATCCAATCAAACCAAAGAGGTGTAAATAAAGTTTCCCCCAGGTAAAAGTTACAGATCTTAAGTGGTTTCTCTGCTGGTACCCTGGCTCCGTCGTCTTCTGCTTTAGATGGCCCTTTAGTGAGCAGGTGCAGTTCGGGCGTCTATTGGAAGTATCCAGGTTTCTGGCTTTGTAAACTGTGGCTAGAAACCTTCCCAGCATGGGATCTTGAGATGTCCAGTACGTTGGACTGGGCCAGAAACACTGGGCCTATGAGAACGCATCTCCTCAGGATGATTTCAGCCCGTCCAGTCACGGCTGGAAAGCCAAAGCGCAGGGTCTGCACCATTAAGAGAAATAACGGGGAATAACGTCACCCAGACTCTTCTGATCTTTCCATAGGGTTCCATCCTGCTTCCGTTCCAGCAATGGGGGAAGGTTTAGGAGCTTCCAAATGTCTCCTCCCCTCTCAGGAGCCAATCCTCTTTTGTAACACGCTGGAGAGGAAATGAGACATGACAAAAGGACAGTTGCAAATGGCAATGGGGGCAGGGGGCAGATTGGGATAGTTGAGTGAAATTCTTTCCCCCCTCCAGGCCATGAAGACCATTTACGAGGTCCTTTTCCTATGGGGATACCGAGAAGCCATCCTGGAAATGTATCCCCAGCTGCTCATCCTCTGCGTCAGGCAAGTGCAGTATGTGATGGATCTGCGCTTGCCAGGGACCTACATGGCCAGCGAGACATCCAGCCCCGAGGAGGGATCCAGCTGCCTCAGTCTCCTAAGGTAATGACTGAAAGGAAAAGGAAGAACAGATTTGTTCTGCTAAACACCTGGGGTCCGTTCATGGCCATCGGTGGTTCGGGTGCTGTCGTTGGCCCAGGCTCAGTTGGGTGCAGGTCTCTCTTGAGGGAAAAGGGTTGAGAGCCGTGTGTTCTTGTGAGTCACACTCGCTCATCTGACGCCGTCCACAGGCCAGCTGCTTTCCCCACACACTCAGGCAGTAGCCATGTTTGTGCATCCATCCACCTGTGCCACCCGCCAAAGGGTCAGTGCTTTCATCACTGTCTGCTGAGCAAATCTGGGGGCCTCCGTCCCCGAACGCAGACAGAGCCACACCGGGAGCACATGGGGCCAGGCCCTGCAGGATCTCAGCCTCACAGGCAGGCAGGAGGAAGAGGGACCCGTTCAACTGGTTCTGTGGGCACAGTGAGGGGCTTCCATCTACACGGGAAAACCAGAGCGCCGGAAGACACCTCAGGTGGTGTAAACTGACATCGCTTTGCTCGCTTACACCAACTAAGGACCCGACCCCACATGCCAGCTTGAGTCCTGTTACCTGTCACAGTAAAGAGTCAAGTATTCAGCCATAGGGAGTGATGACACCAATCATCTTAAGAAGCTACATTGTCACTAATTGGTTAGAAACTCAATGAAACTGCAGTGTAGACAGGGCCCATTGGGCAGGGAAGCACCATGATATCACTCTGGATCTATCCTCGGGGAGGTTAGCTACTGCTGACCACGCTGTGTTTCCCAGGGCTCGTGCAGATTTGCCATGCCTGGGGCTGATCTCGTTGCCTGAGACTGGTATTTTCTCCTCTTTAGCACATCAGTGGAGGCTCTGAAGACTCTTTTCTCCATGCCCGGCTACTGGAAGGAATTTGCCATCATCCAGTTTCAGCAGGGTTGGGACACGATAGCCTCCCGATATTACTACTCACAGGGTGTTGGCCTGATTGCAAGGTAGGAACCCAAAGTTTCCTCCTCACTGGGTCTCTCTTGGGAATGGGATTTCCGTGTGAAATATTCCTCTGTTCCAGGCTGCCAGCTCAGCCCAGCAACTGGAGAGGAACTTTCTCTCCCCCTTGAAAATCACAAGGGACTTTCTGTTCCATGTTCCAGAGCCATGATCGAGTGTGAGAACCCTCAGCTCCCTGCAGTTTTCAGAGAGGCAATCACCATCGTCCAGAGTGAGAGGGAGGAGGAGCAGAGAACAATTGCCATGGCTTTCTGTATTGAGGTGAGATACATTAGTTGATAGGCACAAGGGGGCTTTCTGGAGAGCAGCTCAGGCCAGTAAGCTCTGGGCCACATTGTCAGCAGCTCAGCAGCCTTACCGCCAGCTAGCTCCTCTCTGCACAAGGATGGTTGTGGGGCATGGCAAAGAGAGGGAGGGAGAGACAGGGTGAGATTGCTCCTGTCTGGATGTGCCTCGATGGGATTATGGGACAAGAGGAGAGGTTTCTCCAGTGCCCCAAGACCATGCTTCTCTCCTCACCTTTTCCTGAGGTTCTGCTTTTCTTCTGTCCCAGGGGTCTCTGCATGGCGCTCAATGAGGCCTGGAGATGCCCCTTTCCCTGGGGGTTGATTTGTGAGCTGTGCATGAGTCCAACTTTTGGGAATGAACCAACTGAAACAGCAGCAACTGGCTCCCTGCGCACCAGAGACTTTGGGTGGGAGTAAGTGGCCCTTTGGTAAAGACGACTGTCCAGGGAAGAGACCCCACAGGAAGACCTCTGTTCCTCAACCTGATGTTGATTTGCCTCTTTGCAGTTTCTCCAGAGTCCTTCCATTGACACAGTGCTGACAAAATCAGAGCTCCGGGCGCAGCTCATGGAATGGACCAAGGACACAAATCCCGTCATATGTAAGCTCAGTCTGCGAGGCCTTGGCAGTATTGTGTTCCAGCCAGAAAAGGTAAGAGGCGTGGATTGCCCAGGGGACCAAGGAAGCCGATGTCTCTCAAATAGCTCGGAAACGAGAGCCAGATCCCCACATAAACCTTGTTGTTTAACACACAGCCCTCAAATGGTGGAGGTGCTTTCCTGAGCAAATCAAGGCATGACGTGCTCCCTGCTCCCATGAGCGGAGCCCTGATTGCAGATGGGATGCAATGGGGGAGGTAGGGTGAGCAACGACAAAGGTTACAGTGAGCAGCTGGCACAGAGTGACAGGAGAACGACTTTCTGCCCCGTTGGGGGGCTCTGCCATCCATGGTTTCTCCTAGGCGGGAGTGGTGCAGCACGTGCTCCAGGCTGTCACCCCGGAAAGTAATGAGTTGCCTTCTTCATTCCTGCAGGTGAGATGGTTACAGGCCCAGCTGCCAGGAACCGTTGCCAGGTTTTGTGACCGGGATGGAGGGTGTGTCAAGGAGGCCATGCACAAAGCTCAAGACATCATCTACCTCCTCAAGAGGGAGGGGCTTGGCTCCATCTCCCAGGACATTGCAGTCAGCCTTCGCCCCTTCATTGATGACGTAAGACTTGGAACCCCAGGAGAAGCCCGTTCCCCCCCCTCCACCTGTCTCTGATGCCCTTGTCTCTCTCTCCCCATCTCCTTGGCTCCCGCCCCTCAGGGCTGCCATGGAGCCTCCAAGGAGCGCCCCCGCCATGGGTGGGGAATCTCCTGCTGAGCCACCTCCCTGTCAGAGCTCTTCTCGCCAAAGCTCAGTCTCAGCGCCATGCTCCCAGCCCCTGCTGCAGCCTGGCCTGGGGGAGAGGGGGCCTGGCCCTGGGCAGATGCCCAGCTGTCTGGAGAACACAGGCCCCCAAAGAGGTGGAGATTCTCAGCAGGAAAGAGGTGGGTCGGGAATGGCCCGGCTCTCGGGGGCACCGAAGAGCAAAAGAAATGCTTTGTTTTGTAGCAGCGAATCCCTGCAAGGCTCCAGCAGTGGCTTCTCCCCTTCCCCAGACCAGTCTCCAGCAGACTTCCCTCCCTCTCCCGAAATCTTCTCGGGTTCTGGGATTCTAGGCTCTCCAGACAGAAACTGCCTCTGGGACACCCTGGGGCTGCGCTGTCCTGCCCAGGGTCTCAGGCCTGCACAAGATGTCTATGGCGCTGGCCTGGTGTCCGCCCTGCTCCCCCCACCCAAGTCAGTTCACACGGGGGAACCGGAGCAGCGGGCGGATTATGACTCTGTCGCGTTCTGCTCTGATACTGCCTGGCTTTAACCGGGCGTCCCCACCCCCTGTGTGTCATTGCCAGGAGAGGGGCAGTGTGCGCTCAGCTGCCATTTCACTGCTTGGCAACGTGGTGAGCAGGGTGCAGGACCCGGACAAAGCCCTCGTGCAGCAGGAAATCATCCACTGCTTGCTCCCGCTGCTGCTGCATCTTGCAGACCAGGAGGAGAGTGTGACACTGGTAAGTGCCACGGTCATTATTTCCTTCAGAGCAAAGAGCCAGAATCCCCTGGGGCCCCCACTCCAGTCATCACCAGAGCCCCTTGCCCAAGCAGAGTCTTCTCCTCCCAGCTTCACTCCCTGCCGGAGCCTCGTGCCTCATCCATCCTCACAGCACACAGCACAAGGGGTGGAGAAGGTCCAGTGTCCCCCACACTATCCCTCTCTCAGTGAGAACCCTCTTGGTCTCCCCTTCTCTTGCAGCGATGTAAACTGACGCTCTTCCGCTGCGCAGTGTTTCTCGGCTGGGCTCATTTGAAGAGGCTGTTCCGCAGCATGGCCTGGGATGGCTCCTCACAGCTCTTGAAGAGTGTCGGGAAGTGCCTGGTAGGTGAATTCCTTGTGCCTTGAGAGGGGTGAATGGGGACTTGAGAGAGACCTTTCTAACCCCACAGCCTGAGGACCCATCCGCTTCGGTCGGGTTGCAAGACGCTATTCCAGGCTCTCTGCTGGTTCATTTCTGCAGGAGTTACAATCCGTTCCCATTGTTGACAGTTTCCTCCACAACTGTCAGACCTCCAAACTTTTGTCTTTTCAAATGAAAGCGGAGGTTCTGGAGAACACAACAGTAACTTTAGAGAGGTGCTGCTCTGGTGTATGGGTTCGTATTGGCGGTTGCCATGGCCTGGCTATATGCTTTGGCTTTCCTGGACTATTCGCTGTGGGGAGAACCTGTCATTTGTATATTGTGCATTTCTTCCTTCTTTCTTTCCAGATGCAGAACAACAAGAGCCACATCCCCAAATTCCTGTTCCAGGCCCTAGACTACCTGGAAAGCTCACAGACAACAATACGACACTCTGCAGCCTTGTTCATTGGTAAGCAGAGCAAATTCACTTCAGCTTTCTTAAATGTTTCCTTCAAAGCCCTTTTCTAGACAGCTGCTCTGTTCCCTCCAACAGCACCAGAATCCTAAAACGGGGGGTGTGTGTGTGTGAGAGAGAGAGAAAGAGAGAGAGAGAGAGAGAGAATTAACATGTTTTCCAAGATGAAGGGAGCAACTTAGCTGTATCGACTGCACCAACTTCCCCTGCCCACAGCAGCTCTTTGGCGGCACCTAGGGGAGATTGAATTCACATCATTCTGGTTTGATGTGAATTCAGTCTCCTTTAGAAATCAGCTTCTCAGTAACTGCTGGGCATCTGATGCTTTATCTAATGTGCTTTGTGAACAGATGTAAGAAATGTATTTAATTTTCCGAAGGGCTGTCTTGGGGAAATGGCTGCATCTTCAGCAGTTTTCAGCGATGGATTTGAAAAGTAATGAGATCCATTGTATTCATTGTATGTCTAGGAAATACTATCCACCATTACTGTGATTTGTTGTCTGAAACAGTGAATGAAGATGGCATCTCCCGCCTGTATGAAGGTAAGGAAATACCTCTGTGTGTTTGTGCCTCTGTGGGAAGTACAGGGTGCAGCACAGGGCCCGAACACAGGTTTGAATGTGGACACAGGTCCCTCTCTGTCTAAGGACAGCGTTTAAGGAAGAAGGATGGTCATGCGAGCGTCATCGAAGTACCACAATATGTGTATGGGAGCAGGGGAATTCCATCTTTAGCTCCTAGTATAGATGTAGCCTTAAAGCTGTGTGGGGAAACTGTCTTCATAAAGGTCTGAAAGTCTGTAATGGAAGGCCTGACAGAATTGAAAAGAGCCGTTGTTATTAAGGATGATGATGATGATGATGATGACAATTACCCTCATCACCTGCCCTCCCTGTACTGGAGTGATTGCAGGCCAGGGAGATTCCCTCCGAGATTGGTTATCAGCTCATAGGAAATCCCATGAGGGCACATGGGAAACATTTCTCCCTGTGACCTCTTGAGGAATGAAGGCACAGGGCCACAAAAGATTTCAGTAGACATTAGGAGCCTAAATCCCTTTGTGGATCTCGGCCTAAATGTTGGATGGTTTAATGTCGCTGCGGCTGTCACTTTCCTGTTCCATCGAAAGAACAAGTGCCCCCAACCGTCTGCGTGTAGGGGTGTGTGTACGGGTGTAGGCCGGCGGAGGGGGAAGTGACAAGAATGGGGTCTCCTCTCTGTGCAGGGCTATTTTGGGAGGAGCGGAGTTGTTGTTCTTGTGCCCTTAGACTCTTGGGGAGCTAATAGCAGGGGCGATGGCCATCGGGAGTGGAGATTTCCTAGGCACCAGGCACATCAGCACCAGAGGCTTTTCAGCCCGTTTCCTCTTGGTTTCAGCTTTTCAGGAAGTGCCTTTGAAATCTGACAGGACCACGTGGTACATCCTCAACAGACATTATAAATGGTTGCAGAAGCTTGTAAATCTCGTGTCGGGTTCTGCATTTGACTAGGGAAGCGGGACCGACACAGAAGAGCTCTTTGTCCTGCTATGGTACGTACACCAGGCGCTTATCAACTTTTTGGTGTCCCTAGCCTCTGTTTGCCAGCAGCTAGGAATCGGTGACAGGGCATAGAGCACTGGATGATTCCTGTCTGTTCACTCCTCTGGGGCACCTGGCAGTGGCCACTGTCGGAAGACAGGATACTGGGCTAGATGGACCTTTGCTCTGACCCAGACTGGCCTTTCTCATGTTCTTATGTTTGGAACCGGGGCTGAACAACGAGGTGGATATTGGCAGATGACACAAGATTATGCAGATTAATCAGCCTGGAGAAGACTTTGAAGAAGTTCAAAGGGATGTAATCAAGCCATGTCACTGGGCAGAACCATGGCAGATGAAAACCAGCGCTGACCAAGGCAGGGCCATACACATGGAAAGCAGTGCGGTGAACGACTCCTCCATATCGCTGGGTTCAGAAGCCAAAGCACGGCTGGTTGGGCCCAGTGGTTGGAGCAGGGGCGCTGGGGCCCAGTGCTCAGAGTGGTGGAGGTCGAGCCGAGGGGAGCCAAGGGTTGGAGCTGGAGTCAGGAGTCAAGAGCAGGATTGGAACAGGCTGGGGAGTAGGGCCAGGGCCGGATTAATGATTCCCGGCCCATGGGAGCTGCGGGGGGACGCGCGGGGGGAGGGCAGAGCCGACAGGCAAGAGCAGCCCCCGGGACAGAGGTTCCCGGTGCGGTGCTGGTCGCGGCGACGTGGCTGCGGGGGGACAGGAAGAGCAGCGCGCGGAGCCTCCTCGCCCCCACCCCAGCCAGGCAGAGCCGGCCCGGCTGGAACGCAGCACACAGGGGCTTTAGTGGCTGCAGCTCGGGCCCCCCTTAGCCCTGCTCCTTTCCTGAGTGCACCATTGCCCCACTTCTGCCCCATTGCCACCCTCTGTTACAGGGCAGCACCCTGGAGCTGATCTCTGACATCTCTCTCCTTGGAATGAAGTCACTGCAGAGTCAGGACAACCCCACCTTTGGGCACCATGTGGGACATCTCACCCCACCGCACAGAGCCCGACATTCACACAGCTTCTCGCATGTGGTTCCCTCACTCATCAGAGCCAGGCGGAGAGAGGAGAAATTCTCCCAGACTCCCTTTAACCATTGCCAGCCCCCAGGATAGCGGAGGTTGCGGGGGGTTGCGTGCTCTCTTTAAGAAATGCCAGCTCTCCGGGAAGTTGCAAATGAACATTAGCAAAGTGGGGTGGTTTTGTGCAGTGGAAAACCACCCTGCTTGAAGGTTTTGTTTTTCTATTTTGTGCTCCTGCCCTTTCTCCCTCTTCCAGACATCTAGAGGCCAACAGGAGCCAACTGAGCCCACCACTGATCCCATCTCTTGTGAGATGGCAAAGCAGCTGTTTTACGGGAAGGAGGAGACAGAAGAGGCCGAGCAGCGTGTGCCGGGGTGTACCAGCCCCACGTAACCCCACAGTCTAGGCGGAGGAAGCCAAGCCCCTCCCCAGCCCTGCCGGACATGCTACAACTGGAGCACCAGTGTGAAAGGGAGCAGCTCAGCTCATGCTAGGCAGAGCGCCGAAAATGGAGGATGCACCTTGTAGGCTCCAGTCCAGAAGCAGCTGAAGCCCCTGACTGCAGAGCCCCGAGGCGCCAAGGCCCAGCCGCACCCCCGGGTGCCTGCAGATGTACAAGGGAGATCGGAGTGTCTGGGAGTTTCCCACGCCGGGAGCCCAGAGACCCCCAGTCCGCGGCCTAGAGACTTCTCCTCTGAAGTAACCTGGGTGAACGAGCCATTGTCATGCTGAGTGACGTCAGCATGTTCTGGTTGGATCCCCACTGACTCAACGGCAAACACATTGGCCACGGACAAGGCCCTGGGCTAGGGCAGGGGGGAGTAAGGAGAGTCTGGGTTCCCCTGCCCTGGCTGCCATTCATCCTCGGGTGGCTGCCCACGTCCCCATTGCCCCACTAGACTGCACAGCCCAAAGAGGAGGGGCAACCATCTTGTCTCTGAACTCTCAGCCAAACAGCCCTGCACTGAAGGGCAGCCGTTGACTCTGGTTGTTGGGCCACACAGCCCTGGACGGCGAGGACAGCCGCACGGACTCTGGTCGTTGGGCCACACAGCCCCGGTCGGAGAGGGCGGCCGCACGGACTCTGGTCGTTGGGCCACACAGCCCTGGATGGAGCGGGCGGCCGCACGGACTCTGGCCGTTGGGCCACACAGCCCTGGACGGAGAGGGCTGCCGCACGGACTCTGGTCGTTGGGCCACACAGCCCCGACGGAGAGGGCGGCCGCACGGACTCTGGTCGTTGGGCCACACAGCCCCGACAGAGAGGGCGGCCGCACGGACTCTGGTCGTTGGGCCACACAGCCCCGACGGAGAGGGCGGCCGCACGGACTCTGGCCGTTGGGCCACACAGCCCCGACGGAGAGGGCTGCCGCACGGACTCTGGTCGTTGGGCCACACAGCCCCGACGGAGAGGGCTGCCACACGGACTCTGGTCGTTGGGCCACACAGCCCCGACGGAGCGGGTGGCCGCACGGACTCTGGTCGTTGGGCCACACAGCCCCGACGGAGAGGGCGGCCGCACGGACTCTGGTCGTTGGGCCACACAGCCCCGACGGAGAGGGCGGCCGCACGGACTCTGGTCGTTGGGCCACACAGCCCCGACGGAGAGGGCGGCCGCACGGACTCTGGTCGTTGGGCCACACAACCCCGACGGAGAGGGCGGCCGCACGGACTCTGGTCGTTGGGCCACACAGCCCTGGATGGAGCGGGCGGCCGCATGGACTCTGGTCATTGGGCCACACAGCCCTGAGTGGGAGGGCAGCCATTTTGGCTCTGGCCATAAGGCCAAACCACCCTGAGGCTAAGGACAGTTATTTAGTTTCACCCATGGGACCTCGCCCCTTTACCCCTAAGGCATCGCCCATCTGTCACCATAAGACCCACACCATGATATAAGACTTTCGGGATCAGGATGCAAATATGAGTAGAAGCAAGGAGTAGCATGTGACCCCTCTAAGAGCTCCTGCCACTCCTCTACCAATCTGGGGGTGTTTTATCTCCATCCATCTGCCTCAGGAATGGATTTGACCAATGGGGGAAAGTTCTGGGGCAGAGTGACCCATCCGGAAGTGGGTCACGTGACCCCTCCGAGAACTCCTCCCAGTTGGGGTGAGCCTCAGCCCCTTAGGACCAGCCAGAGAGGGGATTTCACCAAACAGGGTAAGTGCCGTGGTGTGGTGACCTGCCCGTAAGAGGGGCCCATCAGCGCTCCATGAAATCCCCCCACTGTCCTCTACTATGGCACTTCCCGTATTTGGTCAAATCCCCTCTCGGGGTGGCCCTACAGGGCAGACGCCCACTTCAATTGGTAGAGGACAGAGGGAGGAGTTCTCAGAGGGGAGGTACAACCCCCTTCTGGATGGATCACCCTGCCCCGCAACGTCCCCTGATTGGTCAAATGCAGCCTCTGGGTGTGTAAAATGGTGTTTGCCCCTGCCAAATTTTCGTAAAAGAAGGGAAGAAAGGCATGTACGTTTTGTGTTATCTATAAGGTGGCCATCTTGGACTTGGCAAAAGAATTTGGTGACCTTTTGCCATTGGCTATATTATTTTGGGTTGGGAAGCACACTGCCACGCAGGGATTGAATCCGCGTAGATAGGGTCTAACATCCAGACAGAGACAACACAAAGAGGGATAGGGAGGGTTTTTAGTTAGGTCTACTCACCCGGTCCTGTGTCCATCATCATCGAAGTCTGTCCCTGACGTCCAATGACAAGAGAGCAGAAGCTGTCCATCGCTCTCCCTGCAAGAGAAGGTAGAAAGCACATCAACATTTCCTCGTGGGTGTAATTGTTTGTGAGAGTGGAGCATTTCCAGAGTTAAAGTTTTGTTACTCCACCCCTTCTCTAGCCTATCCTAGTCCTTTCCCCCATCGTAAATAAAGTCTTGTTTGTTTGGTTACCACTGTGTTGCCTTATTTTCGTGTGCTAAGGCAAGCTCTGACAGACGGGATTACAGAGGGGACTATGTGGGAAGAATTTACTGTAAGATTCCCCACATCTTCTGAATGGGGTTTGGGTTCTGCCCTCTTTAAAGGAAGGAAAAATCCTGATAGGTGATCCTAGGGGGCTGAAACCCTCTGTGATGAGTTAGTAATCTGTCCTGTTCACCACTCTAGGATGGAGTCTGGGATGCAGGCTCTGGGATGGAGTTTGGGTGCTGGGTGCAGGCTCCGGGCTGGGGCACAGGGTGGGGGTGCAGGATGGGTGGAGGGGTGCAGGCTCTGGGAGGGAGTTTGGGGATGGGAGGGGCTGCGGAGGGAGGGGCTGCAGGCTCTGGAACGGAGTTTGGTTGTTGGCTCTGGGCTGGGGTGAGGGGTGGGGGTGTAGGAGGGAGTTTGGGTGCAGGAGGGGGGTGTGGGAAGGGGATGGGGGTGCAGGCTGTGGGATGGAGTTTGGGTGCTGGGTGCAGGCTCTGGACTGGGGCAGGGCCTGGGGGTGCAGAAGGGGTGAGGGATGCAGGCTCTGGGTCAGAGTTGGGATGCAGGCTCTAGGCTGTGGGTGCAGGCTCTGGGAAGGAGTTTGGGGGCCAGAGAGGGGTGTGGGCTCTGGGAGGGGGGTGGGGGCTGTGGGGAGGGAACTGCCATCACATGTGGCTTCCTTCCTCCCCTGCTCCCCCTCCTCATAGCGTCACTGGGGCTGGGGACAGGGCTGCCCCTTGCCCAGTGTTTGCAGGAGGGGTGGGTGGGAGGATCAGAGGGTCAAACACTCACCGAAGCCCCAGCGGCTGCTCAGGTGAGTCAAGCGGGTCCACTCCAGATGTCTCCCGCCAGAAGCCCCCTCGGCGTCTGGTGCCAGGAGGGGGGGGGGCTGCCAAGCATGTGTGTGCCCCCTCCCGCTCCCCCTTCCCAGGTGCTCTTGTGCGTGGCTGGAGCTGCCGGCAGCGGAGGCCAGGGCGACCCGCGCCGCTTTCACTCAGGCAGGGGGCTCGGGGGCCGGGGGGGGCAGTCGCGATAAATCGATCCCCAAACACTCTCCCGTCAACTCCTGTTCTCCACCGCCGCGAGAGGGGCAAGCGGAGTCGACGGGGGAGCGGCAGGAGTCGACTCACCACCATGAAGATGCCACGGTAAGTCCCTCCCCCAGCGTAGACCCGGGCTAAACAATTCCCCTTCCCTCAGCCTCTCCTCGTCAGTCACGTGCGCCAGGCCCCTAATCATGTTTGTTGCCCTCCGCTGGACTCTCTCCAATTTTTCTACATCCTTCTTGTAGTGTGGGGCCCAAAACTGGACACAGTACTCCAGATGAGGCTTCACCAATGCCGAAGAGAGGGGAACTATCGCGTCCCTTGATCTGCTGGCAATGCCCCTACTTATACAGCCCAAAATGCCATTGACCTTCTTGGCAACAAGGGCACACTGCTGACTCCTATCCAGCTTCTTGTCCACTGTCACCCCTCGGTCCTTTTCTGCAGAACTGCTGCCGAGCCATTCGGTCCCTAGGCTGCAGCGGTGCATGGGATTCTTCTGTCCTAAGTGCAGGACCCTGCAGTTGTCCTTATTGAACCTCATCAGATTTCTTTTGGCCCAATCCTCTCATTTGTCTAGGTCCCTCTGTATCCTATCCCTACCCTCCAGCATATCTACCATTCCTCCCAGTTTAGTGTCATCTGCAAACTTGCTGAGGGTGCAATTAATCCCATCCTCTAGATCATTAATGAAGATATTGAACAAAACCGGCCCGAGGACCGACCCCTGGGGCACTCTGCTTGATACCGGCTGCCAACTAGACATCGAGCCATTGATCACCACCCACTGAGCCTGATGATCTAGCCAACTTTTTATCCACCTTGTAATCCATTCATCCAGCCCATACTTCTTTAACTTGCTGGCAAGAATACTGTGGGAGACCGGATGAAAAGCGTTGCTAAAGTCAAGGAATAACATGTCCACTGCTTTCCCCTTATCCACAGAGCCACTTATCTCATCATAGAAGGCATTTAGGTAAGTCAGGCATGACTTGCCCTTGGTGAATCCATGTTGACTGTTCCTGATTACCTTCCTCTTCTCCAAGTGCTTCAAAATGGATTCCTTGAGGGCCTGCTCCATGATTTTGCTGGGGACCAAAGTGAGGCTGACCGGTCTGTAGTTCCCTAAGTTCTCTTTCTTCCCTTTTTCAAAGATGGGTGCTATATTTCCCTTTTTCCAGTCATCCGGGACCTCCTGCAACTGCCATGAGTTTTCAAAGATAATGGCCAATGGCTCTGCAATCACAGCCGCCAACTCCTTTAGCACTCTCGGATGCAGCGCATCCGGCCCCATGGACTTGTGCTCCTCCAGCTTTTCTAAATAGTCCCGAACCACTTCTTTCTCCACAGAGGGCTGGGCAACTCCTCCCCATGCTGTGCTGCCCAGTGCAGTAGTCTGGGAGCTGACCTTGTTCGTGAAGACAGAGGCAAAAAAAGCATTGAGTACATTAGCTTTTTCCACATCCTCTGTCACTCGGTTGCCTCCCCCATTCAGCAAGGGGTCCACACTTTCCTTGGCTTTCTTCTTGTTGCGAACATACCTGCAGAAACCCTTCTGGTTACTCTTAACATCCCTTTGCTCGCTGCAACTGCAAGTGTGATTTGGCCTTCCTGATTTCACTCCTGCATCCCCGAGCAATAGTTTTATATTCCTCCCTGGTCATTTGTCCAATCTTCCACTTCTTGTAAGCTTCTTTTTCGTGTTTACAATCAGCAAGGATTTCACTGTTAAGCCAAGCTGGTTGCCTGCTTATTTACTATTTACTATTTACTATTTACTATTTACCATATTTACTATTCTTTCTACACATCGGAATGGTTTGTTCTGGCAACCTCAAAAAGGATTCTTGAAAATACAGCCAGCTCTCCTGGACTCCTCTCCCCCTTCTGTTATTCTCCCAGGGGATCCTGCCCATCAGTTCCCTGCGGGAGTCAAAGTCTGCTTTTCTGAAGTCCAGGGTCTGTATTCTCCTGCTCTCCTTCCTTCCTTGTGTCCGGATCCTAAACTCGACCATCTCATGGTCACTGCCTCCCAGGTTCTCATCCACTTTTCCTTCCCCTACTAATTCTTCCTGGTTTGTGAGCAGCAGGTTGGTTCCTCCAGCACTTGCACCAGGAAATTGTCCCCTACATTTTACAAAAACTTCCTGGATTCTCTGTGCACCGCTCTATTGCTCTCCCAGCAGATACTGGGATGATCACCCTTGTTGCTCACACTTCTCAACTTAATCCAGAGATTGTCAGATTTTTCTGAACTTTCATATCGGAGCTCTGAGCAGTCATACTGCTCCCTTACATACAGTGCAAGTCCCCCACCTCTTCTGCCCTGCCTGTCCTTCCTGAACAGTTTACATCCATCCATGACAGTGCTCCAGTCATGTGAGTTATCCCACCAAGTCTCTGTTATTCCAATCACGTCCTAATTCCTTGACTGTGCCAGGACTTCCACTTCTCCCTGCTTGTTTCCCAGGCTTCTTGCATTTGTGTATAGGCACTGAAGGTAACTCGCTGATCGTCCTGCTTTCTCAGTATGAGGCAGGAGTCCTCCCCTCTTGCGCTCTCCTGCTCTTGCTTCTTTCTGATATCCCACTTCCCCACTTACCTCAGGGCTTTGGTCTCCTTTCCCCGGTGAACCTAGTTTAAAGCCCTCCTCACTAGGTGAGCCAGCCTGCTTGCATAGATACTCTTCCCTCTCTTCGTTAGGTGGAGCCCGTCTCTGCCTAGCACTCCTCCTTCTTGGACACCATCCCATGGTCAAAGAATCCAAAGCCTTCTCTCCGACACCACCTGCGTAGCCATTCGTTGACTTCCACGGTTCAACGGGCTCTACCCGGGTCTTTTCTTTCCACGGGGAGGATGGACGAGAAGACCACTTGCACCTCAAACTCCTGTATCCTTCCTCCCAGAGCCACGTAGTCTGCAGTGATCCGCTCAAGGTCATTCTTGGCAGTATCATTGGTGCCCACACGGAGAAGCAGGAAGGGGCAGCGATCCGAGGGCTTGATGAGTCTCGGCAGTCTCTCCCTCACATCGTGAATCCTAGCTCCTGGCAAGCAGCAGACTTCTCGGTTTTCCCGGTTTGGAGGACAGATAGATGACTCAGTCCCCCTGAGGAGAGAGTCCCTGACCACCACCATCCGCCTCCTTCTCTTGGGAGCGGTGGTCGTGGATCCCCCATCCCTAGGACAATGCATCTCATGCCTTCCAATCGGCAGAGTCTCCTTCTGTTCCCTTCCCTCAGATGTATCATCTGGTCCACTCTCCGCGTTAGTACCTCTGGAGAGAACATGAAAACGGTAACTTACTTGTATCTGCATTGCTGGTACATGGACGCTCCCCTTTCTTCTTCTGCAGGTAACGTGCTGCCAACCTTCTTCACCGTCCTCCTCTCCCCGCTGCACAGCCTGCTCTGAATCTTCAGAACGTTGTGTCCGTAGAAGCATATCCTGACGTCTGTCCAGGAAATCTTCCGTTTCTCTTATGCAACGTGGGGTCGATACTTGTTGCTCCAGACCTTGAACTTTCTCTTCCAATATGGAGACCAGCTTGCACTTTGTACAGACAAAGTCGCTTCTGTCCTGTGGAAGAAAGACAAACATGGCACAACCTGTGCAGGTCACAACAGCTGATTGCTCACCACCCATATTAGCTTCCTTCTAAGAGCTTCCCCAGCTGTTGCAGTAACTACTCAGAGAAGCCTCAAGATGAACATCGAAGTGGGCTCTCTTCCTATATCTCTTCCTGCACCTGACGGTTAGTGCTTAGCTTCTGCCCTGAAGCATGAGGGTTTGGAGCCCTTACCCCCAGGTTATTTATCCTGGCTCTGGGAGAAGAGTGGGGGTTGTTACCTGCTCCTGCAAACCCGGCAGTTTTTCACTTTGAAACTTTTGTTTCTCCACTCCCCTAGGACCAAGTCCCAGCACCTGTCTCTTAAGGTGGTCTGTTAACTCTGCTTCTGACTCCAAACCCTGTTGTATCCAATTCTCTTTAACTGCCCCCAAATCCAAGCCACAATCCTTCACCAGCCCCCAAGCTGCTGAAGCAGCACCAAACCCAAAAGACCACTGACACTCTCCCACAATGCTCAGTTTACGTTAAACTCCTTACAAGTGGACTGAAATGCCTCCTTTCCCTGGAAGCCATCCTGCCCTCTTAGGCATCTTCTTCCGCTCCCCATGTACCAAGGAGGATGGGCTCCTCAGCCACCTCCATCCCTCTGGGTCCCCACCTGCTGCCCCCATTTCCTTCTTCATCTCATCTCAGGTTGACCCCCGTAACTGGAATGGGCCCTGATTCTTCCGTAACCCTTTATCTAAACAATTCACTACCCCGGCTTGCCAGAACCCACAACTACCATCACCACAGTCCGCCATAATAACCCCCTCCAAGCAGCTGCCTGGGCTGTTGCGGAGGGGGACTTACAGGCTGCCACTCAATGTATGCGAGTCATGGCACCAAGATGTTAGAGGGCTTCTCCCTTCACCCTCTCACGCCCTGGATCTTCTCGCTGAAACAGAGAGCTGCAAAACTAGCGAAGGTGCAGACAATTAGATGTTTGTGGGGGTTAGATTCCAGCAAGCAATGACTCCAGTTTCCTTTTGCCTTTTCCCCTCAACCTACTTCCTGTTTGCCCCCAATTTATACAGTAATATTCTCAGCTATATCTTAACCTATCATTTGACTGAAATTTAACTAACTAATCCTAACATACTGTAAGATGATTATCCAACCAATTATATCCCACCACCTTAATTGGTTTATACCCAGCAAAATCAATGATACAGCAGACAGAAACAATCCAAGAACCAGACAGAGACCATACAGATTAACACTAGAGAAGTGGAGACCATAAAGACAAAAGAACAAGAAGTGAGGGTTTCACAATCACAACTATTGATAGGTGAGTTCCTGCCAGACACGATGCTATCAAACTAAGTTTTCTTTAACCGTCGTAAGATTTGTTTCTTTATCTGGGGGTGACGGGCACTATCAGGAGAGAATCGTCTTTCCAGCAGCCCAATATCTCCTGATTTCAAGGTGAGCAGCTGCGAGGCGCTAACAGGAGGTGGCCGCGCTGTTTACGGGGACCTGGGGCGTGCTGGAACTGCAGCAGTTCTTGGCCAGAATGTATTTTCTGTGGGGAAATAATTGGGTGCCAGACATGAACTCTGCTTGTGCGCAGTGGGGCAGAATCCCCCAGGAGCAGATGGGGGGTCCGGGGGTCACGACTCACAGGATGGGCCGTGCTCGAGGCTCTGCGTGAGCCACGGTGACACAGAGGGTTGGTGGACAGCAGAGTATCACAGAGCTGTAGATTCTGCCCGGCACTCTGTGGTTCTCAACCTGGGGCCCACGGGCCCCTTGCGGCCCGATCAGCACAGGTGCGGCCCACGTGACTTCCTCAGAGACACACAAATAGTATATACATTGTGTGGCTGCGGCCCGCGGAGCACACAGAGAGCTGCATAGGCAGCCACCATGGCAAATAGGTTGAGGACCACTGCTGTAGACAAGGTACCACGTGAAGGGGCCTGATCTTGATGGCTCCCTTTCTCAGTGTCTTCTGAGCGGGAATTGGATTTTCCACGGGGCAATATGAAGGGCTGAAGCCATTTGCTTAAAGAAAACAGACAGTGCTCCAGGTAACGCTTCAACTCACAGCCTCAGCCTCCCTCCCCTCAGCCCTGCCCATCAGTGCCAGGCGCTAACGCCTTGCCCCCCTGGAGCACGCCGGGGAGAGCTGCCTCCTTGTCTCAAGGATGGATTTGTGGGGAGGGAGGTTTGAGTGAACCACATAAAATCCATGTCGCAGTCCCCAGGAAGGCAGGAGTGGGTGGCCTTCCTTCAGCGAGAAAGCTGGTTCCGGCCACCGCCTGTTCACGGGAAGGTGGGTGGTTTAAGCCCACCAGGGCTGGAACTTCTCAAGGGGGAGCTTAAGGTGTCTTTTAAGAGGAGGAGGAAGTGTCTGTCCCAGTCCTGTCGAGCCCCACCTGTCTCTTGTCCTCCTTCAGCCTCTCTCCTTCCCGGCTGGGGAGATCGAGAGGCAAGCAGGGCCAAAGCACAATCTTTTCGGGCCCAGTGCAAACACTCTGAGCAGGGTGGGGCGGGATTCTGCTCCTCTGGCCTCCCCCAGTTGTCTAGTGTTGTGATTCTTCCCCCAGGACCCGCGGGATGGTGAGTGGGGCAGCAGGCACTGTGGGGTGGGCACCTGTTGTTGCAGATGCAGGTGACCCTCGAGGGGGCGGCTGTGTGTTTCCCCGCGGGGCCGGGGGCTCTGCTGGACCCCGCTCAAAGGACCCTCTATGGCAGGGGTCTCAACGTCCTGGCCCACGGGCCATCTGCGGCCTAAGGACCTCCCCAATGTGGGCCGCGGGGCTCCAGCAATTTTGGGGCCAGGTCTTTCCCTTGGCCCCGCCTGCCACCCCCATGTGCTCCCCTCCCGTGCGTCCCCCGGGTGATTTAAAATGGCCTGGGGCCCTGCCCCCCACCGGCCGCAATGCGGAGCTGAGCGGCTTCCTGCGTGCTCGCCCCACGTGGCTGCCGGCCCCTCCCTGCGCCCCAGGGCGGGGCTGTGACTCCCCCTGCTGACCCTGCCCCGAACGCCCCTGCGGCCAATGGGAAGCTGTGGGGGCAGTGCCTGGGGGCAACAGCGCACAGAGGCCCCCAGGACCACCCTGCCTTGGAGCCTCTGGTAAGCCCCGTACCCCCCACCCCCTCCCAGAGCCTGTACCCCGATCCCCTCCCCACCTACCCCCTGCTGCCCCCAAACTCCCTCCCAGAGCCTGCAACCCCACCCCCTCCCCATGTATCCCCTCCCGCCCCCAAACTCCTTCCCAGAGCCTGCAACCCCACCCCCTCCCCATGTATCCCCTCCTGCCCCCAAACTCCCTCCCAGAGCCTGCAACCCCACCCCCTCCCCACGTACCCCCTGCTGCCCCAAACTCCCTCCCAGAGCCTGCAACCCCACCCCCTCCCCATGTATCCCCTCCTGCCCCCAAACTCCTTCCCAGAGCCTGCAACCTAACCCCCACTCCCTGAATCCCCTCCCGCCCCCAAACTCCCTCCCAGAGCCTGCAACCCCACCCCCTCCCCATGTATCCCCTCCTGCCCCCAAACTCCTTCCCAGAGCCTGCAACCCCACCCCCACTCCCTGTACCCCTCCTGTCCCCAAACTCCCTCCCAGAGCCTGCAACCCCACCCCCACCCCATGTATCCCCTCCCGCCCCCAAACTCCTTCCCAGAACCTGCAACCCCACGCCCTCCTCCTGCACCCCCACCCGCTGCCCCAGCCCAGAGCCTGGACCCAGCACCCAAACTCCATCCCCCACCCAAACTCCCTTCCAGAGCCCAACCTCTCACCCCTCCTGCCCCCAAACTCCCTCCCAGAACCTGCACCCCAATCCCCT